>NC_046222.1:114652946-115267946 GCF_009819885.2 Catharus ustulatus
TTCGGTGACGCAGAGTAATAAAATTTTAAAAAAAACCAAACCCAAACGTTTTCACATGAGTTTATACCCAATTCTTTTATTTCAGTATCTTCTTTTATAAGACAGTTGTTCCCATGTGCCTAAGTCCTCATAATGCACACTCAGCAGACATTACTTACCAGCTCACAGTTTGCAGCATAAAGCTAAATTTTCATGATTGCAGTTGCACTGAATTCATGTAATGTCAAACATAAGCAGACATGTCTGTAAAATGTTACATGTACTAAGTATCTAAGTACATCTATCATGTACTAATCCAGTTACATGTACTAAGGTGGAGAAAAGGAGCTTTCCACTTTTCATTCCAAAGCCTCTTGCTGATTACAAGTGTTGCAATTTTTGCAAGAGGTAGTGTGAACCAATTTGCTTGTATCAGCAGAGGGACAGAGGACACTAAAGGTTCAGTGCAGTATTCAGCACCATAAAGTTACAACTTTGCCCTGGCATGGCAAAGATCTCGGGAGATCACAAAAGCAAAAGGATGGAGCAGTAAACTCAAGCATAAGCATGTCCCAGATTAAATTAAACTAGCATCCCCAGACTGAAAGGGCTCACCAACGTGGTTTAAACTGTCTGAGACCTGACATGAATTTAAACGTAGAGGGCTCCTCACCATGTGTAAAGCAAGTGTCTTTGATGGCACCCTAGAGTGCAGCTTCCAGCATGTTCTAATATTAAATCTACTTTAAACTACTCAAACCCACAATTTGAGCTCAACCAATAAACAGTAAATATGAAGCGCAAACGAATTTTTTAAAATAATATTGCTGCTCCAAAGCAAAATGCTAATGAAGATGTAAACATACCTGTTGGAATCCTGCTATCTAAATGCTCAATGATTCCTTCAAAGAATTTGAACAGAGTAATGAGGTATGGCTTCCTTCTGCTAAAACTTTATTTCCTTCTATAATCATATATTTCCATTAATTTGCCAGCTCAAGCTTTTGATACAGTTTCTCATAATTTTTTAGCAGTCTGAAAAGTACTATAATGCTTTTTGATTCACACTTGGAGCCCTTTCAAAAAAACAACTTAACATCTCATTTACCACCCCATGGTCAATTTAAATTGTACATTATATAGTAAACCCAGCAGTCAGTAATTTCATGATTGAGCTCCTTGAGAATTTTGGGGTGAATACCAATGATCTGGACTGTGAAGACTAGATGGACCATTACTGATCTATTACTATTAATTTCATCAATTTAGTTATAAAATATCTTGGTGTTTCTTATTAGAGAAATGGTCACATATGTACCCTATAGAGAAAGGTGCTACCGAGCTTTTCATGGAAAAATTCAGAATGGTTCATTAAACACAATCAACTTTTAAGATTCAAAGGCAACAGACAAAATCACTTTCTCAGCCCAGCACTGTACGCTTAGCTTCTCTCAGGCTTTCCTTCACTGCTTTCTAAAGCATTTATCAAAGTTTATGAAAACCACATTTTCATCAAGCTAACTTTTAAATAGCAAAAAGGCAAGCATGGAGATTCTACTTTTATTATTAAAAAGAGGTAGACAACTAATCCAAATATTGCTGGTATACAAAATCATGTTTCCTTTACTACACAGTGATTTAAAAATGCATGAGCTCTTAATTTATCAAAATATGAAAGATCATTATTGTTTTTTGCAGGTGGATTATATCTACAAAGAAGAATTGAGATAATTAAAGGTCTTCTTAGAAATTAAAGCCACAAAATAAAGAGGAGTATTATGTTTAGCACTACCAGCAAAGTAAAAAAAAAATAGGAATTTGTAATTTCTGTTGACAAAACATCAATTGTTACTCACATTGTGTCAGAAAGAAGCCAACTCTAGTCAGTGACAACACCAGTGAGTGCTGGTGAGTCACTAGTTGAAGAGAACGCTATGAAAAATCTGGCAGCTGACTAATAAGTATACTCATACACTTATTTATACAAAGTGATTATGTAAGTAATGCTTTTTTGAGGTTGATGGTGCTGTCAATGATATGATGGAGAGGAATCACAGTGCCAGGGTTGAAAAGTGTGTAGCTTCTCTCATGTTTGTTTGTACTCTCTCCCAGGGAGATGGACCTTGTTTAAACTTCACTCTCACATCACTCTTCCACACTGGGACTTAATGCAAGGCTCAGGAGCCCTGAGGTGACACCCAGTGGTGCCACTTTCTGATGGACAGTTGCTGCAAAGCACAGGAGCTTTCACTGAGGGCCAGACGGGCACATCCCGTGCGCAATGCAGGAGACATGGGAATTCTGCCTTCCTCATCTCAAAACTGTCTTTTCATCTGATCCAGATGACCCTACTTAAGAGAGTTAATGGAACTGGCTAAGCTCCAGCAAAATGTACGCTCCTATATTTCTTCTGGTTCAGAATATGTTCACATTTTAGACAATTACTTGTTTTACTGCAAGCCACTTGCCCTAATAAACAAGATATTCTATCAGCTCCAGCATTAAAAGAAATTTATGTCTTCTCTCATTCATAAAAAATCAGCATTGGATGATCCTATATTTTTTCCTCATTTTTATTTTCTTACTACTTTTGATGCCTTGAGAGGCCACCTAGAACAGACTCTAGGCAGTGTTAAAGGAATAGAGTAGGTATTTTTTAAAAGGCTTTTAAAGGGTACACCTTGGGCACTACAAGAGCCTGGCCCTGGCTACATCCAAGATGGATGACTGGTCACGAGTTTTCACACTTTAAAAAGTTTTGATCCATTTACATATTGGGGTACATTGTCCGATTATGGCTCCAGGTTATGCCATCCCATCCTCTTAGTTTGCTCTCCTCAATTCACTGTTGTTTACACTTTTTGGGCCTGAAGCTATAATGGTGTCCTTGGTTCTCAGGCTGGAAAAGGATGGTTTTGTCTAACTAAACTGTGAAGAGAACTTGCTAACACTTTGTATGAAGTTCAGAGTTATATACCAATGCAGAAGAGAAGCTAGACAATATGAAAGCTAAAACTTAAGGCATCACTTTAACCTATGTCTCTATGCCACTACACCACTGTTTGCCTACCTTCTTTCCTCTCCTGTTGGTGCTCAGTAGTTTGTTTTTTTTTTACTTACTGTACAATTATATTCAAAGCCTCCAGTCTGGATGAAAAGTTCCCTCACCTCTATAAACAAGCAATGAAAAGAAACCTTTCCTATATTAAAAAAAAAAAAAAAAAGGAAAAAAAATGGGAATGTAGTAACAAAATACAAGAGGTGTTTCACAGAAATAGTAGAGTTTTATGATCCTCATTACAAGTGAATTACTGAGTTTTATAAATAGTTCAGCCTCTTATAGGAAATATAATGAAATGTTTTTAAATTAGCCTTGTGTTTCTGTTGATATACTTCAGAGTAATATTGGCCTCGAGATCCCTTAATGCTTTTTAATAAAGCATACAAGATGAAAAAAGAAAAATTAAAAGTCAATTTAAATACACTTAAAAGATTTCAATTTGTACATGTTAGTGGAGTAAATTACAGTTAATGTGTTAAAGTTCTGGGGTTTGTTATTTCTAAAATGATGCAATTAGCCTCCAAGTTCAAACTCAATGTTACAGTATAACTATTTTTAGCAAGTAAAAAATCACTTTACATCTACAGTTAATTGCAGTTAATTCGGCCTTTGAGATATACCAGTTCAAAAGCAATAATGATTTTTAATGACAATGACAATAGCAAATGCATAAACTACTGAGAGTAGAAATGAAACACCCATGGAACCCAAGAGTGTCCATCTAGTTTGGGTTTTTTTTTTGCCTTTCTCATTAAATTACACTGAAGATGTTTCAAATTCATGTGTGAAAACATAAAAAGAAATATTTCACTTCTGCACATGCACCAAGATGACCTCTGGAGCCCCTTCTAGCCTCAGCCACTCTGGCCTGTCCAGCCTGAAATCAAGCTTTTACCTTTTACAGAGTTCACTTCTGTTCTTGCTCCACTTCCAAGAAAATAGAGATGTATTCACAAGGACTTAAATGCCTTAGAAGAAGGAACAAAAAGTACTCCTTCTAAATAAAGAGAAAATGCCTGGTTTTGTAGCTTTGCTTATTACAATTGTTGCAAAGTATTTTATAAGTGAAATATTTAAGCAAACATTTAAGCAGCTTATCGGAAGTGACTATGTAATCACCATCAGTCAACTATTTCCAACATTATAATGACTCTTAAAAAAAAGAACAATAGGAAGAATTTTAAACAAGCTTTTGGTACAAATCACAGCTTAGAAGTACAGTAGGACACAAATGAGATGTTTGTCCTTTTATCCTTGCATTTTTGTCATCCCTTTCTAAAATTTTTTCAAGAGCAATGGAAGTGCAGAATTACCATTTCTGTCATCAACATGGTCATGAAGTGAACAACTCTCTGCAAAAATTGTATTCAGATCTCCTGTCATGTAGCTTCAGAAAAAATCTGAATACAACAGGATTTTTATACCCTTCCATTCCACCATATGCACATAAGTATTCTAGACTTGGGAGGTAGATGGGGCTGGCTTCCATTGTATTATCTCACTTATTTTATTATTTGCTCCCCTAGATCACACCTTACAGGTATTAGACATTAGCATTAGTGAGGGCAGAACACTGAAGGCTGCAGGAGAACCATCACTGGTAATTCCCACAAGCTTTCTTCTGTTTACTGGGGAAAATAAAATGGTACAAACTTGAAAGATTGCTTAATGCAATTAGAGGCACGTATAGATAAGCAACAAGATATTTACAAACATTTTTTGAATCCTTGCAGAGTCTAGGAAACAAATCACAAATCTAAAATGTATTTGCACCACGGACTCAAAGCTTAGTGATCAGGAGTGGCAAAGCTGACACAATGGAAATTCATTGGAAGAGTAGTTAATCACAGAAATTTCTTGGTAATAATGATGACATTGGATTATACTGTGGATTTATGTATTTTATATGAGCAATCTGCTGCAGCTATATAACGAAGAGTAACCCAAGGCAGAAGATAAAGTAAGCAGAATTCCCATGTCAGCTAGTTTCAGCAAGGGGAAATATGATTGATATGGGTCCAGATTCATAACATTTTCACAACTTTTAAAGCAAATTACTCAAAGGAAAATTTTCAAATATATCACTAGCTGTGAGATGCAACAGGAAAAATACAGAATTTTTTTAAAAGCAATTGGCTTAGAAAAATACAAAAACATGACAGTTTAAAATAAATACATTTATGTGCAAAATATGTTGAAAATCCTCTTCTTTTCTATGGTAAATACTGATTTTAATCAATTGCTAAATTAAAATGTCAAAATATGTATTATGATGACCATTTCTATCAATACAATATGGTACAACAGATGAATTCATAAAAGAGTTACTCTGAAAAAAAAAAAAATTGTCTGCTCCACTGAAGTAATTTCCTGTAAATTTTGCCAACAGTTTCCAGTTATATATCCCACTACATGAATCTTTCCCCCCGTGTCAGTATTGAGAATAATAATTTTATATTTTTGCTCAGTATAGGAACCTATATATTCTTACAGAAATAAGTTTGTCACAAAACACCATTTGACCTGGATGAGTTAACCCTCCATTGCACCCTGGAAGCGAGCAATCCAGTTCTAGAATTTCTGGGGTGGAAGAAAAAAATAGTTAAAGTAATTTTACCTGCAAGTAGTTATTATTGTAATACTAAACCCAAAGATCAGAAAGAGAAGGGAAAAAAAAGAGGAAAACAAAAAAAAAACCAAAAAAACAAAAAACAAAACAAAACAAAAAGCTTATTAGGTCCTGTTTGCCTGAGGCTTAAAACTATGAAAACTATGTACTTTAAAAGTTTGTTCTAGGGGTGGTTTTTTTTTATTGTTGTTGTTTGGTTGGTTGGTTTGGTTTGGTTTTGGATTTGTTTTTTTTTTTTTTTGGGGAGTGGGGATGATGAGAATAGGGTGGAGGTTTTGTCTTGTTTTTTTCTTATCTCCTTTAGATATTCACTAGTCAGCAGCATTCCAGAGAGCCTTATGTCTCTTTTACTGCAGCATACCCCAGTCTGGTTTTATCGTTAGTAGAGAAAGCTTGAAATATAATTTTGTACTCAATGTTTAGATTGCTCTAGGCTGAATTGGGTATGTTATGTGTTTGCATAAAGTTGATTTTAAGCCAATGGTTAAATATTTGAAAAGGTGATTCATGTAGGTGATCAGTTCACAGTGTGAAAGCAAGTTAGTATTATGTAATTGCATTTACTTATTCCTTTACTTCCTTTACATTTTCTACATCAGTATATTTTCACTAGCAGCTGTGATACTACTCAAATGAATCTCCCATAGCAAGGAGGTAATTTCTGGTCATTTCTTCATAGCTGAGACAGTTGAAAGAACAACCTCCACTGAAATTGTTAAAAATTATAACCTTAGCTGTAGGCTTAGCAGTTACAGAACCATAGAATATGCTAAGTTGGAAGGGATCCATCAGTATCAACAGCTCCAACTCCTGGTCATGCACAGGACACTCCAAGAGTCACACCATGTGCCTGAGAGTGTTGTCCAAACTCTTCCTGAGCTCTGTCAGGCTTGGTGACCACTGCCCTGGGGAGCTGTTCCAGCGCCCAGCCACCCTCTGGGGGAAGAACCTTGTACTGATACTCAACACACACCTACCATTTGTGCCATTTCCTCGAGCGCTGTCACTGACCACTTGCCCCTTCCTTTCCCCTCCCAGGAAGTTGTGACTGCACTGAGGTCTGCCCTCAGTCTCCTCCAGGCTGAACAAACCCAGTGCCCTCAGCCCCTCCTCACACGGCTTCACCATCCCATTGTCCTCCAGAGCCTTCACCATCCTCATTGCCCTCCTTTGGATGTTCTTTAACAGCTTCATGTCTTTTCTATACCATGGCCCCCCGAGCTGCCCCAGCCCTGGAGTGAGGCTGCCCCAGCCCAGAGCAGAGCAGGACAGTCCCTCCCTTGCCCTTCTGGCCATGCTGGGCCTGGTGCCCCAGGACACGCTTGGCCCTCCTGACTGCCAGGGCACACTTTTGCCTCAATTGTGTTGCAAAGTTTAAAAAAAAATAAAGTGTAAGTGATGAATTCCTTTTGCCTTTACTTTGTCAACCACAGACACTACCGTAATTGAATAATTACTGGAAATAATAGCCAATATCAAACCACTATTTTGATGTTAAATTGCTGAAATATATTTCCAGAAATACAGATGTAATTTTTGAGAAAGTTCAAAGACATGAACAGCTATGTATTAAGCATTTTTAGATATGTATTAGCTGCCCTACTGCTAATCAATTTACTTTATCTTCTAAAGTACCAAATACTACATTTTTCCACATGGAATACCAGAAAGAGCTACATTCAAAAAAATTAAATGGTACCTTATGACACTTGTGATACTTATATTATGATAATAATACATCATTTGAAGGACATCATCCCAATTTTGAAGGGCCAGGTCCAAGGAAAAATGTACTTTAAATTATAATTTATTCTAAGAAATAATATCACTTGTATTTCATGGCTAAAAGTCAATTAAAACTAAAACATATGTTCCTTAGAGTTCATCAAGTCTTTAATCTGATATTATTGCAGAGTTTCAGAAATAGTGAAAAAACCCCTTCCTACTGAAAGAACAACTGAGTGGGTGGACAGGAGGTATGGAACAACTAATTGGATGGTTTCAGAAAATGTTTTGATCATTTTATATCATTAACTTGGACAAAATTTTTGTTCTTACCAGCCTACACCCATCAGCTGTCCTGTATTTCTAAAAAATCATTGGAGTTTTATTTACTTATGTGATGTTTTACAAAATAGAAGATCATTAAATAAAGACTTTTTTTTTTTAATAGGGCATTTTAAGGGATAAACAGTATCCACTGCCAAGAGACTAAGACATAGCAGCTACACAGGCATTTGCATCCAAATAATGGGCTTCAAAGCCAGATAAACCTTCCTGAAGAAACAATCCATTACAAGAGAAGTGCACAAAAAACAATACCAGTTCTTTTCTCTCCTACTGTCAACACCATCCATAGTCACTTTTCCCTTTGTCCTGGGGAGGCTAGAAAGACCTAAGACTGTAAGAGGTAACCAAATCCCAGAAGTGGTTGTTTTCCAGTCCCAATTTTAGAATAGACATTCTTAATGAGCATGGGGATGAACATGCTCATGAGTTTTCATGTGGCTGGCACCCAGAGCTCACCAGACAACGAGCAGAACCTTTTCCAGCACACACACAGAGCTAACACTCCTGTGAAATGAAGCACAGGTGATACAACACTGTTCTTCCTCTCAGGAAGAGAGAACTCTCAGGAATGTTTTGGATTTAAGATGAGAAAAATGTTGATAACATACTGATGTTTTAGTTGTTGCTAAGTAGCATTTTTGTAAAGTCAAGGAGTTTCCAATTTCCCATGTTCTACCAGTGAGCAGGTGTATGAGAAGATAAGGTAGGAGGGAACTTAGCCAGGACAGCGACCCAGACTGCCCAAAGGGATGTTCCATACCACAGAACATAATGCCCCATATATAAACTGGGGAGAGCTGTCAGGGAGGGGCAGATCACTGCTTGGAGACAAATGGGTATTGTGCATCATTTCTTGAGTTTATCTCCCTCTTGCTCTCTCTCTCTCCACCTCCCCCCTCCACACACACTTTGTTCTTTTTTGGTTTTTTTAATTACTTATCATCATTGTCATTACAATAGTAATAATAATAATAACAAAAATAATAATAATAAAATAATAATAATAATAAAAATAATAAAAATAATTTAAAAATAATAGTTATTGTTATTATTGTTGTTATTGTTGTTATTATTATTATTTATCATCAAAATTCTTTGTATTACTACTCTTAAATTTCACTTGTTTTCAAATATTAAACTGTTCTTATCTCAACCTTCTACTTTTACCTTTTCTTTTCTGATTCTCCTCCCCTTTTCACCCAGAGAGAGGTGGTGTGAGCCAGTGGCTGTGTGGTATGTAGTTGTTGGCTGAGGTTAAACCACAACAATTCTGTCTCCACTGTTGTGTGCACAAGTAAAATGCAAAGACTGGTAACATATATGAGTAAATACTGTCAAAGAGGAAATAAAAGTGGAGTTGTGCATATCTTCTATTGTCTGCTCCAGGTCATATTAAGGAATAATGGACAAAAACACTGTAGGAGCTGTTGCATCCTGTGCATTAACTCTGTGCTTCACCAGAAAGGCCTCTAAGTCTGCCTAAAATACTGGCAGAGATCTTAAACTGAAAGTAAGCTGACTTCCCCTTTAACATTCTCCAGAGAAAACTGCTATTTCATTTTCCCCCTAAGGGGAACTTCTTAAATACTTTATGTTAGTCTGTTTTATTAATAAGATTCCTAGATCATTTGAAAAATCTTATTATTCTTTATTGCAACCTTTATCTGACAACTGCCTTGTATCTTCCATTAGTTTTCAGAACTTGTAGTAAATTCATTCAGTTATATGCCTGAACAATTGCAAATTAACTTTTTCATCCTTTTCATAAAAATTTAGTAATTTTTGTGTATAAATGAAATTTCATTAAATGTCTTAAAGTTTCATAAAATAGGAAGCACTAAGGCTGGTTGACTCAATCAAATTATCAGGTTCATGAATACTATACACAAAAGTCATATTAGGTAGGAAGGTAGCAAGTCTGCAAAGTCCTTACAATTGTTCCTCTGTAAATACCAATGTTCTTTAAAGGCAAAACTAATTTAATAAATACTGAAGAACAGGTGGGAAACATTTGTGATATCTTAGGACTGCCATTAAAGCACGACAACACTCCATTATTACTAGATATCTGTTTGCAATTCCAATATATAGTAATTAATGAAAAAAATTCCTTTCTTAGGTCGTTATATATTTATTATATCATTATCCATTCAGTCTAATGTTGATATAAGTCGGAGGAACAGTGGAGCTAATTACTACTCAGGTTTCCAGAATCTAACAGTACAATATTTGACAACAAATGGAGAGTACTCATTCTTAACAGGCAAGATAATAACTG
The DNA here is from genome assembly GCF_009819885.2 of Catharus ustulatus. NCBI lineage: Eukaryota > Metazoa > Chordata > Aves > Passeriformes > Turdidae > Catharus > Catharus ustulatus. The sequence goes on from NC_046222.1 coordinate 114,662,964, forward strand.
TTTTCCTCGTGCCAGGAAAGAGGAACTTGAGAATTCTGAGGTGATGACAAAGTAAATTGCACAAATAAAAACCAACATAAAATGTAAAGTAGGTTGTGTGAACTCTGGAAGACAAAGCATGAGGAAAGAGGCATCTCTGTTGACAAGGAAAGATATTAATTTCGCTGTCAGCTGTGATGTTATTGCAACTCAGGGAACAACTGAGAAAGAAAGAGTAGATAAAGTATCTAATTCTATCAAGGGTGACTCTCTGCAAGTAATCACAAACTGCAGTAAGGAACAGTCAATCAAAATCATTGTTGTATATATTTGGAGATTTTTCACACAAAATATAACATTAGTGAATTTGTAACAGGCCAGGCTGCACAAGGTTCATAATAAAAAAGTTTGGAACTGTAAGACAGACAGAAAACTTATAACTGGGTAAAATACGTTCACACAAAACACCTTGAAGGTTTTCCAGCAATTTCATACAAATACAATGAGTAGTTTCCTCCTGCATGATCAAGAAAGAATGCAAAGGAAAGCTTGATGGGGTCTCACAAAAAAGGTCAGAAGAGAGCTCAGGTATAGAGAAAAAATCATATAGATGTCAGTTAAACTTAACATTTAAAAGAGCTCTAGCAAACCTAAAGACAGCTCTGGAAGAACTCTGAGAGACTAAGAAATGCAATCAGCTCCTTCCATCTAGAAATGCAAACAGAAATTTGTTGTAAGCTAGTTGCCTTAGCAACAGTACTACAAATTAAATGCTGCAAATACTTGAGCAATAACTGAGGTTGTAGCCTGGCAACATGCTGCACATGAGAAGCTCCTGACCTGAACCTCAGTGGCATAATGATCTCAGAGCAAATGGCCACATTTCCAAGTTTTATGCTAAATGAAGACTTCAATTAAAAAACAAACAAACAAAAACTAAAAATCCTATAAGGTTTCTCAGCAATCACATGATGCAGTATTAAAATTTATACACTGAAGTGAGTGAAATAAATTTTCAAAACACAGGTCTGTGTACACCTGGGGATTTTCTGCCCCAACCTTTTCTTGCATGAGATTGTGATGAATGCCACAGCATTAAGAATACAGTGGTTGCCAAAAGTGTAAGGTGATAGTACTTGATTTATGACTTCTGATGTCAAATCCTGTGGGCATTACTCTGAGCCAAACCAGTGCTCAACAGAACCATGCTAATATACACATATTAAGCACAGAAGTAACAAATAAATAAAACCAAATAAACCAGCAATTGCTATAAATATGTGTGAGTATATGTTTATGTATGTGTGAATTGATATAATGTAATGAGAGAAATGTTCAGGAGGAAGCAGAGAATTCCATTGCTTCAGGGAAGTATTTCAGTGTTACTGCAAATTTCATAGTACTTTATTATGTGCATCCAAATTTATGTCTGTACCTCTGGTTTATGTACAGCCTTTCCTTCAAAAGCACCAAATGCTGTGAAAATTAAAAAACCTAAAAGGAAAAATCCCAAAGAAAAATATTTCATATACACCCCTGGAACATAAAAAGTCTCCATAGACAAAGACACCCAAACTATACACATATCTGCTAGAAACTAAAGAAAAAGAGATAAGGGACTCCTGCAATCCCACCACGAAGCCAGCTCCTAGTCAATAATGAATCCTGACAGCTGAACTGGTAAGCCATTTTACTAAACCCTAACAAGAGTTACCAAGCCTTTGAATATATTTATAGCATTACAGATATTAATGAGTTACACTTTTTTCACCTCTGTTCCTGCCTATTTCAGTCCTCTAGCATGGAGACTTCTGTTGTAATGCCTCATTCACTGCTGGTATAGTGATGGTGTCATACCTTCATCTTTATGACTAGTCTCCAAAAAGGCAAAAAAAGTAAAACTTGTCTGCCTGAAAACTTATTTTAAAGACTGTTACTTTTGCTTTTCATAACAGTAGCATAAAAACTCTTTGAAAGATATATTAGTCAGAATAACTATTTCAAAGTATAACTGATAAATGGTGAAATCCCCTAAAAGTTCTTCTTTGATTTTTTTTCAGGGAATGACACCCCTCTGCAGCGAAGCAGGGTACATCAGAGAGAGAAACAGGAAAACCCATTGACTCTGTAACATCTGCCTAAAGATTACAGAAGACCCCATCACTTCTGAAAGCTATTTTGAGATTGCAAGCTATAATTTCCATGTTTAGTATAGTGAGAGGTGATAAAAGTGGCTAGGTAGAATTTATGCAGTTTGTTCTGACAGTCTCTGTGATTTCCCATTCACATTATTTTCAATTATTTCCTACTTCATAAGATAAATTGTACAAATTTGTGAGAGCAGACAGAGTACAAAGCTGTCTTTGCTTCAGTTCACAAGGTCATGTTCCATAATTACCTAATGTTACTGTTTCTAGAAGGACCTATCTAGAGTTTGTATAAGAAGTAAATCTAACTCAATTTTTTTTCTCAATAGAGAAAAATCATAGATCTTATTTTTACTGAAACTGCCCACTAAAATTAAAAAAGTAATATTTTATTCTAATAAACGACAATAAATTAGAGATTCTATGTAAAACTCAGTACTCTAAGATGTGTTTTTTGCTTTTTCTTAATGCTATATTTTTGCAAAGAAAATGCAATCATTACAATATTTTTAAATCAGGTGAGGTTACCAATGACCACACCTCGAAAGAATTAGGTAAAGTAGATGTATGAAATGGAAAGAAAGCAACCTGCACACTTATTCAATTAAACACAAACTATTACATAAAAAATACTCAAATATGTACCTCTGTCTCTTTTTGAAATCAACATCTGTAGATTGGTTGCCTAGGTCTTCACATATACCAGCAAATTATCACTTATTTTAAACTGACACTTCACTATTAATCCTTCTTAGGTAAATGGTATTAAAAAACCCAAAAACCAAAACCCAAACAAACAACAACAAGAATAAAAAAACCCCTAAAAATAATTCCAAGGCTATTTATTCCCATTTTTGTCAGCATAATAATGGATTATTTTATGTTAATTTCTTGTGAAATGTTTATCTCCTATATCCCTGGCATTTAGCTATCGGAATTCTACTTTAAAAAGATTCTAGAAACTATGCCTGGAAAACAAAGGAACATGAAAAGAAATTGTCATACTACAAATAAAAAAATAAGATGAGATGGAGGATAAGGGATTGAGTTTTCCCTTATTGATGCCAACAGCCACAAGGATCTCACATTCTGACACTGAAAACTGTGCCATTCCACATTGGAGTGCAGAGGCATGCAAAAACAAAACCCATGGGGTTTATACACTTCTTTTAAACTTATAGATTTCCTATAAGCCATTAATATTTAAAGAGTAATCTGAACCATAGAAATCATCACATGTACTTTGACACACATCTGAGTCAAAGAGTATTCTTTCATCATGCTCACACATGAATCATTTTCTTCTTTGAGTAACTTTAGAAAAGCTGAACTTCTTTTGAGTGGAATGTAACATTTCCATGCTACACACAAAACCAAAGTAATTGGAAAGTTGCCAATTAATTACATGCAAAATCTGCCCTTAATGGTGATGTATAATGACGTTGATAATAAAGTCTCACTCGCTGAGACTGAGCATTAATTGACAGTGTGTTCCTTTGAACTCCATATTACTTGTAGTGCCAGATATTCCTGTTGAAAAACACCCTTTAAAAGTCCTCAAAAGCGACTGTGGATGCTAAGAAAGCTATCTGGGACCAAACTGACTGAAATACAGATTCCATCTCAACTCGAGACTCAGCCCCATCATCAGGTTAATTTAATTTGTGTTGTTTTCTTTACTGCTGTCTGGGGAACAGTGAATTTCAAATAGCTCTAATTTGTTTGTATCTCAAAGTAATTTGAAAACAAAACCAAGGGAGATCAACCCAGTCTTCCAGTTTAGTGAAAAGTCTTATTGCCTATACCACATTTTTAATATAAAACATTTATAAGTTGAAGCATTGCAAAGACACTGACAGTGTGTTTTAGGGAAATGCAGTGGAAATTATTGTACCCTAAAGGTAATGAAGGGGTCAAAGTTAAGATGTACATACAGCTACTCCTGAATCATTATGTGCTAAAATCCAGTTATTTTATTTTGGATCTCCATATTCTCTGTTGGCCCAGATGCTGTGTAGTGCCTGGTTATCACATCCTCCCCACCTCGTTCTAAACTAGGTGCATCTATGCAGTTACAGTCATTTGACATAAATTACAAGCTTTGATTTAGAATTTTTTTTAAAAAAGAAAGAATATAAATGTCAGGGATACCCATATATATACTCTTTGATGTATCAGCATTCAGCACAATAAAATCTGTTCTTCTGACTACACTTCAAGACATTGCTTATTACTAACATAACTGGAGTAGCTTTTCTTTTGTGAAGCACTTGTTGGATGTTTCTTTGGACCAGACTTTTGGTTGCACATAAATTATCAATTAACCTTGTACATTCACACCTCAAACATGCATATTTTTCTGTTTGAATTGTTTTAGATCTCCAAGCATAGGTCAATTGCTTATCCTTTACTCTCACTCCTTGTTTCAAATGCAGATGTGTTTACCCAACTGCTTAGCATTTCTTAGCAACTAATAAGGGTTCCCAGTAAAATTAATGTCAATTTTAACAATGACTCATTGTAAACCTTTAAATGACTCCATTTAATTTTTCCAAAATTTACCACTCTATTCCTGTATCTGACAGTCCTTTTCAACTGGAACTAAACACATTTGAACACTGACTTACAATGCCTTCTGAATTGTATCAGAAAGTATTAAACTACAAGATTCATTTTGCAGTGCAGAGATAAAACAGGCTTATGACAGAAATGTAGTAAAATATATTTATGCTTTATGTGATCATTTATTTCCAGTTAAGCTGAAGAAACTTTTCAGAAAAAAACCCTATTTGTTACTTATGAAATTTCAGAGAATAAAAGCATTAATCAAACAGCATGTAACTACATCCTCACAACATTTACTTTTGTTATGAAATGTATTAGAGTGTCCTAAGATCCTACTCCAAATAATGCTCTGCTTTTTACATGAAAAACTGTTCAAGAATATATACAATATAGGGCTACTTTGAAAATTGATTATTTTGTTCTGATAAAGAAGATTATTACATGGATAACCACCTCAAATACTCAATTATTTTAATTTTTGCAATAGACCAGAAATGACAGTTTCGCTCTAGTTTACTGCCACTATCAGATTTTCAAATGCCTCTTCAGAAAACTGTGAATAAATAATCAATGCAGGAGGAAGTAGAAAGAATTAATTATCTAGAATTTTCAAGTATAGGTGTTATGCCTCCCAAAAATTTTTCAAACATGACTGCATGAAAATAAATGCTGAAGGTTTTTCTCAATAAACAGTAGGACATGGTTTTCAAGTTATTGACTCATGAAGAAACTTCTCAGTTACTCAGGAGGAGGAAAGAGGCTAAAAGGAAGTATGAAAATTTTAGTTGTCTAGTGAGAGTACAACAATAAAAATATACTGAACACCATTAGAACTTTTACATGACTCTACATATATTCAGTATGCCAAGCCAAATTTTCAATGTTTTTAGGGAGGAAAATAAAACAACCCAAACAAACCCAACCCAAAACTCACACTGCAGTTTTTCTGCCTGTCTAAATATTCCTTCCAAAAGAACTTTGTTAAAACTTCTGTAATCGATGAATATACTTACTGAAGTATTCAGTGTAAAAGTGGTCAAGATACTATTCTCATACTTTTAATCAGAAATTATGTAATGTTAGGGATCAAAATTAAGAAAAGAAATTAAACTCTCTTTCAGCTTTTATCTTTGGTTCAAAGGGACCCTGTTAGTCTTCAATAATATCAATACTTAGGCCAAGCCATATCAGTTTCCTACTCACCTTCCAACACCTATATCACCAGTCTATTTTTCCAGAAAAATCTATGCCAAAAAACCTTGCAAAAAGTTAAAATAAATTATGTTTACCACTCCATTTTTTGTTACTTTTATATGGATTCATGAACCAATTTAATAGTCTTAGATTTCAACATAGAGATAAAAAAGGCAGATGAAAAAAGGAATAGAAGAAAACTTGCTAGGAAGAATTCCTAAAACCTATTTTGACAGCATTCAATGTTTTGGACAATGCAATTTTACCCAGATTTTAGGATGAATAGCAACAGAAATACAGTAGGAGGAAGTGCATCACATACATAGAATAAATCTTCTGAAGGCTGTGAAGATGTCAAGAAAGAATCTTTAGAATTTATTCTAAATTCAGGAGCTTAGCATATAGCTCTGTTGTTTAATGGAAATACATGCTCAGACACTGCAGTGAAAGTGCAAGGTCATGAGCTATCTGTATTTTGAATAAAAGACATCTTGGCAGAAAAACATGCTGGAGTCTCAGAAATCCCAGTGTTAAAGTCAGTCACGATATAGTGAAGATGTAAAAATGCTTTGTCCTTCTTTCTAAGTACCAAGTGATTTTCTAGTAAGTTTTTTAATTGATAAAACTAAGTGTAGGAAATACATGTATCACTGCAATTAGAAACAAAAATTTTAAAAGATAATTAGAAAAAAATTAGATAATCTTTTAAGAGGCCAGTGACATTTATTGGGAAATTAAGTTAAAATATTGCAATCTATTATGTATCTTCTTCAATCAATTAATAAATAGTGTATGGTAATAACTGAGCCAAATTAAGACCTATATTTGTCATTAAACTACCTGCTGCTCAATTGCTGTGATTTAGAAAAATAGGAAGGTTTTGATAGTAAATTAGCACATCCTCTGCTTTAAAACACAAACTGATACTCAGCACATTCATTAATTTTATTCAGTCTCAGCATTTTATTAATTGTCCATGGAATTAAAAAAACTTATAATTGAGTAAACACATTTTCTGTGAAACTTTTAACTACAATTTAAGGCCTTTTGTTGCTCTTTCAGCTGACTACAAAAATTATACTGCCCAACATGCTGAAGGAGAGATAATTCCACTTTTAGCTTTTATATAAAAACAATTACAATATCTGGAGCTCATTACTTCCAAATTTTTTGTTTCATTTGCAGTCATCAAATTAAATCTACTCAAACGTTTCCCTAGAGGGATTTCACTATAAACTATAGAATAAAAAATTATACCTTCGTGCAGACTTGGTTGTCCTAAGAAAATCTATCCAAAAACTCACAAAAATTTACACAAAAAAAAATTTTTAAAAATACAGTGAACAATAAAAAATATGCACTACAGAAAAACTCTTCCTTGGAAGGTAAAGAAGAAAATTCCACTAAAAATTCTTTGTGAATTCAAAACTTTGACGGATATACCCAAGCAGCATGATACAACTTTGAAGTTAGATCCAACTTTGAGGTCGGCCATGGGGTGAGCAGGAGGTTCCACAGACTGACCTCCAGAGGAAGGGAATTAGAAGAGCAAGTGTATCCTTATCAAGGCTTCTACCAGAATATAACCTTGAATTTGTTTCAGGAAATAGGAAAGAAGCTTTTATACCATGAGTTTAAAGACAGTAATGTTAGAAATTAATTTTCAACAATATTTCCTATTCAATATGGATTTTTTAGCATTAGGCTTATCACATTCTATTATTGAGCTCTTTTCTGCAATGTATGACTGATCAAAATCTTCTGTCCAGGCTAAATAAAGATTGATGAGTCATGAGTCCTTGCCTGGGTCATATTTTATTTTTTACTTACAGAGTATTTTTGTCAAAGAGCAAGCAAAGTCCTGTGAATGGGAATCACTTTGGCATCATGTAAATGGAGAAAACTCAAACGGTGAGCTCTAACATCCAGCCACTGCTCTTTACTGACAGTACGGTAGAGTCAATTAAAAAGTAAGAATAATTTATATAAAAACTTGAAATATAGATGGAAAAAAAGATATTTTAAAAAATACACAATTTGCAGCAAATTTGCATAATTAAAAATACATAAATGCTGTAAAAATATTTGAAAGCCTTCAAGAATTTCTAATAAGGTGGATAAATCCTTAAGAGTATTAAATTGGAAAACTTTTACAATTAAATAAATTTAATTAAATTAATTCAATTAATTCAATTTTGGAATTCAACTGCTTTAGTCAACATGAAAAAGACCTCTACTGATTACAACAGAAGATACTTATTTCAATTGTAAAGAAAGTTGTTAACTATCACAAAGTAAAGACTGGATGTTCAGGATAATCTTGTGTGTTATAAAGGATCATAATATTGACACATTTAATTTTGGTTCTCTTAAGACATGGTTTGCAAAAAGCCTTTAAACATGACACCAACTGCACAAACCTGGAATAGTGGAGTGGTTTTATCATAGCTTTTCTATAAAGAAAAGAGTGTTTATTTTAGTGTGCAGCTTTTTGAAGTTTATTTGGCTCCAGAATCACCTAACTTACTGCTTTTCCCAAATATTACTGAAATAATAGCAAGTACATTGCTTTTATTCCATAATATTCACAGAAACATCTTAGTAGGGATAAGAATGGTTTCTTTTCAAATTTGTGATCTCCTGTTCATGAAAATGCTAGTCAGCATTGTGATGATTGTGACTGATGTCCTTTCCATAGACAAGACTCCTAAGTGTAATACAAAGACAGTGCTACAAAGATAATGCTTCCCACTCCAGTTCATCAGACCATAATACATGGTGAGAGAATCCTTTTTGCTGTTTTATCTCTCATTACAGAGTGATAACCACACTGCTTTGTCCTCCTTGTATCCTAAAACAAACCTTAGCAACATAATCTCAGGTATTACAGCTGGGTTGAATTTAAATTATTTAAACCAACTTAGTTCCTCCTCTTAGAATAGCAGACTCTGGCAAATAGCCCCCCTTTTGTGGGGAAGAAGCCTTAATTTCTATGTGATCACTTGGGGCTTTTACACAGTATCTATCACATCAGTAACCCTTCCATCTCTGCTGTTGGATGACTCTCTATCCTCTATTTCCACGGAGACAGTGGATCAAAGCACCTCACTTGCACACAGCAAACATTGTTGTGCTGCTCCCAGGCATTTCTCTAATGAGCCTGGTTTATCCTTTCCCCCATTCAAAAGCCATTGAAAGCTCTCTTATTGAGTCCTGCTAACTTCTGCACAAAGATCATTTTTCCCATTTGAGACAGGTGCACCCATCTGTTGCCAGCAGGCTCAGTATTGTGCAAACTGACACATGATCAAAAATCCAGAATTCTGCTGTGACACCTGGCTTGGAGCACGGTATTGATCTGCTGTTTCTTCCCTCATCATTCCCTGCGCCTGAAAGGATAGAGGAAAACATTTCTGGTGCCTCTGATCCCCTACTTAGTCATCTCAAAGACCTGAAGTCTCTTTATTGCCCTTGGACTTTTTGTTGCAGTTTTATCACTGCCTACCTGAAACATCAATAATGGATAGTAATCTGAGGGCTGTTCCAGGGTAGGAAGTGTTCTTCTTTACATCTGTAACCCAGGGCCTAGAGAGGCAACAGACTTCCCTACTTTAGCTGCATTTTGGATCTTCTCTTCCTCATCAGAAGTGAGTTTCCAATGACAAATATCCCTCATTTTTTTCCTTTATGGGAGCAGTTTGGACACAGGACATAGACTGACTTAACCTCAATGACACCTCCAAGCTAGATGAAGCATTGTCCTGGTAATCACTCACTTCCATTTGCAGAGTAATCATCATGCCAGGGCACCTCAGGATCTGGGGCAGTCACCAGGGTGCTCTGCTGTGGATTTTGTCAGCACCAGAGCTGCTCACCTTGGTGACCGAATTTTTTTCAATAAGATTCCTATTAGTTTACCACTTGCTGAGTTTCATTTGCAAACCACAATTTTTTAATGGGAAGCCAATTTAGAAGCACTACCATGGCCACTTGGAGTAAAAAAAAAAAAATTTGATCAAAGGCACTGAATTCTGTCTCACTTAAACACATGGAGAGCTATCCAGAATTCTTAATATAGTTATTTCAAACACGTAACAAACCATTTCTTTAATGATGCTCATGAACAGTGATGCTCAGTGAACATCTCACTCTCATCTGTTGCTGCTGTCAGGGGATATTTTGGTGGAAACATAGCTCAGATACAGGCCCTGTTTGTAGGAGAAGAGTAAGAAATTCCAGTTACACCTATGAAACATAAAATAATGTCTTGTGGCCTTGTGTACCTTTACAAGCAGCTATTATTGCTTTGACACATGAATAATTTCTGATTGCTTTCCTTGGGGTCCTTACATTTCAGTGCTTAAAAGTGACATGTGCATATGCTCTTCCATGGTAACATGAGAGTTAGTGGGGAAAAGCTCTGCAATAAATAATAATCTGTCACATTTATTGTGATTACATTTTGAGGCATGTTATAAGTTTATCATAGTCTCAGGACTCATTACAGGTCAAAACAACAACACATGTAATCTCACAATCACTCTGACAACCTGTATTAGGGTTTGTGTTCTGTACAGGGGAAGTATGATCCCTAAACTCATATCAACTCTGCTGTTCTTGTGAGCATTATCAAGAACAGCAGGGGTTCAGTTTTAAACTGTTCCAATATGAGATGCCAGAGGGTTCTTCAGATCTCAGCTACTACAGTTGCAGGTACATCACTTCAATGTTATTGTTATCAACTATCATATAGCTTTAATCAGCATATCAAAATACTCCTAAGACCGAGGGCTACTTCTTCCCATAAACACAAGAGCTCACAAGCAGAATATTGCAGGTAGTTTTCAGAACTCCATGGCTGTGTTAGGTCAGCTATGATCTGGTCACTCAGTGGCACCAGTCTGACACCTTCCTAAACCGGATATTCAGATTACGTACCAGCTGCACACTCTGCATAATGACATCACTGTAGCAAACACATTTATTTATCTCAAAGTATGTAATTTATGAACACTTGTTAATATGAAACTATAATTACTTTACATACCTACTCCATAGTAGTTAATTTCCACACACAAACCCCGCTCTGTGCATCTCAAAGATTTATTGTACTGTTTAATATTGTAAACTCAAAAAACCCTAAATTTACAAATCCCAGTTTAAAAAGAGTCTAACAGGAAAAAAACAAAAACAAAAAAACCCAAAAAACCAAAAACAAACAAACAAAACAAGTCTATTGCTAAAAGACTGGAGGAGCACACTCTCAATTTATTTCTGTTTGATTTTTGTTTAAGGGAAAGCTAACATAATAAATCAATATGATAACATTCAAGGTTAACAATATATAATGGGCCTTGTAAACAGCTAAATTAAATGAGTTTTCATCAGAAAATACCCAATAGATACCAAGTTTGCAGAAGAAAGCAACTCAGCAATCTCAGGATTATAGTACATTCTCTAAAATTTATTATAGTCTTACACTCTCTGATATTTTTACGAGTTCTCACAATTCAGAGTTATGATGAGTATCCTGAGTATTGTATTTTTCTTAGAATTATAAGTTAGTATTTCTATCATTTTTTATTCTTAAAAAAATCCGGTCACAATCACTAAGTCATGTCTGAGATAATGGGAGAAACACCACAAATCTTACTGTACCCACAAACCTACTAAACCCTCCACAAGAGCTAAACACTCAGAGAAAAGATATAGATTTTACAAATGTCAAAGAAGTTAAAGCAGGAACTCTTGCTGATCACCATTTAACACAACCTTCTCAAATATCTGCTATAATACCTTCGCAAGCTTTTGAACAGAGGGGCAACTGAGCAGAGTATAAGCTATTGAATATTGATTAATTAATTAGTCAACAAGGTGAAAAGTGGGTATTTCTCTTGATGTCAATTTCTTAAAAAATTGAGTCAGTTTTTCGTTAGGCCCATTTAAAAGAGAAAAATAAAAACTGAGTTCCAACTACAGTATCTCAAACCATTATAATGCTATGAATGAATCTCAAGTTTTAGCTATAATTAAATAATTTAATTTGTATTGTACTATTCTTTCTCATGTCATGTAAGGCGAAATAAGATATATTATTCAAGAGTGATCATGTCCTGAAAACCTTTTAATTTCTAAAAAAAAAAATGTTCTATAATTATCTATTTTTGCATTTCTTTAGAGTAGCCTTTTGTTTCAGTGGACAATGCTGGACATCTCACATTCTCAAATGAGAAGTTTAGTCCTTTCATGTACAGCTGTTAGTGAATTAGTCTTAAACTGCTCTATTGGCTCACTTACTCATTCTTTACCCTGAGCAGAATTCAACCTGAGAATGCAACAAAATATGACTGCCATTGCTGGTAACTTCCATTTCACCTGAATGTGTTTGAATGGGTCTCAAACACAGAACATCAAGGGATGATGACAGCTTGCAGCTGAGAGGGACCATGGAAATCACAACTGGAAGGCACAGCAGCAGGATGAAGGGAGAGAAAAACTCTTACAAAGGATAAACAGTTTCATGGACACTAAAATGCTTTTTAAAACCCCATAAATAAATAATTTAGAAGTAAAATTTGTATGAACATATATCAATTTTGAATGTCAGCAATGGAAACCAGTCTTAAGAGAAATGTAAGTTTTCTGGCAAAAAAATCATGCTTCAGCTGTTATTATTATGGGCTGTGAATTAAGCCACTGACAACAAAAGAACATATCCCAAAAAAGCTGACTTCAGTGTGGAAGAGAAGTGGAGGGAGTCATAAAAAGAGGCTGCTGTAGAAGGTGCACCAGCAGAGGACATGAATTTTGGGTACTTCACTGACAATGGAACAACTTCCCAGCATATTCTCTAATCCCAACTGATCACTCCAAAGCATTTCCCCATCTTCATTAACTTTGAGAGCAAAGCTTGCTGTCACAGATTTGCCATCAGAAGGCAGGTGCTACCTTGGGTGCTGTGACACTGAGTTACTGTGTTCACTTCCTCTCTGTGGATCAGTTTCTCACACGACACACCTTCCCTCATCTTGCTCCCCACCCACCTTCCCAGTCTTTCACTATGCTAGCAAGAGATGACTTCACATCTTTGTGCCACAACCTGCTGAGCCATCAGCTCAGATTTCCTACACCTGAGGCAGTCAATTTACAATTCCTCCCTAAATCCCAGCCTCAGTCTACCTCAACATTATTTTAGCTGGCATCCAAATCCTTCTACTCCCTTTGTTACTGCACCTTCTGGTCCATCTCCAATTTTTTTACAAACAGAAACAAACAGTCATTTTTTAAGATGATGGCTGGATTCACCATAAGCACAGAAAAGATATATGCACACACTGACACAGTTTGCAAGCAGTAGAGAGCTGTTATCACAAGCAAACAGCTACTGAAAAAGAAAAAAAAGCCAAATGAACAACAACAACATGGAAAAGAGAACAACAACAAAACAGAAAAAGAAAATGTCATTTGTACCTGGAAAAAAATGTGTTTGCCCCACAGTTTTTGCAAAGCCATTCTCTATTATTTCACATGCTGAAATAGTAAAAAACACTATCTGGAAGAACGTACTGTTCTTAGATTTCCATAACTATCAATTCCATAAGAAGTATAATTTATCTGGGTATGGAGTTCTTTTCTCCTTTTTTTCAACACTGAACTACAGACAGAGCTTTCCTGCTTTTTTTTTTTTCTTTTTTTCTTTCTTTTTTCCAATTTTCCATTCCCCTTATCATTTTCTGTCCTCGTAACAAAGCTGTTGGTTAGCTAAGTGAGGCAGTCCAGCAGATGACTGTATGGGCATTTTTATGATGGTTACAAGTAGCAAGCAGTGTTACTACCTAATTAGTTGAGCTCTTAATTCTGCCCTATGTTCATTTTGAACCCCATGCAGAAACCAGCTGCATTCCCATCCTTCACCCTGCACCTGACACAGACCACAACTTCCCTTTATCTCTCTTATCCCTGTACCAGAGAGGGTACAGCAGGTTTAGTTTTCAGTTGGGAACCTGCTCCTTTTTCATAAGAGTCTCAATACAAGTTGGATTTCAATAGGGAGCATCAACAAAAACTTTGTAGATTCCTGCATCCTATTGAAAGTCCAGTGCTCACATATGGCAAAGCATAGTGTGCAAAGAACACTCCCTACCAACCATAATTATTATAGAGAAGAGAGACAAACAAACTATTTAAAAGGAATAAATTGAAAATAGTCTCAGTTTACTGCTCACTGCCTAGTGAATATTTGGCAACATTCATACCTAACTTCAGGTATGTCCACTTCACTGAATTTTATTTCCTCAGATCTCAGTAAAGCACCATGGTGTCCACTGGAACAAGAAAGGCCAGGAAATCTGGCAGTGGCCAGACCATGCAATAAAGACAGAGGCAATTTTATATCTGTCAAAGCTGCTACTATAGGAAGCTTGCCAATGAACTATATGGGGAAAAAAACCAAACCAAAAAAAAAAAAGTGAAAAACTGTTTTTCTCAGATCATTAGTTAGATTGTGTTTTGGCCAGCTGCAAGAGAAAATCTGCTGCTGTGGATCTCTCAATTGTTTTCACCTTTTTTTCTTAATTTCTTAACTAGAGAACATATTAGCACTTACAGATAAACTTTCAATAATTTGGAAATGGATTCAAATCAAGCTGAGTCTCAGGGCTGCAGTTTAAAGCTGAGCTAGTTCAGCTGAAGTTCAAATTTCAAAACATAAAGATTTCATAAAACTGAAACCCAGATGTCAGGTCAGCTGAGCCCCTTGGGTTTGTGCTCTAATATTCTGTCTTTTTCTTCTAATTTCAAGGCAGTGAAACTCCTAAAAAATAGATAAATTCAAAGCAAAAGTGTGAGTTTACCAAATCCCTGGTAAATCTTAATCCAAATGGGCTTTGGTTGATATAAAACCAATCTTTTAAATTCTAAAGCATTTCAAGGTATCGTTAAATACATTTAAATAATACAGGAAATGCTTTACAAATACTAAAAGCAAAGCAAGCAAACTAAGGAAAAACAACTGATGTCAATTATTTAGCTTAAGGTGAAGCAAAAAAAAGAGCAATATGCTTTCCCACCCTGTTAAAATGTTTGTGCATCAACTTAACTACAATGTACAGTGGGACAGAGAAGGAGCCCTGAAGTATCCTCTATGATTTTGTTCGAAATACTTTAAAAAAAAACCAAAACCAAAAAAACTCAAACCAAAACCCAAACCTGAAATCATTGGCACTGTTCATTGCAACATTAAAAGCACAGAGACCAATTAGACAGAACAGAATTACAAACTTTCTACTTGTATTTCCTGCACTCCTTGTACTTGGCATGTAAGGACACACTTTCCCTTTTCCCTTCAGCCTTCACCAACTCCAGGCACCCTGATATGGTGAATTTATTTTAGGAATGAGTTATAGCAAGAAGAAGCACTACTATAAAGCTGCATGGAAACACTACTGTACCCATCAGAACTATGTTTTTGGGGTTTTCTTTTTTTCAAGGAGAAAAGTAGATATTTTACTAATTGTCCATATCTTTTAATACTTCAGTAGCCCATGTGTTATTACACCATATATGGTTAACATAGTCTTAGATAAAAATCTCATTAGTACTATATATAGAAACAAATGGTAATTTTTGAAAGATTTTTTTTTTTACGTTTTACATGTTAACCCGTTTTTTACTGCCTTTAAATACAGCTAATAATTTTTTTCCTATCTTTGACATCCAAGGTGGAGAATGTGTGGGGTTTTATGGTTTTATTTGTTTGTTGTTTTACAGTAAAGAACTTCCTGTGAACAGGGCAAAATGAAAGGGTAATTATTCTGCCAAACAGCTTTGCTGGTCTTGAGAAATATCTGGCACATGTTAAAAAGTGTCTGGCAAACTGCTCTGCTATTTCACTGATCTGCAGCAGGGAGATTAGGCAGAAGGGAGTTGCACACCTTTGTATAGCAGATGTGGCTTTTCACATAGCTATGAAAATTCAAATTTCCAAAACAAAGGTTCAAAATTATAAATTGTAAAGGTTTATTACATTTTTAAGACAAGACAAGACAAGACAAACAGCTAAACTTCTCAAAACCTCATAAACACCCTACCATCCAGCAACATAAAGAAAGTAATTGGGTATTGGCTGAAGACTACATAAGCTTAACAAGGCTTTCCTTGGCATTTCTCCTGGCAGCTCTGAGCCACACTAGAACTAGGTGGAAAGCTGTGAGCAGAAAGTGTTTCCCACCCATCTTCCAACCTCCAGGCCAAACTGAGAAGGATGCTCTATTTCAACTGACCGAGTAGACAGCTGGGGAAATGAGATGTGTTTGAGAAACATGGTGAAACAGAAAATTTGGAACAAGAGGAAAGAGCTGTTACTTTAGAGAGAACAGAAAAGAGTCAGTAGACCAGGGAGTATCTGGAAGATGGGACTGAACTGCTGATGGGTGCAGACAATCAGAGATCACTCCAGTATCTTCAGTCTCGTGTAAATCTTCTGTTTAATTACTGCAAGTCTGCTTTCCCTCACTGAGTCCCACTTTCTTCTTTCAAATAAGGAGACTTTAGTAAGACTTGTCAGGCTTTAGCTCTCTTCCTTATGTGATTTTTTCCTACTCTGCATTCAGAATGTTTACTGCTGCAAGCTGTCAGAGCAGTCATGCATCATGATACAACCCTAAACTGAATTTATTTTTTACCCCATGCCATTTCCCCAATCAGTGAACAGAACAGATCTCTTGGCATCCAGCTGAACACAAAACTCAGGTTACACAGTAAAGCTGTTTTCCATAGTGCCCTTGACTGAACTGTTGCTGAGAGTGGAAACCATGTGGCAAATGTGAAATGAAACAATAATTCTACAGATAGTGCTGCCATGAGGGTTTGGCTTCTCTCTCTTCACTTCCTGCACATTATATCATTTAAACCAGCCCCCTGAGCATTACTATTATGTGCTCTTGATCTTCTGGGTACTGAATTTGAAGAAGTGGTGGAAAATCATTGCTTCTGCTAGAATCAAAGAGGATTTCTGTCTGGAACAGATAAAGTGCTGTGTAATAAAAAATCCTCTGAACTATCAGCCACAATGCATGGCAGCCATAGAACCCAGAACCAGCAAACACATTTTGTGTTTGCTTTTTAGTACTTCAGTTTCTCACCTGAAATACTGACTCTACAATGAAAACTGGGGACTGTATTAATAATATTTGGGAACTACTCAAATATAAAGGGGTAAAACCCATAGGAAATAACAAGGAAAATTTAAAAATTTGTCATCAGACCATGTTTTGATTAGGATGCAGTAAATAAAGCCTATGGCTACACACAGAAAAGTGAGTATAAAAATGATGAAGGCAGCAATCATCAGGTAAACATTATTCTTCCTCTGCACGGAATGAAGTTTAACTCCAAGGAAGGAAAAAAAAAAAACCCCAAACAGTATGTGATTTTCTAATTAAAAACTGTGACACTGTGCATAAGCATGGGGAAGACAAAATTAAGATTATACAGGCAGCTCTGATTCCTAAATTTCACAACTTTTAAGGGCTTCATTTCTCTACTTTAACAGAGCTCTTAAGCTTTTCAGACGTGATTTAGAAACATACACATGAAAACAGTCCCCAAAAATAAACCAGAAAACAATAAAATAAGAAATTAAAAACATTTTAATCCCGTGACACAGTTTGTGGGAATGTAACAGCTAAAAAAAAAAAAAATTATAAACAATACAAGTGATAAACTGGTATTACAGCACTGAAATGTAGGAGATGTAGAAAGATTAATTTCTTACTTGTGTTTTGGTGGTATGGGTGTTTGACCTTCCT
The DNA here is from genome assembly GCF_009819885.2 of Catharus ustulatus. Classification (NCBI taxonomy): domain Eukaryota; kingdom Metazoa; phylum Chordata; class Aves; order Passeriformes; family Turdidae; genus Catharus; species Catharus ustulatus. Next base: position 114,680,656 of record NC_046222.1, read on the forward strand.
AAGCAAAGAGCAGAAAATTGGATTTCCAGCACTGTGACTTCTGTTGCTCTCTATAGTGAACTAGAATCTGACAGAAAAAAAACACACAGGAGCAAGGATACTAAACTACAGGAACATCCTTCTCTATTAAAACTGTCTGTTTAAAATATTGAAGTACATTTATTTAAAGAAGACTGCCTGTGACTCCCCAGAATCAAGATTTTTGTCTTTCTCAGGACTTTCGGAATCAGTTTATATACACAAAAAATTATTTTCATAAAAACAGGCTAAAGAGAGACCGATTATATTAATATTAGTTGGTTCTTCTTGTCACAAAGGTAATTCATATAATTCTACAGGTATATTAAACTACAGTTTCTTTTCCTTTATGTCAGAAGACTAATTACTTTTATTTTTTTATATTTTATTTTTTAAGTAACATCTTAGCATATTACAGAAACACAGTAACATTCATCTAAAGTACCTAAAGTTTCAAGTTAAAGATGAGGTAGGTCTCTAAATCTGCTCTTTTAACCAGTTTCAGGTTCTGTAGAATTTTATTCAAAACCTCATGTTTGTAGAGCCATTGGGGCCTTGCTCACTGCAGCTTGTTTACAAAAGTTTCATTAAATCATTTAAGTTACTCTATAGCTTGTTCTGCAGAGTTTATGTCTTCACATTAGATGATGTTCATTTATATGATGCTGGTAGTGCTATATGTTGAAAATGCATTACATAAAGTTATCTACAGTCATAATGGTCAGCTCATGAAAATTTTTTTTTGTTCTGCATTATGATTTCTCCTTTGGATCTTTTCCAGTAGTAACTGCAAGTAAAGCATCTGTATTTGAATACTAACACAAAGCTAATTGCTATTCACATAAAATTAGTCAAGGAAATGAGTATCTTAGAATAACATGCCAGGCTTTTCCCCCCAAGCTGAATGCTTTATTCCACTATTAGCTTCAACCTAACTTTTCTTAGTTTAGTCTTAGGAACATTTATTGAGTTGCAGAAGTGAGGTGTATGCAAAACAACAACAATTTAAAAAAAATAGAATCATGATAAATCACCTTTTTTTCCCAGCACACAAACTACAGATGTTCAGCTGTTGGTGAAACCAATTCCTCTGTGTTTTTAGATCTGAGAGCGTGCACAGGAACTTGCACTCAGGTCAGTTCCTGTTAAAGTTCTGTGTAAAACTCTCAGAGACAAGAAACACAATGCCCTAATAACAGAGAGTACTGCACTTATTTGTTTCAATGTAATTGCTTACTGGAGGAAGATTCAGAACTCTCCTTAAAACTAGTCTCAACATCCTGGTGATATCTTACTTTAGAGGTATCTTGCTGGCCAGACTGATACAACCTTGTTTCAAGTATTGTGAGAATCACAAGAGTCAGTCTTTGTGAAGTGAAGCACATATGAGTGCTCTCATCTGTGTAATTACACTACAATTATCTCCTACTTTTCCCAAAATTAGACATATTATGTTCATATTAACTGATTCCAAAACCTGACCTTTGCCAAATATTAGAATATACTCAGAACTACAAAATTCCATTTGTCAAGCTTGAATAAGTGCATTAAATTACTAAGTTATTTTAAAAATCTTTTTATAAGCATTCTGTGCTAGATTAGCTGACTAGAAACAGCATTTGCTATTAGGAAAGACCTGAAGACACAGGAAAGAAAACTGTGTACACATAGCAGCTATGTCAATCTCATCCATTTGCTTAATGCATAATGCTTATGACAATACCAGCTGTCTTTGCTATTCAAACGGAACAACCTAAATATTAGGCTAAGGCACTGCAGAAGCAGCATATTAGGAAATGACAGTGCTGGAGAAGAAGGGTACTTACAAAAAAAAAAAGATTGTTCAGAAGCAATAAATTAAACAAACAATCCTTCCCTCCAAAGAAACTATGCATTTGCAAGCACCACTACAAGTATTTTTAAAAGACTTTTCAAAATGGCAGTTTCATAATCTGTCAGATCAAGACAGAAACTCCTAAACACTCCCTAAGTGTATGATTGTCTTCTTATGTTCAAGCTGGCCACCATTTCCTCAATATACCTCCATTTGATTCCACGGTGATATATTTGTGTACAATCACTGAACCAGACAAACTTTCAAAGCTCCTGCCCTTGGACAATGACATTTAGGGATTTCTATTAATTAGTCACCATGGAACTATATGGAACATCAACAACAAAAATCCCTGAGTCTGAAATCCTTTACACTTTATTTGAAAATTCAAGCCACATTTTAACTATAATGGACATGTTTTAATTACAGTAAACATTCATGACTTGACTATGCCATCTTTTCTTTTAAACAGAACATATTTTAGTCCATTTTGAAAAGAATTTAGTGAGATCATAAAAAAATATCAGAAATCTAATTATTTTCAAATATAAGGGATACTAATAATAATCTAAACAGCTGCAATGTCAGTGAATTTAATTAACAGATAAAAATATGAACAACAGGGAGCAAGGCAACATGCTGTTTCTAAAGATGTGCAAAATGGAAGTATCCTCTCCTTGTACCTGGAATATTGATGACCCAAATTCACTCTACCTCACTGCACAGGCACAAGCCTATTTCAAATTACTGAAAGGATACAAATAAATTTTCATGTACTTTCTCTTCTAAACCAATTCAGAAGGCAGAAGCCACTACTTTTTCTTACCCTCCTGAGCCTACCCAAGCCCAGCATACAGCCTGCCCTTCAAGAAGTTTCTCAGGACTGAGAAAAGTTGGACCAGACCTGGGGAAGCAAGCTGTGCCATGAGCCTCCTCAAAAGAATGCAGCGTGGCTTAGATTCCCCCAGCCAAGATCTGAAAGTTATCCTTCGCTTCACTAATGCAACCAAGAGTTTACAAAGGTTTTCACTTTAAGACCAGTGGTTACAGATCTTATTTTTCATGAACAGTCAGAGTTGGGAACTACTCCTACCCAACCTCCTGACCATTTTGATTAAAAGCATGCATATACTATAGGGAAATAAAGAAGTAGTCTATAGATTTTTGAGGTGCTGTTCTTCCAGGAAAGTGTCTTCCAAAAATACCTCTTCCCTTTTGCCCCTGGATATCCATCTTTTTTATTTTTTTTTAATCTCTTTTCCTTCTTTCTAAGACCATAAGATGTAAAAAGAGCCATTTTAGCCATTTTATTTTCTAGAAACTGAGACTAGGACAAATAGATCCTGCTTTAGTTTCTAGAAGAAGGGAAAAAAACAAACAAATGCTGACATTTGCCATCTGTGTAACATTGCTGAAACTTTCTTCCTATCATGTGTAAGAACCTGTGGAAAATTGGAATCAAAAGAGTTTCTGCTGAAGAGCTCAGTTTTCTGCAGTGGGCAATCAGAAAGCACCATATTTGCTTTTGTTCTGCGCCTTAGCACATCCTAAGCCTACCTGCCAAGTTTCGTGGTTTTAAGCAAAGCACATTTTTCATGTGGTTCAGAACGCTCAGTCCCCCAGCTAAGTCATTATTACTTATTGCTTTTATGTGGCCCAGCCTTCTTGAAATGACAGCCAGTTTGGACAGCCTGCTCTGCCTTCCTTGTGTCTGATGATACTGGGAACAGATGAATGGGAGGCACTCTGGCTGTTAGAGCTGCCTACCAACATGAGCAAACACCACGGGGCCTGATGGTTATTTAGTACTGACAGCTTTGGTTTGGAGAGAAATGAAATCCAGACAATGAAAAAAAAAAAAAAAGATATTTTTAGGATATTTCCCAGGTAACTTCTGTGTGAAATGGGTCTTTCTCATAACAAGAACTTTCTGTAATCATTATTCACCTTAAGCAGTTTAGGTTAATGTGTCAGGCAGCACAGACCTACTGGCTACTCAATTGTTAGGTATCCTGACAGGAAAAGCTAAGTTCTGCATGGTGTATTTTAAAACCCAGGGCTGGCAATCAACAAAAAGAAAAAGCAATTTGAAATTCTTGACTTTTATTTAACTGAGGCCCTTGACTTGGTAAATCACCAATTAATATTAACTTTGTTAGCCTGAAACTGAATTAGGTTGACTGCAGTACATCGCTTCTTTGGCCCCTTCTCTGGTGAATGCAAGCAGTTACTTCTAATGATGTTAAAGCTCAGATGAAAATGTTAAATAGAAGAGTCAATTGCAAGGTCATTACTTCTTTTTCCAAAGTAATGAAAACAAAGTACTTCATGCAATATACAATTATAGGTTAATGACACAGCCCTCCAGAGTGGCTCTAAGGCCTTGTTCAATTTAAAATACTGATTTAAACAATTCCAAAGTAACATTAAGTGTAAATAAAAAATGTTAGTCACAGTTTAAATGTTATATCGAAGCTACATATGATTAAAGAAAAAATGAATAGGTAACACTTTTAATGCAAATATTTCGATGACAAAGGGTTCTAAGCCAGTATGAAAACAACACTCACTAAAACCAGCTATTACAAGGCAGAGTGAGAATCAATCTCATAAAGCAACATTTGCATACTCATTTACCTTGGAATTTCTGCAGAATGAAATAATATTACCATAAGACAAAACCCAACAAATTGGGAAATTTTGCTGGTACCTTCTTTACAATTATGTGTTGCAATGCTATATGAAAAGAACCCATAACCATACTGGTTTTACAAAACAAATTTTTTCTCACACTATATGACTTGTTTCCATCACAAATAACCACACTAGGTTCTCTTTCCAGTATCTCCTACAACAAGAGAGAAGATGGCAGGATATATTTCATGGTGATGTTGAGTCTCATGCAATTAAAAATTAAAAATAATTTCTTTCATGTCAGTGCATTTGCATTTCTCAAACCGAAAAATACCCTAAACAATCATTAAAAATTAAAATACCAGAGTACCAACTTTGAGTTGCAGCAAGCTATAGACAGTATAAAGGCAAAAATAATAGATAGATATTTACATTGCTGCAATTCACACCCTTCAAACTCCGCCTGGAGTTCTGAGATAAAACAGAAAAGCAAGAAAATGAAATAATGGGATTCAGCATCTCTCTGGGACAAAACCAAGTTGTTCTACACAAGCATTCTTTCATCAGAATCAGGAACAAACTCTGACCTGAGCATTTCATGCAGCATATTTAGAAGAAACTTTTATTGTAAGAGCCAAGAGAAAAGATATTTTATGTACAGCATGTTAAGTCTACCTTAAGACCGAAACTATGGATAAGAATGGGAAGCACATTGGTCAGGAACAGTATCACAGACCTTTGTTCCTGCCATTCAGCAATGTCTCTGGACATACTTGCATACTTGTGCTTCAGAAGGATCCTGTCATGATACAGAAGATTCTGGAAATAATCACTCAAAACCAAACCAAAGAACAGCGAAGAACTAATCCCCTCCACAACCCCTCTGTGCCCCCTCTGCCTTAAGGCTCTCCACAGCCCACCACAGACAGACAGCGAGGATTTAGTAGCTGAAGGACTTAAAAGTGACAACTCAGCAGGAAAGGTACAAAATCCCACAGGAGAACACCTGCTGGAGGCAGGCTGGCACTGGCCAGGGGTGGTCACAACTGGTCAAGTGCAGCAGTCACAGTCACCCATGCTCAGGGCAAGACAGAAACTCAGCCACTTCGAGGAGCCACCTCTGGGAGCCACCGGGGAGGACTCTTTCTCACCTAAATGTGTCTGCCAGACCAGGCCAAACTCTCTGGGGACTTACCAGTGATGCTTCTGCTTAGCTGAATGAATCCTGTGTGCTAGCAATGCACAGCTTTTCAATGTGTTAGAACTGTGTATATTCTGCTTTGTAGAGCCCCAATGGAAGGTGCTTGAACAAAACAGAAAGTGTGGCCTCTGCACCTTGTCTTCTGTAAAAAAACACTTAGTCCCAAACTAAATCTTTCCCTGAAGACACCTCCTGAACATACTCCCCACACACTCTCACACACAGAAATTGTCCTGAGGTCATGGCAGTATAACTGAACTTAGGCAAGACACTAATCTGAAGCAAAATTGCTGAAACAGGAGATCTGTTAGCAAAAAATATTGGTCACTGACAAACTGGGCAGCTACCCATCCCCATGGGACTAAAATAAAGGGAGATGTGTCTGTCAGAGCTTTCACAGAGTCCTGTTGGATGACACAGCAGGAAAACATCTGGGTGACTGAAGGATGCACGGACCATAGAGATCCACTTTTAAAAATGAGAGAGATTACCCTGCAGGACAGATGGCTGCCATAAAGGCAAAATAGGTGTACTTGTCAGTGGAAACCAATAGCTGTAAAATGTAATATTACTTCTATCCACACATTTCATTCGTTCGTAACAAAGTAGATGTCATCAGGTTTATGAGTGAAAACATTGATTTTTAGTCAAAACTGTGGCATAGTTAAACCTTTACATCTGGGAAGAATGTGGTTTTTTTGGTTTTTTGGGTTTTTTTTTGTTTTTTTAACTTCAAGTAATTGAAAACTTTTATAGTTTCTTCATGGCCAGTTTTCCAAAGTCTCTTTTCTAGCCTCCCATCATTCTTTCTTAATTCAAACATCAAGATGGTCTCTGGAAGCATAAAAACTACTCAAAAACTGCAATTTAGGAGCATGAGAATGAAGAGAACATTGATCAATGAACAGAGAACTAGGAACTTTTAAAAATAACTGCAAATTTATTCCTTTATATATACACAGTAAGTATGACTCAAGCACTGGAAGCCCCAGGTCCAGCCCATACCTTTCACCACTGACAAGAAAAATGCAGTCTAAAAGACAATCAGAATTTTGAACAGAGATATAGTTATTTTTGATACTTCCCTGTCAGGACAGATAAGCAGTAAATACCAAACACTTAGGTTTCTGCAGTAGAATAACTAAGCAAAATCTGCTGCAAAAAAACTATAGTACTTAATTTTCTTAAAAAACTTTTAAAAAATTCAAATTATCTTCTCTTACCAGAGTGCTCCTATAAGGAGTTAAAATAGACTGATACGTCATGTTTTTATTTACTTTTTATTTTGATGCAGGAAGTTGCTAAGTTTTTGCACATGTAGCTTATTTTTCACAGCAGTATTCCACGCTACTGTTCTATCATTTGTCCTTTCCCTTTCAAATAGATAAATAAAACGGTTTGGACAAGGCTTATTTAGGATGTCCTTTCTTCACTTAGGTCAATTCTCTGAAGAAAATGTGCAAGAATTTGGTTCCCAAGATCCTGAGTTTGCAAAAAATCAAAAAAGCATCACTTATCATGCACAGATCTCATTTTCACATGCACCAAGAATTCCTGAGAGAAGGGCAAGAGAAGACCACCCACTGCTTCTGTGCTGGGGGCACCACAATGCATGTGAGCAGGCAGAACGCTCCTGCTATATTGAGTAGCTGACAGTGAAGCACCCTCAGGCCAAACCCTCCAGCCCCGTTTTCAAGCACACACAGAACCACAGAATAACACAGAATAAACTGAGTTGGAATTCCCAAACACTGGAAGATGTTCTTAAGAAAGAGTTTAATGTATGACAGATACATAGATTTGTAAAAACGTGTGTGGAGTTTCCTGGTGTAAGAGGCAAAACAGGTGGAGAACAGAAATTTATTAAATTGTTTGTAAAACCTCTTTATAAGAGGTTCACTCTATTTCACTCTTATTATTTAGAGGCCCAAAAGGGCAGAGAGAAGGTGAAAAGGACCTTGCAAGCAAAGACCTGTATTTACATTGTATCTGATGTAGCTAGGAAGAGGAGTCACTAAAAATGTACACAGAGCCTTCAAGTAATTAGGAAACATCTAATTTTGCACAAGACTAGACTATTCTTCAAGTTTTTAGTATTTTTGAAGTTCTTCACATAATTTCTCACAACTTCATTATTTTATTCGGATCCTATTTCATGTCTTGTTCTAATAACAATGCTGTTGGGACCCAAATATCGACTACAGTAAATTCACGAATACAAGCCGCACTGAGTATAAGCCACATCTCTGGGTATTGGTAAATATTTCGTTCTTTGTCCATAAATAAGCCGCACCTGAATATAAGCCGCTCTGTCGTTCGCAGCGAGGACCCGCGTGCAACAAAGTTGCCAAATACTAACAGAACCGCGGCATGGCGGGGTTTACTGGCTCAACTAAGGCTGTGCAGGCTCGGCCCGCTAGGGGTTGCTGACGGGGCCAGGTGGCCGAGCCCGGCGCTGCCACTCGGGGCTGGCCGCCGCCTCTGGGTTCGCTCGCCCCGGCCCTGCTCCCGCTGCGGCGCCGGCTGGGCACGGAGAGCGTGCCCCGCTCACGCCGCGGCGCCAGCCAGGCACGGAGCACCCCCTGCTCCTGCCACGGTGGCAGAGGGCTGGGGCAGAGCCCCCCCCTCCTCCCCGAGCTGCGGCAATGGCGACGCGGGCTCCCCCCGTCTCTCCCCTGGGCTGCGGCAGAGGAGGGAAGAAGAGAGCTCTCCTGCCTCTCTCCCCGCCCCCCCGTGCTACCTGCAGGGAGCCAGGGCAACAGAGTAACACTTTGTAACAATCGCGAAATGCCAGCTTTTACTGGCAGGTGCTTGGCTTGGCGCCCTGGCTGGCACGTCTGGGGTTGTAAATGTCAGAAAATTATTCACAGATTAGCCACCCCCGAGAATTAGTCGCACTTCCGGGTTTCCACCAAAATTTTTGTCAAATTACTGCGGCTTGTATTCTTGAAATTACTGTACTTCTTCAACTGGCAGAAAAATGCACCTGACTTTTCTTACATCCTCTGAGCATAAGACAGTTCATTTCACATTGCAATCCTCCACAAAAAAAAAAAAAAAACAAAAAAAAAACCAAAAAAAAAAACCACCACAACAAAAAAAACCTGTTATGGCTCTCTAGGGGTCCCAATTCCCACTGTTGCAAGATATAGAGGCAATAGTGGTAACTCAGTCACCACTGAATTCTGTCCTAGGAAAACAGAGACAGAGGTTGGTTCATTTGAGATCTTTTATAAACTGGGTATGAAAAAGTCAGACACAATATTAAACCACATTTTAAGATTATATGTATAGCCAAGACTTCTCAGCTTCTCCAGTATTTCAACCAGTATTTCAACCATGTTTAGGTACATGCTTATCTTTTCATATTTAATGTATATGCCAAGAATTGTTCGTTCTGTGATTGTTCATTTTTTGTTTTAGAAAGTACTTCTGTGAATTCAAGACCACTTAAGCTTTCCTCTTTAGTGTCAATTCCTGAACACTTTCAAATACAATTCTTCACATCTTTTTAATGAGCAACTAAATTGTTTTCTGATAGTCTGAATAGAAATTAAGTTCGGCAACTACTGTTATTTCATAGGGGAAGTTTGGAATACCTCACCAATAAATTTCACAATGAACTGCATGTCTCAACATACAGGCTCATCACAGGCAAAAGTCACTATCAATATAATTGAGAAACATTTGCACATGTGAGAGAAGATATAATCTGACAGATCTAATTAATGGAATTAAAGGGGAAAATATAAATAAATATTGTAACGCACTTTAAAATCCTAAACCACACATATTCTACGTTTTATTACTTGCAAAAACCTCTTACAAAGCAATTACTTGCAGGACCAGTATTATAATCAAGTCATATCTGGTTATAGTCTTCTTGGTTTCTCCCTTTTTCTCTTACACAATTTTCCTTTTCCTCCATTCATTAGCCGAAGTTATTTAATATATTTAACCTAAAATAAGATTAAGAATTCTGACTCTTTCTATGTTGAGATTACTTTTCATCAAGTATCAGATTCCAAATTTATCTCTACCATATTATAGTTCACATAATACAGTTATATGAAGCAAGTGTTTGAAACAGTGACCCACTGTATTTTAAGATTCATGAGCTGCTTTGTACCTTGAAGTATATCAAGCATCTTAAAATTGTTTGGAACAGAGTATGTCAACCTAAAAGCAAATTGTAGCATCACAAAATACTGAATCATCCTCTTTTCTTTCCAAAATGTGAACTGTGCTATGATCACCAGAATTTATTGATTTTACAGAGAGGAGAAAAGTTATTTAACATTATTATGGGAGAAACTAATAAATACAGAGACTACTTTTCACAGATTTCCACTTATTTTGAGAGGTTTATATACAGTTCATATATATATATATATATATACATATATATACACACACACACATATATTTATGTGTATCTATATCTATAGATAGATAGATAGGTTTCCATACATCAGTTGCAGAGCGAACCATATATGCAATACACTTTTTCTCTTCTGATATTTACCAAGTGTGATTTCAGATTATGGTATAGCTTTTAAAATGCCATAAAATTGCATATATGCATATTGTTAAAATTGCAATTACTTTCACAAATTGTCCCAATATCATTTGTAGGTAAGAGATGCAGCAATGAATGACAGTTTTTCATTTAGATGAGGCAAATGATGCCAATGAAAGTATTAACATTTATGGAACATTTTAATAGGGAAAATAATGTTAAATTACATTGCTCATCCATTCCTTCTGTTTGTAATTAAAGGCAAATTCATGGATGCACAAGATCATATTCTGCCACCAGTGTATTCATTAGCAATACAAACATTTAGATAATTACATAATAATGCATTCTTCACTGGCAGTTAGTAGCAGAAGAGAAGATTCCTACTTTAATTTCCTTATATTACTGTTGGTATCATAAGCTTTCACACGAACCAATTCCCTCTAAAATATTACATTCATCTAACTCCTCTCTTTCTCTGTATGGAAATCTGAGGAAGACCAGCTTGCTCACTTCTGCCTACCTAGGCAAAGTCACACACCCAGGGCTGGGTGTTATGCATGGGCTCCACAGAGACATGAAAGCCATATGCAAGAATCCTAACCAAAGCTAGGTGCCTGTTGTGTCTGGGTCTGTCTGTGTAACTAGAAAAAGATATTACAACCAGCCAATGCCACGTTCCAGGAGTGCAACTGTGGGCACAGTTGTGTTGAGCCATATGGTGACTCATGACTAGATTGCACATGAAGAAGCTACACAGCTTTGATTTCCCTCTTCACTATGACCACCCCAAGCTCAGAGGTTTCTTAATTGTGCCCCACTGATAATTCATCAAAGTCCACACTTGGAGACAGCAGAGCTGTCTTTGCAACTCATGTAGGAAGCAGATGTTGTTAGAAAGGAAAATACATACACACAGGTTCATCATAATTTGTATAAATGTACATCAGGGAGGAGACCTGTGTACCTGCATTTCACACCAAGACAGGCTTACTTCTTATCAGATGCTGTGCTCTCAAATTCGTCTTCCAGAAAACAAACAACCAACCAACCCTTAGCAAAGAAAAAAATCTCAAGAAAAATTACAGGTTGCTGTAAATATGGACCTTTCTGTAACCTAAGTTACTTTATGCTGGTACATCTCAAATATGCACAGTCTACAGAGAAAAGAAAAAAAAAAGTGTCAGGAAATTTAATTGCCAACAGGATAATTCTCCAGAAGTAGGAAACAACCAGCAAGCTAAAAATAGCTAAATGGAAGTGGGCCGAAGTGACCTAGATAATTTGAAGAGGACATTGCAGCTAAATGAAAGGAGGTAGAGAGTTATTAAATGTTTTTCTTCTTTAGAGGTAAAGGAATGACATAAAGGGAATGCATTTTTTCAATTAAGTAATTTTGTTCATAGTCTTATAGAACTAGGAAACACAGGATTTAAAAGATATTTGTAACGTGCTTGACCTTCTATACATACATTTCCCGTCAATCCACAAATTAAATACATCTTGAATCAACTGTAAAAACATAATATTAAAAATAAAGCTTGTTTAATACTGTTCCCTTGCTTTGGTTAATGGGGAAAACTAACTGAATAGCTATGTGTAGTATAGAGGGTCACAATATAGCTTAGGGCTCTGAAATGTGGAGGTTTTCAAGTGTATTTCCATTATTTCATGAGGTGTTAATAAAAAGCATCTACTGTAACAACAAAAAAAGTAGCAGTCACAGTGTCTCACAGTGAACCTTTTTTTTTCTTTTAAATCACATTCAACATAGGATTTTTATGTGCAAATGAGAAATTGATTTCAAAAGGACAACTTCACCATCCCAGATTCTCAAGGAGAACAGTTTGATACATTTTTATACAGAAGGTAATTTATTGTTTTAAGCAAGAACTTGGGCATATTCAGTCCAAGTTTATACAGTAGGTCCCCATCTTCCATTTCACTCAAGGAGATAATGGGTTTCATATATATTAGGGTTGGATATCAAAGACTGGGGAGATTGCCAGAAGCGAGGTGGTGTGCAAATGGCTTTGGGGGTGGGCCAGTTGAAGGAGATAAATAACCACACACCAGTTCCTGGCCCAGCCACTTGGTAGCTGGACATTTTGTAGAGATAAATGTCTCTGTCCTCTGGGTTCTGCATTCACTCCTCCCTCCCAACACACTGAAATCCCTCACAGTCCAAAAGTGCTTTAGGCAGGTGTGTTCATTCCTCTGTCACTGATGGAGTCTCAGCATAGCCTCCAGCTTTTGGATTACTATTTCTATGCTATGAGGGCCATTTTTATGTTATGCTAAATGTGGTGCCATTAATATCTCACTATGGGAAGTGATTGTCATTTCCTGGAAAAAAATAATCGTGTATATTCTAATCCATAATTAGCATGAAATTATTATAAGAGAGTAAAATAAGGACTGCTATTCTGGGCAAACCAAAAGCTCTTCTAGGTTGATCCAACTCTGATAATAGCCTGTGCTCCTTCAAGAAAAGAGCATAAGGATAGCACAAGTGTAAAATCACATGGTGCTTCTGAATAATGCCCTAATTTCTATGAAATTATGGTTAGAAATTTCCCAAGAAAGGCTCTGGTCCTCAATGTTCAGAAAATTCAGGTTGGACTTAGATTTCTTGCTGATGTGATCTAAATCAAAAAACAAAGCCAACATTTTTTAAACTTCATAGAGAAATATATGAGAGTCACTGCAAACAGCTCTGTGTGGTGAAGTCTCATTCAGGGCATACAATGTGCACAAAGGAAGAAGGAATATAAGCTTTATCTATTAAAATATTTTTTCTTTATGCCAAAAAATAATAAATATCAACTGTCATTAAGTCATCTTGCCATTTAGTATAATGAAATCCTTCTTCAAGTTTTTGGTTGTTTCTATCTGATCTCAATTATTCTGATCCATCAGTAGTTTTGCCACATCCCTTTACCTGATAATCATCAGCTCAATAGAAATTTGCATGCAGCCCCACTGCCAGCTCCCCTCTGTTGTGTAAAATGACCTCATTTATGTCCTTTTGTTGCTTCTCTTATAGCAGCTTTGTGAAACATGAGATCTTTCTCATTCTGTCTTTTTGGGAGGAAAAATAACATTTACAGATCCACACTTTTTTCAGTCATACTTATGTATTCATACAGATTATTTTGAAGAAGTAATGTAATTATGAGGCACGCCTTCTTTGAAAACTATTTTGACTCTTCTCCATCATATCAGATGGATCCACATATCTAGTAATTTGAACCATTTCTGGAAGAAAGAGAAATAGACCAAATAGTTTAATAAATTACCAATATTAGTATCCTCCTCTGGATACAAGGTTGAAATCACAGATTACAAAACAATTGATGGCCTAAAGTTTTATGGTGAAGTCTCTTCTGAACCATTGCTTACTGCAATATTATTTCTATTATAAAAGGTGACTTCTAGTGCCACTGAAATCAAGAGAGATGCTCAGAATCACACTGTGTGAAGAAAGGTATTAATGCAAAAGGCTTCCTAGGTTCCCTGGCAGTAAGCAAAACAGGAAAAAAAGAATGTTTAGCTAGTAAGCCACTGCCTAAATTTCCATGAATGCTCCTGTGGAAAGCATGCACAGCCTTCCCTTTCCACTTCCACTTTGCCCCAGACAATCATGCAAACCAGAGCTTGATGGCAAAGGTCAAAACAAAAACTGCTCTTGGTTTTTTTGATTTGTTTATTTCAACAATTCACTGTCTGGTGAAAACCAATGACAACTTGATAAAAAAGGATGAAAGAGGAAATATTTGCTAGAGAGCTCCATGGCATTCCTAGACCAGAGATCATCACAATAAGGATAAGACGTGGCAGATAATTTGGACAGGAGATCCTGGGTGCAGACAGCCTCCAAAGTCAAGTGCTACAAGCCTGGTCTGGCTTGGTAAGAGAGCACCTTGGGATCACCAATTCTCCAAACATCACCCACAGCAGTACTCTCATCCCATTCTGCCAGGCCCCATGGGAGACCCTGAACCCCTGACTGCTCGCTGTCCCTGATGGCTGAACATGTTGTGCCTCTGTGGTAACTTGTCAGCATATGAATGTGCCAGTGTGATTTGTGTTTCCATGACTATGAAGGGAGTCAGCATATTAGGCAAGAGGGATGTTTTGCATGATTAAGACATTAGTAGTAAGATATATGAAAAAAACCTGGGATATTGTTCAATGTGATAAAGGATAATGTGATGGCTTTTATTAGTTATTATCCAATTAATCCATCAGCTTCTCTGCAAAGTAGCTTAGGGTGCAGTGTTTTATTGCACTGCAACACACACCCTTTACAACCTGATCATCTAGCAGCCAGGTATCATTTAGATCCCTGACATATTTCCTGCTTGTGACCTAGGGAAAAATACTTCACTGATTGCTTTCACTGAAACTTTCTAGAGACAGTTTTTCCTGTTTTCCGTATTGTTATATAATTCTCAGATCTTTAGCATATTTTTCAGTTCTAACTGCTGCTAGGAGGAGATGCATCATTTAAACTTTACTCTTTTAATATGGTATACTCTAGTAAATATACATATGGTACACTATAGGATATAATATAGTATACTCTCTAAATATAGTATACTAAAATAATGTCTGACATTTTCTATATAAAAATATGTGGCCAGCAGGACCAGGGCACTTGACACTGCTGAGGCCACATTTCAAGTCCCATATCCAGTTCTGGGACCCTCACTACAAGGAAGACATTGAGCTGCTGGAGCCCAAAGAAGAGCAACAGAGCTGAGGAAGGGTCTGAGGGAGCTGAGGGTGTTCATCCCAGAGAACAGGAGGCTCAGGGAAGACCTTATTGCTCTCTGCAACTTTTTTTTCACTGAATGAGTTGTCAAGCATTGCAACGAGCTTACCAAGGAGGCGGTGGAGTGACCATCCCTGGAAGTGTTTGGGAAATGACTGGATATGGCACTAAGTACTGTGGTTGAGTTGATACAGAGGTGTTGAGTCAAAAGCTGGGCTTTTCCAGCCTTAATGATTCTCTGATTTTTTACAGAAATTGTCAGGTGAGAGTACGAACACTAACTTATCCTATAAGTGGGGATATCTCAATAATCAGTACAGACCGCACAGAGCAACTCAATTCCTTGCTGATTTAAGTAAAAATTAAAATATAAAAAAAATGTAAAATAAACATGTACTGGGTCTTTCCCTTAGGCGAAACCACAAGAAGGAACTGTTTAGATGCTGCTTCACTATTCAAAAGTATGAGATGAGATGGTAAACAGCACATCTGATAACCTTATGTAAGGAGATTGTGATATACCTTGATAAGTGCATTCACTTCTTCTTTTGAGTTCATTCCTCATCTTTTCAGCACAGCTCCTGTTTCTGACTTTAAATATTATTATTTGGATTCCATTTGTTTGTTCTATGAGGACACCACTTTTGAATGCATATTTGTCAGAATTATAGAAAACCTTATTGTCAATAAGCCCTGTATATTGCCCATAACTGAATCAGGGCTTGATTTTGCTCCCTCTGTGCACTCTGACCAGTTGCTTAAGAATGGCTCCCTTTAGGTTTTCTATCTTATGCAATTACAGCATTTAAAAATTCTGTGAGAAGGTGACTGAGATTTTTCAGTGCATTTTGTCTGAACTTCCTTTAGAGTCATTGCTATCAGGATGGCAAGATAACCCTCTATCTTTTTAATTAAGGATTTTCAATGTCTCATGCAGTAATTGAATACAATCCTGTAATGGAACCCTGCTTCTACCTGTGTGATAAACTGTGTTGTTTATAGCTGATTGCATCATGTGCCTCATGCCTGACTTCCTTGTACCAAATGCCAAATGGACCTTTAGATTTTTTTCCTCAAAGAAAACCAGTTGACTTAAAATGCAAATTTACATATGATTGTTGACTACAGAGAAAAGGAAAAAAATAAATCAACACATTTGAAAATTGGTATAATTTTTTTTTTTTTAAATCCAGGACTCAGCCACTCTTATAAGATAGAATATACAGAAATACATGGCTTGTTTTATGCACAGACAGAGCCTCATAGATTGTTTCATCCTGCAGCCAAAGACTAAGGCAAAGAAAAAATAAAAATAAAAATGAGAACAGTCTAATTTAATATGGTTTTTTTTAGAACAGTGATTACCTGTGTCTTGATCAATACTTACAGCTTTCAACAGAATTCCAAGTGAAATCACAACTTATTACAGTTTCTTATTACTATTCTCAGGGATTTATGTCAGGGTTTGTTTGTTGGAATTTGTTTTAATGTAAAAAATCTTACTGTTACCAATAGTTTAGGATATAAACATATATATATATATATATAATATGAACTTATTTATACATATTTTTTAAACTGTACCAGATTGAACAGAAGAAATTGCTTGTTTCATGCTTTTCCTCAAAAATCTTAGCTTCAATAGAACCAACACCAAGTATCTGGGCACACAAAAAGCACCCTGTTTTTATGTCAGCAATACATGCTCTCACACTAATATTGGCAGGAATTAATTGTGATGGGCTTAAGCAGGCAAATCAATCAAACACACCATGAAAAGCAGATAGAAGAGGAAAATAGCTATTTTGTGAAATAACACCTGTCATGTAGATCATTGAAAAAAGTGGAAGTATTAGCAAAGTCAGTGATGTGAGCACCAATATTTAATAAGGCTAGGATACAAAAACATGAAAAAAATGATGTACCAGAGTGAGAGGAGGGGGGGAGTTGGTTTTGCTTTTTTATTTTTTTATTTTTAAAATGATAATAATAAAGCTGCTTTAATAATTCTCTAAGCAAATCCTAATAGGGTGTCCATGTCATTTTTGCCACTGCTGTTGAGAAATAACTGCACCTATCATATGCAGGGTGACAGTTTTTTTTTTTTCCTTCACAACTTCCAAACAAAAGATCAGAGAAAGAATGGAGGAAAGCAGCAATAAAAATCATAGGTATTATTGAAGTGTTGGTCCAGAATCACCCCCAAAATGTGATGGAACCACTTCCTATGTAAAAGGCAGATATGGAAGGTCCTGTGCAAATGAAGTTATTTGCAACCATTTAAAAATAAGATTGTTGTTTCTTAGTAAGACCATCTTTCATAATGCTATATTTTCTTCATGGCAAGTAGGACCTAAAACGCAAGCAATGGTTTAAAGAAATTCACATCAATAAAAGTTGCATTTGATCCAGCTGTAATATCAGCAGACCCTTTGGAGGAACTGAAAGTCTGTACACAATACAGATACTTCAAAGCACAACAAAATAAGTGATACACAAAATACAAGGGCTTACTGGACAGGGGTGGGTCTTCTCATCACCACCAACACTGATGAATAAAAACCCCAAAATGCAGTCTGTAAGACTGATGTGGTCTGCCCAAAACTAAACACTTTTGTTTTGAAGGGTTTTCTTTGTTTTGGGTTGCCTGGCAGTTTTGTTGTCTCTAAGTAATACTTTTTAAAAATGTTTAAACCCATTTAAACCCATGGGAAGAGTTGCCAAACTTCCTGCTGTCAAAGACAGACTATAAAAAAAGGATATGTGTGTGTGAGGCACAAATTGCACCCACTGTCTCAGGAAGAGGAGTTTTAGGGATGCTAGAGGGCAGCCGGGGAGGGCAGGAGCCCACTGGAAGTCCTGCCCAAGGGGTGCAGGTGAGGACCTGGACTGGTGACAAATTTCTCCTTTGCTTTCAGCTTCACTACCAGTGAATGTGACAGTGACACAAGGACAGGTGCTGGATCTGTTTAAGTAATGCAAGAAGATCACAGGAAGAGAGATCCACCAGTCCTAAATGTAGAAGCTTTCACATGCTCTTCTACTCTCTTCATTGATCCTGAGAGATGTGATTAATCTTTTTCAGATAGGGAGAATGGACAATATTATTTGCTTGAGCATCACTAAGTTTCCATAACATTCAGATAAATGTAGACAATAGCTCAAAAATGGTTTCTTTCTCCTGGTTTTATTTTTGAACTTTCGAAGTATAATGTAAATCCACTAGTTTTATTTGTCTGCATGAAGAGTTTTGCTTTGGAGATTCTGAAGATGATTAGATGTAATAGTAATGAATTCTGAGCACGGAAATGATGATGTCTACTTCCAGCAACAATCATGCAAATTTGTAAATGTTTACAAATTCACAAGCTAGACATATGCACCACTGAGACCAATACTGTAGTGCTATATTTAGCTTGTTCCTATTCCCCTCTCAAGATACATATACAAGAGTAACTTCAAGTGAACAATTTTATTTAAATTAATCTATTATAAACATAACTTGATTTTTTTCCTTACCAAAACATATTACAAATGAAAGTCCAGTGCCCTCTATTGCCAGAAGTAGCAATTACTTTGCTTACTTGGCATGTCTGATACATTTCAGGGAAGCTCTTGTTATTCTACAAGAGTCTATGAAAACAAGAATTCAAAGACAAATAATATTAACATCAGAGAAGTGCATGTATTTTAGCCCCTAATTCACTCAGAAATTTCAGACTAAAAACCTGTGATACTGCACCATCTTAGAAATCTCTAAAATGTAGTCAGTATTCTCTCATATTTCTAATGGTGAAAGTGTTTTGTCATGCAGATTCTCATTGTTTCAGATAATACACACTGCACAGGTGTTAGAAGGGGAGACATTTTCATGGAAAACATTTTAAGCCTGAATATCTGATTCGGAGAAGTAATATAACCCTTGCACATGCAAAAAAAAAAAAAAAAAAGATACTGAGAGTATCTTCCCAACCTTCAGTGGCCCTACTGCAGCAGTGGTAGCTTTAATTCTCTGTGAAAAATGGGGATTTCCTCCAAGGGCTGCTGCACTCAGGGGCAGGATGTCTGTGGCACCAGAGCTAGGAGTGGGATCAGGCTTGGAGATGGGTACAGATCTGCTGGAGAAAGAGCCCATTTTCCCCATGGAAAAGCTGCTCCTGAACTGTAGCTAGTTTTGAATTTATGCCCACTAAGGCAAAGCAGAGGAAACATGTCAGTGCTTGTACAGTCATGGGAGCAGACAGAAGCCAGCCTCACTTGCAAGAAAAAGGTCTTTTGAGATACACAGCCAGCAGCCTCAGCTCCACCATAAGATTTGCAGATAATGAGGTGGAAGGAGAAGTTTCACTTATCATCAAAGTGAAAATTAATCTGCTCTCCAAAAGCTGTCTTGTTAAACTGCAATCATTTAGACATTTTTTGGAGGGAGGAAAAAAAAAAAAAAAAAAAAAAAAAAGAAGCCTACAACAGGCAAAGCCAAAGAAGTCTCCTTGAAATGGGAGAATGTTCTGGAGAAGTATTAGAAAATCCCTTTCCTTCAGCCACACAGAAAAAAATTGTCATTGTCTGAACTTTAATTTAAAAAAACCTAAAATGCAACCACAACCAATACAGAGACATTTTGATTCACTTTTTTGTTGCTGTTGAACGTCCATCTTTGTGACTTTGAAGCCAAACCAAAACCAATTTTTCTCCTCTCTAGGTTTTCAGTGACAGGGTTCTTTTCTGTACTGACAGTTTGCAAAGCATCTCCAGCTGTGTGACAGCCACAGTGGGCCATGAGGCTCAGGCTTCTGATGTTACCAAGAACAGGGAAAAAAAGAATCCCTGCTTCTTAAATGCTACTTTGGTTTTGTCATGCTGTATTTTGACCCCACACAGATTCTGGTGCTCCCTGTTCTCACAGTAAGTAATGGTGGAAAATCTCTATGTCCAGCACTCAGGACTCTACACTGGGCAAAACTAAATATTTATAAATAATAATTGGATTATTTAGGGAGATACCTCCTAAGTATTTCACCAAGAGTAAGCTAAAAAATTACTTTTTAAACAAAATATAAAAAGTCAACAAGCTATAAAACTGAAAGCTCACATACAGTGGTGATGCTATGTGCAAAATTCAGTGCATGAGGATCTTTGTTGTCTTTAAACTGTGCCTGTTTCTGTTTTTAGTAATGTTCATGATAACTTACTTGGTCATACAAAAAACAAAAAAACCTCTAAAGATATAGTAATAGATAGAATTTCATTCTGGAACTTGTACTAAGTTAAATAAATATCAAAATTGCCATTGATACTACCTTAAAAAGTACAGCAAAATAATTGGATGTTATTTTTCATTCCAAAGGAAATTTAATTGATGCATAATAAATATTTACACACCAAAAGTCTCATTTTACTGCATCATAAGAAAAGATGTAGAATATAGAGCCCTAATAGGTTATTATACGTGTATATATAACTATAGATATATCAATGCAAATAATTCTGAGCATGCCTGATACTTCCTTATGTATTCTGGAGCTATCATTAAAGAAACCTCTTAACACTTAGCAATGCAAATGTGTTTTCTACACCAGGTTTAAACATCATTTGGTTTCAAAAGCTTTTTCTTTAATGATACAGAATGGGCATGATGTGCCTTTGGTGTGTTTTTGCAAGATGTATTTTAAAAAGGTTACTGGCACAAGAAAGCCTGGGATTTTAAAACAGGATGTGTCCCAGGGGCAGTGTTGATCACACAGAGCTGCAACTCAAAGAACTATTAATCTTCAATGAAAGTTCTGGTTATTTGCCACACTGTAGCAAATAATTGGGCTCCCACATTAGGAAGCTGTTCTTTCTCATCACTTTTACTGTAGCATTTAGAAAGGCTGGCAGCAGACATCAAACAGAGTAATTAGGTATTTAGGATGAATAAATATCGATCATGTTCTCTAACCAACAAAAAAAAAAAGTAGCAACCAATTTTTTTTTTAATTTATCACAAATGATACAATTTTAAGTCTATAGGTTTTCTGAGAGTTTTCTTTCAAAATAAAAAATAAATTCTGAGGCTGCTCACAATATATTATCCATGTTTAATGAATGAGCTGAGCTAACTTCTACCATACTCACATGTGAACTTTAAAGCACTGATAGAAGTTTTAGCACAGACACAATTTCAAAATTATACTAACAGTCCATCTTTTGTTTGCCCTGGAACCAATATTCTTGCTTATGATACCTGATCCTCCTTTACACAGATCTGCAAATTAGTGCCCCTTTGATGAACAGAGCATAAGTTTCTTCCTGGTGAAATTCATCAGAACTCTAAAAATCTAATGGCAACCTGGAGCTCAGCAAACTTTTATTCAACTTGTTTTTCCAACAGGCTTTTGTGCAGCCACTAAATTCTCTGTAAATGGCCGAAACACCACAGCTATCCAAATTAACTTCTCTGAACTTGTCTACAATGACACTAAATTTTTGTTCTGCAAAGCCACCACTGGTGTACTCTCTGGAACTCAATTCTAAACCTGAAATCCCACAACATCAGCACACCCTACTGATAGTTTTTATTACCTGAAACAACCAGGGATCTTTTTTGGTCTCATTGACATGTATATGCAACTACTGTTCTGATTTCAGAAAATACAATGTGCCAGCAGACATCAGTGCAGCTTGAGCACACTGATCAGAATCTCAAAGTATAGGATTTAATTCTAATTTTTCTACTAGTTACCCACTCATCTAAGCAGCTGTCTTCATTTGACATATAGGTTAGTTGTCAAGAAGGCAGTTTGGAGGGAGCTAATATTAAACATTTTAATCTGTGCTTTTGTGATTTGTTGCCAGACCCCATCCCTCCCTTCAGCTTCTCTTGGTTATTACCTGCTGTCCAGAAGGATGGCTAAAGACATAGATTATTCACAGGGGTAAAAACATTTCCATGGAAGCAGAATCTTAGAGGAAGTTGACAAATGAGTCTATTCTTGTCTTCTCTACAGAACTTCACCCAATTACTCCCATCCCAGAGTCTGCACACTGAAATCACCTTTCTGTGAGTCACTTTTAAAATTTATTTTAATTTGAAGTCATTGTGAGGGATAGCATGGATACCTGAGCAAGTGTGTCAGCAAATTTCTCTACTGGATGGCAGACATACAGCAGTGCTGTTTCTCTGAACCTCTATTATTTGACATACGTCCTCAAAAGACCAGTTAACTGTTCATGTGTGTCAGTCATTCCTGTTGGCTGATATGCAGAAGGAACCTAATCTACTATCACAAGAGACCAGTAAAGAGTCTTGAATAATTTCAGCCTGTCCATGAGCTCAAGAAGGTGAAAAACCTGAAACCATCACCACACCTGCCATGATACAAGCCACATACAAACCCTAAGCAAATAAATTATTTTAATTGCTGTGTGGTTTAACTAAAGCTGTAAAAGCAATGTCCTTTTGTGTGTTCCCTTTATCCCTGCATATAACACTTGACTGAACAACTTAGCTGCTATTACAAACAATTTCACTAGTAAAAGGTGTATTACATTTTGCTGACTGTTATTTACTAGTCACAAATATTTTAAGTGAGACTGTCAACCTTACTTTCTTTGGCACAGGTTGCATCATTATTGTGTTTCTTCACATGATCACACAAGAATGGAATCTAATTCCACAGTCACCATGCAAATAACTACATCTTAATGTTTCCATCTGCCCATAAAAGGTGTCATTTTTCACAACTTAAATTCTCCACAAAAAGGAGAACTATCAAATAATCTCTTTTTTTTTCATAAAGCTAAGTAATATAACATTTGGTATCCTTTCATCTGTTTTCCTATTACAATTCTTCATAACAAAAGGAAGAAAATCCAAGCATGAAGTAAAGAAACCATTAAAAATTACCCACATTTTTTCCTCCCCAAATCTAGCATGCTTTATTTTCTGACCCTTGTTCCTACCCATTTAGAGGTTAATAATTAGAGTGTTTACTTGAAAAATTCTGCCATATATGTCTTCTTTGACTGTGTAGGGGAACTTTCTATTCTTTTGGAGCAGAAATGTGGAAAGCCTACTTAAACCTCTGAATTTGCAAGTGATTTCATGAACATCTGTTACTTGATATCGTGAATTAAAACACTGAAAATCTCTTGACAAACTACCCTTCTTTTATGAAACCCACTTATAGGTTAAGCTTTGACTTCAAGCTGGCCATAAGGTGTACCCTAAAATTCAAGCTGCCAAAGTCTACAATTATTAGCTCATGTCTACTGTACTAACAGCAGATCCTTCTACTGCTGACATTAAAATTGTCAGTAATTTGAGACACTCTGTCTATAACGAGGGAACAAAAAAAAGTTCATATTTCTTTAGTCAAAGAAATTTACTCTTTCCTTTTAGGGTGGGGTGCTTTTTTTTTTTAACATTTTTTTGTGTTGAAATTTTCATGTTTTCGTTATAGAATTAATTGGCATATACGAGTTCTTTCCTAAATGCTTGCAAAAGTATTTCCATCTTCAGTAGCACTTTCTGCTTTGCAGCCTGTTATGCAATGAATGAGGCAGAATGTATAACCAGTGAAGCAACATAAAATCATTGATAATGGGGTACAGGCATGGTTAAGGTAATTGTTGTGTCTTTTTCCAAGTCCCAGCTGAGAGCTGTTACACTTGCAGGACTGTGACAGATTTGCATTCTCCCAAAACACCTAGTTCTGGATTTCAGTTATATCAAATTTTAAAAGCTGGCATCTGAGCAAAAACTGTCATACTCAGGACCAGACATGTCTCTAGTGAGAGCTCTAATTAGAGTTCTATTATTAAAAACTAGGTTATAATACTTTCCTTTAATATCATTATGTACACCCTGCAGAACTTCATCATTTTATAGATAAACTTTATCTGAGGTCAAAGAAAACTTTCTGAATTATATTAAATTATTATGTTCCACATTATAAAAATTGCCTTAAGTTTAAACTGATAGCATGCCATTTAGATGGTAAACCAAGAAGGTATTATTCAAGAAAGTCACAGCCCATGTGTAGGATTGCATTGGGGTAAAGAGAGATCTCTTGGATTACCTCCTCTGATTTCTCTTACATTTAAAATTTATTATTTTATCTCATGAACATTGAAAGGCAACTTTTGGCCTTTCCTACTGAAACTTTGATTTTCTTGTAGATGAGTACCATACTGTAATTTTCAAGGCACAGATTTTCTGCATAATCCATTTTCTGCCTAGCAAAAGAAGTAAGAATTAGTGAAAAACCTGCTCTTTTGAGCAATTGTAAGAGGGAACTGTAAAATTTATTTTCTCCACTTTCTTGATTTAGAGCACCCTACTCAACTTTCTAAAAAAAGGTCTGAAGAGAGACACAGCCTCACCCATAGCAATTGAAATATTGCTGACATTTCTGCTATCTTTTCCTAGATACCCTTTCACAGACTTCTTGGTAACATTCCAGAGGTTTTAGGTTCTGCACATCTCAGACAGAAAACTGTCAAGATTGTGTGGCTGAAAGTTTGCTATGGATTGCATGTTCAGGGCTTGACTGTTAAATTCGAGCCATCTGAGTGAAGTAGCTGCACATGATCCAACTGGAATGCCACAGAGGAAGGACAGCTCTCTTCCCCCACAGGTGAAAATTATATGTGGGTTCTCAAGTTATGCTGGTGACACACAAATTAGAAAATTATTTTTCAATTCTTTGCATCTTCTCATATTTAAAAGCATTATTTGTATTTACATCACAAGTCATGTGAAACAACTTGCAAATCTGAGTGTTTTGGAAGCCCAGGCTGAGAATAAATGTACTGAGACACAGGTGCTCTGGACACTGAATTTTTAGGAAAGTAATACAGCTCTTTGGGAAGAAAGGCACTATACAGCCAATGAAAATGAAGATTTAAAATGCTTAGAAGTACAATAATTTCACGATTATAAGCCGCACTGAGTATAAGCCGCACTTCCGGCTGCCAGCAACTTTTCATTCTTTGTCCATACATAAGCTGCACCTGATTATAAGCCGCATGTTACAATACAGAGTGTGATAAAAGGTATCTATTCTATCACTATCTGTTGAGGGTGGGGGCAGTGATCCTTACCTCAACGGCAGATATTCTGCTAATGATCCATCCACTGAAACCAGGCAGGGCATTGTTCTTTATCTTTTCACAACCCATCCTTCCTCCAGTGAGTCATTTTCTGCTAATGGCCATTGAGTCCCACTGTGTGACTGATAAAATTACTTCATCCCATTTCTCCAGCCAGGGAGAAGAGCCCAACATTTCTTACCAAGATAAAAACAGAGGTTTTGGGACACTAAGGGAGCCCCTTTCTCCACTGGACTCCAGAGGAAAACCGGAATTCTCCACATCACCACTGGACTTCCAGGGGAAAACTGCACCTTGTACAGGAGCACTGCTCCAACTGAATCACATCTGTCACTGCAGGAGGATGCAGCCACCATTTAATGGCACTGCTACCAACACCCTGCCTGACAGGGTGTCAGGTTGTACTCTGACTTTGTCAGGGTTTGGGGTTTGTTTCTTTGTAGTACTGTATTTCTATTTTAATTTCCCTAGAAAAGAACTGTTATTCCTAATTCCCATATCTTTGCCTGAAAGCCCCTTGATTTCAAAATTCTAATAATTTGGAGGGAGGGGGTTTACATTCTCCATTTCAAAGAGAAGCTCCTGCCTTTCTCAACAGACACCTGTCCTCCAAACTAAAACAGCAACTTTTCATTCTTTGTCCATATATAAGCCGCACTTTGGGTTCGGACCAAAATTTTAGTCAAAATGGTGCGGCTTATAATCGTGAAATTACTGTAAGGTAGTGGATGAATTTTCTAACATAATTTCATTTAACCCTAAATATTTTACAGTTAGTGACCTGGATTTCACAAATAAGATAAATTAATGATGCAATACATTTCTCTTTCTTATTTCCAACGCTGTAGGATAATCTACTCAAGACAGCACCCCTAGAACTACATAGGATTGACTGAAAAGCTATTCTGCAATGAAAGTAATTCATTAAGCATTTTTACAAAGCTGACAATGATGAGAAATCACTAACAAGGAGTAGCTTGCTAACTGAAATCGATTCCACAGCTACAAACAGAGATGGATTTGAACCACTGCACACAAGTCAGGAGAAGAGGGATAAATTGCAGACTTCACATGGAAATCCACTTTCATGTTTTGAAGCCCATTTCTCCAAGCTCTTAGAAGAGGGAGAAGATTTTCCTGGGACTGTACAGCAAGACCTTCTGTATTTCTGTCCTAAAAACCCAGAAAGAAGTAATTTCTTTGAGATTTAAAGATAAATAGTTTTTTGATAGCTGAAATAAGTAGACTGTCCAAAAAAAACCAAGTCATGCTTCAGGCAAATAAAAACTTGATCACAATGTTTAGGAGGTTTTTCTCAGAGCCCAAATGAAGTAGAGGGAGACTAGTACTTTTAAAAATATATGTTTGCAAATGCATTTTCACATGCAACTAGAAATATCATAAAACTCAAGTAAAAAGTAGCTAAAGCATCATTAAACTACACTAAATAGTGCTAGAATTGGAGGAAAGGCCTCTAGATCATTCAGATGAATGAATCAAACCTAACATTAAAAGCATGTGTTGACAGGTATTTTTTAAACCCTCCATAATTCTTGTTATTCTTCTGCAGACTTGGTCCAAGTTTCCTCAGTAATTGCAGCTTTGCTATTCCATAAAACAGTAATTTCTGAGGAAACAATGCTGTAGAAACATTGCATTTTCTTTAGATATAGAAGCAAAACAGTTACTCTTCATTTTCCACAACTATTTCTGTGACCATGAAAAGGCCTAACTGGTAATACATTTCAAATTATGCTGTATCAGATGATGGTTGCTGTGGCTACTTACTCATACATGAAAAAACGAGATTACAAATTACTCAAGCTAAAATCTCACTATTGCCAAAAAAAGAGAAAATAATCACATCTTTCACCCTTTGTGAAGTACTTCCATTATCGGAAACATACTAAAGTTGCTTTTTTTTTCTGCAATAGTACCATGTTGTGGATTCATTTTGTTTGGGATTCAACACAGTTCCCAGAGCTTTCCTTTGCTTTATTATTGCCAGCCCAGCTATTCCCACCTTCTGTATGCACATGTTGTACTGCTGTCCTAAATATAATACTTCATAGTTGTCTTGTCTTGATCTTCTTCAAGACAGTATTTCATCCTGATGCAGTCCTCCAAATTGCTGCACATCTCTGTAAAGATGCTGAGGACAAATATGTGCTGTCTAAAATACTTGAGTTAGTATTAGAAAAAGTTCTAGACTATGGAAAAGCCCTGTGGGACTCCTGAAGGACTAAACCACTGCTGAGCACGTTTTCAACATTATGATGGCTCTATTCAGATTATCTTGCTTCCCATTTTATATGAGTAGAATCAGATGGGAAACAATCAAAAACCAGACTAAACAGAAGATACATCACAGCTCCTATTTCATTGCTGTCTAGTGCCTGGTAAAATGACAAATGATTGAATTGATTTGCTTTATAATTACTGGCAAATAAATTTGATTCATTTATGCAGGACATTTAACAAAATGTTTCAGCAAATTAATAGCTCAAACAGAATTTTTCTGGAGTATTAAAGATAAAATCATTATATACTGCCAGAAGGGCAGTTATTAGTTATTTGGGCTTTTTTTTCCCCACTCCATTTATGATCTACCATTCTGAAAAATAACTATTTCAAAACATATAATTTGCTTTCATAAATTTGTTAACTGGATCACACCTCTTATCTCTGACCTTGCTCTTTTCCAATTCACCCAGTTTTATTAAAGATGCAATTGCAATTAGAAACAAGAAGAGACAAGTCTAATGGAGGAAAGTCCTTTGTTCATTAAAAACACAAAAAAATAAATTTAAGAAAAGAGTAATACAGATGCATCCCTAGTTTGAGGAAAGGCAAAGTAAATTGAAAGAGAAAATTTTAAGAGAAGGATGGCTTCTTACATTTCAATCATTGCTGAAATCAAAGAAATAAAGCTTGAACATTTTTTTTCTAATAAATCAGTCAACTGCCTTCATCAATATCTGAGACTTGTAACTTATCTTGAAAAATAAGCCTCAGTGTAGGAATATCAGGTTTCTTTGTCGGTTTTTTGCTGTTGTTTTTGTTGGTTTTTGGGGTTTTTTTTAAATTTTTGCTTTTGTTAATATATAAAAACATATTTTGGTAAATTAATACATTACTTAACTAATTACCTTAGCAAACTGTGCATTTATCCATTTTGTGAAAGTTTTCTTTTGAACATCTTCCCGTTCATCTGCCAGAGAAAAGAAAAGCATTTCATTAGAATTATGCAACAAAATGATGCATAATTGATTAATATTTCAGTTTTGGTTTATTGTAAACTACTAATAATACTTCAAACACAGGCAGGAAATTTGTTTGGATCTATCCTTTGACAATTGCATCAACACATTATGAAAGTCTACAGATCCCCTTCGTAGTCATGGTCTGTATTCCTAGTTCAACTATTCTGTAAGTTCCTTTTCTTCTGGAAAAGAACATGTTGCAGTAGGATCTGAAACCCCATTCTAATTTTTAATTTCATATAGGTTTAAATAACTCCAAACATATCATCTGATAGTTTTGGCATCAGGAAACTTTTCTACAGTAGAAAAGTACTCGAAATAACATTATATGCACCTCCTCAAATTGCTTGAGGAAGTGAAACCTTCTGAACCCCAACAAAAGTTGTCCATTGTCAGCCCCTGATGTACCTTATGCCTTTTTTAATTTGCAACTATTCACGTGTCACAAATTGTTATATATTTTTCCCTCATTGCAAAAACAAAAACAAAACAAACAAAAAAAACCCCACAAACAAAAAAAAAAAAAACAAACACACATACTTGCTCACTCAACCGTACATAAAATTCTTTTTAAATTCTTTAATACAAAACCTTTGTAGAGGGCAATGATTTATCTTAGGCCTTGATTTCTGTATCTAAGTTATAAGTATAGTCTTGATACTGAATGGAACTGGACAAACAAAGGTACAATTTGCTGTATTTTATATAGGTTGAAAGAGAAAAAACTTTCAAACTAGAACTTTGTAAGCATTTGACCAAGAAGATCTATTAGGCACAATCCCTGAAATATAAAGATTTTTTGCTTGGCAAAATAAAATGAACCCCAACTAGAATTAAAGGGCATGTGTGGAAAATGGTGCAGAATGCTCATACTGAAATAAAGTTCACCCAATGCAGCCTTTTGGTTAGCAGTAAAATTCTCTATAATTCCTAAATAAAAAGGGATATTAAATTCCCTTCTGAAATGTACAGCAACTAATAACATTAATGGATTCAGCTAAATTTGAAAGGCAGGTATAGACAAGCTAGAAGACAAATGTATGGCATTAATAGTGTACTTTGCTTTCCCTCCCTCCACTTGTCCAAAGATCCAAGACAAGACAAATCTTTTTGATACAAATCTTTTGTTCTTAAAACATCAACTCAATATCACTTTAAACATACTTTTCCCACCAGAATGTTTTCCAGTTTCAAAGATACTCATATAAAATACTACAGTTTGCAAGTTAATATTGCATTACAAAGTAGTTTAGATGATCTTGAGAGTAAAAAAAAAAATGACAACACAATAGTACCCTGGAAACTTGCCATAGAAGACATGTATTATATACACTCTGCCACTAATATATATATATATAAGTATTCGTTACAATAAACTTCCTAGAATTCTATTGCTATCTATCCCAAATAACACTGCCAGCTTTGTCCTTTGGCTGAAAGTAATGCTTGAATAGTTAAGCGACTCACCTAAAAGCAACAGCATGTGAAGGAGATGCATGCTTTTGGTAATGCATGATGCTGAAGCTGTTAAAAATTTTATTTTCCCCACAAGCAACACTTCCTTCTGTGTTGACTGTAAGTTGCTCATTATATGAGGTTTGTTACATTCCTGCCTCATGCAGTACACAGAAGATGAGAGAAGATAGATTTTGTTGATAGAAGATAAATATTCAATCTGATGTTTTAGTACAAATTTCTTCAGCAACTTCAAAAAAAATTACACATAAATAGCTGCTTCTGTTTAATCATCTCTGCTAAAACCGCCAAATGCAAATGGGTTCAAAGAATAATGTGGCACTTAGCAAGGGAAAGGAAAAAGAGACAAAATCACCTTTCTAAACTGTTCAAACAATATTATGTGATATTTAGCAGGGAAAAGGAAAGAGACAAAGACACCTCTTTAAACGGTTCAAACTTCTGCTTTTCCCTGCCAGGCAGCTGTAATAGCATATTTAGTAACAGAGTGGGTTGTTTGGTTTAGGTTTTTTTGTCTGTTTGATTTTTTTCCCAGAAAGATATATGCAAGTTTAACTCCTAGTCACCAATTAATTCATGTTCACTGTGCTAATAAAAAATCAGGGCCTCCTGAGAAAAATGAGAGTCAACCCCACAATTTGAATGTTCAAAACTTATTCAAAGTCCAGGCAATACTCTGTTACTTTGTAAAACACAAATCTATTCCACTGCTGTTATCTTTATACAGAGATCACTGCAAGCACTTTTATCTCTAGGTGCTTGCTCTGACAAGTTTATGCCACAACAATTTGTTAGTGACAGCCTCCTAACCTAAAAATGAATCAATCTTTTGGTTTTGCATGGTATGATTTCCCCACTGTAAACACAATATTTTACAAAGATTCTCTTAGCCCAGATTTATGGATTGAATGCTGAATGTAGAAGCTGAATGACATTTATCTAGGTGCTGCAGAAATGTGCCAAGAACACTCCTCTGCCACTTTAATAATGCTTATAATGTTTATAAGAGATCCTTCAGCAGTGAGCCAGTGAATGTCCTTGCAGGTGCTTTTACTGTGAGACAAGAATAATCAAATGGCCAGGCAGGTAATTCCTTTACCTGTTCAAGAGTAATATGGTATGTTTATTTCTTTTCTTTCAAGCTGAAGGAATTGCAGAATAGTGTACTGTCTTTCTTCAGGTTAGATTTCAACACTGCATGGATCATGAATTCCTTTATCGTAGTAACAATGGGATCCCTTCCCACAGCAAAAATGCTTTTCTCAAATTGATGGACATTGAGTGGAATAGGCTTAACCTCATTTTCTGTAGGTTATCAACTCAGAGAATGAATGCTCTGAGGACTACAAAAAGCCTTTCAGAAAAAATAGATACTGAGCAGTAAGATTTACCTGATTTTTGTGCCCTACAGCCTCTAGTACCACTGAACAGACCTTGTTCTAACCACAACACATTCACAAATGTGTTCAGATGAGCATCCAGTTTTGCAGCTGTGAATGCAAACCTTTCAGATTAGTCAACTGCACATTTGACTTCTGAAGTATTATTCCAGGTTAGGCCTCATAATAAATTATGACCCAGAGAGAAAGTGCCATATTAATGAAGCTAATAACGTGACAGTGGATAGTTCTGACACTTAATCAGGCAGCAAGGCTAATAGAGACAAGTGGCACACTGAAGGATGCTTGGGAACAATCATGTTTCAACAGACCAAAGATGCTATTAATAATGGCAAGTGGTCACCCTACAACTTTCCTAGATACTTAAGAGCTCATGTTTGTAGCCTGCCACTCCAATGCAATTCCCATCTTATTTCTACAAGAAAACCTCCAACATCATGCTGTCATCTCTTAGTAAATGACACTTTTTACTATCCTTATGCTTTTAAACAATTTGAGCTTACAAATACCAAGCAGACTGCAAAATGAACCAAGGTTCAGAAACATACACTGTGTACATCACTACATCATTCCATTTGTATCATAAAAGACACTTCCCCATGGAAAACATGTACCAGGGAGAAGAAAATTTGCACTTTGATGCATCCTTCCCTTTTTTCCTAGAGGATCTTCAACCTCTCAACTCTTGACACATCTGAATAAAATTTTTTTTTTCACTAACTCACATAATGGTTGAGGCTGTAAAGCACCTTTGGAGATAATCTGGTCCAACTGCCCCAATCAAGCAGGGTCACCTAGAGCAGATTTTACAGGACTAGGCTGACTGTGGGTTTTTATTATCTCCAAGGATGGAGACTCTTCCTACTGCCACATGAAGACTGCATCTTCTGCCTTGCACAGATCTGGATGATGGTTTCCACTGCAAGTGGCTTACAAAATTCCCTTTTAAAGAACAGCCCAACTCTTAAAAATAGATGACACTCAACAAAAGAGTACAGGTACATGAGGAGTATGGGGAATGACCCATATCTTCAGATTCTAAACTTTAATTTAAAATAAACAAACAAAAAAATCATTGCCATTATCATGTCAATGAAGATGACATTTGTAGAATGTTTGAATCACTCAGAGTCAGGGAGTGACAGGAGGCTCAGTTGTATGATAGAGGATTTTATGCAGCCTGCAGCAAGCAATTCCATCACAGGTGCAGGAACACAAACAGGGAAGAAAGAGAGATCTCATTCTGTTACCCAGTGTTGACCTATAAGCAAGAAAGGAGGGGGTGGTGGGGAGAAGAAAAGAAAGAAAAAGGAAGAAAAAAGTAGAAAATAATTCCCATACACTGGTAAAAACTTTGAAACAATGGTGTCAAGGCAGGTGTCAATTCCCTCATTCATGGCAACTGCAGGTTCATTGGAACACTGCACTTTAGAGAAGAAAACCATCAAAATTACTATTTGATTTTCTAGCAGCCAAACAATGCAGATTGAGAAAAGGTCAGGATTTTCTTCAGTGAGTGAGAATGAATACCAGCAATGGTGAGAGCTCTAGGAACAAAAGAGGCCACAGATAGTCACATTATTGATACTCTGGCACTATCGACTCACTATTCTTAGAGATTTTCAGTACATTATTACAATACTCTGCCAGTAACTACAGCTGCTGAGAAATGTTCCCTTCCCATTCTTGCTTATCTGAGGGGGGAAGAAGAGATCAATGCAATACAATGACTGAATGATATTTGAGTGGACTAGATTTGATTTTTAGTCATTGAGGTCATCCAAGACATTCACAAGCTGACAGGAAATACAATAGGCTGCTTTGACAGACAGACAAGGAATTTAAGTCTACTGCTCATGTAAGGCAATACAGAACATGCAATTCTTTGTCCATCTTCTATAAATATACTGATGAGCAGTGTGTTGACTTAATCTGAATATTGTTAAAACTCCCTGTACCCTGTGCTACCCTCTTGAGTCTTTACTGTGGAACCAGAGTCAAATCACCATAATCAGACCATCTCAGGCTTTTCAAAACACTGATGAACCTATTCAAATGCTCAGCAGAAATGGAACACTGAAAGCCCTCGTTAATATAGATTTAAAGCAAAAAGAAGTACAACTAAATACCATGAAAAATAGAATACTAAAGTTTTCTGAGAAAGGTTTGGTAAGATCCAAGGTAAATTTAGGAAATGAACAGGTGTATTCCTAAGAAAAAAGAATTTGCTCCCACTGTTTCCTTCAAATAGAGGAACTCAGAGAGAGGGATGCCATTTACTGATCAGGGGACATAAAAGAGGGCATCTATAAGACCCAACCTACAAGATTTCTACTCACAGATTGGTGTAGCAGGTTAAACTACTGAACTAGTTAGCCTAGACTGAATGTCAGGCAGAGAAAATCTTTTCTTTTTCTTATTTTGTCATGTTAGTTGAAACTGTTCTCTCATTATAAATGTTTAAGGGAAACTGCCTCCTGGTTTTTCCTATTTTTTTTAAATTCTTTAGGATACTGCATGTGATTATATAAGGTCTCACTCTTTGAATCTAACTAATTAGTTGAGAGAAAAACTACTGAGTGTTTTTGAGGACCAGTATGGATGTCATGTGTAAAAAAGGAGCAGGAGCAGCACAAAGGATAGAGAACACGACAGTCTGCCAGCTTGAAACAGAAGATTTAAAAAAAAAAATAAAGAAAACAAAAACAACAACAATGATAACAAAAAGAACAAGAAAAAAACAAACAAGAAAAATGAGGAAGGCGTGAGGGGAAGACAGAAGGGGAAGTAACACCTTTACACTGGCTTGGGAAAAAAAAATGGAAAAAGACATGGAAAAGAAGGGATGGGATGGGATGGGATGGGATGGGATGGGATGGGAAAAAGCAGAGATAAACACTTCCTTTCTGGGAAGAAAAAAAAAAGGCTATCTGGTACTTAGAAGATCATATGTAGGGAGGCAGTGAATTTGAATAGAAGAACTACTGAAGCATGTGCAGCTTAGTCAGAAAGATTTGACTAGCATCCAGAAAGACCAGAATAATGCAAACAAGCTTCATATGATTCCTAAAACAATAATGGACAGCTGTGAAATGTACACATGGATCTGTGTTTGAACAAATTCATGTAATTTGTTCATGTTTGTTAACCGCCCCCCTGCCCTTCTTCACCTCTACCATTACCAACCCTTTTCTCTAAATCAATTGTAGCATATGGAGCTCCCAAGACAAAAGCAGGATCACAATTCCAATGAAATTTAAAAAGAAAACAATGAGAGTATCAGCTCACATTTCCAGAACATTTTAAGTATACACAACACGGGGGGTTCAGCTCCAGTTCATACACTGGTAATTGTATTCCCAGTTGCTGACCTAGTCCTTCTCTGGTCCACCACAGAAAAATATATTTTGGGAACTGATCCTACTTCTCCGTGTCCATGGATTTGACCTGAGGACCTACAATACAACACTTGAGTGTCAGGACATCCGCCTCAAGTGCAGGTGACTCACCCCTGCCTTATCCTTTCAAGGATAAGAACTTTTAATAAGAGTTTTGAAACACATTCTACCAAAAATACCCTGTCCTAGTTATTAACAGCTTTGCAAACACAAGCTTAACTGTTTTTGTGTATTGGGGTTTTTTATTATGTTCTAACCAGCAATTACGGTAATTTCACGATTACAAGCCGCACTGAGTATAAGCCGCACTTCCGGGTGTTGGCAACTTTTCATTCTTTGTCCATATATAAGCCGCACCTGATTATAAGCCGCACTTTGGGTTCGGACCAAAATTTTAGTCAAAATGGTGCGGCTTATAATCGTGAAATTACTTTGGATTTTACTTTGGATCCAGTAAAAAAGGGAAATCACTAGTAAAATGCAACCTAAAAAGCCCCAGTGCTTCAATACATCAGATTTCTCTGCACAAGATAAGTAACTGGTCAAACTTAAAGAATTAGCCTATTTCTACCTGAGAAGCAGGTGCTTCAGAAGCAGTTCAGTTTATTCCTTATCTTTACTCATTTGGATATTCACCTGTGTACAAGTAATGTCCCCCTTTTAATCTATTTTTCAATGTCATATACATATATTGACATATGAAAAGAATGCTTGCTAACATTTTAATAGAAGCCCATGCTATTTTAGCATCATACCATAAATGAGGTAATATATTTTTTACTTAAACCTCCATACTAGTTAGAAGGGCTGTACCAGCTGAAACCACTGGTGCTTTCTGGAACTTGCAGAATATTGTTTGATTTAATTGTATTATAAACTTTTTTGCACTCAGACTCCAATGAAATTGTCTTGCCAGTGCATACAAGTGCCTCAAAGAAAATACCAATGATGATTTAAAAGCTTTTCTGTTTTGTGATTTGTTTTGTTTAGCACTTTTTATTTGGCTTTGGAGTTTTTAGTTTTGCTTGTTTTGTTTGGTTTTTGTATGTTTTTGTTTGTTTGTTTTTGTTGTTGAAAGAGACAAAATTCTTGCAGAAGAAGAAGACTTCTTAGAAGGGTAAGGCTACTTAGTGCTACAAAATGGACTAGTTGTTACTATGGGGAAGTATTACCAAAATGTGAAAGAAAAGTAGGAGCTGGTCAACACTAACTTCATCTTGTCAAATGAGTCTATATAGGGAAAATACTTAATATTTCTTGATGGATTCGTTTAAACAGGATATTTCTTTCCTTTTTTACAGATTAGGGAAGCACACATTAAAGGCTGCTAATACATCATGTGATTTTATATAAAAGTAACAAAAACACTTTTTGCCACATAGATTTACTATTATTGCTGTATATAAAATCAATTGCAGCTCCTCAGCCCAAACCTGCAATTTTTTCCACAGCTGCTGAGAGATACCTTAATTCTTTCATGTTACAAAAACAACCAATAACTTGTAGGGTTGATTAGCAAAAATCACAATGTGCTTGGAGCAAGGAGGCAATGCTGGCTGCTCAGTCTACTTGCTGGTTTTTGGGCTGACTGGAACAAAAGAACCTGACAGATATTGTAGGAAAAAACCCAACACATAACTTCTTTCAAAGGACTGACTAGACCTGGTAAACAGATTAAATATATCTTGACTGTAGTACTTCTTGTTTTGGAATTTCTTACTTTTAGCCCATTTTTGTTCTTTCCCAGAGAAAATGGGAATTAACTGAAGACAGAAAGAATCAGTATCAATCCTTTTCTCCTCTCCACACTCAGCACAGGAAGGACAGTGCCATTAGGACAGACAGAAAATCCTCCTCGGTTAGACACTAATAAAATTGGTTTGTGTGCACTGCACCCTCGGTGACAACCTGTAATAAGCATTGCTACTCCTGTGCACCAAGGATCTGAGAGCTGCTGAAACTAACTCAAAGTGAAAGCGAGCGCTCTCACCTCGGCCGCTGTTTAACCAGCCAGCTCCAAGAGAAGCCAGCACTATAAATGTCCCTGTCACCACTGTGGGAAAAGTTACAGGCCAGAAATGAGCAGCACTGGCAGCTCCTGTATTTCAGCAATGTCATAAAAAACCAACCAACCAAACAAAAAACAAACAAACAAAAAAACCCCAAACAAACCAAAAACAAAACAAAAATTTCCACAGACAAAAAAAAAAAAAAACAACTAACAACCCTCCTCCAACATAAGAAACTTGTTCTGAAAATACTTTAAACAGTTCCAGGCTAAATGGTTTTCACCAGGAGAGTTCCATGCACTAGGAGGAGGAAAACTGTGATAAAGGAGCTATGGCCAAGACTGAAGCTGGCTTGTCAGGACAGAGGGGCTATAAGTTCTTGGGTTTTTGTTTGTGTTTTTTTTAAACCTTGGAAGAGAGATCAGTATTTAGCTGATCAGCAGGCTATCTCAGAGTAAGCTGTGACAGAAGCACTGCATGGAAAGTATTACTAGAACAGAGATTAATTACTAGAGATAAAAAAAGTCACGGTTATGTAACTAGATAAAATTACTCACTATTTTCATATTTATAACCTTTATGAAAACTACACAGTTATTTTTGTTTTCTTCAGAAAACACCAGACTGTGGCCTTCCTTAGCTGGAGATTTTTACCATCTAGGTTACTATTTTTGTTCAGATATCAGCAATAGAGGACAGGAGACTAAGGACATTAGTGTTAATTCATAAGCCAGCCAGAGCAGAACACATCAAAAATAGGAAATAGGAGCCCACAAACTTTCTGAATTACAGATTTTCAACTAATAACACATGAAGCTGAAAGAAGAATCAGGATTTAAAATAGGTAGGCAGAGTCTAAAACATGATATTAGTATCTAGTGTTTCACACAACCTTCTGATGTGAAAATGAAATTGCTGTTCTGTTTTCAGCAAATGCCACCTAGTGATGCATAGCTGCAAAGCTTTGAACTGCTTTGATTTTTATGTGTATTGTCCCAGATTTTCTGATTTGCTCCTATGGAAAAAAAAAATTCAGGCAAATGCTTTACATGGTCACAGACTCTCAAAATTCACGTCACACACATGCAGAATACAGAGGAGGATGGGTTAACCATATGCGAAGGACCAACATTTGTTACAGTTTGTATTAAAATATTCATTGCAAACAACCATGCTAAGTACACTGTGGTAGCTAGTACTATTCTGTAATATTTCAAGTTCTTTTTTTGTTCCTCTGTCAAAAGCAGTTAGAGAACAGGCTGTTCTAGTCTACTTGACTGACTGCTGTCTACTTTATTTCATCTGACCCAATTAGTGTCTGAGTTAATTAGGAGGAGCTGCCACTGGGGCATCAGAGAATGTATCAGAGAAGTTTGCAATTAATGAGACCAAGGTGTTAACATGTAATTGTTTACAATACATACACCCTGTTCTTAGGGTGAAGATACTGTCATGATAAAGCTGACAGCATCAACTGGTCCACAGCTACAATTCATCATATTATACAACATTTGAGAAACTGAAAGAAAAGAACACATGGCTCTAAGTACAGCTGAGTAAATTAAAGATAAGTGAACTGTTTTCCACTCCTGTTTCACCTCCCCTGAAGTAGATGAAGGAATGGTGAATGTATTTTAACTATAGTTGTGATTTAATTCAGAAAGAACTATTGCAGATTTCATGTTTTCAGGTCTCTTGGCATCCTTTCACCATTTCCAAGCCTCCTCCACTTTTAAGGGTAGAAAAGAAAGGACAATCAAAGAGTAAAGCCCTTGTTGATAGTGATAATTGCAGGGGGGGAAGACAATAGAATAGAATTTAACTCCCCTATACCCCTTCCCCTTCCCCCTGTTTGTAGTGGTTCAACTGTACAAGTGACTGAAGGATCTTAAATTTTGAGAAATAGGCACGTTAGGATCTGAGGTTTGGCATACTGAACACAATTGCCCAGTACTACCCCATATTTGGAAAAACTCCAACTGTACAGGTGAAGGTTAATACAAGTAAGACAAAAGCCAAAATACCAGCATTTCACAGAAAACCTGAATTACAAAACATGTTAAATGTGTATCCCCTACATCCTATAACGTCAAACATTCCTGAAAAGAAAAAGAAAGGAATTGAATTTCTAGACAGCTCATAAGCAACACCTTGCAAACTGCCACAATGTTTACTGCAGACTGTTCTTTACTTCAGCTTCTTTCTAAAGCTTCTATTTTTCATTTAACAGCTTTATTTGGGATGTGACTGTTCAGTTCTCACACAAAGAAAAAACATTCAAATTGGAAGAATTGGAGAGCTGTTTGTCTCTTTTTTCCTCTGTGATGGTGAAAAATGAGAGCACAATAGAAATGAGTTTTAGACTTCATCACAAAGATGGTGACAACTATTACAAAGAATATCCATTTTGTAGAATTTTTAAGACAGAATGTATTAAAGTTAGAACCCAGCAATGTGCCCAAAGCCACCAATAATTGTTTGTGCTTTTACCCAGCAACCAGGGGGGAAAAAGCTATCATCATAGAGAACAGACATTATAAGCTGTAGAAATCACATTGCTGAAGACTAGAGAAGCATTTAAGGTGGGGTACCACCCTTGTCTATCAAATTACATAACAGAAGCATTAGCTTCTGGTCCAGTCTCTGTCTCTCCTGTACCACACTGAGAGGGGCAGCTGTGACAGAGCAAGTACAGGATTTCTTCAGCAGTCAGCCATAGGTCCTGCTTATGAACATTTTATTATCTACGGTAACACTAAAACAACATACTTTGCTATGTGTTGTTAAACATATATTTACAACTTTGCATAAGGTTCTCAGATTATTTTTCAGTTGTCTACAGAGTTAACTGAAATTCGGTAAAAATCCTATTCAAAATTCATCTGCCTGACATTAGTGCACTGGCATTTGTTAAAACTGAATACTCAGTTTGGGGCTGAACACATTTTTCATCCACGCATGGGGACAATGCTCAACATCTTAAATTTATCTTGGGAGAGTGGAAGAGAAAGAACTGGCAAAAATTAAATGGACAGGGACACCATATAACAAGGAAGAAAGAGGACATAAATTATTCCCTTAGCCATATTTTGAGGTATATTTTCCATTCTGGGTAGGGGGAAAAGTAAAGGGAGGAGTAATTTTTAGAATAATAACATCATTACATTTTATAACATCCCTGAAATTCTTACTCTGCTTAAGAACATTTGAAATACAAGTGAAATATTTATTAAAATTAGATTTAATATGAGTTAAATACTGTTCATCTTCTCATTAAGTGGGCATTGTCCGAGAAAGTTACAAGAATATTTGCAATAACAAATTGTACTTAAATCCTGGCAGATTTCATGCCCTCCCAACTGAAAGCAAAATTTTCTGGCTGTACCAGACATATTTGCTGCCTGTATGTATTCTGTGCATTGATCAGTGGTTGCCTTTTTTTTTTCGGTTGGTATTTTTGTTTTTGTTTTTTTGGGGTTTTTTTCATTGCATACATCATTCAGAACTGCTTGCAATGAAGGATTTCATATCTATAACATTAAGTGAAGATTAAGAAATATTAGTATTGATGCCAGGACAGTTACCTATTATAAATATCGATTTTTATTTCAACTCGGTGCTAACTCATCAGCTCTAGTGAGAGAAGCTGTGTTTCCTTAATATAGATTCAGTACAGAAAAAGAAGAAAAACATCTATTTGTCATTCTTTTTACAGCTGTTCTTTTCCAGTCTAGACAACTCAAGGCAAGTGTGACATTTCACAAGATCATAAACTACACTGAAGAAACATACTGTCATTCTTTTCTGATGTTTTTGCAACAGTAAAGAAGAGTAATTTTCTTTGTAGCCTAATGCTTTTTAGAGGCACCTTAATCAATCTGCTTAGATATTTTGATCACATTCATCCTAGCAGAGAAACAGAGTGAACAGATATTGGAATTTCAGTTTGGACTTCTATCTTGGAGGATGTACAAAAGACCAACTGAAAATATTCAGAGCAGAAAACTCCTAAACTAGCAAAGGATGGGAAGGAAGAAAAAATGTGTTAAAATTAATGTTAAAATGTATAGATAACTTATCGGAAAAGAGAAGAAATGACAATTCAGCTAAAATGATTACTGATAAAATCTCACCCAAAAAAGCTGAAAGTATTGCACCATGACTTTGACAGCTACTAAAAACCTGTACATGAACCAAGGGAAATTTGAACATGATGGTTTAGAATGAATAAAAAAAAATGTTATACCCATTAATTTTCAGGAAGTTTAGATAGCACTATACAAAACAATGTGAACACAATAGAGGACATACACCCTTTTTCCCTGCTTAAATCAGGTATAATTCCTATTTTGTCCATACTCCTCCTTTAATTTATTAATAATACACCTTTTTCGCACACTCTTTAGCTTTTTTAATGTTTCCACACTCCAAAATTTGAATCTGGTTACCTGCTCACTCTATGGTTAACAGGTACACTGTAGAACTCCTGAGCATATAAAATCCTTGGGACTAATGTGTAAAAGGATGAAAAGGGATTTATAAAGGTTACTGGTGAGAAGGTATTCAGATGGATCTGAGCACAAGTATCCTGAAGCAGTGTTTAGCTTCAGTAAAGATTAATTACTGACATGCAGATGCTGAGATGAGCTCAGTTGGTCAGAGAGTGGAATCAACATTGTGGGTTCAGTCTCTGTGTGGAGCATTTCCTTAAGAGCGGGACTCAATGATCCTTGTGGGCCCCTTCCAACTCAGAATATTGAGTAAATCTCATGCTGGCATCTACCATCTATGGATGGATCCTTAGGCTAATTCAGTGAGCATGAGGATCAATAAAACCAGAATGGCTACAATATTCTGCTCCTTTTCCTCAGCTCACAGAACAAATGCTCTTTGGCCAACACAAGAACCAAAAATTAAGTTATTTCTGAGAATTTTGAGAAGTGAGGAATGAGTTGGCCACTTCTCTAATATTTGCAACACCTAACAACTAACTTAGCAACCACATAAATAGTGTCTGTTATTTTGGTATTTCTACATCACTAATTGTCAGGCATTCTTCATCAGCATCATCAGCTTGATGACAATGACATACAGAGGTTAAATCATTTGGATATCTGATTAGCTTTCAGAAACAATGATTTTATGACATTCAGGCTCCACCTAACATCACAGCAGGACTCAGAGGGTTTTCAACCAAATACCAGTTTTGGAAATTAAATAAACTGCCATTCTTATAACAAAAGAAATTGAAAATCATACAGCAGGCAGCTACATTAAGAAAAGTAACATGGAAACTATTTACAATTAATGTAAAACAACTTACAAAGGTCAAATTGGCATGACTGTGATATTTCAAGCAATGTAAATGGAAGTCTTAAAATTTTCCACGCTTCTATTTTACTTTCCCTATAATAAGGAAATTGAATGAATTTCAGTTCTTTGACATGTTTCCTCTATTGACAATTAGGTCTTGAATAGAAAATAACTTTGATAATACACAATTCTCCATATTAAATTGTTTAACAGCTAAGGAGATCAATATGCATTAAAAAAAAATCTTTCTTTTAAAATTATTTCTGTTCCAACTGTAGTCAAATGCGATACTCAAGGATATGAAGAAAGCTTAAGATAGCTTCCAAACTCTGTTCATATAATCAGGCATGCAGATAGTATTTAATAGAATATAATACAGATTTTTGCCCCCTGCTAGGTTTTACACATGGTAAAGAACTACCCAAAACAAAGACTGATTGGTTGCTGACTTTTTTGACTAAGCAAAGTCAGCCTGACTATAAACTTAAACAGAGAGAATTTAAGTAACATTCCTATTAAACCCTGGAGCTAGGTGTGGCCATGAGAAAACAATTTTCAGTGCTAACAGCAAATATATTGAAAGAGCTACCCAGTGAGAGAGGTAAAAAAGACAATAAAGAAGTAATATGAAGACAAAATTTTAAAAC
This sequence comes from Catharus ustulatus, assembly GCF_009819885.2. NCBI lineage: Eukaryota > Metazoa > Chordata > Aves > Passeriformes > Turdidae > Catharus > Catharus ustulatus. The sequence continues at coordinate 114,723,240 of NC_046222.1, forward strand.
TGACTATAACTCTGCTTAAGTTATTTTCAAGAGGAAACAAGTATTTAAAAATTTTTTTGAAATTACATTAGTAAATGGAAATAGGATAATGTTTCTATAGAAGTACATTGGCACTGTAAGAGAGCAGCAATTGTATTATATAGATACTATTCAGAGAAACTCATGCTTTTTGCTTCTTTTTTTTTTAATATTTTTCACTGTCACCTTTGGCTTGTACAACATAAACCTCACACAAAATATGTAACATTCAACCAGGCAATAAGACAGCTCATCATCAGGATTTATATATTTAAAAAATTGAAAAAGGTTATAGTCTCAGACACAGAAACAGTTAAGTCATCTTCCTTTTGGTTGTTGATTTATTTAAATGCACTCAATTTAAGGTAAGCATTTAAGGGTCTGCTGTTTTTTTCATTTTGAAATGGAACAGATGTACACCTTCTTTTCAATGTACTGCACTGGCAAGACATTCCCTTGCTCCTTGTAGTACAGGACTCTACTAGAACATAGAGGAACTTACTTTATATTTCAACTGTGAAAAACATAAATAAAATCATAATGGACATACAGAAAAAAAAAAGAAGAAAAAGAAAGTGTCTACCCAATGTCTGTGAAACAGGAAAGCAAGTTTCCATCCTGGCTGGAAGGAGGTGAAAAATCAGTGTCATTGCTTGAAATGATGCATGTTACTGGATTATTCTCATTAGTGAGGATTACAGTCTTGGTTGTCGAAACAATGTAGATTGAAATAACTGCAACAAGTATAATGCCAACACTAAGAAATAAGTAAATTAAGGAATTATAGTCCTTTATCAGTCTGTAAAGCTGAATAGCTTTCCGAAGTTATTATTCCTTTCAATTTATATTTTCCATAGAACTCCATCTTTGAAAATGTTTCCATTCTAAGGAACACACAAGTTACTATGATTGCAGTGAAAGTAGCAGATCAATACCTTCAAAGGTTTGCTTTGATTTTTTACCTACAGGCCTTGTCAGAAACAGATTCCACAAGCTTAAGAGTTGAGATTAGATATTACTTTATGGAATTAATTATTTTCATATTAAATGCTGCTTTAGAGAATTAATTAATACTGAAAAAAACATTTAAGGTGTTAAAATTCTGTGCACTTACACTGTACAGTTATAAAAAGATCAATTAATATTTATTCTAGAACATTGAAATTTAGCTAGAAATCTCATTGCTAGACTTTCTGTGCACATTCAGAGGACTATAAAAACAAAGATATCAGTGTGGTGATTCCAAAGCTATTTGCAAAACATAAAAAAAAATAAAATCATCATGAGGTACTTTTCAAATGCACCCATACTCAAATTTTGCAATATTTATATTGAAGTTAAATATATCTTAAGACTACCCAAAGCACCAATTCAAACACACAGGCATATACATGAGGGTATACATGGTTAAAGTGCTGAAGTTTTTCCAGTGGGTTCTGACCTTCAGATAAATCAGAGGTTGGCAACTTCTTGGCTCTGATAGAAATAAAATATTTACCCATATGATGTTCACTTGTGCAAGTGTTCAAGCAGCCACATCTCTACAGCACAGGTACATTAACACAGCTTTCCATATAATTCTGAAGGATGGTACATACATCCAGTGACATTTGATGACATTTATTAAACTCTGCAAGCAAATGTTTACCTCACTTCTAAGTATTCCTGGAGAACTTTCAGTTCTAATGCACTACAGTGAACATTAAGTATGTTGCCTGTTCTTTAATTCATCATTTATTCCAGGAACAAACTTTAACCTAGATATGTAAGCAGCTCTTTTTAACTTCTATAGTGTGTATTTGACTGCAGCTGGGTTTTTCTTTTCAATGCTATTACTAGCTGTCATATTCACTTTACAAATTGCAATTAGGCCTGGTGATTAAAATGCATTAACTAGATTTCTGAGAGCTGCTATGTGTAACAAAGACCATAGATTGTGGGTGTTCTTCCAATCCCTGACTATTTTTTGGCAAACTACTATCCTTGACCATTGAGACTAAGTATTGCCTCTACATTTCACTGCAAGATGTATACACAAGGTATAGTAGAACTGTGATTAAGTAGTCATTTCCCAAACACTAAAATAAGTTCAACCAACCAGCACTTTGGGTTACTTCACAAATGTAATTACGGTAGAAATTCTTTGAAAAACCTGACCATTTATCTGAAGACTGAAAATCCCTGAATTTGTTAAGCATATATTGTAACATATTTTATGTATTCACCCTCCACCACCTTTAACACTTCAAGACAGTGCCTGTTTCTCTGTATTTTGCACCTTACTAAAAATTCACTGTTCCTGCAAGAAGACAGGAAAGCTCTGCCACTTCTTTCTGCAAACACAGTGGTGCAAAAAGCCTCACCAGTCAAAAGTTGCTCCAGATATATTCTGTACCACAGCTAGTACTCAAGTATCCAAAACAAGTCCACCCAATGTTTCCTCTACAAGGTGGGCTGACCTCCCTGCTGCCCTACTCCCATAAATCTACACCTACCCAGAAAAGATGCCAATAGAATACAGAGTGCTCAAAAATTGCACCAATGATGGTGTGGAGATTTACAACCAAGCCATTAAATCAAGTTAATATGGACAGAAATATGCTAAGCACTCTTCAGAATGCATTTACATGCAAGTTGAGCTAATTGAAATGTTTGAAGAAGACCTAGACTCTAGATTAAGTATGATGCCCCTCCTCTCAAATGAAAATTAGTAAGGTCTTCTCCCTTACTACTTCAGATGAAACAGGGAGCAGCCTGGCTCTCAAGCCCAGAGCTTCAACACAGCTGCTTATTCTAATCTGAAGAAGTGAAAAATGCTTTTGCATTGATGGGAGACATGTACATAAATTTTTTTTGTTGGTGGTGGTTTTTTTTTGCTGTTGTTCTAGTTTTGGTTTTTAAAACTTATAATAATAGGTAAGGAAAGAACATTTTATTCTTAACTTACATGAAGAATTATTAATAGAGTTGTTAAAAAGACTGTGTAAGGCTGTGGTTGTTCAGTAATTAAATGGATGGAAAAACCCCAAGTCAAGGGGCAAATCCATCTATAGAATTGCAATCAAGGAGAAGAATTGCTGAAAATACAATTTGTTATTTTATAACAAGTAAGAAAACCATATATTGATTCAAATGTTATCTCTCGTCTGGATAGAGTACCATTGTTACATTTAATTAATACAATGAAATTTCCCAGTCTATTCTATTAGTTAATTCAGTTAGAATGAAGTTAAATAAGTGCTTTAACTCCTTACAAAATTTAAAATGAAAACTGAGCAGTAGTGACATTTCTTGACTTCACAAAGCATTTTTCATTTATTTTAAATACTTCATTTTTCTTTAATATTTCCCTTCCTAACAAGCAGAGAAGCAATATACTTAAATCTGATATACTTCAGATACTAATAGTTACCAAAGGCAATGATTATTATTTATTGATCCCATTAAAACAGACACAATTAAACTTCCAATATATACTACTCTCCCTACTAATAAACACATAAAACAGGACAAGATTTTGTCATGAGGTAGGAGCACTCTTGTTTTCTCTGCAAGAAGTGCAAACTGATAGGACTCAAGAGTCACTGCCCAACAGAACAATAACTTCTGTATGTTAAGTGTATGTACCTATTACTATATTACCTATTACTAAATGAAAAATTGCATATTACTGCAATCAAAGGCCCTTTTCTCAAATTCTACATGAAGAAGTGGTACCAAAACTTCACCTACTAAAAATAATTAAAATGTGCTGGTTTTTCTCACCGGTGAGATGTGCAATAAAGTGAATTCTTTTTGGGGGGGCAGTGTATATATGCGTATATATGTTTCAGGAGAGATAGAAAGCAGAGCTTGTGGCTTGTGGTCTAATCCAGTTTGCTGCATCCATATCACCAACTTGACCCTCTCTAAGCTGGACTTCACTTCAGTCCAGCTTAGTAAAGCTTATCCCTGCATGCATTAAGAGTGTGGTGAGACAAAACTCTGTCCACAGGAGGATTTTCCTGCAGCAAAGTCAAGACGAAAGCAAGGGGAGCAGGAGGACAAAAGCTGTGATAGGTCTTGCTTTGCTCTCCAAAGATTTCACTGTTCCCTCGAGGTGGCTGGATGGAAGACACCATTCCCTAAGCAGCCAAGAGTAACTTTGTCTTTGGTTCACAACAGTTTTGCTTGCAACATCAGTGGGAAAGAAAAGTAAGCCAGGATCTTTCATAATCAATCAAGAAATAGAAAACTGCCCAAGATCTGTAAGTGGCCTAATATTTCTCTGAAATGCCACTAGAGAAGGTATCAATCAAGAGTTGAATGCTAATTGGTAATGTATCAATCATGTGAAAATGAGACCTGTCACTATTCATTCCACTTCAAAACTCCAGTTTGATGAAATATTTGTACTGTTAGTATTTAGGCACTCAAGCTTTACCACAGCAAAAGCTCCTTATGGAGAGTAAGGCAAACCCCTCAGTTTTGTTTATTCTCTATACGTAATGATCCAACTGAATTCTAAAGCTTAATATGTAGCCCTGAAAACATTATTGGAAATACATATTAATGCTGGATAATTCAAAATTTACTGTGAGATGAGGAATTAGTACTTGTAATTTCAAAATACAAATTGAGAACTACAAATATTTGTAAATCCTCAATGTGTTAATAATTATTCACTGAAATTTCAGTAATTGTGGATGATGATTGTGTTGAAAAACTTTGTAGACTTTCATAAACAAAGGCCTCCAAAAGCTAAGTATAGCATTTTAAGCAGATGTATACAACTTAAAAGTGCCAAAAATAGTAATCTTTTAACTAATCACTTACTAAATAGCTACTTTCCCTAAACATAACATGCTCCCATTAATTCAGCCTATATAAACCTCATCTCTGAAGTGAATACAGACTTTACTGTGGCCTTATTTTGTCTAACTTTGTTTTCAACACATCTGAAACCATCTCAGCAAACCTGAAGTGAAGAAATTTAGTTCATACCTGTATAGAAAGACAACAGAATTTGGCTTCCCATGTTAGAATCTGTGACACAATACATTCAAAAATTAAGAACAGTTATGGTGATTAATTTGCTACACTGATTTATAACAGCAAATATGTAGATATAATCCACCAGTATCACTTACATACTGCATCATCCATAAAAAAAATGACAACAAAAAAAAAAGACTGAGAATTATGAAGTTACTCAACCATCTGTACTCTTAGGACTGCAGGTTTCCAGCAATATTAAAAACAGGCTAGCTAGTACACATTCCTATATATAATAAAAAGTGATGCTTGAGGGGTCTCTTTGACTAAAGTACGTTATTTTATTAAATAAGCTCTTGCACAGGAAGCAGTTAAATTATTAATTTCTACTAAATTACATATATAAAATTAAACCATTTTACCAAAGTAATCTAAGTTTACATAAAAGATAAACACTGAAAGGAAAATGCTTAGAATAAAATATTGATTGGAGCATCTCTGGAAATTTCTTATTTATTAAGCAGGTTTGTATTTCCCATCAGCATCTGTTACACTTTTCATAGTGATGTCATTCAGCTTCAAGAATCTGAAGCTAGTTCAATTTCTGTGTCTATTCAGTCCCTTTTTATAACTGATATTATTATTAGCATTAAAAAGAAAGAATTAAGGTTAAACTTTCTTCATATAATTCCAATAAATACTTATGAGTCAGTTTATTTGATAGAATGTCAGGGTTTAGATAACTTTGCAAATAGAAAACTACAGTTAAAATTGAAAGAATAATTTAGAGCATTAAAAAGAGAAATAAATATAAAATAGAAAAGTTCTCATGTCACTGGCATCTCTTTGAAAATCACACATTTTGGACATATTTCCAGGAAGATTTAAATTCCTAAAAAGTTTCTTTCCCACGTAATGATTGCAATTCAGACAACTTGTTAGACCAAGTCTCTAGATTGCATGTATTTCTTGTATTTTAAAATTAGTTTATTTTATGGACTTTAGGAGTTCCTTAGACAATGTATAGGGAGAGCCATTCTGAGAGTTCTTAGCTGGTCTCAAGCTCCAGGCGCCTGCAGGAATCCAGACACAAGAATAAAAAGACTCGACAGCAGAAAAGGCCCAGATTTATTGTGGCCTCATCTTGGCGTTAATTGTACTATACGACTATGTGTAGGGCACTCAGATGTGATGATCATTATAGGAGCCAGTGAATGCTCTCTGTTCACTTCAATAATGCTCCTGTGCAGGAGGAAACTGGAGGGGCCAAAGGGAAAGCTGGAGCTCCGCCAGGACACCAGCGCCTCCAGATCAGCCCACCTGGGCAGAGGCACAGGCACCTCACTCCAGACCCAGAAGACAACCTCAAGCCAGCTGATTCTTCAAAGCAAAGCCAGTTTACAAAGAGCTGCTCCCTGATAAAACCATCCATATTTCTGCAAGGACATTTTTGTACGTTCTCATAAATTCTTTCTTACAGTCTTTTCCAGGGTAAACCCATAATTTTTCAAAAGCCATAGCTTGGGACAAGCCAAGTTTAGGGGGAGCTACCTTTCCACACAAAATTCAACATCATTTCATAAACTTTTAATTTGCAATATCACAATTTCCCACCTCATTTATCCGCCAATAGAGAAACACAAAGGGAAGTCCTGAAAATGAAGAGCAACCAGGCAGGAAGATTGCACAGATGTTCTCCATTTCTCATTACAGTAATTTCACGACCATAAGGCGCACTGGACTATAAGGCGCACTTTTTTTTTGCAGCGAGGATCTGCCTCCAGCTCCCCCCACGCGGTTGCTGGCCGAGGCCCTGCCTCAACCCAGCAGCCATGGGCTCCGGGCCCGTCTCCACCCAGCAGGGGCCGGGCTATGCCCACTGCCGCTCCGTGCAGCCTCCCCGGGCCCGAGCTATGCCCACCGCTGCTCAGCCCCGCCTCCCCGGGGCCAGGGCACGCCCGCTGCCGCTCCATGCCGCCTCCACGGGGCCAGGCTATGCCCACTGCTGCTCAGCCCCGCCTCCCCGGGCCAGGGCACGCCCACTGCCACTCCATGCCACCTCCATGGGGCCAGGGCACGCCCACTGCCACTCCATGCCGCCTCCACGGGGCCGGGGCATGCCTATCAGGGCACCGCAGGCCCCCAGGCCCCCCTGCACCTGGCAGCCCCAGCCCCACGGCCCCACCTCCACCCGGCAGCCGTAGCCCTGCCGGCTTCCCCCGCAGCTCGCAGCTCACACTTCCGGGTTGGCAAACTTGCGAACTTTTGCCCATATATAAGGCACACCGGACTATAAGGCGCACTTCTAGGTTTGGGTGCAAATTTTAGTCAAAAGGGTGCGCCTTACAGTCATGAAATTACTGTATACTAAAACTTAAATGCTCACATCTCATAGGTCAAGGAATAGAAAATATTTAAAAGGAGAGGAAAAAAGGCATTGAAAACCAGATTGCTTTTGCGGTCTGTAACCCATCTTTTCCAGCAATTCATGACCATACATGCTAAAATTATGCATGTTTAGCATGTGTATTACCATAGCATCCTCTCTCTGGTTCTCAGCTCTCTTTTGCAGGGCTCTGTCAGAGTACGCTAAAGAATTATGGTCTCTTTTTTACACCATTCCCAAAGTGCTTCCTTTTCCAGGCCTAATTAGTTCTGATATTCAATGCACATAATTAGTTGAATTTACAAATTTTCCATGAAAAAAGGTTGTTCTACAGCTTCTCATCAGCTCATATCAGGGTAAAAAATTCCACTGATTGTTAAATATCAACAATATATTTGAAGTTTTCAGAGCTATTTTTAAAAAAATTAAATAACAGAAAATTAAACAACCAGGTGGATGTCAATTCAATTTACTTTATTTCTGTGTGAAAGGGGAAGAATCCTCCCAAAAAGCTAGTTTAAAGGCCTGTAAAATCCAACTTTTCCAAGGGAGTAAAACATAAGGTGTGAGGTGATAAGAAAAGCATTCATTTGTGTAAGGTTACATATTCCTACAGAAGCAAATAAATAAAACAGCTGCACATGTCAGATTTCAAGGATAACACCAAATTTCTTGCAATGAAAAAAAAAGTTGCTTCGTTTGTCCTTTTTTCAAATCACTGAAAATAAAGAGCTTAAAGGGGGTTTTGGGTTGGAGGTTTTTTTCATTGTTAGGGCAAATTTAATTTATTTATGTGTTAATCAAGTTTCCAGTGCCTTTGGACAACTGAGAATTTTACACTGAAATATGAGCTCTGAAGTTGAGAAAGTTAATTGGTTTCACTGATGAAAATAAGCCACTACCTCTGTGACCAGCCTGACCTGGTTTGGAGTTCTCCCTTGTAATAAAAGACAGCTTGTAGCGCTAGAAATTAGCTTTGTTATCCTCTCCAAGTCTCCAACCAAAATGTGACATCCTAATGGCCAATTATAGCTCCACACCTGCTGTTGGAAGGAGGATCTTGTTAATACTTAATTTGAATAATAGCCACTTTAATGTTTTCTAAAAAATAAGGAATAGCTCAGTAGCCACTTCACCAAGCAAGATAACCCACAGGAAGCCTTTTCCAGGACTGACCACAAAAGTCAGGGAAATAGGAATGATTGTTTTGCCATCTATGGAAGGATGCCTGAAATCCAACTTTTTGTAGTTTTTACGCAAAAGCAGAAGTAGCAGTTTCAACATCTTTTCCCTCTGGTTATCCAGAATATGCCCAGCCTAAAGACTCCCTCTCAAAATTCTTATTCTCTGCACACTAACAGGCACATTTAGAAAGAAATTAAAAAAAAACCCAATGTAAATAGAGTATTTCTGTAGGTTATTGATTTAATGAACTTTTATTTGCAGTAAGTTTTGCTCAGAATAAAGTAACACTATAAAACCAGACTGAACAAAGTTGGTTTCTTCAAAACAACAGACTGAAGAACAGTAAGGGATGCACAGCAAAGTCACACAACACTGGAAAGCAAAGGATAATGTCACCAGCATGATGCCTTACTAATACCTTCCAAGTGGTATTAGCTGTATAGATAATAAAGTAGATTCACCACATACAAGTATTTTTTGTCAAAGAGTGCATGAAATATAAAGAAAGATAAGGCTGAAAATGCTTGCAATATTTCAGATAGAGCAGCTGTTTATAACTCATGTTTTAACATCAGCAAGCTCGACTGCAGAAGATACAAGTACTATCTACCTGTCCCACTGCATGAGATATATCTTTTTGCACTCATCCTCTTCAAAATCCTGCACGACAATGCACTTCTCATGCTGGAAATGATCATGAGGTGATAAAGAGTGATGCAAAAGACTAAAAAGACCAAAAGTATGGATTTAATAATTTGCACCCAAAGGCAGCCTAAAGGATGGCTCATGAAAATCATCCCAAATGGTGTGAAAATATGAATAACTGTAATAGAATATTATTCTATGATAAAAACTGAAAAAGAAAGGTCCTAACATCTGAATTCTTTCTGCCACAATAGAGTACAAGTTAAGCCATTTAATTTCTGCATTTCAGCTGCTGTATGCAACCCAAAGCCAATGATTTCAGTCTTGATTTATTAGTCATTATGAAGGAGATTAAGAACCTCCTTTGTAAAGCCATAAAGGCGTCCAAATTATGACTGATTTGAACAGGGTTGATTATATAAGACCTATTTAGAAGTCAGTGACACTGTCATGTGGTTTCCATTCTACCCTTTTATCAACCACAGTCCAGTCAGGCTAAAATTTCTATAATTGTGTTTTTACTTTTACTATTAAAAATTAGAGTTAAGAACAGCTATGAGTTAGGCTAGAGAAAAGATTTTCTCCTATCAAAAATATTAATCATTTAGCTGTTTTCTTGGGAGGTATCTCAATGTGTCCTTGGATTTGTGGGTAAATTCAGTATTCCTGGTTTGGAACATATCCATTCTAGTCCCTGTGAGAGGAACAAGAGAAAGAAAATATCCGTAATAGGAGAAGCTGTAGTCATTAGAAGAAGCTGGCAACTGTATTTCAGTACTATGCATGTGGCAGTTCACCAGGGAGAGGTCAGAAAAGAACTTTTCCCTTTTTCTTAACTTTTACTGACTTATTGCAGTGAGCACAAAAAGTGAAGCCCTTGTCCTTGTGCTATGTCCCTCACCCAGCATTTCCTTCAGTAATAAGACATAAAAGGAAAGGACGGTACTGGAAGATGAGCTAAAAAAAAAAAAAAAAATACCATGAAAACCACTGAAGAACTGAAGAACAAATGGCTCATCACAGAGCCCAGGCCACTGTCCCCCCCAAAAAAAACCAAACCGAACCAAAACAGAGCCACAAAAACAAACAACCTTCCCACAAAACCACTCAACTTTTCACAAAAAAAATAATTGAATCTCTATCTGATGAAAATCCATGGAAGAGAAACTAGATGTCCAAGAGCAAGAACATGAAGAGCAGAACCCAGACTGGTGAGCTGTTGACATGAAGACCACCAGGAGGGGCTTGATGTAAAACAGGGAAGCAAAGCAAAAAGAGAAAGAAACAAGGTCAGGCTCAGATCACAGATCTCCCTATGCCCAAAATTCACAGTTCCTGCATTATCAAACATCTGCGAAAAAAATCACCCTCAGGGCTCTCTTGAGACCATTACTCTTTTGAGACAATGCCAAACTTCTATGAATTCAACCCCACTGGCAAAGATTACATGCCCTAATGATAACATACAAAGACATACCCACACCCCACCTACCACAAAATTATGCCCTAAAAACATTCAAAGTCACAGCAGTAATTGGTCTGAAAAACTGATTACAGCTGCCTTTCAGATGGATGGCAAATTTAACATGTGATTCTAACTTTGGTAGTTCTGTGCTGTGGCTTCTTATTTGTCAAATGGAGATGTTAATGCCTTGTAGGCAGCATGAAAAACAGGCTGCCCAACATTTGTGAAACACTGAGATTACACGGGAATGAGAACCAGGATGTAACTGTACTTAAAAGCCACACAGAGAGGCACAACAGAAAAGGGAAAAATGAACAGTTGCATGAGTATCATCAAATGTAGCATTTCCTAGTTGTTGACACCACAAGTTCTAGAGAATTTCAGGCTCATTTCTACAAGAAATACCAGATGTCTCACAATACATAATAGACTTTACATTTGGAGTATCTTCCTAATTTACCCTCAACTATTCAAGTGTAGATTTCCTTGAATTTTCACATTAAGGAGAGACTTTACAAAAGATTAAAGTTGCCATAGAGATGCATGCACTCCTTTCCAATCATCTCAAATATAGTTAGACACAATTAATTATTCAGTTCAGCACAGAACATTTATACTTTTATATTACATATTCCAGGGTGAGAGATATTTTTCAAGTCTACTAAAGAACTTCAAACAGTAGTAAGTGGTCTAAAGGAAAAAGAAAGTTAAAATCATGAACAGAAAAAAATCTTTTCAAAAATTAGGTAAAATATCAAGCAGTTAGGGTTCCTTTCCAGGTAATTTGCAATTTCCTTATCACTCTCACAAATTCAGAAGGTTTTGGAAGAAAAGGAGTTGTTTCACAAATCCAGAAGATTTTGGAAGAAAAGTTGGTTGCCATTTACTTTGCATGTCTACAAGGAACAAAACCCTGTGGTGGTTCACATGTATGCTTATTGAAAGGTTATACTAATTTCACTTTAATGGATAATTAAAATAAAATACTAATATTGCAACACTTCTTAATGGCAGTGAAAGCAACAAAATACTGATGAAGAGCTGTCATGCAGAATGCAATCCTCTTGACTGGCAGCTGTGGCTTGGCAATACTGAGACCTTGTGCTATTTGATTAAAACAACATCAAGATGGAAAGATCTCTTCAAATTAGAGGTCAGAAACATCAGTCTGTTTTTTCTGCAGTTGTCAGAAGTGATACAGGGTAATTAAGTCTGGAATAATGTCAGACAGGTGGTACTTTTCTTTTGAAGCGATTCATTAGGGAAGGCTTGTCACTTGTGACATTCCCACATAAATCCTGGTGCTTGGTCTCTTCTCCAAATGAGTTTAAATTGTTCTGTTGAATTTGAAAATACTTCAAAAGAGACTGTCTAGTCTCTATCTTATACAGTATCTTAAAATTCCATTTGGCTATCATTTAACAGAAAAAGCAAAACCAACCAAAACAACCCCAACAACAATAAAAAAGAATATAAAACCCAAACAAACAAAAAAAAGCCATACCACAGTTTCCAAACTTTTTGTGCAAGCAAAAATTTGCAAAGGGAGAAGACCTATAGGAGATTGATAAGCTGCTATCAGCAAGGAAACCAGAATAAGCATTGCCTGGATAAACAGCAGATTTGGGCAGTGAACTGCCATTTGAACACCTCCATTTTATCAACTCAACTCGTTTTTCTATTCTCACTATGGCTGTAATAACACCAAAAAAAATTCAACAGGGAGCAAAAATTATGACCTTATTCCATAATATGTGGCATAAATTTTCGCCTTTATAGCTCTATCAGTGACTTCAAATAAGACCTCTAAAAAATTTGAAGATCATCTATAAAACCAACGATGAAATTTAAACAAGTAACATGCACTGAAAGACTCAAATGTGGAAAGCCACTGGCAAGCTCAAAAGACAAAAGACTCTCAAACTAACTACAGCTTTCACTTTTAACTGGGTATCTTCAAAGAAAAATAGGTTTTAATTTTCAAAATTTGGTCAATTTGTTTTAAACTGATGGGGAAGAGCAAAGGCTGAAATCCAACACATAACCCCAAGAAATTGTATTCCTGTTAAGGTATATTTAAAATAAATTGCAGAAACCTTGTTTATAGTCAATATAGACTTTTTAGGCTACAGGAGTCCACCTGAGGAAACTCATTAAAAGCATAAGCAGTACTAAAGTGTCCTAAATAATTGATTGTCTATCATACTATACTGACCTGTCTTGCAATTAGGCATATTGAAGGTCCCATAGAATTATGGACTTGTTAGTTGGAAAGGCCAAATTTTAAAAGCTTTTACATGATGAATAAGCATTTTTAAACACTCAGTTTATTTCACAGGGTCAGATATGGACCAAAACACTCACTAGACTTTCCAGCAGTAGGCTTCCACAAAAATTTACTCATGCTGCGGCAAATACATGTGGGAAATCAGATCATGACATTAAAATCTCCATCTGGAGTTTTCAACAATATCCATTATAACTTGGAAATATAATTTCCTTTGATTTTCAATATTCCCATTAATTTCTGGAGAGAAAGTATTTGATTTACAAGCAGAAGTCTTGATGCCTTAACTGAAGGTGTGTCAATTACTTACTGTTGATTTATCTGGGGACTTTACCAAAGAAGAGTGTCAAAGACTTAGAAGCCCTTATTTACAAAATTTATTAATTTTATGGATTTATTAATTTAAAAAATAAAAATCACTGCCATTATTTTCCACACATTTTCCCTACAAATAAATCTGCTTGATAGTAAACTACTGCCATGTTATTCAGGAAAGTTAAAGCTTTTAATTGCTCTGTGTAAATGCATTTTTGATAAGAGAAGTAATTTCTTTTGTATAGTAGGCTTTTTTTCTCAAACTGATATTCACTCAAGCCATTACTCCCTCTAGGAGAAACTTCTTTCTGCATGTAACATCTTCTGGATTTAAAAAGGCCATTACTTGTTTACCTTTAAGAATGTCAATCTTATTCTCTTATTCCAGTGACATGGGGGTGGATTTAATGCTAATTAGTGCTGCAAACTGTGAAGATACTGACAAGAAGCCCTGCAGAAAAGCAGCTTAATTAATTTTTTATTTTAAAAAAAAAAAAAAAAAAAGTTATCGAACAAGATGTTCACAGATACTTTTGCTTTGGCTTCTGGTGCAAAAGGAACTGAAATTATGACAGCTTCAGGAGATTGCTCAGCCTTGAGTCCCAGGATTTTTTTCACATCCCATATTTTTAATATGAATGTAAAAAAATTAACTTTTTTTTTCAGCCTCAGAGTTTCAGCAATGAAAATGCAGTGAAGCACCACTATTAATCTGCTTATAGAAAGACAGCTCAAAACACATGCTTGCCTGTAGCAGGGGACTAAGGCAATTGTGTCAATGCTTTATGATTAGTTACCCTTCACAAAAACAAAAATTGTAAAAAGCATTTACACAGCATGTAAACTACTAAGGAATAGTTGCTTATCTATCATTACACTAACTTTCTTTCTGTGACAAATAAAAGATTGCAGCAGCAAAGGTGACATATTTGCTTAGCTCTTAAGCCACAATGGTAGGGTGCCTGCTGAGAGAGATTCATTAAAGCCAGCTATATTAAGTCAAGACTATTTTCAAGCATAAGCAGCACTGTCTGAACCCTTGCATTTGCTTTCTTTGGAATTAGAATTTGGATTTTACTATCTTCTTGGAGACTACAAATTGCTCCTCCTAACAAGTAAATTATTTTCAAAGGATAAGGTCACTGTGCATGTTGCCATTTCTTTTGCTGGATTCAAACGTTTGGGATTTTTTGCATTATGTTTGCATGCTTATATTATTTTGGGTGTAATTTACTCTGTAGCTTTTTTCCAAAAGGCTAACTTGACAGAGATCTAACCCAGAATGCTTCTCACATAAAGTGATAGAAGTATTTTAATAGTATTACAGAATCACAAAACTATTCAGGTTGGAAAAGATTTTTAAGATCATTGAGCCCAACTACTAACCCAACACTGACAAGTCCATCACTAAACCATGTACCTAAGCACCACATCTACACATTTTCTTTATACTACCTTGTCTGCAATTAAAAGCTGGCTAAAATAGCAGGGCATAGCACCAGTCCAGTGCTCAAAATGGTAATTTGTCTTTTGCTCATCCCTGTCCTTAAAAGAATTTCCACTAAAAACAGGGAAGAGAAAGAGCAAAGACAAGTAAGTGAAAAAAACTCCAAATCATTTTAAGCTGGACAATTCTATGATGTTTTAAGTCCAAGTTAGTTGAGACATTGCAGACTTCCAAATACAGATGCGTCAGCACAAAAGTGAATGATGGCTCCGATAGCCCTTGCACAGTGAAATACATCATGGGCAGCTGCACACACAGCAATTTCATGGGAGACAGAAACAGCTTCTTCCATGATGGATTATTGCTACAACATCTTGATTTCCTCACTACACGGTCTGCAAGTCAGGCTAGCCTCCCAGCAATCCAGTACAGGTGTCAACTCCCCTTAGGCAGCACACAGCAGGTATGTGGTCTCCACATCAGTCTGCCTTGGCTGCTCCCACAGACCTCAAGAGGAGCCCCCAACATCACTCAGCTGTGCAACAGGTTGGCATCAGCTTGAGAGTAAAACTTTTTGTCAAATCTTCGTAATTAACTTATTTTTTGTGTTGTGGCTGTCTATGCTATCTCCATGGAATATGTAGAAGGATGTGTCTCTCTGGTATGCAAAACAAAACCCTGTGTAAGTGATACAATAAGAGTAAAACTCACTGTTGAAGCTTTCACCTGAAGCTAAGCAACCACCTATCTCAAGACTTGGGTAATATGGGAGTCTTGCCTGCCTGAAATCCCACATAAAGGCATCTACTTGGTTTTAAAACATATCTGCATTCTCTTGACAAATTTCTTCAAGTCGTACAATACTCCAGCTTTTCAGACACCAGATCACTCTGTTAAGGCTAAGCCAAGAGTCTTTAGGTCTGAAGCAACTATTAGCTACAGCCTCTAGATTTCAAGACATTTTGATTTCTAATTCTTTCCTCTGATAAAAATAATTCATTTTTCTATATGTCTGCAATAAATCTATATAATTCCTGGATACAAAACAAGGTTTTGGGAGCTCCTATACTGTACCTTTCATTTTAACGTATTTTGTATAACCATTCCTACGATGACCAAATTGGTACAATCCACTGCTTGTTTTCAAAATTACTGAAGAATTTCAATATAAATGAGACAAAACTACCTACTTGTCCTTCTCATTCTAAGCATGGCTGTCTCACTCTTGTCAGTGAGCTTTTCCTACCTGCAGCTCACTGAATGCATTTCTAGATCTGAATGTTTCACCAGAAGTGCTGCATTGAGCACACCTGTAACATACCCTAACTCTTAAATGTAGATAAGATGTGTTACAGTGCATCAAAATGATGAGCTGCACTCGGCAGGTTGCACACACACAGGGTTGGATACAGTTTATATTGTATGTGTTGAGCCTGAATTCTTGTAGAACAGCAGAAATAAGAAGCAGAATGAAAAGATGTATGCTTGGTTAAAAGAATGGAGACATAAAAGCATTAACTGTCCCTCCTGAAGGCAGAAGCATCACCTTTAATGAAGACAGGAAAGGAATGCTTCCATTTTGAACCTCAATCTGATCCCAAATCCAGATCTCTGTAAGTATGAATGCATTACAAAGGATGAAGCAAAATACAGGTTATCCAATCTGCAACAGAGATCTGCAGTGTTGCTCCTTACATGGCTAGGAATTATTGCTGGAATCACAGCACAGTTTAAGTTGAAGAGACCCTTAAAGGTCATCTAATCCAATCCCCAGGCAATAACAAAAGACATATCCAAGTACATCAGGTTGCTTAAAGCCCCATCCAATCTGACCTTGAGTGTTTCTATGGATGGGGCATCCACCACAAAGCAGTTATTAATTAAGTAAGGAACCCACAAAAAATAAAAATTCCATTTTAGACAGGCCTGATTTTGCCTACTCAAAACCATGCCATTAATGAAATCAAGCACAGATAATGGAAATTATATAATTTTAAAACATCATCGTAAACAGCTTGCCAGTTACATACAAAATGCATCTACTTGTGTTTTTATATATTCATTCCAGTAAAATAACAGAAAACTACTTGACTTAAACTAGCTTAGCTTCCTTACCTGTTCCCACACAAAACTGTACCTCAAGCTAATAGCTACTGTTGGCAAACAAAAGGATCTATGATTAAACAGCTCATTTTCTTTCTTTAAAAGATTCCTGAAATACCCTGATGTTCTCACAGTAAACAGCTGCCATTCACAACTGCCTGCTAAAAATAAAAACAAAATACTCAAATTGGACAGGCAATGGAATTTAAAGCAAAAATACAAGTAGGTTCAGTTTGTGGCTAAAATTACTCCCGCACCCCAAGACATGCTATAATGCAATCAATGGAGTTTTGGCACATGCTAAATACATTTTTTAGATAATGTAAGCAAAATGCACCACAGTAAATCAGATGAATAAGTAGCATTCTGTGTGGCTGGCACAGAAGCAGTTGATGCATTTAGGGCAAGGACTAGGAAGCTGTCGCGCCAACAGCAGCCCACAAAGCCTCCTTTGGAGCTACAGTGGGGCTATCTCAGTTCTTCCCCTGCATCCTCATCAGCTTGAAATACCCAACACAAAGGACAAAAGTTTCCTGTTAAGTTGTCATACACTTTTTAAACAAAAGTGAAATAAAGCTGTCCTTAATCTTGTTCCAGGAAAATTATTGGGTCAACTTCAATGTACAGATTTATATAAAGCAACCTATATCATACTCTTCGGTGGTGTACAGTGGAAAGTGAAGGGATATTTTAAACAAAAATGGTCTTGACAGCTCCTTACAAACCCTTCTTTTCCTCTACCACAACAACAAATTGCTGCCCAGAGCTAATGCTGTCCAAAGTAAGCACATGTTCAAATTTGCCTTAAAATATTCATGTATCAAATTAAATTTTGGATTTCACACGGCTTTGCCTCACTCCTGTCAGTTCTAATTACTGAATTATTTTTGGTACCAACAGCTTGTATTTCTACAGCCTTCTCAATCACAAATTCTTCAAAGTAATCTGATAAAGAGATCTCTCACCCACCACTACAATGTAAATCCCATTGAGACTAAACTTTATCCTGGGCCAATAATGTTATAATTTTACAAAGATACGAGAAACTTGGGTAAAATCCTATGAAGAAAATTCAGACAGTACAGTCCACAGCAGGATTTTTTGCCAGCAATTGAAGTTAACATCCCTAACTCCTGCCAAAAATCCACAGAACATTTGAAGGCAGGAAATAATCTTGGTTATACTCTAGCAATTTCTTATTCCAAATGATGTAATAAAATTTAACATAGGATATTCAGCATGCATCTAACATTTACTAACATTTATACAGCAGCATAAACTCTGACTTTATAGAGTATTAATATTTGCATGTACACGTGTGCTCAGTGACTTTACATCTGCTTCCATTTTAAAAACAATCCTTAAAGTTCATTTAATCTGTTCAGAGCCATTGAGGATAAAAGAGCAGAGATAATATGAATAATATAAATACTAGAATTTGGTTGCAATGCCATGTGTAAATGACTGAGAAGCCACTAAAACAATGACTTTTATTCCCAACTACAGCTTTATCAGAAATACAGAGATAAAGCTGATGAACTTTGTAGGTGGATTATGTTTACAGTCAAATCGCTAACCTGCATCAATTCATATGAAATGTAGGTAAAAACTGAGGAAAGTGGTGTCACACCATTTTCCCCTTATAATTTAAGACAGAAAATCAGGATGGAAAGGGGAAGAAACTTCTGAAATATAACACACATCCTCATGCATTTTACAGTCAAGGTGGATTTA
Source organism: Catharus ustulatus (assembly GCF_009819885.2). Classification (NCBI taxonomy): domain Eukaryota; kingdom Metazoa; phylum Chordata; class Aves; order Passeriformes; family Turdidae; genus Catharus; species Catharus ustulatus. The sequence continues at coordinate 114,741,799 of NC_046222.1, forward strand.
AGCATGATGTTTCTATGGTACCCTGGAATACCTGCATAATTAATTGATCCTTCATATTTTTCACCCTCAGACTCCTAAATCAGGCAGAAATTCCACTTTATATACACTCTTACTTTCAGAGAAAGATATGGCAAGTGAAGGGATCAGAAACTGCATCAGTCCATATTTACGTAATTAGCAGCATCTTCATAAATTTGATTGAGCAAAAAAACCCCAGAAGTGACACATGCAGACTCCACAACAACATGCCACTGATCTGAACTCAACAAAACTGGCACATCCACACAATATTCTTGACGATAAGTGGCACAAATATGGTAATGCACATGGAATTTTAGGAGTTATACAAGCAAACAAACTTAGCACATAAATTGTATTTTAAAGAACATCAAAAGTACTACTTAAAGGAACCTGGGAAAGCAGAAGTGACTGTGCAATGCTGGAAAACTAGGAGATAAGTTCTCTTTCCACAAAACAGCTCCCAATGTGTATCTTGGAAGCAAAAGCTGTCACTCTAGGTGTAAACCAAATAAATACAAATTACTTAGGCCTGGTCACACTGCCTGACTTCTTTAAAGGTAATTACAAGACCTAAACCATTATAAAAGGAAGTATTTATTCATAAGTAACTTATTCTTTCAGTACATACTGCTGAATAATGTCAACCATTCTTCTAAAAGAGCCAATAAACATAGCGAATTGATCTATGTTTAAAGTTTATTTTCTGGTGTATAAGTTATTTTCCCAATCAGAGATAATGTACAGCCAGGCAATACACACACCTCATCCCTTTGACTAAATATTGCTTTCCTTAAAAAATAAAGTAGATAATATGAAAAAAAGCTCCAAACACCTCCACTTCAACATGTATAAAGCCTTCTCATGTCTCACACCATTTCATCCTATGTTTCCTTTCTTCCCTTGCTACCTCAGGGTCAGAGGTAACAAACACCGGAACTCATAGGATCCACCACTCCTCCCCACACTGGCACTACCAAATCATGCCACCACCTGAACATGCAGATCAGACATTACATGGCACTCACAGAATCATGGAATATTCTGCACTGGAAGGGACCCACAAAGATCCTTGAGTTCAGCTCCCAGCCCTGAACAACACAAGTCCAAGAGTCACACCCTGGGCCTGAGAGCATCGTCCAAACACCTCCTGAACTCTGTCAGGTTTCGTGCTGTGACCCCTGCCCTGGGGAGCCTGTTCCAGTGCCCAACCACCCTTCAGATGAAGATTTTTCTCCTGATATCCAACCTAAATCTCCCCTGACACAGCTTCAGGCCATTCCCTCGGTCCTGTCACTGTCATCAGAGAACAGACATCAGTGCCTGCCCCTCCTCTGCCCCTCACCAGGAAATTGTGACTGCACTGAGGTCTGCCCTCAGTCTCCTCCAGGCTGAACAGACTCAGTGTCCTCAGCCACTCCCTGTACGGCTAATAAAATACAGGCACCTACTCCAGGTACCCCTGACAGTGACTGATGCTTATTGTAACACAGTCTTGTTCTGATTTGCTATTTTAAAACAGCAGTTCTCTTCCGCTAATTGAAATTCAAGCCACTGATAGATATGTGCTATAAAGGTCATATTGAAACAGGATTTAGTATTAAGACATGAAAAAGCAAAGCTGTGTCAAAAGTGAACAGCAATTCCTATGTCTCTGTTTTCACTGCAGGATCCTGCTTTTCTGGAAAGGAAAGGCTGTGCTTTGGTGATCTCCTTAGCCCAATACACTCTTCGTTTCTCAGCAGTCACCAGCTCCCACTTGCATCCCACCTCATGTCTTTTTCACCAAAACAGCTGTCACTCCTCCAGCACATCGACTTCAGCTGAGGGATTTGTAGGAGAAACCCTCATTTTCTACCTAAAGACAGCACCACAGCACTGCCTGCTGATACAAAAAGTTGACAAGGAAAGCACAGCCTGACTCCTGCAGCCCAAATCATTGGTGAATACTAACAAATTCTTATTGAGCAGACCCAGACTTTCAACACCAAACTTTTTCTCCAGAGTGCTACTTGTTCTCAGGGAGTGCTGGAAAATGATTAGGAAGACTTTTTCTCACCAAGGGAAAGGGAGGGCATAAAAATATAAATAAATCTTTCTTCATCAAAATATTCTGTGAAATGGTTCAGATGTTTTAGATGCAGAACTTGAAATACTTGAAAATAAGCAAGCAAAAATAATCACCCTGAAGTAGTCAAACAGTCTAGAAACTGTTGCCTTGACTGGTACTGTTCTGCAAACATCAACATAACAATTGGAAATCCATACAATCAACCAAGGTGAAAGTGTACTTTCAATATAAGTAAAGGAATTAGAATCAGACACAAATGCAGTAATATTGTGCAAGCACTGGCACATGGAGCAGTATTTAAGTCAATATAGGACATGAAAGTCACGTTAAAGAGGGGTGAAAGATAGGTGAGAAGGTGTGTTGCCACCTTCCATCCAAAACATTAACTGCTCTTCTCAAAAGAACCAACATTCAACTGTTGGTATAATTATGAAATTCACTCATTAAGTGGACTGAGAGCTTTGAGACAGATGTTACTATTTGATCGTTTAATACCACCTGCACACATGTCATTAGGTTTCAACAACTTATCCACTGAACAAGCCAAATAATTCATTCTTGGCTAAAACATAACATTCAGAAAAATGTTTTTAATAAATTCACAGTTAATAAAGGTAAAAAATTAAAACAACTCTTCATAATTTCGTTACATAATAGTTAAATTTTGTTACATAATAGATTTAAAATCTATTACATATCCAAGGTTTAAAATTAATTCCTGTCCTTCCTTTTATGCTTAACTTTTTTAAGGGAAAAATCCAATTATTGTTGAGAATGCCCCTCTGTGTTGCATGAACTATCTAGAGCCTCTCCTATACTGAAATTAATAGTAACCAAGGACCTTGTCTGAAGTTTTTTCAGTTCATTACTTCACCACTTGCCTTCTCTAGCATCCCTTGGAAACCCAACAGGCAGCGTGTGCTCTGCACCAGCCTCATGGACAACCAGGATGAGATGTACTGGCAGAGCAGATGATGGGTGATTTCCCTCTTCCCTGTTAGAGATGTACTGGCAGAGCAGATGATGGGTGATTTCCCTCTTCCCTGTTAGAGATGTACTGGCAGAGCAGATGATGGGTGATTTCCCTCTTCCCTGTTAGAGATGTACTGGCAGAGCAGATGATGGGTGATTTCCCTCATCCCTGTTATTCACAGCAGCAGCCATCTCCCAGCTTCTTCTGACAATTTTCTTGCCTGTACACACAGGGATTATACTTTCAACCTACAGGACTGCACTGACAGTTTGTGCTTAATTGCTGATTCACTGTGATCCCTGTCTGAAGCCAATTAAAACCTAAGCCCACAGTTTTGATGTTTGCATGTCAGAACACAACGATTTACTCACTTCCAGAAATGCTCTAGGGCTAGATAGTTTTGACAGCATTTCTATTACAAGAAGGTAATTCTGTGCTTGAGGACAGGGCCATCAAGACTGTTCTCTGAATTCTTCTGGGCAGGCACCTGAACCTCAGCCAGCCTTGTCTCTCAGGAGATTCTTCAGCTTCTGTCTCTTACTCTGACTGAGAATTTTTATTTTTTTTTTCCTAGGAGATAACGTTCCCAATTGGCCAGACAAGGCTGAGGCATGAGACCACAGTTCAGATGAGGCAAAGCTGGGAAGCGAAGCTGGGTGAGCTACCAGGAAGTCTGCACAAAGTAGAGCTCCTTCTCAATTATCAAATAAAGTTCCAGAAATCCTTAGATCTGTCCTTATGAGAAGTGAACAAAATACAATTTGTAACAACTTTTTGTGAGAAAAAGGAATTTCATTCTGACCATTGCTGTATCCAAATTCATATGCATGCTCTTCTAGGGCATTTCCCCAGTCTGAATTTCTTAATTCATGCCATCTCATAAGATACACATCCAATAGTCTTCACTATGAAGAAAATAATTCCTATTTCTACTAATTAATGCATCCTAATGTGTTTCAAATGTGATAAAAACAATACATGCATTCAGAAGCATTATTGGTTAAATAAGAAAAATACCATCATTCCGTATGGATTTTTTTAAAGACAATGGATCATTATAAAGTAATGGTTAACTATTTCTACTTTTAGAAAACAAAGAGTAATTTCTACTCTGACTCTAAATGTGTTGTGAACAGCAGTAATAGACAATGTAGTATCAGTTCATGCTACAATAATTTAGTAATGCAATTCCATCTCAAACTAGAGGAACAGCAGTGTTTGTAAGTAATTCCAAATTTATTAAATCATTATTGAAATTTCTTCTATATATATGCTCCTAATGACAAATTCACAAAAGCATGTGGTATCCAAATAAAACAATCTGCGTATTTTACCTGGCCATTTAAGGTTACCTTTAAATCTAACCACCTTCTGTGACATCTTATTTCTTATATATGTTCTACATTCATGACTTTTTAAATTAGTAGCTCTATTATAAGCTGGTCCATCTTTACTTCCAAATGAAATAGCAACTACAAGTTACAAACAAGAATATCTTTATGCCTTGCCACACGGCTTTTTAAATGTTCTTCGTGACAACAGAGCATTAAATGAAACTTTCTAACTTTTATATTCATTTACCTATAGGAAAGGAAGAAAGATTAGCTCTACTTCTTTTTAATATTATAGTATTACAGGAACACATAAATAAGAATAATGAGAAGAGAACCATGGGAAACCATTAAAATTTTAACATGTTGTTTGATTAAAAAAAATGTTATTGACCAGAGAAAGACTACTGGAAATTGTATATGTGTCAATAAAGAGGTACAAGACCATTCCAAAATCAGACTGGTTAGAAACTCTAGTTAGTAGGAGGCACAGAAACAGGAAGAGGTAATTTGGGTAATGATTTCTGGGAAATTTATTTTGACACCAAGGAAGTCATTTGACTTTTCTGCACTGAGTAATAAAACAATAAATCTTTAGCTGTATTAACGTGTTGGAATAGACTAGATGATGGAAGTGTTTTGGCACCGGGTTATGAGATAGGTTAATAGGACATTTTTGAAGCTGTTCTGCTCTAGTACTGAGCTGACAACTATAATAACCCTGAGTCATCACATCTCGCCAAGACACGAAGTTGCAATGATGAAAGTGAGAGCAGATTAGCAAGACTTTACTTTCACAGTTTAGGAGAAATGTCACCTCTTGGTTCCTGCTAAGGTAACTTTTAACTTCACATTTCTTTTACATCAATACAAAGCTCACAGAAGCAGCAAGTGTTAAAAGAGCCATGATAATTTCAGCCCAATCATATGATTAATATACAAATTTGAACATATTGAATGTATTAACAGGATTCAAAGAATCCTTGAGAAACAAAGGATAAATGATATTGTAAAACTTAGCTCTCACAATTTAAACTATATGCTCACTACTACATTAAAAAATATCCCACTTCAGGTATCATTGCCTTTCAATTACAATAAATATAAAGGGAAGAAGTATCTCTAATAAGTTTCCAAATGTACCATGCATTGTTACACAGTGTATCAATACACAGACAACATCAAGCATTGTTAAAACCCTGTACCCTAAAGAAAAGCTTTAGATGAATCAGTCATGGCCTGACTCACCAATAGAAATTTTGAAGTGCAACTAGTTTCAACAGTTTTCAGCTCACAAATCATGCAATGGAAAACTAATGGTCTCTGATTTGTAATCTCCAAGGAAATAGTATTAATAAATATAAAGACCTTTGCCAATACAAAAAAAAAAAAAAAAACAACCCAACAACAACATACAGTAGTTTCACGAATACAAGCCGCACGGATTATAAGCCGCACTTCCGGTGCCTCAACAATGTTGCTGTCTTTGTCAATAGATAAGCCGCACCCCGAATATTAGCCGCACTTTCGTTCGTCGCGAGAATCCGTGCGCAGCTTTCACAAATTGGCCAATTAGTAACAGGATCGCGGCATAGCGGGCTTTACTGGCTCGGGGCGGGGCCAGGAAGGCTCGGCCCGCTCATGGTTGCTGACGGGGCCGGCCGGGTGGTGCTGCAGCCGCCGCCGGGCTCACTGGCCCCCCTCTCCCATCAGCACCGCCTCGCCGCTGCGTTGTTTACGTACTCGCCCTGCCGGCGGGCCAGCCACTGCCGCCGCTGGCAGGCATGCCGGCCGCCTCGCCGCTGCGTTGTTTACGTAGTCGCCCTGCCGGCGGGCCAGCCACTGCCGCCGCTGGCAGGCATGCCGGCCGCCTCGCCGCTGCGTTGTTTACGTACTCGCCCTGCCGGCGGACCAGCCACTGCCGCCGCTGGCAGGCATGCCGGCCGCCTCGCCGCTGCGTTGTTTACGTACTCGCCCTGCCGGCGGACCAGCCACTGCCGCCGCTGGCAGGCATGCCGGCCGCCTCGCCGCTGCGCTGTTTACGTACTCGCCCTGCCGGCGGGCCAGTCACTGCCGCCGCTGGCAGGCATGCCGGCCGCCTCGCCGCTGCGTTGTTTACGTACTCGCCCTGCCGGCGGACCAGCCACTGCCGCCGTCGCCGGGCTCGCTGGCCCCCCTCTCCCGTCAGCACCGCCCCGCTGCCGCGTTCCCTAGCCCTGCCGGCGGGCTGCTGCCGCCCGGCTCGCTGGCCGCCCCGCGTTCCCTAGCCCTGCTGGCGGGCTGCCGCCGCCCGGCTCGCCGGCCGCGCCGCACCGCGTTCCCTAGCCCTGCCGGCGGGCTGCCGCCGCCCGGCTCGCCGGCCGCGCCGCGTTCCCTAGCCCTGCCCGCCACCGCCCGGTTCGCCGGCCGCGCCGCGTTCCCTAGCCCTGCCAGCGGGCTGCCGCCGCCAGGCTCGCCAGCCGCCCCCTCTCGTCTGCACCACCGCCGCGTTTCCTCGCCCTGGCCGGCACTGCAGGGCCCCGCACCGCCGGGCTCCCCCATGCTGCTGGCCCCGATTCTGCTGGGCTTCCCCCGCTGCCAGGCAGCCCCACCCGCCGGCCTTCCTGCTTCTGCCATGCTCCCCTGCACTGCTAGCCCCAGTTCTCCCGGGCTCCCCCGCCCTACTGACCCGGCTCTGCCGCCCCCCTGCCCCGCCCTGCTGGCTCAGGCTCTGCCGCCCGCCCCCCACACTGCTGGCCCCGCCTCTGCCAGGCTTTCCCACCTCTGCCGGGGCCGGCCGGGCTCCAGCTTGGCTTGGGGCTGCCGCGGGCTCTCACTTCCGTGTTGGCAGCTTTTAGAATTTTGTTAATGTATTAGCCGCCCCGGAATATTGGCCGCACTTCCGGGTTTCCACCAAAATTTTGGTCAAATTGGTGCGGCTTGTATTCGTGAAATTACTGTAAATTTAAAAAAAAGGAAAAATCTCTCCATCAGACACCATCAGATTATACCTACAAACCAGAACATCTGAATTCTCAGTACATTAACCCAACACTCATTTCTCTCTTCTCTAAATAAAGAGGAAAAGTACAGCAGATTTCATACATCTCCATGAGGAATGCTAGGGCTCTTTTGTTATGTATTAATTCATTCTATTCTGTCACTGGAAATGGACAACACAACACTGATTTTGTAAAAAATCAGGATACAAAGAAATTCTCAAGGTGGTGAAGACCAGGCCTATTTTCAAAGGTTGAAGTGTTTTCAGGTAAATCAGATAGTGTGATGCCCTTGATATCCTACTGCTGTAGCATTCACATATTTTCAATCACTGATGATCCAAAACACTGTAACCATCTGAGAATACATATGGTGTAGAGCTGGCAGTCTGATATTTCTACATACACAGGGCAATCTTCCACTGGAAGTACAGCCATAATCTCCCTAGGCTGATACATCACTTCACACCGCATGATCACTAACATAACAGGCGAGGTTCAGCAAAGAAATGTATACAGTCCTGCAACAAAAAATAAAAACACTCTAACCATAAGAAACTAACACTTTTATATATAGCTCCAGGCTTGTAACTATTGTTCAGCCCTGCAACCTCCCTGTATTTTGTCCCCAGTAAATTCATAATGTCATGCCTTAAACCAGCTTCCCCCCACCATTCCCCTCCCCAGTCATTTTCCTCATTAGGATCTCCAGACTGGCTGCATTATTGTGCAGATGCAGTCACAGAAATGTCAGAAGGAGCAGCCATGAACCCAAATCTTTCCAAATGTCATATGGACACAGGTGGACAGGTAGCCCCTTAATAACTGGGCAACTGCTAGCAGCAATCTGAGCACAGTTACATTTGGAGAGTCTGTGGGGAAGCATTACTTCCTGCTCCTATTCATCTTTATTAACCAGCACCTCTTATTCTAAGTTTATTTCCCAAACAACCCTTAAATCTGGATGCTTTTAACTGTTCTGATTTGAGAATAGAATACAGTTGTTGCACAACCAGAAAGTGTAAAGTGCTACAACAAAACATCAGCTAAAGAGGCAGTCCCAGCCAGTAACATGGCTATCTGTACCTTACAAAAAGTTGCTGTGCAGGGATGGAGAAGGAAGCTTTTATCCCCTCTCTCACAGCAACAATCCATGAACCCTACAAAGCAGGAGATTCCTACTCCAATATCCTCCACAGAAGCCCATGGTGTCCAGCTGGGCAGCTTGGTCCATGCACCACTTGCCAAACTGGGAGCAATATTGCTTCCATTATCTGTCTGAAGTCCATCTGGTACAGAGCAGCTCATGCCACACAATGCTGCTGTAATTTCTACAGGCTAAGCCTGACAAAATCAAAAGTGAAATTCTAACTGAGACTCAGTTTTGGCATCAGCCAAGATGCCAAATCTTAGACAATAAAATTAACTGGTAAGCCTCATTTTCTGTGTAAGCTGCTTCCAGTTCAATATATTTTACAGCTCTCATGAAAAATTAAGATTTTAATTTTAATTAACATTCAAAAATCAAGCCACTTCTGTTCCTAATGGAACACAGAATGACCACCTTTTCCAGTTAAGAATCTATCCTTTGAATATAAATGACTGAAAGCCTCATTTAGAAGTATTTTGTATAGAAAGCATCAATCATACTAAACCACACTTGCTATATGATTAGTTTCCTTGAATTTTTAGCATTATTGAGCTGAGCCAAAATTTTGGAAAGCATTTAAGTAAGCCAAGTCTTAAGTCTCTTTCAAAAGCAAACAAATTTAAATCAAATTAGTTTTAGTGAGTGCCTCTAAGTCACTTTTCCAGCTGAACCTCAAGTGTTTCTGCTTTTTCTTTTTTTTTTCTCGTGTTTTTATGTTAGATTATTTCTTTCATAGTTTTTAGAGTCATCTCTAGTACTTTTTTTAAGCAACAGTTCTAATGATTTGAAAATGAAAAATATGGCCTTTAGAAATTTATAAATTAATACAATTTACTTGTTGTTAGAATGTTCCAAAGCCAATTATATTACATCATAAAGAAAGTATATTACGTGCAAACATATTCTAATTAAACCTGACATATTTGAAAAAAAATTAATAAATTTTGGCCAGATAATTTCATCGTGTATTAAACTCCAATGTTTCCATCTCGATGATTTCTGCAATATTTATAATTATTTAGGATTACATTTTCTAAAACCATCTCTCTTTTGTTCCTGCTCTCTGTGTAAATGAACCTGCAAACTGATTCCTCAAAAGAGGTTATTCAGATGTTCTACCTGTAACAATCAGCTGTTCCCATACTCGGATGGTCTGTCAAAAGCAGGGAAATTCACTGTCAGAAGAACAAATCTTGCACATACCTGTGTATCAGTAACCTACTTTTCTCTGGACAACTGCCAACACAAGCAGCAGATCATAATTCTTACCTGTCAAGCATTGTGCACCAGAGTGTTTCTTCTCAATTAACAAAGACAATTAAGAATCATGAATATTAAAGGCAGCATTAAAACCTATATTTGCTAATTGATACTACATCAACTGGTGAAGACAGGAGAATTAGCAACAGCCAATTTGCAATCTGCACAGAAGTGCTTCACATTCTTAACTCCTTATGGTCAAGTTCAGCAGCTCTACTGCTCATGCATCAGCTTCTGCATATTAACCAGACACCACTTGAGGAATCGAACCAACAAAAGCCAAGTACAACTTCTTACAAGACCTTCATATCATATCTTTTAATATAATTTCACAACATCTCTAACTATTGGAGTAGGGGCATTTCTAAAATACAAAAGCAATAAGGGTAATTGTTGACAGAAAATAAGATGAAGGAAACTAGTGTGCACAACTGGAAAAGGACAGAGGAACACACAAATTGCTATCAGATAGGTAGGAAAGAAAATCTACTTTTCCCTATTATGGAATTTGTAAGTGCTCTTTTGTCTTCCCAATTTAGGGCAAAATGTGGGCTGCAACTTTTTTTTTTAAGTTTTAATTTTTTTTTTTAATTTCTGAATTTAAGAAAAGATTTACTAAGATAATTCCAAAATCCAAAGAGAGAAAAGCCCTGACAATATTGGTATTTTGAAAATAACAAAAATAAGAGATCTTAACATTTTTTTCCTAATGAAATAACAAATTGAGAAAAATTTAGTTAATTCTTCCTGAAGATGTCACTGAAAAGTTGCTAACCCATTTTAATAGTTATTTCTTCAAACACTAAAAGGCTTCCTTGACAGAGTGAAGCTTCCAATACAATGCAGATGAATACAACTGCAGAACAGAGATGCATTTGAACGTAAATCGATCCAACTCAATAGATAAGTCATGATAATTTGAGGTGTTAAAATGGCTAGTTATTAATGGAATTATAAATTCTTAAACATTGCAACTAAGCCTTCAGTTAAAGAAATAACCAGGCAAGCAAAAGACCAACTCTTCACAGCTCTTCTTTATAGCATCCACATAGGCAAAAAACCCCCACCACAACAAAAAAAGAGCCTAACAACAAGATAGAATTAAAGTAAGTGCAATTACTTGTTCCCAGTAAAGAACTGATGCTCAAAGCATGATGAGAGCATGATGGCATAACTCCCCTGTGAAGAGCAGGATGCTTTTACTGAGCTTCTCATGGCACTTCTGAACAAGTCTGCATATTCTAAACCACACAATTCTTACAAGGAGATTTGACTGAGGACCAATCTAAACAGTTTGACTAATATTGGAATGATGAGGGAATAACAAGGAAATATGTACAGCTATTCAGTTTAACAGAGGAGTTTCCCACTAAATATTGCCCATTAGCTCATTCTAGGAACAAATATTAGATTACAAATTCTTGCACTAATGTTTGTGATCCCAGATCACTGGGCTCCTCCTGGTTGCAAGCACAAATATCCTGGCAAGAACCTGTGGAGCTCTGATCTTCTTTGCATGCCCTGGCACTCTCACTGTCAAGTTCAGCAGAGGAGAGCGTGGCATCCCTGCAGCTGTGGGTGAATGCACTGCTGGATCTCATTGTGCTCAGCCCTGCTGCAACCCTAACAGAGGACAATATGACTTATTCTGCAACCACTGTGTTGCAGTTACTTCTTCAGAACTCTCAGGAGCCTCCTTACCCACACATTTTGGTTGTTTCTTTCAGAAGTTAACCAGTCCAGGGGTTTCTAAATCTCAGCCTCAAGGAACCAGGGATGTCAGCTCAGCAATGCCCAGAATTTAATTGCCACTCAGATGCAGTAATCTGCCAACCCTCCCACAGAAGAAAGGAGTAGAGTTCTCCTGCAACAGAACTTACACGTTATAGCATTTCTCTTTACCTTCCATTTGCAGACACAAAAAAAACACCACACAAGAGGACACACACCCTAGCCTTAAAAAAACAAACAAACAAAAAAAAAAAAAAAAAACCCAAAACCCGAAAACCTTTTTCCCATCCCAGTATGATCCATTCTTCTTAACAGATCCTTTGCTTTGGTGTAAATTGCCACCTCCCACTCCCAAACTGAGGAGGATCTACGGATGCCTGACTTCAGAAATTGAAACCAACCTGGAAATTCCCAGACATAGCTCCTCTGCCTTAGTCTGTCTGGGACTTATTCTGTGTTACTTCCTTATTCCAACACTGCAGTTAATTAGGACAAGCACTCATGTGAACCCCAGAGTAATACAAGTATTATTGCAATAGAGATAAACAAAAGAATTAGCTCACTGTGTGTGAGCAGGTCACTGGAAGCTGCAGGTATCAGGCTTCAAACAACTACCACACAAGGACAGAGAAGTGGGGAGGTGACTCTGTGGTCAACAAGACACTGGCAAATGTACTGCCAACTTCTCTGCATGACCAAAAAGGGATCTCATAGGACCAGGAACCAGAGGTCCAGTTCCAAAGAAAAGTCAAATTAGGAATGTTGACACTCAGGTCTTCACCTTAGATAAAGGAAGAACTCAGTTTAAAATATTACTTGAGGACTATCAGTGAAACATGCTATGCTGCTAAGATAAAACTGTCCAGAAATCAAGACTTTTCAGGTGACATGGAACAGATGTCACCCTTTTTGCAATCTAGGTGGAAAATTACATTTGGAAAAATCACATAGGAACAGGCACTCCCAGGTTTGAGTGGAATCCAATTTCTTGGTGACCCTTACAGCTTAATACGGGTCTGCCAAATCCTACCAGGCAACTTCTCCTTGGGGTTATCAAGATAACCTTTTAAATAGCAATGATGGACACCCATTACTTGAAGGAAATACCAACATAACAACCATGACATTACACTGACACTTGCCTTGGTGAAACTATTTACACTCCCTGAAGGAAATAGTTTTCTTTCTCTTTTGTACTGAACCAAGGAGAATGTCTCTCAGAGTCCATGTAAAGAAAAGGGATGGTACCTTTACAACTTAAAAACTGATTATTAAAAAAAACACATTGCTTATTACATTATTTGTCCACTTGGAATTTAGAAAGATTTTGTGCACATTATCACCCACCTTATTGTAGCAATGTTACTTCTCACTCCTTGTTTATGCCAAGAACTTGTAAAACACATAGAATAAATTCTGGTGAAAAGCAGAATCCAAGAGGAATAAAATGATCTGCATATCCATATAACTAAAAAAATTAGTATTTGAAACTATCACTACCAATCTGTTGCAACAACCTTGTGTGTGTAATGAAGCTTGAGATGTTGATAAAGGTCATATGGTGAGACTGTAATGAAGATTCATCTACTTTAGTCAGATTTTCTCTGGCTTTACCTTTAATGGCATCTTATTATTCCCACTGGCAGAGGTAGTCATGTTTGTACACAAACTAATTAATGAGGAACTCTACCAAGACTTTCAGAGCAGAAACAATCATGCATGCTGACAGTTACTAATAGCAGGTGGGAATTCTCAGTCATGAAGGATGAGGACTATTCATAGCATTTAACTGTAGGCTACTCACTTCATGGGGAGAAATTATAATTAAACCATTTTACAGATCACAAGAAAGGTAAGACATGAGGCATATTGAAATTTTTGATTTACAGGTTATGAAAAGTTTCTATCTTTCCAGGGAGATTTTTTTTTCCTTAAAAGAGAAAAAGCATTAACAGATATCTATCTATCTTGTTCACTTGCTCATTCCTTGCTGTTTTTCCCCCTCTTCTTCACCATGGCTGGAAAATATATTCTGTAAACATTCAATATGGTTTTAGGACTCACTAGTCTCAAAAACAACCCCTAAAAACCTACATTCACTTTAATAAACAAGTATTTTCAAAGAAAACATAGCCCCCCGCAAGGGTATAACACAGGGCCCTTTGAAAGGTTTTAAGGTTAGGTTTACAGAAATTAACTAAAATTCTATGTAATATCAAGGCTGATAGCCCTAAATTAGCCCATCATGGAATGGAAAGAAAAATACTTCAGTAATAATGTTTAACTTTTTTCTTTGTAATACAGTCATATTTTAATTATAAATTATTCTAATTTATTCATCCTACACCAAAGAAAGCAAAGTAATTAATAATACATTACACTTTGCATGAGCTATGTAATGAGTTATAAATAATGGCCGAGATGCTATCTACTGATACTATTTTAATAGTAGGTGCTTATTAATCTTAGAATTCCATTCAGTAAAAATTAGTTTTTCATTTACAGATCTAAGGATTGCTTTCAAGTTTTCAAGTGAGTTGCATGGATGTTGCTTTGTTTCCAAACAGGGCATTTAGAACAACCGCATATGAAAGGAAGAAGCCCTCTTAAACAACAGTCATTGCCTGAAAGTGCAACAGCTCTCTAAACTAGTTTTAGTTTTCTTTTTATTTTAAATAAAATCCTAGCAGAAATCACTGAAGGGGCTCACAGTTTGATTGTAGCCTCCAGAAGTGATGATGACTGCCTCTGCAATTAGGCATAAAGACAGATTGCTTCCTTCTCATAAAGCCCTTGTTCCACACAACATAACTAATTAGTCCACTACACAGGTCTATCCAAGCACATAGAAAAAACAGTGTAATAAAGACTAATAAACAGGAAAGGAAACAAGTTTGTGCATTTTAGTAAACATGGGTAATAATGGGACATAAATCATTATTCCTGCTCTTAGAACAAAGACCAAAACTTTTGCAAATTAGGTGACTTATAAAATTCTGTCCATTAGAGACATATTGCATTTTTATTTCTTGAGGAAGTTTATGTTGATTTGGTTTTATTTAATATAAAATCAGAAACCAGCACCTGAGGTTTGCTTGTGCCGTAGCCTGACACCAAAATAACCACAAAACAGAATTCCAAACAGAAACTGCATTGCTACCCAAGAAAGAAAAATGCTATCCCTTTAGCATCTGGTACAGCATAAAGGCATTATACTGCAACTAGGTAGACTAAGGAGTAGCTGATAAGGAAACTAAAAGTAAAAGATGAAGACCTTAGTCACAGATTTCTTTCAAACCATGTTTCTTACAGAAATGTTTGCATTTTGCTCTGCTCAGGATACTGATCTGGATTAGGCACTCAAGGTTCAACATAAAACAGATTAACAATGTCTGACCCTGCACATAAAGATTTACTGCACACCTCCACATTCTCAGTCCTCTGTTATATAAACTCTGATTAAATTTAGATTTGCTACCTGTGCAAAGTGGCCATAGTAGGCAACCATGGAATTTGAAAAATAATTCATAACTATGTCTTCACTTTTCAACAGCTCTAAAACATTCCTTCAAAATTTGTCATTAATGTAAATGTGATTGACCTCTTTAAAAAATAAACAAGCAGACAAACCAATTAACAATCATTACAATATCATAAGAAGATTTAGTCAGGAATATCCAAATTTAATGTGATTTTTCTATCATAAAATCGTAACATTTATTTTAAATTTTTATTTATCATGTATTTTTTTCATTCATTTCAGGTATAGATTTGATTCTTAAAAAGACAGTTCTTTTTCTAAGAATCTGAATTCATAAAAGAAAAAAAGCAAAGCAAAAACCAAGTGTCATTTAAAGAGTCCTGTGCAATGTTTAAGTCTCAGTATAAGCACAGTAGGTAGAGTCTGGCAGGGACCTCCCAAAGCCCAAGTTCCATCACCATAGGAGGGTCAGCAAGGGCAGATTTTTCAATGCTCAATTTGGTTTTGACCATCTTCAGCTATGGAGATCCCACAGCGCCTCTGTACAATCCATTCTGGTGACCAAAAACCGAGAACAAGTTTTCATTACACCAGACCTGAATTTTCCTCCTTCCAAACCAGATCCTTTGTCTCTTGTCTTGGGTTACAATACAGAGTGTGATAAAAGGTATCTATTCCATCACCATCTGTTGAGGGTGGGGACAGTGATCCTTATCTCAACGGCAGATATTCTGCTAATGGGCCATGCATTGAAACCAGGCAGGGCATTGTTCTTTATCTTTTCACAGCCCATCCTTCCTCCAGCCAGTCATTTTCTGCTCATGGTCATTGAGTCCCACTGTGTGACTGATAAAATTACTGCATCCCATTGGGAGTGCTCCAGCCAGGGGGAAGAGCCCAACTTGTCCTATTGCTGTGCACCTCTGAGAAGCCTCCCTTTTCTCTACAAACCTCTGGCCAGGTAGTTGTAGATGGCAATCCCTCTCATCTTTCTTCTTAAGGGTGAGCAAACCCAGCCCCCTCCATGCCATGACCTCCAGCACCCAAGCCTCAGGCAGCCCTTCTCCGGACTTAGTCCAGCACATCTGTGTCTAAGGGGAAACCCAAAACTAGAGACTTCATTCTTGGTGGGGGAGGTCTCAAAGTTGATTTGAGAGGAGGCATCACATTCTGATGGTGTGCTGTGCATCCAGTTCATAAAACAATTCTGCCACACTACTAAAACTAAATTTTATCCATTTTTCTTCTTAACTCTGTTAATAAATTATTTTTATTAATTTCCAAAAAGCAATGGAAAAATAGCATGTATAGCCAAAAAATATTTTACCATTTTTTAGAGTACTCCTAACTGCTTCTGTAAAATACATCTGATGACTTGACAGCTCTCACTTCAGATCACCAGAACATCCGCTGTGTTGTTAAAGGAAGATAAAACTTAGCATTTATGAAGGATTGGTATTGACAAGTATTTCAATAATTCAAATAATCTCAAGAGGACGTTTACCACAAATGGCATTTCTCTCCCTGTCTCCTTTTGCTATGAGGCAAAAAACGAGAATCAATTGTGTAAATCCATTTTAAAGAGAAAACAAGCTGGAAATCTAGACAACTTCAGTAGTTTGACCCTGAATAGCTTGCTCAGAATTTTCCCAAGATTATATTTCAAGTTACATTGCTCCAGTACAAAATGTTACAAAATTTTGCCATCTGATCTTCATAAATAGTTAAGAATTAAAATGTAAAAGGACTGTATTGTCACTCTACTGCAAACATACCCCACAGCAATCTCAATGACATCTTTGAGAACGCTGTTCCTTGAATCTCCTTTCATCACAGACCTCTGCTGACACTCATAGATCTAAGTGCAATGCAGGACTCTAACAAGGTTTGAATTAAGTATGCAGCAAAGCTCTCTAAGATTGTGGAAATTTCATCAAGATGATAAAATATGACTCCACTAAGTTAGGGAACTCACTTCTCAGAAAAATCAACCCTGTAGGCAAAGGAAAAGCCACAAGGAATAAAGTAACAAGATATGGCTTGAAAGTCTTCAATGCTCTGAGAGCTGAGCAAGCTGACTCAGAAGATTCTCAGAATTACAACTAAGATTTAGTTTCCCCTTTCAGAAGGTGAAGGATAAAGTAAATTATTTTCTTCTCATACTAATACAAAATTAAATTTTGTTCCTGGAGAATATGAGAGAATCATCGAGCTTTGTGGCCAGCAGTAGAAAAGTTGGGAGTACTCAAATGACTCCGAGGAACTTCTGGGAATTTCTTTGTCTGCCACAGCCACTCTCACCCCTCCAGCTGAATTTTGCCAGGCAGCAAAGGCCTGTCCCAAAGCACAGACTGGAGGGATGCAGGCAGCTGTAAATGGCTAGCAATGAAGGAGAATCATCAGACATCACTGCCCAGCCAGTGCAGACTCTCGTTGAGAAAAGGGACAGTGGGAGGACGGGGATGAGAGGAAAAAGCTGGACCAGCCACTGACACGATGACCCAATTTACAGCTGTTCTGAGCAGCTGCCAGAGTCTGCCTCAATCCTGAACTGAAGAAAATGTCAGGGGAGATCACAGTCTGATTTGGGGCACCAGACTATTTTAACCAGGAATTAATCAGATTCGTGTTTTGCAAAAGTTTTGAATTTAGAAGAGCCAGTGAATACACAATATGTTGTGCATCAGCAAATGGTAAAAGCAAAGTATCTGAATTTTCTGAATAATTCAAAAAGACAGGCATTCTAACCATGGATGCAAGTCACCAGAGATCAAGGCCAAGGGGTTGTATTCCACCTCCACTAATTACTGATACTCCTTTCTACAGGCAACACTTCATCAATCAAACACTTCATCAAGCAAACACAGACCATCTCCCTGAAATATGTGAGCACCTTCAGTCTTAGAACACAATTTCATTCTATCAAGGAGCATTTTACTTTGACACACTCATATTGGAAAAAAAAATACAAAAGCATTTTATTTTATCTCTCTTTTTATCTCTTCTCTCTTCACTGATGTACAGATCTTTTCCTGTTCATCTGTTCAGTCCAGAAGCATGTATAAAAAATAGATAAACAAAACTAGCTGATATTATAAATGTAGAGATTAACCCTGAAACCCGCCTCTAAACATAGTATGTGACCTAGAACTACCTTGTCAGAACAAAATCCTGAATGAACAGAGAGGCTTAATGTTTGTGTACTCAAAATCAACAGGTTTTTCCAGACCTGGCAAAAAAATAAGGGGTTTATTTTTTTTTAATTAATAGCATACTTCTAAACTATCTTGGAATACAATCTCTTCTTGAAGTACAAGAATCTTCTACCAGCCATGGCTCTTAGCAGTAAAAAAAATATATAAACATCTCAAACCCATGACATTAATATAGCACAGTTTTGTAAAGTCTACAAGGAATGTTTTAAGGAAGAAGAAAATCTTTACTTAAGGGCATACATGACAAATGTTAGCAAAAGGTAATGATCAAATTAGAAAAAAAAGTGCTTCATAAAAATTCTCATTAAGTAAATAAATCTTAATATCAAATAAATGCTTGGGCTAGCCAGCAGCATATTCCCAACCAAGTTGTCTTGTTACCACCCTAGCAAATGATATACTCATTTTACCTATTATAGTCAAGCTTTCATAGTCCATTCTGTCCTTATCAGTTTACCTGAAGCAGGATTTTGAGAAGCTATTCTTTTTCAGATTGTATGTTGTATTATTCATAATGTTTTCACTCCCACTAGCACTTCATGTCTCCTGATCTACACAGCACAAAACAAGCAGAAAGAATAGACTCTGCCTGAAGTGTTTATATTTTCAATACTGCATAAAACAGAATTTGCACCTTTATTCACTGCACTGGTATAAAACTGGCGTGATGGTAAATTGCCTGAACATAGTTATCTCTGTCAAAAAAAAGTTGGAGAAACTTTAGCTTTGAGGTTTCTTGTCCTTTCTGTGCTTTCTATAACATGGAGAAAGTTGAAGAAAAAAAATCTAACTCCAGTTATTAATTTTGATAATTTTATTGTACATCTTGCTTACTCTCCCCTATACCATAACTTCCTGTGAAGAAGGCACACAACACTCTACTGATTCTGTTAGGCTGGTTAAGCTGTATCTGCAAGAAATAAAAGATTGCAGAAAGAGCCTTTATTTCCCTTCACTAAGACTAAAATCATTATTCATTATCAGCATCACTCTATATTCCCCTAAATACATACACAAAGTACACTTCTTTTTAAAATGGAAGTGGATTTCTTATTTATGTTTCTGTGTGTATAAAAAATTTCAAGAGGAAGCAAATAAAAAAGTACTGAAGTATATCCTTGACCTTCTCCTACTTTTCAATTACAATTTGACCTTTCCATCACAATCTTGAACAAACTAGTTCAGCAGTGATACAATAGCCATTCACCCAAGCTCTGCACTGACTGTGCTTGTCTTTATGACATGACTATCTGAACTGGTGGTTTCTAACATGCCATATAATCTTTTCTTTAAAATGTTCTTCTTGGAATGGACATACTACTCTTTACATGAGGTTTAGACTTCAAAACCACAATATTTTCTCCTGAAATTTTGCTCGCATCTCTCATCACTATATTTAGCTATTAAACCAGAGTAAAATACATCTTGGAATGCTTACAGCAAATTCCCTTTCATTTGGTAGGAATAGTTATTCCTGTGATGGGTATTCAAAGGGATACTCTCCATCTGCCACAAAATAAGTGGTTGTTGAACACATCAAGTACCTTAAAAATTCAGGGCATAGTTGTGAGCAAAGCTGAACAGTGCATTTGAGAATTCTAAAATTATGATAATTTAAGGACTAATAGGTTAGGATTGGTTTAATAAAACTAAAGTAATGTGGAAATTCCTTAATTTTTTGTCCTTTTAAATTGCCTTTCACAGATTTAAGACTTGCTGTGTTCAGTGTTCCACATATGATACATATGGGTGCTTTACAGTATATTTTTACAGAAAACTGTTGGATATTTTACTGGGAATCTAATATTGCCCTTAATTCCAACACTTTCCAGTGTGATCCCGAGGCAACTTCAGGTAGTAAAGACTAGTCCTACAGTCTAAGTCCTAAACTAAGAACCTTCTACATAGACAACAGTGGTCAATGTACTGTACAAGAGTTAGCTCAGACAACACTTGGAGCACGTGCTCGACTTAATGCACAGTGAATTCTTACATGGAAAGGAAATAGCCCAAAAGATGCTGCTACTCTAAAAAAAGTAAATAAAATCCACCACTCAGACTGATAAATGGCATAAGAATACAGCAGCCTGATAAATGAAAGGTAAATAAGAAATAACATTACAAAAGAGACAATCCTACAACATATATTCAAATACTGTTAGCTATTTCATGCAGTTCTGGGTTTCTGTAGACTCTCTTGGCTGACCCTTCCATGCACACAACACACAATCAACTGCAGAAATTCTGGTGATGAATTCTCACTAATTTAAATGTATCTACAAAGTATGTTTCATTTTCCACAGAGTTAAGGAGTTGCATGTGACTATAAGGGTTGATTGGTATTTTGTGTAACTACTTACACAAGTGAGTTTCAATCAGATGGAAACACCTTGAACTTATTCATACAAATATACCAATAAATATATGGAGGCTTTTCTCACCTTCCCAATTCAATTATTCAAGTTAGGAGGCTAATCTACTAATGCACCTGCAGGTCAGGAAACAAGATATCAATGTTGATTTCTTGCTTGGACTTGCTGGCTGAATGAGCTTATTGCTCTCTATTGCCTAGATATTTGAGCCTAGTAAGTCTATCCAGGTAATATCACCAGGCTACATAGCACAGCAATAGTTAAGCAAAGCAAATATTCCCCCAAGTATATTTCCATGTATATATTTTTTTTTACTTATTGAAACCTTAGAACATAATTTGCATTCAAAAATCAATAAGCAATTACTTTCTATTTGAAAAACATAAAGTCTTTATGCATTCATTGTTAGAAAGGAACCCAATCAAAGTCCATCCAACTACACAGAAAAATTATCTTCTTTTTTTTTTAAAATATCCAGTTTCCTTTTTGGATGTTTATAACTGGTTGCATACCCAGAGTTCTAAAAGGAGAACAAACAACTATGTCAACCCAGCTAATGGCAGCTATGGAAATATTCATGGGAAAAATAGTTCCCATGCAGCCAAAAATGAAAAGAACCAATCCATAACTCCTTAAGCCATCCATTTCACTGTTGTTGAATAAATAGTGCCTAGTTTTCTGTTGCTTTTGCTGAGATGCCAGGCAGCTGTATTACCTTTGATCTATTTCTGTTCAAGTTACATAGAGAAGTGTCTGAAGCAATGATAATGTGCACTGTTGATCCAGGAACAGCAGTAGATTATACAGCAAGATATATCTTATTGGCTAAAAATAGAGGTTGTGCAGACAGGATGTCCTGAAGAGTAGCACAGAGCATGGGATGCTCTCACTGGTAAAAGCTGAATGATTTTTATGGAATTTGTAAGCCCCTGATTCAATTTGCTGTTTGCTCATTTGATATATCACTCCTCACAAAATAAGATCTATATGGAAGAACAATAAACATGTTATTTCATGCTGCAAAACAGACAGATTTTGTTTTGACATACAAGTAGTCTCAGGGACAGAAAATATTTGTTCTTTTATGAGCTATTTTTTAAAGCTCTTAAGAGATTACAGTGAAATCTTAGTATAGAAGAAAAGGACACACACTCATCTACCAGATGAGATTGTGTTTGCCTACTCAGATTTCTCTAATGTATCATGATCAATGAACAAGAAGACCAACTTAATTGTCCTAAGTGCATATTTTATGAACTGTGACAAGTTTGTTATAACTCATTTGCTCTAAACTTTTCTTCTGGGATTGTGAAAGTACCAAGAGATAAACTCAGCAATGTCAACAAGCTCGGTGGCATAGTTCAAGCTGTGAAGGTTCAATAAATAGGTCTGTAAACATTGCAAATCAACAAAGCTTTTGATGAAATGTCAAGCAAGACAGAGCTTAGCTATATTCAGCTCAGCTTGAACTCATAAACCATTAACTGGCCTCTGTAGTTTTCACAGAAATGTGTGCTATGGATAAAGCACAAATATTGAAATAGAAATTTAAAATACCCTCTTTTTTTCCTTTAAGAGGCAAGATTAATTAAAGCTATTTAATAACCGGAAATGCTATTTTAATCATCCCAATAAAGACAGATTTATAAAAACAGAAAATACGAAAATGCTACGCATTCTTATAATGGAACAACCATTATTGCATGCCTTCAAGTTAGGAAAGGATGCAAAACATAGAAATAGAAAACAAAATTAATTTTGAAATACCCTGAAGATATTTCAACTTTGAACCATGGCAAAAATCTGTTTTTTCCTGCATGAGACATAAAAAAATATTGTTTGCTTCATAGAAGCTATGTGTTTTGCCCTTCCATTTTAGGAAGAAAAAACAGAATAAACAGAATAAAAACAGAATAAACAGAATAAAATTTGTTAGAATGCATCAAGGTACCTACTTATAACAGAAAATAGGATTATTTTTTTCCCCTCAAGTGGAGCCTTGTATTACATATATACAGCCAAATATTCTCTCAAGATCTATTTCCAAAAGTCTTGAAAGTTATGAAGTTACTTTAGCTCCTTTTCAGTAGCAATCCTCTGTAGACGTCCATGCAATTATCCTAGACTGAATGCAAGGTTGTTTCTGCCCGATGGCCCAGTTTCCAAGCTATTTCTATATCATCAGTTGAGTAATTCATTTGACCATGTCTAAATTTATTTGCAGTAAACCTTTCGTCTACCGTCTTTATAATGAAAAGTTCATTTAGCAAAACCATTAAATCCTCTTTGATCAGCTAACATCTATTACCCACAACTGTGCCAACCCTCTGGTGCTGTCACTGAACACATTGCACTCTTCCCTCCCATCGGCGGGGGAAAAAAAGAA
This sequence comes from Catharus ustulatus, assembly GCF_009819885.2. NCBI lineage: Eukaryota > Metazoa > Chordata > Aves > Passeriformes > Turdidae > Catharus > Catharus ustulatus. Next base: position 114,764,765 of record NC_046222.1, read on the forward strand.
AAAAAATCTGTTTAACCTAATCAGAGACTTAGTACATACAAAAGTTTGTTTGTTTCCCTTTCTTTACTAACACCCTGTTGATACTCTCCACCCAGGTTTGGACGATTTAAAAACCAAAGTTATGCAAGGCACGGGTGTCTGGCAGAAGGGAGCGGATGCTGACGGGGCCGGGGTCAGTCGCCTCCCACTCGCCCTTGGCTTGGGAGCCCGGCAGGGGAACTTGCCCGAGCCCCGGAGCGCAGCAGGCAGCGCCCAGCAGCCCCGGGATCCCCGAGGCAGCCGACTGACCTAAATGCCGTCTTTAGGGCTGTGTTCCTGCTGCTCTTCGCTCTCTGAATACTCCTTGTATCCATTTACTCACCCGAGGCATCCCCAAGCATTGCCGGCACTGCGGTGTCTCGCTACCTTCGTGGGGAAGCGGTCAGTGGATTTCCCCGTGGGTACTTCTCTCTAACACATTCTCCAAAGTAGGAGAAACCTGGAGGGAGACTCATTGCCAGGTGCAGGTAAGGCACGCCCGCAATCACCCTCCAGTTTCACAGGCACAAAAAGAGCACCCCCTTGTCAGAAGCCGACGGGAGAATCAGAGCCGATTTTGTTTTCTCAAACAGCAGCGAGGTGCTCTCCCAAGGTACACAGGCAGCGTGTGCTGCGCTCCCTCCCTCCTCGCTGAAATGGTTTCTCCCTCCACAGGCTCAATCTACCTGATTATGTTCTCTCCTAATCAGTAATCTTAGTTTCCCCAGCAGTAGCGGCCCTCCTCGTTCACCCAGGATTTCTGGAGGGCAAGCTGCAGAAGCAGAGCAGCAGCACTCCGGGGACACAGGGCTAGGTAGCAACATTTTGGAAGCGCTTGTGTTTCTGTCTGCTTTTTGTTTGAACGCTGGAGTACAGCCTTCGCCTGTCTGAGAGAGAGATTATGCCTCCTGCTTTTACAATCCTATTCAATTAAGCTTAAAGTCCCTAAGAAAAAAAGGCTACCTACTTCATAAAGCAGGAACTGCTTTTCAATGCAGATTTTTTTTTGGGTATCCTTTCCCTAAAACTAGCTTGTATCTCTTCCAAATGTAACAGTATATATGCATCTTCCTTATCTCTAGTCAACAAATAAAGTAGAAAAGGTACTACTTCCTTCCCCTCCTGTTTCTTCTTTTGTAAACTAAAAGACAGGAAGGATAAGTACAACATGTTACAGCAACCAACTTCAACATAATCTGTCTTTCAACAAGCATGCTTGCTGTAAGCCTGAAAGGGTACTTTGGGTTTTGTTTGTTTTAATTTTTTTGTTGATTTCCAAGGGGTTTTTTAATAAGTAGGGAGGATGGTACAGACAAAAAGAATCTTCCTCTTTTTGTCCTGATTATTCCAGTTAACCTGATTATTACATTATTAACTGTTATTCTCCTGTAAATCTCTTGTAATCCCAATTTAGAGACTATATCAGAATTAATTTAAAATTTCCTTTAGTAGTTAACAGGATAGTCTAAAAACATCTGTGGAGAGAAACCAATGGCCAAAGCATGGATCAAGGGACAATTTACCCCAGAATTTTAAGCGGGCTGTAGAGCACAGTTAGGCTGTGGTCTGTCAGACACAGCCACATAAAAGCATGACAGCAAAGAGGCAGGAGATGTGGAGACAGGAAATGGGTAGGATCACTCCATTCCAGGACAGTGTGGCACATATTTAAACACTGTGAATATCCCTAAAGTCTGGTGATTTAATAGCTAAGCAAAAGTGTCTTTTGTTGGCAGTGTAAGTAGAGTTATGATACACTTTGAAATCTGTATTAAAAAAAAATAAATTAATTAGTGTTCCTTTGACATCCAATTTAAAACAAATTATCACAAGCTATACTCCTAACAAAAGCTAAAGATTTGTATTTGTCATCCAAAGAAACAGCAGCTCTTCCTTCACTGTAATCCATTCAACTGAAACTTAAGGTCATTTCATGTCCTGTTCAGGGCTGTACACTGATCAAGACTTACCATCTATGACAACACACTAGAAGGGTACTTGAAAGCAATTTTCAGTTAAACTTGTTAGATTAAACCTGTAGAAGTACTGAGTTGGTTATGGGAGGGCAACAGCTAAAACTTTATTTAATTGAATGCACAAGATAATAGAGCATTGAGATGTGTTCTCCTTGCCATTTACAGCATGAGGAATGCCTCGATGCCTACAGCAGAGCTGAGCACACCTCACACCGGAATATGGAGTTGCCACACTTCTGGAAGGCTCAGAAATGCTATTTCAAGCCTCCTTTATGAGCAAAATAGGTCACATGTTTTCTTTCTCCTGTTATTCAAACAAAATTCAGCAGAAACTGAGCATGACTGAACATGTATATGATAGCAAGCACTAGCATAACACAGTAAAGTTTATAAGGAATTAGAAATAGGAGTGTTATAATCTTTCCACAATATAGCTATTTTTTTCATTCTGTGTTGCAATTATGTCTTGGAGAAACAAGTAGTCTAGAAAGACAAGACCACAATGTCTATTCCTAAGACTTTAAAACTTTGACAAATGTGGCATAACCATGAAAAGCAATTGAGAAATAAAAGACAGTAAAAAATCAGCAAACACATTCAGCTACATAAATTAATAAGTAACAACAAAATAATGGTTAGAGAGCATAGAGGAGTTTAACATGAGCCAGAGAACATTGCTTGATTTTTAAATTGTATTCCATCACTCTGCAGTAGGACAGGCCTCATGTAGCAAAGACTTTGCCAAAATACTAATTCAATAGAAACAGTTATTTTTCACCTTTTCTGTTTGTTTGGCATTTACCAAAATTATTTCTGTTCTTTTTTTCCCTGAGCTCCACAGGAGGGGTGTTATTGAGTGATGTGAGCAAAAATACCCCTAAATGTCGAAGTACCACTGCTTAGGTACCCTTTAACCTAGACAAAATTATTGCTATTCAAAATTTAAATGCTTTCTGTGAAAGGAGGCAATTTATTTTTAAAGATTGCTTACAGATTGTAACTCTACCTGGACTAATGGCAAGAAACACCACAACTTTCTTTTTAATCACATCTAAAAGGAGTATAAAACTACTCTGTCACACACAACCCTTCATGTCACGTGTGAAATGTTCCTCATCTGCTGAGACAAGTTTAAAATCATTCCCCACAGCTTAGCTTCAGCCTCTTCCCCAATACAAGACTCCTAAAATCACAGAATGTTCTGAGTTGCAAGGGACCCACAAGGTTCATTGAGTCCAACTCTTGGCCCTACACAGGACACCCCAAGAATCACACCCTGTGCCTGAGAGCATTGTCCAGGTGTTTCCTGAACTCTGTCAGGCTGGTGCTGTGAGCCCTGTCCTGGGGAGCTGTTCCAGCACCCAGCAACCCTCTGGGGGAAGAAACTTTTCCTGATATCCAACCTAAACCTGCCCTGACACAGCTTCAAGCCATTCCCTCTGTCCTGTCACTGTCACACAGAGCAGAGATCAGTGCCTGTCCTTTGTCTGTCCCTCACAAGGAAGTTGTGACTGCACTGAGGTCTGCCCTCAGTCTCCTCCAGGCTGAACAAACCCAGTGCCCTCAGCCCCTCCTCACACGGCTTCACCATCCCATTGTCCTCCAGAGCCTTCACCACCCTCATTGCCCTCCTTTGGATGTTCTTTAACAGCTTCATGTCTTTTCTATACCATGGCCCCCCGAGCTGCCCCAGCCCTGGAGTGAGGCTGCCCGAGCCCAGAGCAGAGCAGGACAATCCCTCCCTTGCCCTTCTGGCCATGCTGGGCCTGGTGCCCCAGGACACGCTTGGCCCTCCTGGCTGCCAGGGCACTGCTGGCTCAGATTCCCCTTTCCATCCCCAGCACCCCCAGGACCCTTTCCCTGGTGCTGCTTTCAGCCTTTCATGCCCAGTCTGTCCGTACCTCCAGGGCTGCCCACGCCAGGGGCAGAATGCAGCACTTTCCCTTGTTGGATTTCACATGGTTGGTGACTGCCCAGGCCTCTCATTTGTCGAGGTCTCTGCAGGGCCTGCCTGCCTTCAGGGAGCCAGCAGCTCCTCCCAGCTTTGTGTCACCTGCAAACCTGCTCAGTATCCCTTCCAGTCCTGTGTTCCAGTTCTTTATGAAGATGTTGAAAAGCACAGTGCTGAGGATGGAGCCCTGCAGAACCCCTCTAGTGTCAGGTCACTATGGAGAGTCGTATCTTAGACACCAACTCTCATTCTCCAACACCCACCTACCTGGGGGCTGCAAGAACATTTCATAGCTCTCAAGGACCATCCCTCCCAAATGCCTTCACCAGCTTCTCACCTTGCCCTCCACACTCTCCCGTTGCTGAAGCTTCTATATCCACCACTACCAAAAGGGGTTGACATAGGGAAGGAGAGTGTTATATGGAGCAGCTGTGCTAATACATCCACTTAGGAACCAGAAGCTGGGAATTCAGCCAATGAAAAGTAAATGACATGTGGGTGGTTTGGTATCAGAGAAGAGACCTTGTTTATCTTTGTCTGCCTAAATAATTTGGAACACAAGAGAGATACTTCCATGTGTTTGAAAGACCAAAAAAACCCTGAGTTTATACACAGAGTATAAGTAGTCCTTACAAACTGCTTTTTGAGAAGGAGCCTTCTATGAGGAAACCTGCTATGCCCTTCTGCAGCTGAGAGCTGTTACTACTGAATGAGCTTTATGCAGAGAGATACATGTTTTCCTCACTGTAATGATATTTGATAATCTGGGATTAGAAAAAGAATAGCTAGAGGGAAAAAGTAACCAAAAATAAAATTAAAAAAAACAACCTCAAACAAAACCAAAAAGGCTTTCAGAAAGAATAATTTGATGAAACAGGCAAAATCCTGATTTTACTGAGGTCAAAGGCAAAACTTCACTAGAAATTGATTCTCCTTCAAGATCTAAAGTCAACATCAGCTCTATTTAGTGTCACATTATGGAGGGACACAGTTTTTCAGAACGTTCATGACAGACATGTCTGTACAGAACATTCAGACCACGTCCCTTTTCTTTTTTCCTATAAATGTGGACACATAAACCTATTCTGTATTATCCTATATTTTCTCACACTTTTGTATACTTTAAAAATATATATATAGAGAGAGTGTGTCTATGCATGTAGGTATACAGAATTTTAATGAATTCTTATATTTCAAGGTTGGGAGTGGGTGTATATATTTTTGACCCATAAATTTTTCATCAACCTGCTCCCCCATTTTTATAGTTCTATCTCACCATTTTTCTTGCCAGTGTTATCAAGTGATAACAGCCTTTCAAGCAATCACACAGCTTTTAAAAGTGTTTTCTTAAAAGTTATGAGTTATAATGATATTTTGATTTTTTTTCCCAAAAAGGAAGGTATGAGAGGAGAAAAAGAAGATCATTACAGCTGTATCATACTTGCAGGCCTGAAAACATCTCAAATGAGGCAAAATATATTTCCTTACATCAAGTCGCTGTAATTTTTCCATTTTCAACTCCTTTATACATTCACAGCTTGGGCTACCTGATGATATTCTATGTAAGACTAACCCAAATGTGTCTATTCAGTCTAATGTCTTGAGGTAGTAAAGGACTGCCTCATTAGGTAAGGAAATCAAAGGTGTAAGTTTTGCCACACAGTTTTAATAAAGCATAAGAAAATAACCTATCTGCTGGAAAGGTTGTTATCCATCCCAAGTTGGATGATGACAGGTGTTATGTGTCAGTGAGCCATTACTCTGCTGCCCACTGTAATCTATCTGAAAAGTAATGTATACATACATGAGAAATAAATCTGTGGAATCAGAGATGTTTCCTTGAGTAATATACCTAAAATTTAAGGTGCGATAATGTGTTCTATGCTAATTCCTTCCAAAATTACTTCATTATAATTACATGCATTCTGACTCAGTTTCTCAGAATTATTCAAGGACTGCTTTTGCTGTAGCAGTATGATGACTGCTTGCTTGAATGATGTTAAAAAGGAATTTCTGCCCTGGAAGACTATACATACAGAATTTAAACTGCACACATAGGCACTGAAGATATTACCTGATATAGCATAACGTACTGAAGCTTGTCCAATTTTCAGCCAGCATTGTGACAAAGTAAAAGAAACATTATTAAATCCTTATCTTCATGCAAACCCTCTCTCAAAGACCAAACAGACTTCCCAGGGTACTGAACTACCAGAGAAGTCAACCTTATCTACAGAAAACTGTCAGAAAATCTTGAGATTCAAATGCTGTTTGCTGGATGTAATGATTTCTGATAATTTTATAAACTGCAGTTTTGCTGAGATTTGTAATCACAATTTGCTGGAAAATGAGTGGAGTTTGGATAACGTCATAATTAGGCAAGCTATACAGCAAGAATTACAAAAAGCATTCCAGCCCCTGCTTTCTCTTGTGAGGCTTTTCTGTTGCCACATCTGGCAGAGATCCCTAGACTTCTGCAGGGCAGTCCCTATTGTCTCTGCTCTCTTCTCCTTCACCTCATTTCCTTCCTTAGCTTTTGATCCAGTTACATTTATTTTTCCCTTTCAGCACTGTAGGGAAGCACAACACCTTGGCCCGTGTATGCCTCGAGGAACCTGCGCCGCTGCGTCCTTCACGCGCTGCCCCTCCAGTGTCTGGTGGCAGCAATCAGGAACAGGGTTTTGAGGGCTCCCAGACTATGTCAGGATTTGATTTCAACTGAATGTTTTTGGCATGGTAGTGTTAAGCCAGACCCCTCACCAAGATAGGCTTGTGCTGCAAAAATCCTTGGGAAGCCTTGATGACTGGGCCTCCTGTTCCACAGCTCCCCAGATTTCTCAGGGAAGAGAAGCAAGCTGTAAATCCAATACAATTGAATCAAGAAAAGCACATTATTTTTCTCCAAAAATTCAGTATATAACTTTTTTTCTGTATATCTTTGAAAATACAGAGCCTCAATTTCCTTCCTGATTTTTGGTCTTGATTTCTTCTCCTACTCTTGCATCACCTTACTGAAAGTCCTGTTTATTTTATACTCCCATTGTATGGTGTGCTTGTAACTTGATAACAATGATCACGTCTACACGAAAATTAGAGCTAACACTTATATTCATTTTTTAGTAAGGCTTATTTGGTCAAACTCACTAAAGAAGGAAAAAGATACTACTGTAATCAAAAATAACATTTGCATCCATATGTGTTTGCTTCAGTATATATTTTGGTTTTCTTTGACTAGTGCCATAACTGGTCCCACAACTGTGCCAAGAGTGTAAAAAAAGAAAAATGAAACCATAACCAAAATATAAAAAAACAAAACGAAAAGAAAACCAAAAATATCCCCAAAAGCAAAATTACAAATGCACAAAATTAGTGAGTAGGACATCTCCAGCAGCACATTACTGACCTATTCTGGAGCACTCACTTGGTACTAAATCACAGTTTGTATTGACCATTTTTTTCCATGTTGTGTCTCTCTGGTATGAAGCCCCAGATTACTCCTCTTGTGAAACCTTATATGATTAAATTTGCAGCAATAGTTCTAGTCTGCAGTGGACCAAAACCTTCTTAACATACATCTTGCTGATAAAGCCTATTTCAGTCAAACTGACCATTAAGATCAGTTGAATTGAATTGCTCTCTTGGACTTGCTGATAATTGCTTGACGGAACAATAAATATGGGGTTTCCAAACAGAATGAGTTATGGTGCTCAATATTGTCCCTACTTACTGCTCCCCTCCCTTACTCCCAACCTTCAAAATATCACAGGAATTACACAATAATTTGCTCAAGAATGCTTGTCAGAGATCTGTTGTTTTGATCACAATTAATTAAACATTCCTGAGTCTGCATGCAGAAAGAAAGTAGCAAATGTTCAGAATGATAACACAAACTGACATAACATCTAAGACACGGCCTGAAAAATACACAAAACATTCATTACTTCAGTTGCAATTACATAAAAAATAATGCAGACACTGAACCTGAATCCACACTCAGAAGAGTTCATGAAAGAACACTACCAGAACATCATCTGAACTATGAAGGATTTTTTTTCATCTTGCTTTTATTTTCGTTTGTGATTTGGGTTTGTTTGTTTTTTGTTTGGTTTTTTTTTCCCTATCCAAAGGATGGGAGCAGTTATTTTTATACTGCAGAGGCTGCAACTTCAATACTGTGCTCAGTTTTGGGCCTCTAACTACAAGAAAGACATTAAAGCACTGGAGCCTGTCTAGAGAATGGCAATGGGGTTGTGCACACGTCTGATGAGGAGTAGCTGAGGTTGCTTAGCCTGGAGGAAAGGAGGCTCAGGGGGTAGTAGTGAGGTTGGGATTGGTCTTTTCTCTCAGGCAACAAGTGACAAGACAAGAGGAAACAGCCTCAACCTGTGCCAGGGAGGATTTAGATTGGATGTTAGGAAAAGTTTCTTCACAGAAAGGTTTGTAAAGCATTGGATTTGACTGTCCAGGGTAGTGGTAGAGTCACCAATTCATGGAAGCGTACAGAAAATGTGTGGATATGACACTTATGGACATTGTTTGATGGTAAAAGTGGTGGTGGTCCTAGTTTAAGGTTTGGACTTCGTAATCTTGAAGATCTTTTCCAGCCTTAACCATTCTATGATTCTAGGAATTATTACTTCCAATTGGTTGAATACTAGTTATCATTAAAAATAAATTAAATCTCTGGACTTATGCACATAGTAATGAAGTCTATAATTTTCACAATCATTGAGACTTTGATCCTATGCTGTGACCCCTCTGGCTTAGCTGGATCTCCTCAATAGCAAAAGACAAAGTTGAAAATGTGTCTTATTTTGGCCATTTTTGATTGCTTACTTTTCTATCCAGGCTAAGACAGCATTAACAGGAAATTACTGTCTGAAAAGATCCAGGTTGAAATAAATTGGTAATAATGGGCAGCCATCAATACAGCAAAAGAAAATATATAATGATAGCAAGAGGAAGATGGACTTGTTCAGAATAACAACTATACATTTTTAAGTGTGAATAATTCCAAAGAAATATTTCTGTTTCTGATGTTCTCTCCAGATCTTTAAGTCATGACCCGACCAATTCCTGAAAGGAAAGCTGTAAGTCAAAACTGCGTGCACTACCAGAGCTACAGGAAATGTTAGAGAAAGGTCAGTCTAATCTTAATAAACCCTTTGAACCCTGAGGAATCAGCTCCATTGCAATTTTCACTTGACCTTGGTTCTTATCTTTACTCCTCATATTCAATGAATTAACAGAATAGTTGTTATATAATTTCTAAATAGCCTGAGATTGGTAGAGGTCCATTTAATCTTCAAGTTGAATTTTACTCTAATTAACAAAGTCTCACTTTTTGGACACAAGTCTAGACTGAGAAGTAGCAATTTTGGAGTTGATCAACTGGAGTAAGCACATTTGAAAGTAGATAGATAGCCAAACCTCATAAGCCTAAAACTTTGTTACGAGACAATCTTTTTTAATGGAGTTTTTCTGATAATATTGTAATTGTCAAAAGTATCTATTCTTGGATGTATCTTTATTAATCCTCTATGAAATGTGGTAATGTCTCACCAAATGTGACTGCTGATAAAACTTCTGCACATGCAGTACAATTAAGATACAGCAAAATAAACAACTAACAGAAGGAGCTTCAGTTTCATAGCCATTTTGAGCCTAAACTAGAATATATGTGCACATAATTGTACTCTTGGGATTTAAGACATGCCTAGAGCTGGCTTTTCATTTGGTGGAGGTTTTTTGAAGAACTTCTCTCTCCAGCCTTGCTGGCAGTTTTGCAAGCCCTTAAGCAAGTAGAAAACAAAAAGAGGTAGATATATGACAACTTGATAAATTGGTAATCATGCACAAATATTTCAGAACTTTTTTTTTAGTTTTTTCATTGATCGACAATAACAAGAATGTCTAAAAGTAAAGAGGGCAATCTTGCATTTTATTCTTTAAAAGCAAGATGAGATTGTAGCTGTGAATGGACACATAAATCTTCACTAGTAAGTAGGTCAAAAGGTGTGAAGAAAGTTTCCAATCACAACTGCTGCAATGCTGACAGACTGCTCCAACCAGCTCCTTGGCTTGAACTTTCTGCTTGAAAACTGCACTGAGAATTAATAAAATAGAGCTCTTTCTCTTCTCTTCCTTTTGTTCTCTGCTGTTCATTCCACTCTTGAGCAGCTCTTTTTTCCCCTGCTAAGAAGGGAGGGATGGCATTTGGCTGCCCATGGTTGCCCACTCAGCAGGCAGATGCTGGACAGAGAGGGAGTGACCTGGGAGCAGAGGGTGAGTCCGTGGCCAGCTGAACCAGACCATATTTCTCTATTTCATGCCTGTGCTGTGCTGACACAGGCAGTGTAGATATTGGTGACTTCAGGGGAATAGGGGAATGTTTTGATTCAGTGAAGGCAGGAATTGATCATTACTGCACTTGTGTACTCACACACTTGTCTTCTTACCTAAATTATAACAGCATCAGAGCACCCGGGCAAACTAATGAATTGCATAATTGCACAGCTTCCTCTCATTAAAGAAATAGGATTTTTTTTTGTTCCCTCTTACCCATTTCAGTACGTCCCTTGCCTTTCAAGTTGTTCATGAACTGCAGGTTATCACTCTCCATAAAACAAAGGCTCAGCTCTGTACTTGTACTCTGTACACAGCGCTTGTGCTACACTTATATCGAATGGAAAATGGAGGGGAGAATGTCATTTTAACTAGAAAAAAGCTTCCTCAAAGATCTCCAAGAATACCAAATGATGCCCTTTTAAGTAGATCAATGCTTAGTGTACTGTAGCTGTCAAAAATCCCACCCATTTCAAGACAGCTCTTACTGAAATAAATACACTAGGCATTAAAGAATATTAGCATCTAAGAGCTTCTCTTTTCCCAAGAGCTATCAAGTATTGACCAGGGAAGAAAATGACAAAAAAACAAGAAAGAAAAAAAAAAGTAGGCACTTACAGCTCACTTGCTTCATCAAACAAAAGCATATATTACACAGGTTTTTAAAATACTTTTGACAGACTCTGAGCATTAACTGACTTTCAACAACTTGCCTTAAAGAACAAGACAGCAGGAAAACCTCCTCTTCCTCTCTGTATAACCTGAGTGCTTAGTGCTGAAGAGAACAGTTGGGTAGCATTTACATTTTCCTTGGAATTAAACAATTCTCTTCCTAATTGATTTTTGCAAAACAACTACACATAGAAATATCAAAATCAAAAGGTTTGATTAGTTCAAACATATTTTGCTTTCTCCTTGTGGGTAGAGACAGGATCCTTGGAAGCTATCCTGTCTTTCAAGCCTCATTGAAACAGTTGCATTTTGACAAATTTTGGTGTTGGTTTTTGTTCTTTTTTTTTTTTTTTTTTTCCCCACTAAGCACTTTCCTTGGGCTAATGTTGCCATAGCATCTTTCTCTTTTTTTTTTTTTTAATTAGCAAATCTCAGCATCAATATTTTTTAAACAAAACTGACATTGTTGTCACTGTCTAGCGATAGAGGATGGTGGCAACAGGGTTGAGTATTTATGGATAAGAATCAGGAGAAGGCCACCAAGGCAGATATCCTGGTGTGAGTCTGTTATAGACCACCCACATGGGATGAATATAGATGAACTATACTATAAGCAGCTAAGGGAAGTCTCAGAATCTATAACCTTTGTTCTCATGAAGGACTTAAATTTCGTATCCATCTGATGAAAAGACAGAAATAGAGCAGAGAGGAAGCAGACTAGGAGCTTCCTGAGCTGTGTGGAAGAGAATTTCCTGATACAGCCAGTGAGGGAGTCAGCTAGGGAAGATGCTCTGCTGGACATGCTGTTTGGGAACAGAGAGGGACTGCTGGGTGATGTGGTGGTTGTTTTGGAAACAGCAAACAGGAAATTAAAGGGTCAGCAGAACTGATACCTTAGAGAGAGCAGACTTTGGCTGTTTGGGAGCCTGGTTGACAGGGTGCTTTGGGAGGAGTTCTGGATGGTAAGGAAGTCCTGGAAGAATGGAGTCACCTCCAGCTGCTGGACAGACACAGTGGTCTTCCTGGTGTCTTCTTTTCTAGCTGAAAACCTTCCATTTCCTCAGCTGCTCCTCATGTGACTTACTCTCTAGACCTTTCACCAGCTTCGTTGTCATTCTCTGGACATGATCCAGCAACTCAATGTCTTTCGTGAAATCAGAGCCCCACAATAAAAATATCTCTGTATTATCAGCTCTGTGTTCAGTACAAATCCAAACCACAGCCCCACAAAAGCCACTGTGAAGAAAATTGGCTTGACCCCAGCCAAAGCCAGAACAGGGTGTTTTCCAGCCTAAATGATTTTGTGATTTGCATCACTGTTAAAAACCTGTGAAGCATTTTTGGATTGCTTAATTTGTATCTTTCTAAACACTCTTAATATTTCATACTTAATTATATTTGCTTGATATCCACTTGATTGGAGTCATATTAAGAGTGACTTACTGATCACTGGTATGACAAATATTCTAAGACTACACTTACTGATAAGCACTGTGAGAGTGATAAAAATAAAGATGGACAAGTTACTGTGCAACAGATTTACCTGCTTGAGACAGAGACTAATGCAAAATCTTCAGAACTCTTCACATCCCACCCACTGAGAGGAGAAAGAGAACATTAGAGAGCATTAACTGTGCTGCCATTCAGTGGGATCTTCAGAGGCTGCAGAGGTTCAATAAGAGTAGGGTCCTATACCTGGGGAATAACCCCAACTACCTTCACAAGTTGGAAATCACCTTCTGGAGAGCAGCTCTGCAGAGAAGGACTGGGGAGTCTTGGGGGGTGGCAAATTGACCATGAGCTGCCAGTGTGCCCCTGCAGCCAGGAGAGCCAATGGGATCACGGGGTGCACCCTAAGAGCGTGGGCAGCAGGGCAGGGAGGGGATCCTCTCCCTCTGCTCAGCCTGAGAGGCCACACCTGGAGTGCTGTGTCCAGGTCTGGGCTCCTCAGTCCAGGACAGACATGGAGCTATTTGGGATGGTCCAGCAGAGGCCACAACGATCAGGAGGGGTCTGGAGCATCTCTCCTGTGAGGAGAGACTGCGGGAGATGGGCATGTTCAGTCTGGGGAGGAGACTGAGAGGGGATCTCATCAACGTGTATAAATATCACAAAGGTGGTGCCAAGAGGATGTGTCAGACCCTTTATAGTGGCCCAGTGACAGAATGAGGAGCAATGGCCAAAAAATAAAACACAAGGAGTTCTACCTCAGTGTGAGGAAGAAGTTTATGTCAAAGCTGGCAGAGCACTGGAACAGGCTGTCCAGGGAGGTCATGGAGTGTCCCTCTCAGGAGACATTCAAAACCCACATGGATGCGCTCCTGTGTCACCTGCTCTAGTTCACCCTGCCTCTGGAGGGAGGTTGGACTCTGTGATCTCCAGAGGTCCCTCACAGCTCTTAACAATTCTGTGATTCAGCTTGTCTATCTGTTCTGTATATCACAGCAATTGTAGTAAATGTGAGATTAAAGTTATACCTTAAACTATTACTTTAAAGTGCATATCAGATGTGACGTACAACTTAAAAAAACTCCTGAATTGACAATAGCTGATTGTATACCAGTTGCAGATACAATACTATCTGAAGTTATTTCTCCACTTCATTTTTCTCATTGAATTAGTTTTGTTATATAATCTCAGTTAGAGGCTTTCAAATATAGAGGTAGGAACAAAATGAATCATAAGTTTGTGAAAAGAAGATTGCACTAAATTAACCCAATATCCACCTCGGAGATGATGAGTGAACTTCTAGACAAAGAAGTGGAATGGATTTAGTCTCTCTGAATGTCAGCATTCGACAGCTCCTCAGGTACCTAAGTCCCATCTAACTGGAATTCACCAGCTGAAGGTAGCTACAAAAAAAGGCAAGTTTAATGGGAGTCAAGCCTAAGAAAATTACGCCAATAAAAAATGGTTGCATTTATAGGCTCTTATACTTTCTACCAAAAAGTTTCATACTTAGTTTTCAGGGTGTTTTCAGTGATGTAGCATTCATCTTCACTGTCATGCATTTTTATAAAAGAAAAATGCATCTTCTTCTCACAAAATTCCTTCTCCAATTCAAAATCTTTATTGCAAAATCCATTAATGCTTGTCATCAGCTTGTCAGCTGCTAAAAACCAAGCTTTTACAGCAATCAGTCAATGTCTTGAAATCAATTATGGGTAATCTAAAAATATTTCAAATTAAATGTGTCATTATTACTTAGTCCAATTACTTCAATTGATTTTTGGAAAGATTAAAAAGTTGGTAAAAAGTTGGATTCAATTTCATTTAACTGGGCTTTTTTTACATAAACAACTGTTTTTAAATAATTTTGGGAAGGCAGAAGTGAACTTTTCATCCTGCTGCCAATTTCATTAAGTAAAACCTTCATGTCCATGTGTGAGATACACACAGGAGTGACACAAAGATATTCATTGTAGTAAAATAGACACATGAAGAAAGTAAGGAGATCACCAAAAGTTTAACTCAGTTTTTTTCCAATTTTTTACTTTGTTTCTCCTTGATAGAGCATACTTTGGATAGTTGCATTATACCACAAGTGAGATTAACTAACAGGTAAAGCTATGAGACCCTTTCAATAATCAGACTTCTTTTAGTGGTAGCTGTTAAGTTCACCAGTCCTGGAAATTAATCTACACAATGCATTTTTATTAGTAATGAAATAAAAAGTAAATTTCCATTAACATTCACAAGTAACACTGCCTCTTTGAAAGGCAACTAAGAAATTTCTTACAACTTTTATTTTTCCTCTTGAGCACAAAAATTTAAAACTTTGTGTTTGAAAAAAGTGTTGAGGATGAACTCAGTTTAATATATACCACTTATCTCCCAGCACAATAACTGATCATTCCATCTTTATCCAGGCACAACTCCCCTTGATGTTATGGGAAACACTGCATGATCAGCTTCTTGCAGAAGAAAAATAAGAAAGGCTGTCTGCAGAATGCTGTCAAACCTTTACCCATGCAAAAAAATCTGTTGCAACATGTTCTATACCACTGAAATATATAAATCTGCACCTTCTGCTTTCTCTTCCACTATACAGCCAATTATTAATTATAAGGGGTTTTTTGGTTTTTTCTCATTCATTCATTCTTTTTCTTAAAATTCTACAGAAGCATTTCCTTTTAATTTAGTCCTTACTGCTAAAAATATATATAACAACTTACTATAACTATGGAAAAAAAAAATAATAATTTCTTAACTTATAATTTAAAACCACAAAGGCTTACTTTTCCTTTGATATCCTAATATTTATTACTTTAAGCAAAACCCGTTATTTTTCTTGTTACAGTAACAAAACTAGCATTAGTTAAGCACTGCATATGGTAGCAAGAATGAAATTCAGTAAAAATTGACAAAAGCTGGTGAAGCAGTAAGTCCCCACACTGCTGAAGTCACTCTTCATCAAGATAGTCAGCATTCATTTTTTTAAATAAAGATTTGTTTTAAAAATAAACTATGAAGAAATCCCACATTACACTGCCATCCTGGAGCTCTAAATCAGGAGAAATACAATTTTGTAAAAAGCTGGAATTTGAAAGAACTAAATAATTAATAAATTATGACGTTCCTCCAGCTCCCTGCTTGGTCAGTTGTCCAATCCAGCTGTAAAACCTAATACTCTGTAGTCAAATTAATTTTTGTCAACAAGATTTCCTATTTGCAGAATGGAAAACTGATTTATGCAGCTTGAGCTCTGGTTCAGAAATAAAATCTGTAAACAAAGTTTAATGTGGCATTCAGTCTGTGCTTCAGCCATAGAAAGCTCCATCAAGAGCTAACCTTTCCATGTTTGCCTCCACCTGAGGCTCAGAGCTGTTCTCCACCAGAGGCAGCTGAGGCCTGGCCCACAGCTGATTCAGGTCAGCAAAACTCTTCCTTGGCTTAAACCAACTCAGGTGTGGATCAGTTATAGCCATTGCTAAAGGTCACGGTGTAGTTTACAGATGAGACTGAAAGGATTACTTCTAATTAATTTTTGACACCTCAGAATGCAGCATTTCCCCAGATAACAAATATCATAAAACTGGATTTATTTCAAAGCATACAGTATGCTTTTGCCCATTTGTCTTTCTTGCATTGACTTTCTCTGGTGATTTATTATATACTTCTTTCAAGACTAATTGTATTATGAAAATGGCTAGATTTCTATTCAAGGCCTGTCTATTTTCCCATTATACACTGGGCTGGTGTTTTTTACATTTGGCAGATATACATAAACATTAACTGCTAGTTTCAGCTAACTTTGGAATTTGGTTTAAGGAAAATAAATTGCTTATACTTGGTCAAAATTTATTCAGGAAATTCTAGGAATTAGGGTTTTTGTGAAGTTAGGAAGGTATTTTTTGCTGGTCTAAGATCACACTAGGGAGGACTGACATGAAAAAAGAATGAATTTCCTTGCCTTAGGTTGGTAGTCACCTTATGCATAAAGGTTTGGGTAAGTTCTAAAATTGTTATGCCACCTTTGTCAATTTCTGTGGAATGAGTGCATTACCTTGCTATTCTGTGTGGCAATTTTAATTTAGGAATAAATTGGAAATATTTTTACTGTTTCTGTATATGCTCTTTGGTTTTATAAAATTTTTTATTTTTCCCTCTCTTTTTGTCAAATATTACTATGTTAAATCTAAGAATCGCCACTTTATTGCTTAAATTTTGTCAACACGTTTTATGAAGTTCTTAAATACTTTTCTCCCTACCTTACTGCAATCTGGTGACATTAACAGTGAAGTTCATGAGGTTTGTCTTCACTGCTACATAAACTGCTAACAATGTTTGCTTTTACCATCCTAGCTTTCTTGCTTAATTAATCTGCTCTTTTAAGTTGAATGTTGTGCTTCCTAACGTTGCTGGAACTGAATGATCTGAATCATTCCTATTTGCTACAGTCCTTTCCCCCACAAACAGTGTTTTAAAAATCCTCCACCTGTTTTGGATGTAGTGAATTGTGCTGTATTTAAGACTTTCAACTGGAAGAATGGTTTATGTTCAGTAGCCTCTCTTCAATGCTTAGATACATTATATGAAAGACAAAAAAGCCTGGATTGTATAGATTTCTGAGTCTGAATGCAAACCATTTGTTTCTTTATGAACACAATATCCTCCAGGGAGTATCACACATAATCTGTATGTCCTTGAGGCTTTTGTATATTGAATTTTGACATTTAAAATAAGTATAAAATCATCATAAAATCAGTCATAAAGAGCTTCATGTGTTGTGGACCTAGAGAATCTCTCATAATCTGCTTTCCCCAGTAATAATTTGGGATTTAGGTAACCACACCTGTAAGAAATTAATTTGTATGATGCAGACTTGGTTACTGGGATTGGTATGCTTAATTTCTCTTCCTTTTAAACTTCAAATGTCATCTCTCATTCATGACAGCAGATGATAAGCAGGCTCTTTTTCCCCCTTCTTCACTCTCTTTTTGACCAAAGAATTTGTTGTGTTTTGCTTTATTCTCTCTTTCAGTAATTGGAAACAAGGTCTAATTGGAAATAAATCACAATCCAAACCCTTTTAAATACAGAGCCACACAAACACTGGGAGTGATGTGACTAAATGCAGGCCAGCAGCCATTTCTGACTAGTCACTCAAGGCTCCATTTTTAGCCAGTGAAGATGAACAAGCACAGCTAGTTCAGGACTAATCACACTTTGTAGCTCTTCATCTGAGCTGCCTTCACAAACAAGTCTTCATAATTGCAGCCTAGCACCACAGAATATCACAGGATTGCAGCACATTCTGAGTTGGAAAGGACCCACAGGGCTCATCGAGTCCATCTCTTATGCGAATGGCCAGACATAAAATGAATCATTTCCTGCAAGTGTCTTTGAAAGGCTTATTTCTCTCCAATAAATGGGAGCCTGATGCATCTACCTTGGAGATATGAATATGTATTACAGACATCTACAGTTAGACAAAGTCCATTCTACCTCATCTGTTGGATAGCAGCAAAGATTATCAAAAGGATTTAAGAGCAGAGTATGTTTAAACACCCTCCCCCTTCCATCCAAGTGCTTCCAGTGCCTGCAGTGAAAGGACTCCCTGTACCCTTGGCACTGTGTACCAATAACCTCTGTGCTGTCTATGTGACTCCTCTCAGTTAGTTTTTAATTCCAGCTGTAATTTGTCTTCTGAAGCCTTCTACAGCAATAAAGCCCACGACTTAGTCATGTGGAGGAGATAGGGAAATAAAAAAGTAAAAACTCAGTTCCCACTGTTCTCAACCTGTTGCTCAATTACTGCTTTTAAGTCTTGCCATTCTAGTGTGATGAGAAAAGCAAACTCTACAAATCCTTGTGCTCTAAAGGCAGGGAATGCTTCTCCCAGCACTCTGTGTGCACACACTGCTGCTTTCCATTCCCAGAGGTAGGAATCATCAGGTCTCTGTGCAGAATGATAATGAAATTTAATTTGGGAATTCTCCATTAAATGCTGCTCTACACCTTAAATTAGGTTCTCTTGTTAAACACCTAATTTGTAGTATTGAGTCACTATGTCCTGAAGGCAGCAGCACCTGAAACCGTATAAAATTGGATGAAAAGTGAAAGATAGAAATAAATACGATGAAAGACAGCCTAAACCAGACAGAATTTCCACTGCTAAATTATAAAAATTACCTCCATTACTCACACTTCATTAAATGAACATTCTGATCATGTCACCACAACTCAGCCAAGGGGGTGAGAATATGATGTGTATGATACATGTATTCCTTCAGCACAGACAGCCAGAGACTATATTCTTGTTCCATAGGAATTTTTCTCAGGTTACGGAAGTTTTGGCTTCCCCCCTTCCCCTGAGTTTGTGTGGTCAGATTAAATTCAGCCTTTTTGCATTGCTTGGATGGACAGAAGGTCTCCAGTCTAGTACAACATCCAGCAAAGCACTCCAGAGAAACTCCTTCATAACAGAAATTATTGCAAGTCCTTCATTAAAGACTGAAAAGCTTCTGTGAAACTTCCAGGGAACCCTAGCCATTTTCAGCAGAAAAGTGTTATGCTGGAATATTTCCAATCACTTTTACAATATCATGGAATTCACCCCGTATGTGTGGGATTCATTACATTCATTCACAACAGGGATTAAAATGACAGCTTAGTGTCATGTGAGGCAGGGGGATTTGAGACTGAGAGCAGTAGTTGGACACTAGGCCAGCTGAACTGTACTTACTGCTGAGTTACATCAATATATATAGCTTTGGAATAAAGGGACATGAGGATTAAGGGCTATCTTTCAGAGAGATTTTGTAATATTACAGATACTATCACACAGAAAATCTAAAAATGGACTTACTGGGAAATGTATGAGTAGTGGAAAAATAGAAAAGCTCAAATAAAAAGAGTTCTTCAAAAGTCATCATAAAACCCCATCACAGTTTTACAGCACAGATGTTGCTCAAATGATAAGCAGATGTTTTTATGTAGACTAAATTCTAAATGATCCCACTGTTATCAGTCAACATCCTTCAAATAAATTCAATGGAAATTATAGTGACCAAGAAGAGATTCCTGGGGAAACAAAAAATCAATTCACGCATGTAAAGGGTTAAAGTAAACCACAGAAAAATATTTGTAGACGTGACATGATAAAATCCCTAAAATTACATTTCAGACTTTAAAAGCCACAATATTGAGAGTCTAGCACAGGAAATCCAGAAGAATATTCTAAGAAGACATGAATAATTCATGGCTTCTGAAGCACACACGAGACAGATGATCCCAGAAAAACGAGGTATCCAGGTGTGCTCCTGTCAAGTGCAGTGACATGAGCACAGTGTAAATCTGCTGGAGAGAAGCACAGGCTCATCTCCATCCCACCAAGACACACTGTGAACTGGCTTCCAAAAGATGTGTTCCTGTTTTAACATCAAAAGGATGAAAAGCCCAGAGAAGGGGACTAGCTAATAAAATGCCTTAAACATTCTCAGAATAGAAAATGCTCCCTGGCTCCAGCATATATTAGAATTGACCTAAACGTGTTTGCCTGGCTAGAAATAAAAAAAAAAACCAATCAATCTAAATCATAACCACCCTTTCTTCTTCAATTTTGTGTATCTCATTACATTTGTTCCCCCTTTCCCTTCCCTGATATGTACCTTCAGTGACATATTGTTCAAAAGTGTGGTAGTAACTCTTTTATCAGGAAAATAATCATTGCTACATTGCTTGATTGCTGTTCCTCATTGCTATGGTTAAATTATAAATTTGGTTCCTATTGAAAATAATGCAATTGAAGGTTAGAGACTCCAAGATCACTTTTAATGAGAAATACTAACATACCAGAATATGTTCCAGGTGATACACCTGACAGCCAGGTGTAAAGTTCAAAATAGATCTTGTAGGCTGTACCCCAACTTTGCAGCCCTGAGGTAACAGTCAGACAACATCAAATGTGAAGTTTTGAACCTGCCCAGTGTTCAGCTTCCCTCAGAGTGTCCACCCTGGATGATTTCCCCTTCCCTCCCACTCACCTCACTAAAATAACTTCTGTTTTTGCCAACGCCTGAGCACATAAGCCAGAGAAGAAGCTAAACCTCACAGGTAACAGGACTCATTTTCATCTCTTTGAAGAGATTTTTATGCTTGGAAGTATTCTAGCATTAGTCTAGCATACGTCAAGTCCTTAAAATGAACAAAACTAACACTTTAGTATGAAAGCAGATTCTGTCTGTAAATTAGGTCTGAAGATAGGAGAGAAGGTGTAATTATTACTGAGAATTTCCAATACAACTTTTTGTGGGGTTGGGAGGGTTTGTTGGTTTTGTTTTTTTTTTTTTTTTTGAACTCATAAATGCTTGTTTCTTGTCTAAAACTTTTCTGTATAATTTCAAGCACTGCATGAGGGATTTTGCAGCCTAACCAGTCGAAACAAATGGACGTGCTTTAGATTCCTCTCAAAACTTGATGCTTCTGGAGACTTCAAGACACAAAAAATCCAACTCTTTTGTAAAAAGGCATATAAGAAGGAGCAGGAAAAAAGCACTAATTCAAGTAAATTGTTCAGTCAGGGATTTATATGGTCAATCTGATTGGATATATTACAGATATACATTCTTTATGCCCACACACACATATCCATAGCTAATAAACAGACATGTATGTATACATACATATATATAAACTAAAAATCCCCAAACTCTTTGCTATTATTTAGTTCATTATTAGTAACATTTAACTAACGATATTATGTCAACTGGCCTTTTGACCTTTTCTGTCTAATTAAACTTGAAAGAACAGATGTCTATAAAACCTGCTCTGAACCAGTCCAGTCTTTTCAGATTCACAGCTAAAGACATCTTTATAACTGGCGATGATTGCTCAGATTTATTAAAAAGTAGTTATTTTCATTGCCCCATTTATCAATTAAAACTGTGTAGCAACTGTGTAGCACTGTGTAGTAACCAAAGTCCTATTTCTAGCACCAAGCCAACAGACAAACACAACTAAAATACATGACTTTTTGTCTCTGCTGTGTGCCCAGCGAGCCTGCTCTTGGGCTACTTGCACATACTGGTACATCTTCTTTCCTATCACCACCTCCATCAAGGGGAGACTGCACAGGCATTTCTGGATGTGCCAAAACCACTTTTCCACTTTCCTCTGTGGTTGCCTGTGTGATTTGCCTCAGCTGGGAGGCTCTGTTGAGCAGAAATCCCATGGTCTAAGCCAGCTCTGGCCCCAAGCTGGCTGGGGTCTGTCCCACCCAAATAAACCTTTTATAAGGAATGGCAAAACAGGGATGGATGACCAGGCTCATGCTGTCTTAACTCCTCCATAAGCCTACAGACACAATGCCATTGGGTTGTGAAAATTAAACTTGCATGTCTGTGATTTAAAATAATGTCACTATAACAAATTTACAGCCAAAATTTCCTGAAAGAAAACAGTGTGAAGACATTGGCTGTTAGGAGATCTGTTGCCAAAAATGCATCAAATTTATGGATATAATATAATATAATATAATATAATTAATATAATATAATATAATATAATATAATATAATATAATATAATATAATATAATATAATATAATATAATATAAATATAAATTTTACTTTCCTGGCTGCCCACTTCCTCTTCAGTCCTAGCAATTTTTCTGTTTGAAAATTACTCAGTTTGGCATAGATCAACAAGTTTTACTTGGCCAATATAAGAAGAAAGGAGAAAGGAATTGCGTACCAAAAAATCTGAAATTAAGAGCCAGTAGGCACACATTGGAACCCACAGAATTCCAGCTGATCTTTTTTCAGTGTAAAGGTAGTCAAACACTGGTACAAGGATCTCCTTCCCTTAAGATACAGAGAAGTTGAGAAACAAGCCTTTTTTATATGCATTACTTGGAAAACTAAGTATCAAAAATAATTTTCAAGAATATATCACACAATGCTATATTATGATTTTAGTCAGTTTCAGTTTATGATTGCCACATACGACTTTCCTGAGAATAATCCTGTTGTCCACCCTGGACACACAGATTAGAAGCTGAACTCAGCTTCATACTAAATGCAGTACAATGGCTATAATTGAAACTGTATCTCATCCATGGGGATTGAGAAACATTTCCCATGCCTGAAGTCCTTCTGAGCATCTCGAGTAGATCTCAACTCTATCTGAAGTAAGACCCAAGAGCGTTTTACCTCTCTCTTCTCTGCAACACATCCATCCTTCCAGGAGGAAAGAGCCAAGATATTTGACCTTGTAAGGACCACCATGCACACAAGGGAGCTGGATCCCTGCTCTGCACAGCTGGGACTCCAAAGATCATATCCTACTGTGTCACCCATCTCTCAAAGCTGTTGCAACTTTTAGATACCAATTTGGGATGAAAGTCCCTCCATTAACTGCACATGAAGCCCAGTATCCCCATCTAGGCATTCAAACAATGTTTGAAGCTGGCTGATGTAAATTCCTCTCTGATCCCTTCATTCATTCCCACAAATGCACCCATTGTTGCTCATTAGCTGTAATTCGAGAGTCAAGTTTCCAAACAGAGCACGGCAGTGTAAATTGCACAGACATTTTGCAGTTCCCAGAACATTTGCATGTGCAGTTATTGTGCATCAGCCTCATCGACCGCAGCTCCCGCGTACAGAATTGTAACCAAGATCACGGCAGATGCCACACTGAATCCTGCACAGGCATCCTCATCCTGCACAGGGTTCTGTGTACAAAAACCTTATACAGCAAGCAAGGATAGTTATCAAATACAGGCTCAATGTCCATTAGATAAAAGCAATCAACAAAAGAGATCATTACCAAAATATTACTTCCCATTTACCTTAATTTGTGTTCTGGTTCCCAAAGTGTACAGAAAGTAATGTTACACACAATAATTATGGCAAATAAGGTAATAGTCCAAAAGCACAAAGCAAAAAGGAAAATGCCACGCAATCATAAAAAGCAATAAAAAAGCAAGAGATTTTCATCACACTTTTCTTTATTAAAAAATACACTCCACGAAAGTTCAATTCTTCCCTAATTCTCTCTCAAGAGGGAGTTCCCATTTGACCTAAATGTCTGTGCATGAAAAATTTATTAAGTGACGTGGTTTGCTTTATTTAGAATAAAAGAAATATCTGTTTGCCATTATTACTGCAGGGAGCAGAAGGCAATGCTAGGTCAGATGAACATAATACTTCAAGGTTTCTTTGTCCTTATTGTGACCTCCTGCTACCTAAATACAAAATTCAAAATAATCCAAAGAGAGGTGTAATATTTAAATAATATCTTTCCCAAAGAACTTGCTAAAGAACCTACAAGAAATACTTATCATGGAGTTTATTACATCATACTGTTTCAATTGCTCACACCTAAGTATTTCACATTGTCTGGCAATGGAAAATGATGCTTTCCAATGTATCAATAAAGCATGAGTTTAGCATGTAATAGGCACTTCAGGAAACTTGTTTTAAGTAAAAAGATATTCTTCTGGTACATGTATTTTCTCTCTTTTCCCATTTGGAGTTAGGCAAATAATTTATTTTGATAAATGGTTAAAAGTTTGCATTGGTACCAGATGAATTAATATGAAATTCAAATTTAAAGTAAGGCTTGTCCAACTGTTTTATTTTGTTAAAAAATAATGCAAATTTGGCAATTTAGTGACTACCTCACTGCTAAATTCCTGATATTCGAAACTGACTTCAAGGAGGGCTGTTTTTGCTAGTTTTTGTTGGTACTTAACAGATTTAGTTCTGCCATCCTTTCTCCGACCCAGGAAACTGTAGTCACATGCAGCCCGAGCCAGATTTGAAAAGACATGTGTGAGATCAGCTTCATGCAAACACAGTTACTAAATATTCTGCAGTATCATCTGAAAGGAAGTAGGGTAAATTGTCTTTAGAAGAAATACCAGGCCGATGACAGCAACCAAATACAGATGCCATGTGATTCCCCCCTGGACTGGTATCCAATTTCTGTCCAGCCTGACTTGAGCATGGCACCTGTGAGGACAAGGAAAGCTCCGGCTCCATCCTCCTGCTACCCTTTCTGTGCTGCTCACTGTCAGAAAGCACCCTGGTTAATGCAGCAGGAAACAGAGGTCTAGTTACACAAACTGGGAGATTTTTACTACATATAAACCTCCGTTCAAGATAAGTAACAGTTTAGACTGGAAGTATAATGAGTTCACACTGTTCCAGGTATATTGTGTGGTGTTTAATGGAAGAAGAACACCTGCAAAATGCTCCTATTAGGGGAGGCCACCTAAGTACCACAGCCACTCAGCATGTTTGTAAGAAAATCAGACATAAACACAAGGACAGAGACAACAAACTCTTTCAGAAAGTTTTCCAGCCCTTGTTAAACCCAGGTGACCTGTTTCAGGTAGAGCTGGTGAGAGGCTTGGGCTAGGAGGTGCAAAGCAGTGTGTGGTGGTCCATTGCTTCAGGTCATCACAAAACCTGCTCTTTATGGTCCACTCAACCCAATGGCACAAAGGGCATTTCTGGCAGCATCTCTTCAAAAACCCCCAGGGTACTGGTGATGATCCTGCAGAACATTTCTGAATGCTCACAGTGGCCTACACTGCCATGTGGAGAAGGAAACTGAGGCAGTCATGGATGCTTGCTCTGCTCTCATGCCACAGTTGAGTGCAGGACTCTGAGGACTTTTTTCCCACTCTGCCTTTTAGAATTAGCAGGGTGAAAACGAAGTCGAATTCCTCATTTGTGTTTAATTGTAGCTCAGATACAATGAGCCCCATTGTCAGTATGTTCTACAGATTTCTAAAACATTTTAGATCACAAATGTTGTTTTTAATAAAAAGTTTATGAGCAAATGTAGTCAACCTCTTGCCATATGCAAAAAAAATGTCATTCGTTCCTCGCACAGGAGAACAGGAAAAGCCAGTTTTATCTTCAAATAAGAATATTCATCAACAGCACTTAATGGAGAAAGTTGAAACATTCTCTTTCCATTAGTATTGGGGATTTTTAGAAATGTAATTGATATTTTTTGTACATCCTACACTGAGCACCAACTCTAATTAGATGCATGGTTCCCTCAAAACTTTGGTATGCAAAGAATTGTCTGAAGCCAACAAACATCCCAGAGAGAGATAAGTCTACCCAACCTCAAAACAAGATCTTTGTCACTGCAGTTGGCCAGATATGTCATTTTCATAAGCAAAACCTGAATTTACATATTTGGGTCCATAAAAAATAACAAAAAACTAGACTTGATTTGTCACATAAAACAATGGGTCTTGAATAAGTGTAGAGTTTCTTCTCATATATAAATATTAAAAAAAATAAATCTACAATCTACTGCAATGCTAACTAACTACATTTTCCTTTTACACATTGTATTCTGCCTGTGAAAAAAGGCATCTTGTAATTTATGAACTAAAGGTTCTATTTATATTTATGTACTTATGTTTTATTCTAATAAAATCATCCAACCAAAAGAGTAGAAATGTTCATACAAGTGTAGCTATTGAGGCACTATCTCAAATGATGTCAGTACTCACATTAGGAATTTTAATCAAAAAATCAAAGTTATTCTTATGACTAAATTCATGTTTCTATTGATGTACTGATTTTTTAAAAACAAAATATTAAAAAAAAAATTACAGAAAAAAAATACCCCAAAGTGGTGTCATTTTTAAAAAGTCCATTGAAATAAAATTATCATCTGGTACATGGGGTTCTCAGGTAAGATGGAATGTCAGCCTGCAAAAACGTGTTGAGATGACATTTCTCTTAGCTTGTTCATGGGAATATGAAAAAAACCAACAAATGCTTAATTAAACCCTCATCCTACGTATGGTCCTGGATAATGTAAAACAAGTGGCAAAAACATTGTTGTCTGAGGTTAAAAAATTAATCCCTAAGAAATTAAAATTTTAAATTTGCTAAAAAATACAAGTATACTAAAGCGGTTGTATTTCACCTTTATAAATAAACATGTACACAAGATTTTCTGAGCTAAAAGAGAATCTTTCATCCTCTCTAGTCTCCTGGCCTGATGGGAAATAAGTAATTCATTTAGTACATGTAATATATGTGTGTCATACCAATAGGAAGTATCAGAGTGGGTCATGTTTTTACTTTGTGTGTTGACACAGTAATTGGTCAATTATGTGTAATGGAGACTAACTGCCTCACACAAAAATATAGCTACACTCTACCTACACTCTCTGCATTCATAAGAAAAATAAGTTGGCATTTTTTCCCACATACATTATGGGAGTCAAACAAGATAAAGGCATTGAAAAAGCTTTAGAAAAGGCAAAAATCAATCACATGTAATTTTCACCATCTTATAACATATTGTTCTTAGCAATCTCTTAAAAACTCTGCAACAGGAACGGTCTTAGAGATGAGGAGATGTCAGCACACCTGAGGTTACTGAGTTTGACCCCGGGCTTTGGTGTGACCCTGAACTTTGGGTGTCTACCACAGACCTTGCCCTTCTCCTCACACCCTACAGAAAGTGCCATACTGAGCACTTAGGGATTAATTAGCCAGCTCAAAACTATAACTGTATGTTAAAATAGTTGTTTAAGCCCCCTGCACATTCAGGCAATGAGGAAAAGTGTCTTTAGAGGAGGATTTCTCTCTTCCTTGGAATTTAAGATATAGGTCATGAGGACCACCCTTCAGACATGCCATTCTTTTTCCTCTGATTGCTGTAGAAACGCAGATTTATTTTTTCTGGTAGACAAAGCTGGGTGAAAGTGATATAACTGTACTAATACAAAATATCTAGTTTGCCGTTTGTCTGTCTGAAAAGGAATTAAATTTTACCAAATCTAGTTTGAATCAAATGAAGTTTCAGTGACATTGAAGAAAAAGAAAAAAAAAATCATTCACAGAGTGCTATAAAAATATCTCTATAATAAAACAGCTACTAAAAATGTCCTTTGCATTTAATTTTTAAAAAAGACTTTGATTTAACAGATAAATTTAATTTATTGCTTAGGTAGAACCTTTGGGTATTTTACAAAGTACTGATGAACTACTGTACTATCTCTTTGTCACCTTGCAGATCTCATTAGTGTGCAAGGCACTTGCACTGAAGGTCTTATTTTCATTCCTTACCCTATTTACAAAAAGCTAAAAGAATAATTAAATTATTAAATGAAGTTCCTGAGTTACAGCAAAACCTTTATTCACTCTCTTCAAAGAGCACTAGAGTTGGGACCTTGAGTTCACCAAGGACAGAGGTGCCAGCTTTCCTTTGGTGCTTGAGAACTGTGGGAACTGACCTGGGATCACCAGGATCTGTCAGGCTCTTGGACAGGAGCCCCTGTCTATGTCCTGGTCCCCACAGCCTGTCCACGTGCATGTTGGGGATGATTCTGAAACAGGTGTGCAGAAACAGAAGAAAGAAGGACAAAGCAGAGGTTTTCACTGCTGTTCTACATAGGGGTCATGAAGGGACAGTATGTGACTTTCCAAAGCACCTTTCTCTGATGTGGCTATGGAGGCAGAGAGAGCCATAGCCTAAGGAAAACCAAGTACAAGAAAAGAAAGTGCAAACAAGATCTGTGAGAGAAAGAATTTTTTTTTTTCCCTAAAGCAGTGCACATAGAGAAAAAGATGGAAAGCAGGTAGCTTAAGGACAGAAAGGAAAACTTGAAGAAAGCAAACGAGCAATGTTATTTTTAAAAAAAAAAAAAAAAAAAGGTTAAAAAAATCCAACAACATAGGATGCCCAGGGAAGGAGATCAATCTTTGTTATCTTTGTTTCCCAGTACCTCTCACTTGCCACAGGTCAAAGTTCCAAGACAGCATGACAGACTTCAACTGTCTATCGTGAAAAAGTCCTGGCACCTCTTCCTTGTGGTTACTGTCAATCAGGAGCAACTGTCAAAAATTACTGTGAACAATGGAAGTACACATGTACAGAGGTGATCTCAAAAGATGACAGAGTGGTTTTTGACAGATTAAGATAATATTCTGCCTTCCCTGTGTATTTGCTTAACTTTCAGGATTCAGGGGGAAGTAGAGAAATACAGATCCATGTAAGTAGAGGCTGGGAGTAAGGCAGGCCATCTAGAAATTGTCTTGCAAACCAAAACAAAAGAAAGGCAAAGGGAATTACCATAATGAAAAAAGAAAAGGTAAAAATAAATAAATTAAAACAAGTCAGAGAAGGTGAGTACATGGGAGAAAGAAAGAGATGGGGAGAGCAGACAGGTTATGTTCTCATTCACCCTCAAGTCATGGATTTACACTTGTCTAACAGGCAACATGAATAGGCCAAGCTCTCCTTATCAGCACCAGCTAAAAATGAATGACAAACCACACAGATGAAAAAGACTTATTAGTTCAGCCAAGTCTATTGTTTTTATAATCAAATTTAACTGGTTGTTCACGAACCAGACCTCAAATGCATACTTTTAAATTATACTGAGCATTAAGTTTGAGGGGAAAAAACCCTCTATAACTTTTGATTATATATTCAGGGGTTTTGTTTGTATGTACTTTTTTGGTTAGAGTTTTAAAAATCTATGAATTGTGTTAGATTTTCTCCCTCCTCTGAGCAAGTGTAAGGCTTGGAATATCCAACCTTTGTATTCTGAAATGCATCACCTTTGCACTTGTCAAACTGAAGCTCATTGTTGTTCATTTCTATTCATGCTTTTCTACATCTCTTTTTATGTCAAGCTAATGGGGCTTTAATTTTTTTGCTCACATCTGGAAGCCTGTACCTCATTGTTCCACACACCTGTACATGACAGTTGTGAAGAACAGATAGGACAGAATCCACAGCAGAAAAAATTATACCGTTCATTTTTGGGCTCTGTTTACTTAGGGCTTTATCCCTGGTACAGATTATTTCTTGAAAAGAAAGAAATCATCCATTAGGTACATGTCAGATACCAGAAAGCCTCAGAGCAGTGTCAACAAAAATCCTTCATAACAGACTTAATTCAAAGGAAAGTCAGCTACTGTCATCCTGAAAGCTGCAGAGATTCTAGCTCTAGTTTGCTATAAATCATAACTCAGGATTGCAATTTCATTTAAGTTTCCTCCCTTGTATTCTATTCTGCAGCAGATATTTTTCTTTTTTTAATTGAAGCTTTACTGTGGCTTAAATCCTTACTGACTTCAACACAGAAAGCAACAACAATCCTAATAAAAACTGGTATGAAGATAATTTTTCATTAGGTTTCTTTATTCATCCTTCACCTAATTTCCAAGTTATACAGCAGTGCTGCACGGAAACATTCAAATTGGGCAAAGTTAATTTTGTGGGTATGAAAAAAAAGACAAGAAAATGAAGATTAAGACTTTACTATGACCTGTTATTGTCTTTGTGAGTATTTCAGGTTTCCAAGACCACACTGATCAGCTTGATTTTTAATTTTTTTTTCTTAGTAAAGTTCAAATATTAGGTTCATAATACATTTTCAGAGGAAATAACATGGCTTAATTATTACACACCACTTAAAACAGCTAATAGATGAATATTGAAATGTAAATGACAGCATTACTAACAAACCAATCACTGCTTTGTGAAATACTTTAAGTCTTTTCTATGAAAAAGATAATTAACCACTAAGATATTGATCTCAACTCTAAAAAACTAAAGTTAAGTTATGGAAATATAGACCAAATTATTAGGCCTCAACGTCATGTTGCCACAGGTGCAATGTCATTGCTCAAACCAATTTTATACATGATACAATTATTACATGGTATTACGGATTTTTCATCACTTTTGTGTATATTAAAGTAGGTATATGAGATAATATCAAAGCATAATCACATTTAGAGCTTGAGCTCTACTGTAAGCAATTCGATAAGAGGGTTCATTAAGGTTTTAAGAAAAAACAAAAAAAACCCAAAACAAAACAAGCAAACAAAAAAACCCAACCAAAAAACCAAAAAAACCCCAAAAACCCAAAAACCCAAAGGAGGGATTCCTTAAATTTCTGGAGACTGGGAAATTAAACTTGAGAGGTATGAATTCAGCTTGGTCCACTGTTCCTCCCTAACTCCATGAGCAGCAGGCATCAGATTTGGGTTTGGAGCCAGGTAGGCTTTGAGTGTTTATAGGTGTTACGATGTGAAAAGTGAAAAAATTCACCTGATCTAAATGGAAACAGCCATACTTTCCCTGATATCAGTTTTGCATAGTTTCCACTAAAACATACCTTACAAAAATATCCACAAACTTGTGGTTCCCTACTCCATTAATAAGCCCCCAAGTAGGTCAAATACACAAGCTCATCATAACAAGCCTATTAAGTAATAATCTGAAGAGCAGCAATGTACCTTTAGTACTTAAAAAAATCCAAATCAATGTATTCCTAGGGGTATATATAAAAACATTATTTTGGTGGAATTTCCTGCTGTGCTGCAATGTTCTCAATAGCATTTGCTTTTTGTGTCTCCTATAGGACAGGGCTGCTTTATTAGCAACAACAAAAAAATCACACAAAATGCAGTTCTCCTATTCTGCACTGTTAAAAGACCCCTTCACCAGTCACCCTTTTTAGTGATACAAGAAAGGGATACAAAAAAAATTATTCAACTTTGTTCTCTTTCAGTGTTGCACAGAAAGATTTTAAGGAAGAAATCACTCTAATATGAAAGCCACAGAAAGGAGCCACATGGAATATTGTGATTCTATGAACTAAATTACTCTTTTAGTGAGATAATCTTTCATCTACAGGGAACTAGGGTCTGTGATCTTTGTGACTATTTTTATACATTGCAAAACAGCAATAAGACTTTGGTAAAATTCACCAGACTTGGCCATCAGCTTAAATTTTGGCTTGGATTCTCTGGAGAAGAACTGTTTTAAGCACATGTTAAAGCTCAAACTAACCCTCAAATAGTCATGCATTTGTTCAGATAATGTCTGTGAGCAGGTTTCTCTGCTGCAGTTTCAGCTACTGCTGATCTGTGTCTCCCAGGACCAGAAGAGCGACATGAACCATCCCTGGCAGAGGAGCTCACACAGGTTTCACTTTCCTTGTGAACAAGAGCCTGGCACATGCACTAAGCAGCACTGAGAGCTGCCTCACCTGCACACTGCACAGTCAGCACACAGGAGAAAATACAATAACCCACTTTCTGATTTAGTGATTAATTTTAAAAGCCCTGCTATAGTTTACAGTCATTTCACATTTCCTGCCAACAATCACAAGTTCCAACAAAAAAATACAGTGGCTGCAGTGCTGCACATGACACAAAGAGATGGTACATGCTGGCACTTTGTCAGAGCCAGCACCCTGTCCCAGGCAGCCACTGCCCCTGACAAGGGAAAGGAGATCTCCTGGTCTTCAGTCATCACCAAGTGTGTGGCCTCGAGTCTAAAGGGACATATTGAAACCTTCTAAATTCTGTCACATTTACTGAGCATCACAGCACCTGTCAAAAGCATCTCTGAGGTACAAGAACCAGACAGAAAGAAATATTAGACAGAAGGAATCAGGAGTAATATAGCCCTGATACCTGCAGAAGCTCACATGGAAAAGGTCATCTCCCTGATCAATCCAGGCCATGTCACACAGACTCATAAGTATCCACAGCTTTGGTTCAACCAGGAATATCAGTCCTGAAGACATTAACACTTCATCCTGATAGAAACGCTGATATATGAACTATTGGTTTCCATTTCAAGTTCAGATGTGATTCTTACACCATCACTTCAAGAAAAATTTTTCTATCATCCCTCAACATGCAGTCACTTGGCTGTTGAAAGCCAGCTCTGCTTTTCAGAGCTGAAGACTATTTGAAATCCAAATCTAAAATGTACAATTCAACAAATGAAACAAAATTAATCCCTTTCACAAAATAAACCCTTCTCTTCCTTAATGAATCTTTTTAAAAGACTAACAAAATAATTAACTAGCAGCTAATTGATTTGGAGGAGGGGGGTTTTGGGGAGCTTGTTTTTTTGTTGCTTTTTTAACAATATCAAACTCTAGAATTATGGCCTCCTGTTGATGTATTTCCTCAATAAAGTCAAGCAAGTTTTAGAATGTCTTTAATTCTCTGGAAAGTTTAGGTTAGATATTGCACATTTTGTGGGGAGTAACTATTTATTCCTTTATTCCTTATTCAAGATATCTCCTTTTATGCTGTATTCTAGAATGTGGCTCCATTTATGCTCTAATCTATGCAGAAAATAGAGACATAATTAAAACTGGAAAGAAGCAACATATTCACTGCTCTGCCATTCCACAGGCTCAGCAAAATGTGTGCACACAAAACCTAAACACCACCATACTCAATTTCTACACTGCTTTTTTTTAGACTCCCACTTAACAAGCCTGTCATTCCTCACAATGCTTTAACAACTTTGTATTTGTAGAACAAAATTTCTGTTCTGCATGATGCTGTTTTCAACCCTATTATGCCAGGAAATGGGCTTCCCCCTCCCATTCTCTCAAATGTTAGTCTGTAACCTTTATTTTGTAGACGTATAAGAGGCAAAATTTAAGGCAGCTGTTGCCATTTTCAGTGTATTTCACCAGCTGACATGGAAACTCCATAGAAGCCAAGGTGCTTTGGGCTTTTTGTTTTTCCTGTGGAGGGGGGCTGAAATATGATTTCTGATGGTATATTGCCCACAAAAATGCTTTGCCAGCGCTCCTTACTGTCCCTGTGCATTGGAGTTTCTCAGAGCAGGACTCAGCTACTACGTGAAAGGCTCGAAAGCTGACACAGAGGAAAACACTGCCACAATTCATAGTAAATGTCCTTGTGGGCTCTGGAATGTTAATGTGCTGCATGCTGCAGTGAGGACAGCGCATCCAAATAGCTTCAAACTATTATAACAAGTTAAAAATTGTCCACTGTAGCTATTTAAAGGTCATTAGTTACTTTATATATATATATATAGTGCATGTATTCAGCTAGCAGAAATCTGGTACTGCATTGTTGGCCATAAAGGGAAAAGTTGGACAAGTTCTAAATAGAGATCAAAGCCTGGGCCAGATCCTCAATTAAAGTCAAATGAGTTATATTCATGCATGCCAGCAGAGGATAATTTTCAGAGTGCAGAAGACTGTATCACAGCAAGAGTTAAATGACAAACCACTACTGGTGTGACTAATTCTAGCTGCTCTTGCCCAAATATTCAAGAACTGAGTTGAAAAAAACACTAAAAAACAACCCATGACATGCTGATTTTCTGTGACATCTCTCTTGCTTATGCTCTTTTTGGCTTCAGAAAAAAAGAAACTTCACAAATAGTAGATAATGACAGCAGTGTGCAACCTGCTCCTACCTTTAAAACTATCACCACAAGCAACTTCACTCACAAGCAGCAAAAAACCTATGGGTGAGAGTACAGTAAATGCAACATTTGTGGTCAGCAATTCCTATGATTTTGGGACAAGATGTTTGAGTATATTGGAAAAGATTTGTTTTGTTTGGGTTTATTAAAGCTAAAAAAGTAAAATAGCTAAGAGGTGTTTTACTAAAGTCACAACCCTGAGAAGAAAATTATTTCATTTCCTTAATAATAAAAAAAATATAAAGAGATTCTTTCTGCTGCCACTATTAATTCGGCAATGCTTTGGTTTTCATGTACATATGCTGCGTAGTAATAAGTTCCTTTCTAAACAAACAGTATCAAGTAGTGGAAAAAGGCTTAACAAAAAAACCTTCAGGTTTTAAGTTTGTGAGTGAAAGGAAAAGATACTATGCTGCCCAGGGCAGTAGAAAACTGAAAATATCTTATCAATTTTACATGGTTATCTCATTGTGATTTACAGGGCTGGGTTTTCTTGACAAATAATCCCACATTCTACAATTATTAAAAAAAAAAAAAGGTACCAAAAATAAAGTTTTTTCTGCTCTCTTTGGCCACAAATAGAGGAAAAACTGGGAAAAGATCTAAGAGAAGAGATATTATATAAAGGGGAACTGAGAAAAACTATAAAAACAAGACTAAAGCAAAAAGGAATAAAACAGGCTTTCCACAATCCATATGGATTAAGACCCACATATTTATAATTCTGAAAAACAGAAATTAATGCTGGAAACATTTGCTGAACTATATTTGCACTTTTTGTCTCAAAGGTCAAAGAGGTGTATAATGGTTTTGCAAAGAGAAAAGTCACTGTAATAAGGTTTGTTACTTCCTACACTTGCTCTGTAACACTAACGCAGAGAGCAATGAACTGTACTTTTGGAAACTCTAAGGAATTGTCTTTTATAGCTGAAAGGTCAAAAGAGAATATGGAAGACCAGCTATTAAGTTGCATGGTCTTTATGTATGGTTCACAGTCAGTCAGTGAATTTAAAGGAAATTCTGTGTTGGAGAACAGATATAGGGCTTGTTCCTTTTTAGCATTCAAGCAGGAGAACCCAATCCCTTTGGTGTACAGCTGTCCCTCCCCAACACACACAATCTTTCCAGCATATTTCCCTGCTCTTTAACATTTCTGTACCTATTCAAAATGAACACAAGCCTATTTCACAAGCACTTCCCTGCTCCTCCTGCATGGCAGGAGCTGGCACAAGTGCAGTCTCCCAGCAGAGTGGGTTAGGGCAGCTGGCGAGTTGTAGCCGTCCCAATCCTTTGGTGTTTTGTGAAAGCGCTGTCAGCCCATGGAAAGCTCTCTGCAACTGAATGAGATGGTGGCAGGGGCGGTGATAAGGGAGCTGCACTGAGAATGGCATCAATTCAGGCTGCCTGGAAGCCTGGACATTCTGTCTAAGGCACAGCACTGAGATAGTGTTTCACTGTCCTGGCTGGCCAGGGCTGCGGCGCTTCCCAGACACAGGAGCCTGAGGTCAGATACAGCCACAAAGAAAGTTTCCCTACACTTGGACACTGAGCTGGTGGGATCTTCACTGTTGAATTCTACAACTCATCACCTGATACACCCCCAAGAGCAGTTTCTCTGGCCTTTGCCTGCTTTCTACACAAGGGATGTGAGCAAAATAAAACCTTCTATACTCCCCAAACCAAAGTCTTATGACAGTGTTCTTTGGATGCTTTGTCCAGCTGGCGGATATTGTCCCCAGTCAGAGTCACAGGGAGAAACCTCACTCAGCATTCCAGCTTCGGATCCTCCCTGGGAAATTCGTAATAATGTAAAATAAAGTTTTTGCAAAGGAAATGCCTCCCAGCGGTCACTGGTTAGCCATTATGGACCAAGATTAACATTGTTTCTTTTATTGAGGAGAAAACCAGGCAACTGCTGGGTTATTGTGGAAAACATTGTAACTATCATTTCTGCCCAACAGGAATGTTGATCCATCTGGCTCATTAGAAGTCTATGCTCCAGTTAATCCAGGTCAAAGCTGTTTTACTTCCGTGCAGTGGAAACTATTTTGAGAAGTTCTGAGCAGTGCCCACAGATTGAGACAAACAGCCATGCAGAGCTCTGAGCACAATATATGCACAACAAAAAAATAAACAGCCTTCTGCCCTATGTGCCATGAAATAATAGATCTAAACTTGTCAAGGCTCATCCTTGATTACATTGTTGTGTTTAGAAATTATCGTTATTATCTTTATGCATCATTGCAAAGCAGTTCTAATGATTACAGGGGACTACAATCTGGAACATTTGCACCAAAGAAACACCCAACTAGAATGGAGGCTCACTAAAATAAAGTTGAACATAAAATGAAAAATAAAATAAAATAAAATAAAATAAAATAAAATAAAATAAAATAAAATAACTTTCCAAGTTAGAATTTCCAAGTGTTTCTTTTG
Source organism: Catharus ustulatus (assembly GCF_009819885.2). Lineage (NCBI taxonomy): Eukaryota > Metazoa > Chordata > Aves > Passeriformes > Turdidae > Catharus > Catharus ustulatus. The sequence goes on from NC_046222.1 coordinate 114,800,882, forward strand.
TTTTTGGTTTTTTTTTTTCAGAAAATTTGTGGTGCTATAACTCTCTTCTAAATTAAATATGCCTAGGACATTCTTTGTAAAGCAAACCTGTAATTACAGAATATCATGGGCTGCAAGGAAGGCCATCTAGTCCAACACTGTTCTCAAAGCAGGGCCTCCTCCAGGGCTGAGTCCAATTGAGTTTGGAACCCTGCCAAGGGAGGAGTTTCTACAACTCCTCTGCTTCACTGATGACACCCATGGTGGAAAACAATATTCTTAGTATCTTGTCAACATTTTAACTTCAGAAACCTGTTTCATCCTTTCTCTGTGCACCCCTGAGAAGAGTCTGACTTGATTTTCTTCGTAACTATCTATTAGACAGGAATTAGATCCCTTCTTACCCTTTTCATGGCCATTTAGTACAGTAGTTTTAACTTTCATCACCAGGCAGAATACAGTTTTGCACTCACTACAGTTCCCTACAGTTTTCTGATGATGGGATTTTAGTCCTTTCTCAGTTTGTAATTAACTATGGACTAGTTTTAAGTAAAAGGAGAGCATCCTATATTCAAAAAATTTCCCTCTTACACTATATGTCCACAGTGTATTAAAGTCTTAACCCTGTGTGGAATTACCTAAGTTCTCTAAAGATGCCTGAAACAAACTCAAATACTGGTCAGGGAAACCATGAGAGGCAAAGTTAAGCTGAGTTAAACAGAATGCTTATACAAAAACTGAGTTAAGTGACATGCTTATACGATATTGAGAATTATCTATTTGTGACATAGTTGTTGAAACCATTTCTCAAATTTTGAAAGAAGCCTGTCTGTCAACAGGAAAAGGGTGAATCCATGATTATCAAATGCATATTTGAATCAGCTCCTGACTGAGATACACACAACCCCAGTGCAAATCTCCTGCAAGTTTGATGTTCTAAATCAGGAAGGTTGTTAACCTTTGGAGTCATTTGTAGGGTATCTAGAAAGAAGGGAAAAAGGTTTTTGTCTTAGATCCAGAATGCTCTGTATTATCAAAGTATGAAATAGAAAATGGATTAATTTATGAGAGGAAAAAAAGGGCAAAATAAATTATATACCATGGATATTGCAGATTCAAATTGCACAGAACAAGGAGAAATCAAAAAAGAATTTCTTTGTGGGCTGAGATGCCTCCAGAAGTCATCTCTAAATCCCTGAGTGTGAATAGTTCTTCAAGGCATGGCAAACCCTGAAGTGGGCTGGAAAGGCCAGTAAGCCTCATGCTCTAGCAGAGATATTGAATGGAAAAATTATCAACCCAGGGTAAATTTGCAGACTCCCACAACATCTTGTTCCTGGCAGACTTGTGGCCTCTCAAGACTTTAAAGGAACTGCAGTGCAGTTTCAAGGACCTAATAGTGGGCAAATAATGACAATTTTGAACAGGCAGTGAGATCGCTCCCTCCATGAGCTTCAAGACAAGGAGAGAGAATCATCACAGTCACTCTCCGGAGTATGATTTAAGTCAAAGCTGTTATCAAAATTCTGAACACAGGATTGTTGTATTCAGCTTAAGCATATGAACAAACCAAAGAAGCTGCACTCAATGAAGTTTATCAGTAAATGGCCAAGTGAAAAGGCTTTTAAGCTTCTAAACATTTCATAGAATTTTAATTCTAAAGGTAGCATACATTAAATATGAAAGCCATTCTGAATTTCCCACTTTCTCTAGGAAAATACACTAAATAATATTTTCAAAACACTGGGAAATCCAAGCATTTTTTTTCCTAATATCTTTGAAATATGTAATATCCTAATATCTCGCCCCACTTGAGAATGGGCATTAGGTACACAGGAGAAATTTCTATTTTTCTCTGTCAGCTGTTTTTTCAGTATCCAAGTAAATAGCAAAAAGGAAGACTGAAAACACAGTAAAAGAAATTGAAGATCCCTAAGGAAAAGAGATAGGAGTTTTTGTGAAGGATCAAAAGGGGATTAGATATATATGGTCAGTTAAGGAATTATTCTGGGAGAAGAGATTTACTGTGAAACAAAATTGGCTTACAGTTGAAGACACTGGTAAGTCTGCAGAGCTGATATGGAGGAGCCATCAGACTTTCCCACCCCATTATGAGAAGCACCTTGCTTATTTTTCTTGGCTCAAAGAATGCACCATACAATGAGATTTATGTTCTTATGAGATAAATGGTAAAGTAATATAGATGACAATAGTCATTTCAGCAGATCAAGAAGCAATATTATCAATACCATGGAAATAAAATCAACAATAACTTGGTTTTGTTGCCTGTTGACTAAGAGTCCATCAGAGAGGATCTTTTCCTGTTTTGTTCTCTTGTGGTATGAGTTTTTCAAAAGGAGAAAGGGAATAAGATCCTTTCAGACAGGGTGAAGGGATTAGTGTATCATGCTGGTGATTTGGGATCAAAACTGGCATTGTAACTGCTAGAACATTTCTTAGCAGTAATGAGGAGGCTGGCTGAAAAACGGAGAGAGGGATTCAGTATCAGTAGCCACAGTAAACCATGTTATTACTTCAAAAGCTCCAGTTCCTAACAATAAAGACAGAGAAGAAAGAGGCTTAGCAGGGCACTTACCAACAGCGTCATTACCTGTGGGCAAAGGCAACCAAGCCCAGCTCCAATTTGCCCATTTTTTCTGCCAAGCCATAATAGGTCCCATAACATTTTTACTCAAAATATGTAAAAACTGAATCTACACATTTTTTACAGTGAAGTGGGAGGAGGAGGGCAAAAGGACAATCATGACAAATCAATTTGCAAAGGAGGACCAGTGCCCTGCAGTTGGCAAAGCAGTTTATGGGCAATAGTACTTGAACAATGGATAATGGGAGCAGCCCACAAGCACCTCCAGCAGCCCTGGCCCCACACAGCTGAGACATTCCTCTCCCTCCCTCAGGCCTCCAGTGAATACATCTCTGTCCCAGAGTGTATGGGACTGTCAGAGCTGCAGCTTTCCCTCTGTGGCTTCCAGGCTCTGCTGCTCCAGGTGGTCATGTCCAACCCCACAGAGACCCGAAGGCAGCACCTGCAAGAGCACCAGAGCTGGTGGCTGAGCTTCAGTGAGAGCAAACGAGATCATAGCAAGTATTCCTGTCCACAAATGAGGCTCAAGTGAAAGATGTGCAATACAGATATTCCAGTGTGAGGTCTAAATTAACTTAGTCTGTGATTAATTGAACCCATCACAATTCATGCATAATCTGTAATTTATACCATGCTGCATTAAGCAAGCATGTGGTTTATTGTACACACAGAACAAGATGATTTAGCTTAAAAGGAGATGTGGTAAGTGACATACAGCAGACCTGTCAAGGAGGGAAAGGGAGGAGAACTAGAAAGAGCTCTGAGTGAGAGAGCTGTGCTTTCTCATCCTTGTTACCATCCTCCCTTTTGTGAAAGCTGTAATTCCAACAGCAAGGTCTTGCAAATTTACCTGCCAAGCAGCCTGAGAAGACAGGGTGACACAAGGATGCAAATGAGAAATAAAGAGAGTTAAAATGAACTCCCATATCTGCTACTCCTGCTTGTATTTCTTTAGGGTTTTCTTCACCTTACATTCTCATGCGAACCCTTCACTGGCATGCATTATCATGGCAGAGCTCTGTGGCTGACATGCATCTCAGATCTTTCCTTCAAACGTCTCTGGCTGTGTTCTGGCTGACTTCTCTCCCTTTGTCCCATATCCTGGTGCAGCTTCAAACAGACTTCCTGATTCTGCTTTTTCATCAGTTCCTACTGTCCCCAACATCCCTTTCTCTTCAGGCAGGCTACACTTACTCATTTTTATCATCAAAACAAAGCCTTGTAAATGTTTTGTAACTATATGAATACATTTATTTTATTGGAAATAGGAGGAGACGTAAATGCAGGAATAAATAACCATACAAACTGGAGGTGCAAGTTGCCCTACTAGTGTTTGAATTACGTGGAAATCCAGCTCTGTCCTCCTGCCCTCCATAACGAAATCTTGAGGCAGAAAGGCTCTATGCATAAGGAAACCTGGGGTACTGAGTGCATTAGTCCCAGAAACAAAGGGATTCACTGATTTTCTGGTGCAATTCTGACTGGGTTGCAGCACTGCCATTTTTGTCTGTTAAAAATGATGATATTGTTAACAATCAGGGCTCCATAAGAGGGTTTCTCTGTGTGAAGTCAGGCTTGAGTGTTACACTTAATCTGCAGTTACATTTTAAATTGCATTTATATTATAGCTTAATTGAAGTGTGCATACGATTTCCCATGAATGCTGCTTTCAGCTGTTATACCATATCAATAATAATTAGAATGATTTATACATTCATTCCACTCAGATCATGTGTGACATGCTTCAGAATAACTAGATCTTTTGACAACAGCTGTAATAGCTAATAACTATCACAACCATCACATGAGGTGCTTGAAGCTTCATAAACTCACCTCTAGGATTCTTTCTTGCAACATCTTTGATCATTTTTAGCTATGATTGCAGCCCTGGCTACACCATGACAACTTCTCTTTTCATACAGAAAATACATTCTTGCTCTCTTCTGGCAACCTAATTTGAGTATTCAAATTCATTGACTAAAAAACTAACCAGGCTTTTGTTTACAGTGATTACAAATTCATAATCCCATCTGGGCCTCAGAATTTTGCACAGCATATTGGCAATTAATATCCAATTAATGCTTGTAGACCCACTGATTGTATTACATATCTACAAAGCAGACTGCTGACACATTCATTTATATTTCAAACAGCACACTGCAGGCTATATGGTACATGGAGTACACTGAAACCTCTTAGAGTATTCCAGACTCAGGTACAAGAACCCCCCAGGAACATATTCTCACAAAAACAGCCAGCCAAACAACCAAAAAACAGCAAAAAAAATAACCCCACAACAATAAAACAAAACTAAAACAAAAAAAAATCCTTGAGGAAAAAAAATCCAGGGATTTTTTACTCTGTAGAAAACACAGAATCAAATCATCATAGATAACATGCAATTCCTGGTATTTATTTGGAAAAGAACTCAGGCAATTGCACAGAGGTGTGCTGCTTCTGTGTGAGAAAGAAATAGTGGATTTCTAAGAGTAACTCCCCATGTTTGGTCACAGCTGTAGTTTGAGCTGTAGACCTAAAAACAGGCTTCAGCAGATGCAAGTTAGAATACAAAGCATTGCAATAAAACAAAATAGAGAGAATGCAAATATGTATGATGTAAAACTGGAACAGAATATAACTCTAAAAGAAGTGGTATTGACTTAAGGAGTCCTGGAAGTTGTGACATGAGCAATACATTTTCTTTCTGGCTCAAAAATATTCTGTCTTAATGAAAAGGTGTTATATAAAAGTACACCTTAGAAGTTTCCAAAAAGAGTCTCTGGTTTCTAACAGGTTCCCAACTGTGACCCTTCTCATTAGACTGGAACTGAATGACTTCTGATTCTAAGTAAATATTTCCAATATCTCACATCAAATATCTTACATTAAATTTTAGCATTTAACTGAGCTACACATTCATGTAATCACAGGATATGCTACTTAACTGTTCAAAAAACAGCTAATTCCTTCTTTGTTGCACTTTAACAAATGCAATTAACACTAAAAATAGGGCTTACAACTCAGGTGACATAAACGAATATGACCTGGAAAAATAATTGACATCTCATATTAGTTATTAAAAACACTGATAGTTTCTTGTTACTAGAAAATTATCAGGAAGCATAATGAAATTGCTATAATAACAGAAGATGATAACAAAAATTACCCAAACATAAGACAGAATTTATCTTCATCTAGAGGATCAAACTGGCAAAGTTAACCACAAGTACTTCTATGAGAGACACACTGACTGTATACTCAATAACAGCATTCATTTGGAAGGCAACAAATATTCTAAAGGGCTTACTTTATTTCCTTGATTTTGAATTAAAAACTAAAACTAAAATCCCCACATGTTTAAATCTATATGAACTAAAGGTCTCTCAGGCTTTTCTTAAATTTCTGCACTCAGAGTAAATTTGCAGCAAGTCTTCAAAATAATAACCATATTTTCACAGAGTACAAATCAAATGAAAGTACCACCTTAGACACTTTGCTAACTTCTAATTTTAAATAACTTTCAAAAACATGCTGATAGTACTGCAGGTGTTTGGTGCATATATTTAGGGGGGTTTAACTTGAATATAATTAAAAAAAATAATAGACATCTTATACTACATATTAATTTAAATAGATGGGCTTCCCAGTAAAGGGATGTTCTGATAAGCCAGAATTCAGATGAATACATCCTGAAAGACTCTAAATGGATTTGCAGCTAGTTTATAATATGAGCACAATATGAGCAAAAATGGACAGTTTTGATGCTTGTGTGCATGCCCTGCAACAACCTGGCTTCAACAGAAGATGAGAGACCCCCAATCTCTCTTTAAAGCCACCTTCCAGACTAGTCAGACAGGCTGCTGGCAAACAAAAGCACTGAAAGAGCTGGCTGAAGTCACTGCAAGGTGACTATTGATTATTTGAGAGGTGCCTTTGTGATTGTAGTAGGCTCCAGAGGAAGGGTAAGAAAGCAAATGGCACTCATTTTCAAATACAGCAAAGAATATTTGAGTAACCTGGGAAAGCAATGAAGCAAATCCTGTGAAAACCTGCAAATCACCCATGAAACCATGTCCTAACATATGAAAGAAAAGAAGAAAAGAAAAGAAAAAAGAAAAGAAAAGAAAAGAAAAGAAAAGAAAAGAAAAGAAAAGAAAAGAAAAGAAAAGAAAAGAAAAGAAAAGAGAAAAGAAAAGAAAAGAAAAGAAAAGAAAAGAAAAGAAAAGAAAAGAAAAGAAAAGAAAAGAAAAGAAAAGAAAAGAAAAGAAGAAAAGAAAAGAAAAGAAAAGAAAAGAAAAGAAAAGAAAAGAAAAGAAAAGAAAAGAAAAGAAAAGAAAAGAAAAGAAAAGAAAAGAAAAGAAAAGAAAAGAAAAGAAAAGAAAAGAAAAGAAAAGAAAAGAAAAGAAGAAAAGAAAAGCTGTTTGGGAGTGTAGACACCACGGTTTTACAAAGGAAAGTGATGTATGACCAACCTGACAGCATTTCATGGAGGTGACTGGCTCAGGGAGGGGGGATGGCAGTGGATGCTGTTTATCCTGACTTTAGCAAGACTTTTAACACTGTCTCCTATAACATTTTCATTTTAAAAAACCTGGTTTGAGGGTTTAGTAATGGACTAGGTGGCCTGTGGGGTGTATTGAAAACAAGCAGAACTGCTGGGCTCAGGTTTGGAGCTGGTTGTAAAAAGTCTATCCAGGAATCTGACAGAAGCCTTGTGCAGTTCAGGGAAAGGAAAATGTCCTGCACAGAGGGAGGAACCACTGCATGAACCAGTAGAAGCTGAGGACCAAACAGCTGGGAAACAGCTTTCCAAAAATGGTTCTAGTGGACACCAAGCTGGGCATGAGCCAGCAGTGTGCCCTTGCAGCAGGGAAGGCAAATCTTATCCTGGGCTGCATCAGGCAGATTGTCTCCAGCAGGTCAAGGGAAATCATCCTTCCTCTCTGCTGAACCTTGGTCAGACAAAACTGGAACACTCAGTGCAGTGCTGGGCTCCCCAGTACGGATGTACTGGAGTGAGTCCATGGAAAGGCCACAAAGGAATGACTGAGTGATTGGGCCACCTTTCACATGAGCAAAGGCTGAGCAACCTGGGACTGCTCAGCCAGGAGCTGTGAAGGTTCAGGGGGATTTTATCAGTAACTAAATATTTGAGGGGAGGGAGCACAGAACTCTTCTCTTTGGTGCCCACTAGCAGAATGAGAGACAAAAGGCATAAATTGAAATAGAGGAAATTCCACAGATACTTAAGAAGAAAAATAGATTTTTGTGAGGATAGTCAGCTCCTGGGACAGGCTGTGGAGTCTCCATCCTTGGAGATATTTAAAACCCAAGTTGACATTACCCTGAGCAACCTGCTCTCACTGACCCTGCTCTGTAGCAGGTAATTAGAGTAGATGATCTCCAGAGGCATCTTCCAGCCTCGGCTGCTCTGCGAGTCTGTGAAATATCATCAGTTTATAGGCTGAGCAACAGTTTCTGGAAGCACTCCAAGACAGACACAACACCTCTTAGGAACTCATAATCCATCAAAAAAAGCCTCCACAGATTGACTTATTGCACCAGGAAAAATTAATTCCTTGGTTACTATTTAAGGCTAAGACATTTTTCACTTTCTAGATAAGAATTTAACAGATAAGAAGCAAATAACCTTGGTGTCTACAGCAGGCAGATTTAGGGAAAAAAACCTCTGTCCACATTTTGAAGAGGTCCTTGTCCAAATCACATCCTTCCTTCAGTTAAGGGGAGGATTATTGGTCAAGTAAACTTTGCTTCACATTTGCCTGCAACATGTCAAGTGCAAAATGAATCAATTCAGCAGTAGCAGCAGCTGGGATGGGTTGGCAAAACAACTGTTAAATCAGCTTAAGATAACATGCAAAAATTAGCAAGCCTTCTTGGGGGAGGAAAGGGCTTATTTAAAGTAGCTGAAGTGGTACAGCAATGAATGTGCATGACTCAGAGAAATGAAAAAATGGCAAAAGGACTAAAGAGAAAACAAGAGAGCTGACAACAGTATTGGTAGAAAGAGTTTGGGCTGCACAATTCAGCTACTATTCCCCAAGAAAAATAGGTTTGTCCTTACAAGACGAAAGGGTGAATGCTCACTGTCATTCAGTTCCTTTCAAAAGAAACAGAAAATGTTTCCAATTATGTTTCTTAGCTGTAACAGTTGAAAAACATTATTAAGTTAGCAACTGTGCTAAACCCAGCAGTAATTCTGAATTGATTCTGTAAAGACATGCCTTGTTTGAACAGGAAATAGAGATGGACAACATAATCCAATAGATTTCCTCTCCCAAGGCAAAAATGTGCCCCAACTTACATTCTCTAAAGCTTTACATCAGTCAGGTAATTGGGACAGAAACACCACCTCACTGAGGATAACTTTTACTCCTAACAGAGGAATGTGATATAACTAAGTACAAGTTCTGTTTATGTGCCCTCTAGAAAGCATCTTGATGCAAGCAACCTCTTTCAAATCTATGCTTGTAACACTGAGCCATCCTATAGTCAAGGATACAGGTATCATAGAATTTCAAAGAGTTACAGAAAAAAAAAATCAGATTTATGATGATTTATTTATTTCTAAATATAAATTTGTTTACAGTAAGTTTTTTGTTTACAGTAAGTGCCCTACATTCTGCTGTTAGTTATCTGGTCCTAGAATCCACCCTCTATTTCACAGTTTTAATTTCCCTCCATGATTCTTGTTAGAGCTTTTAAAACTGATTTATTTAATTATTAGGAAGAACAGAAAGGTCAGAATGAAGCCTACAACATGCTTGTTCTTTACAGACTACTATAAAAGGAACTGTTCTCATGTTTTGGCGAGAAAACAAGAATTCGTTTTTGTGAAAAGTTACTTGGCTTCACCTTTGGTTTCCATTCAACATCCAATGCAACCAAAACTTTCTTCTCTGTAAACAGACTATAAGCAAGGCAAACACTTCAATCTGGATCTTCTACATTTTTGGAGCATGAGCAACCATCAGTCAACCAAGCATTTATAAATGTGATCTTAGAATTCAGTGTAAAAATATACTGGTCTCTATTTCCAGCATCGTTGGCAGGGCTTGGTAGGGTGGGGCAGGGAATAAAATATGTACTAAATCACATGATAAGAAAAGGTCAACAGTAAAAAAAGTCAAATGAATAAAAGAAATACAGTTGCATTCCCGAAATCCAGTGCAAAATAATTCAGGGTTTCTTAAAATCTTAATTAAAAGCAGCACAAAAAAACACTAACATGAAGGTTTTTGAGTTAATAAGTCTGTACATCATGTCTACAAGTTCACCATAGGTTTGTAACTTCTCAGCTTCCTCTTCCCCTTCTTTCTGATGAGCAGGTGCTCTCATTAGCTGGGCAGGATTGTCTCTGGGTAGTCCCACCTGGATCTCTCTGCAGCAAGGAGAGCCTCTGTCCCTCTTGGTCCCTCCAGGCCCAAACTGACTTGCTTATGTTTTCCTTTCTAATTAGTTGCTCAGCTTTGGAATGAGTTAGACAGCCAGGGAGGGCTGGGGACTCAGGCTTTCTAAGGCCAGGAATGTGACAGGATAGCTTTATGTCTAACAGCATTTTTCCCTGTATTGAAGAAATGGGCACAAATGCTCCCAGTTATTGCTATCAACAGCATCAGACATTTACATTAGAACATGTCACAGACAATCCACCATCCAGTAACTTCGCAAGGTTAACACCTTGAACACCTCCAACGATGCTATTTAATGTTATTAATGTTTTAGAAAATAAAGTGCTTGTATTAATTTTCCCAAAGTTTAGCAACAGCTGGGTAGCTTTCAGGTTTGTTCAGAGTGAAATACTTAATGAACAGTCTTTTCCAAATAAAAACTTTAAAATACTGGGGGGAGGATAAACCAACACTGAGAGAACAAGGTGAAGAGTATTGAAGCATTTGTGTGTGATGAGCACACAGAGGCTTAGGAGAGAGGAGGACAGATGAACAGAGACCTCAGATTTCTAAACAACTTCTTTGATACACACACCATCAGCAGAGTGCGAGCTGTGTCAAAATAGTAATAGATTTCTCTGCAGAAATGTTTCTTGTGAGAAGCCTGTACCTGGTTAGGACCAATAAAGAAATCCTTTCTCTCTTTTCTGTCTTCCCCTCCCGCCCCTGGGTTTTCTCCAGCCACTGCAGTCCATGACCTTCACAGGGAAGCACTTCTGCTTCGACAACAGGCTGCAAACCTCCAAGGACTAGCAGTGCTTTCTGGGAGAGAAAACTGTTGCCTCACTCACAATCCAATCAAAACCTCAATGTACCAAGTGAAAAATAAACCAAGGACATCATTATTCTGTTTCATTGTGATTTGGCTTGCCTTCAAATCTCATACCCCGTATAACTGCAATAGCAGCAACACCTCCATTAGCTGGGCCTTCTAACACTTTAATCAAAGTATCTTTCAGAATAAAAAGGCAGAAATGTCAAATTCCAATCACCCTTTAAATTCCCTCAATTCCCTGTGCTGCAGAGAATTAAAAGCCTTACCCAGGGATAATTTCCCGTACAAAGCAGCATGCAGATGCTCTGCCACGTAGGCAGGCACCAGTTTTAGAACACAGCAAGCCCTGGGTGGTGGGACAGGGAGGTTCCCCTGCAGGCACCCTGTGCTCATGGCCACGCTCCGGCACCCAGTGCAGCTGATTTATCACATGGGATAACAACTGTCACACTTTGTAAAAAATACAGGTTATTGTGTGTCCAGCTGAACAATGCTGTATACCTCATTCAGCGTGCATTATCTGCCCCACTTCTTTCCAAGATAATATTAAAAATATCAGATGCTAACATTTCTGTTTTTACTGGGACACATCTGATGGCCAAGAGACCCAGAGTTTTCTCAGACTTTATTGGTATGCACATGAATGAAGTGGTTAAAAGAAATAGGCACAAAAGGTTTGATTAACCTCACTAAAACTCATTTTCTCTCTCAATCTGGGGTGCTTGCAATACCTCTAGGTCCCCAGAGTTCTTTCAAAAGATTTTAGCAAAGGCAAGCAAAGAAAAATTTGATATTCTGGATCCACATTTAGGTCATTTCTATACACTGAAAATTCTTTAAAGTTTTTGTTTTTCATTTTAAGGAGCCCTCCAACCATTATGTTACTTCATAGAAAATTACTCTAGGGGAAAAAAATCCCCACCCTTAGGACTAACATACTTCTGTAATGGTTTCTTTGAGGAAACTATTAAAACAATATCTTCTTATTTTATTATCATTGAAATTATGGTATTTTCTTCCTGCTGAAGATGATAATCCCTTAAAAATTCTTCAAGAAAGAAATTAATTACAAATCTGGCATTTTGATTGTTACCTTGTATTAACATATCCAAAATTACAAGGACATATGCTTCTGCTCACATAATACTAGTTATTTACTACACATGCTCATAATTAAAAACTGTATTTGCTCTTCAGAATAAAAAAAACTGCATACAACTAAAAAAAAATAAAAAAAACAAACCAAAAGATAGATATGGACATTTTAAAAACACAGAATTAGAGAAAGGACCAGAAAAGCTCTCAAATAGTATCAGTTCTAAATAATACCCCATAATATGACTTGCAAGAAGAACCAAGAAAGTTTATTACTTTCTTAAAATGTAGCTTATCTGTCCTTCAAAACACATAATTAAAAATGTTCTGAGCTGTTGCACATGTGGTAAGTAACCTAGAAGGGAAGTCCCTGTAGTGTCTGCAGCGAGTACTCTGAACCCAAACAACTCCTTTGCTCCACGTGTTTCTCTGGGAAGATGAAGGATCTTGTTCCCTTGTGCAGCACAGTTGGCAAGACGTTCTGGAAAGCCACACTCCACTAGCCATTATTCCTGCTTTCCACAAAGCTCAGTCTTTGATAAGGCACAATTATTTAAAATTCCCAATGCTGTTCTACGTCCCCTCACAGTGATACAGTATTACCACAAGTGCATCCCCTGCAACAGCAATGTGATGTTACAAAGTTCTGCTAAATTTATTGAGAAGTCTTTATCCAGCAGTTAGCTATAACACAGTACAATGGTTATCCTCCTAAATGATAATTAAGCTTTGGGGTAACATTTAATTGAAAATGTACTGTGAAAATCAACAAGTCAGCTCTTTCAAATTGAGGCAGCTTGGTTCAAAATACCATTCAATGTGATTTTGTCTCACAGTAATCCATGACAAAAATATATGAGTCTAATTCTGTTTCCTCTGGAGATCATTTAAAAACACTTAACCCCTTTGACAATTGGTTTTGAATAATTTCACATTATTAGTCAAATGGTTAACCTTTTTCTACAAATGTTGTACCTTTTCACTAATAAATAACACGATCTTATCAGTAACTATTTTATTAGTACCATAATTGACTTGTTTCCTTTTAAAAAAAAAGTTTAAATTTTCACAGTATGCAGCGTGCTCTTAGACTCCCATTCTTTGACTACATTCCCCTGATCAATAACTGTGTTGGAAGGATCTGTGGGCAGCCAGAGGAGCAGGGGTGAGGGAGCAGACACCATGCAGGAGCAGACAGAACAAAGCCCCTCCTGCACTCGCTAGGGTGTGACTTTCCAAAAAGTTCTCTCCTCACAACCAAGATCCAAAGAAATTTGCTGCCGTGCTCCTCCTATCTCCCTGGCTGTCTTGGGCCACAGCAGATCATGTGGCCCAGCAGGAGCAGCCTGCCAAGCCAGCATTCCCCTGCAAGGTGTGTGTGTGTCCCAGGGCTCCTTCTGGAGGAGCTTCCAGGACCTTCCACGCCCCCACTGCGAGTCTGTGCCCACCAGCCAAACCCAGAGCGTGGCTGTGAGTTCAGCTTCCTCCAAAGGCAGGCAGGGCACATCCTCTGGGTTGGGCACTGATGCACAGTCATAAGCAGGGAATCTGACATCTGGGAATTCACTTCAGAAATTCCTGAGGTGTGAACCTGGATGGATCCCTGCTGCAGTACATCCATGGCATCCTGTAAGAGACCCCTTGTGGCCACCAACTTTCAGGCAGAATTAATTTCTTTCCAATGTTGGATGATTAATTCTATTTTTAGTCACTACTTTGTGCAAATCCAAGCAGAGAAAGAGGATGCCTGTGTGTGACTGTAAGCAGAATTTGGTTCCATGTCAAAATAAGGACACTGAAAGAGGATTATATCTCCTAGAAGGAAGAAATACAGCATATGATACTGAATCCCCTAGGGACACTGGCTTCTGAAATGAAGTTCCCAGTAATCTCATCTTAATTAAAACAAAATGAAATTTATGATATCTCATTTCCCTGCCACTTTATTATTTAGGTGTCATTGTCAAAGACTCTGCAGAAATTGAGGAAGAGACAGCCACTGCTCCAAGGAGTTTCCAGTTAGACTCAGGAAGAAGTAAACACTGAACAGATCAGGAAAGAAAGTAAAGCCCTTGGCAATGAATAAATACCTTTGTATTTTCACAAAGGTCATTCTCAGCTAAAGTGAGATGAATCAGGGAATGAAGAACCTGTCTTTACTGCTGTGACACAGGGGAGAACAGAATACAAAAGGGAAGAGGTGAGTGCAGAGGTGAATAAAGGGTTAAAGAGAGGCCATCAAGAAAAGAGAAAGGATGGATTTTAAAAACAAAATGCAAAGGTGTAAGTGACCACTATCACCTCTAAGAGCAAAATTTTTTCATCCAATATAGAAAAATAAGCAAAGAAAGCACAGGCAACAAGTGGGAGATGTCCTGAATGAAGGCAATGGACAAATCTGAGAACATTATTTTGGGCAGACCTTGACACAAAGTGCAGATTTTTTTTTCCATTTTGCTTGAAATAAAATTATAAAACCCCCATTAAAATATAATAGAAAATTATATAAAGAAAAATTTCATGCTCTTTTAAAAGAGTGGGGATACAGCTGAGGAAATCCATTCAGCTAAATAACTCCCAAGAAGTGCTAGGACATCACCCTTTCATTTTAGGTATGGACACAGTTACATAACATAATTTAGCAAGTGATTTAATGACTCTTGTCATGAGTGCTATTCATCTGCTAGATGTAACTCTCATTTCTATTCATATTTTACAAAACCTCTATCACAACTTTTTTTTTTCTTTCTCTTATCTACTAATCTTCTGCATTTCCAGGGTAAAATTACAACTTTTGAACTAAGCAGCAAATACCTTTCCCTCTTACCTAGCAAGCACCTGCCCAACTTTTCTTGCAGCAACATCTCTTCCCCAAGGATGAGGACAAGAAATCTGGGCTGATATTGTGATTCCCTTGGAAAGGGAGTATTTAGAAAAGTGAAGAAAACAAATTCTCCTTATTCCTCTCCAAAGAATCTCTTGCTAGCCAGGACTAAAGCCTCTTAGGAAAAACCCAAAACATTTCTTCTTCCCAACTGCACCCCCAACATTTTCAGAAGTCAAGAAAACTTTCTCATAATTTTCCAGTATGTGATAATGATGATCTCCCTATTCTACCTTACTTGAAAGTCTAGATTGGGTCCAATAAGTAAAAGGTGTTCATCTGGCAAAAAGGGAAAGCAAATATGGCATAAGACCACACCTGCACCTTGGAATTTTCTGTTTTAAGCTTCCTTCCTGTCAAACATAAAAAATTTAATCTTATTTTGAGACTGTCCTCATCACATGGAGTATGCTATGGAGATAAATGACAACATGTATGTATTTCCCTGCCTTTTATGATCAGGAAATAAACAGAAATTCCATTATTATAAAGATACAAAGCTATACTGAAAGTGGAAGAGCCAAAACAAATTATAAAACAGGGGGGCAGAGACCATAGATTATGTCCAGCCAACACTGACATTTCTTTTTTCACTGGCACAATCTGTTCTGAGCCTGGGTGGGGGAGGAAGAAAGATCATCTGGAAGCATGGTAGATGGATTTTAAAACTCTCTGTCATTCTTTCATTCTTGGCTCTCTTCAATCTCCTGCTCTTGGCATCCTCTGTTTTTCTTCTTATTGCACATAAAGGTTCGTTTTAAACCAACAAACAAGTGCAAGTCTGGAAAAGATGCCTGTTGTATTTTTTTTTTTTTCTGGGAAGAGCACGGGAGAGCTCAGCTGCTGCTTGCTCTGAACTAAACTGACACCCCCTGATCCAGTGGATACCAGACAGTTCAGCGACTAGAGAAGAGTTCTCTTACTCTGTAAGTTAATATTAGGCAATGAAACTGCATATGCCATTAAAGTTCAAAGAAACTGATTACTCCTTTGATGTGTTGCCAAATTATTAGAATAATGACGCTATTTTTTTTTTCCAAGTGTATTGGTGTGTCTCCTCAATTCTCTCTTTTTTAACCCCATGCTTTAATAACTGTTGAACTTCAGAAAGAAATGTGTTATTTTTCTTCAAAGGAGAGCTGGGTACTGTTCCAGGATGACTTCTTTTATATATAACGTAAAGGATATTAGCCCCCTATTAGAGACAAAAAAAGGTCACTTTATTTTCCCCCTCAGGTGCTCTCCTCCTTTAGACTCGGTAAATAAACATTTTAAAATGCATGCTGTTAGTGGGCTGTGCAGCACTACACTGCTCTGTCAAAGTGAATACTGTGATAAATTATGTCAGTCTGTTCATACTTACAATCATCTTCCACTTCCTCATACCAAAGCATGTGAGCAGACATGAAATCTCTCCACAAAACAGAGGAAAAAGAAAACAACAGCAAAATATTTCTTGGCAAAGTATATCCCAACTTTGCTGCTGCAGTAGCTTTTGCTGAATTAGGCTTGTCCCTGCATAGCTCCAGCTGTGTCCCCGCAGCTCAGGGAGGAGAGGGCAGAAGTCCCAGGGTGGGATGCTGGCAGGGTGGGATGCTGGCAGGGTGGGATGCTGGCAGGGCTGGCTGCCCCAGGCTCTGCGTGTCCCGGGCAGGGAGAGGCAGGGATGGATCCTCACTCCCACCCAGCCGGCATGGTAACTAATGCCAGTGCTCTTTGGAGGCCCCGGAATGTTTCAAATTCCAGGACCTGCGCAGAAGCAATGCTCTCGGTGCTTCCCCCTCAAAACAAAGTTGATTTCCCATAATAGGACAGCCCATGCACTCGACATATAAGGCTCTGCTTCCAGGGTAGCATGTGCAGTGGATTTAAATTATGTGTTGCAGCTTCCCAAGGAACACTCAGGCTGCAAAGCAGGGTGAAGATATTTACTGCTCCCTTGAGTAGCTCCCCGGAGAGCCCGTGAAACAAATTCGATTCCTTCCCAGCAAATGATCCCCGACCCATCCCCAGACAGGTTCCTCCTTTTTTGGGAGAGGAGCAGCAACCCTCCCTGACTTTTGGGATTTCAGCAGGGGAAAAAATAAACAATCCCTAAAATAGTGTTGTCACCAAACTGAATGCTAACACAAGTTGTGGTAAGTCAGTAGCTGCTTAAACAGGAAAAAAAAAAAAAAAGACTATTGACTTACAACTGACCTTTTCCACTCCCAACAAAACCACGCAGTACTAACCCTGTACAGGAGCTGCAGAGGAAGCAGAGGGAGGAGTGTACACAAGCTGCCTGCCTATTTCTCGTTCTAGCAGTGGGAACATCCCTTCCCAAACGGGGATTTTGGAAGTCCCAAATCCCAAACAGGTGGGACCTGTGCTGACGCTCTCCCCCTGCACTCAGTGCCAGGCCTCTTAGTGTACACAGGAAGGAAAAAAAAAGGCACCCACACAGTACTCAGGAAAAGGACTGCAGGATTCTTCACCCAAACCTAGATTTTTATAGGGCTGCTTTCTACAAGATGTACTTTGTACACTATGTATGGCCTTTAGAGACAGGCCATATTAAATCACGTAAATGGTTTCATTTGAAAAGTCATTTGAAGAAATACTCTTATATGTTTCTTTCCTTTTTTCTTCTTTTTTTTAATCTGTCCTTAAAAACCTGAAAAGTGGTATTTTTCAGTTTTAAAGCATAATGTGTCTATTCATGCTGATTACAAGTTTATAAGTAATTTCCTGGATTATACAGAAAAATAAACACAAAAATGAAGTGTGTAATATAACTTTACAGCCACTGGCATTTTCTACACTGATAGTCAAATTAATACACTGAAGAACCTGGATGTACAGTACACGCCAAGAGACTCCTAAGGATTAATTTGCAGCCCACAGGAACTGCAAGTCATGAACTGATGTAGAAAATAATCTGAAGCACAGCAGAGCACACTGTAACACCAGCAGCATTTTGATTATTTGAGGGAGAAGGAGACAGAACCCCGGAAAGGAACTGCTTACTGTGCACATAGTTTGTTTTAAAATACCTAAAGTGACCCTTAACAGCACATGCTGTCCATAACTGAGGCCCAGTAAATTATTTAAAGGGTACAAGTGAACGCTACCTTGAAGGAAAATGATAGTAGAACTCTGATCCTCCTGGCTTATCTTCATTCCAAGGTGACAAACCTTTTCTCCAAAACTCTTCAGGTGCATAAATCTGTTTCTAAATTTGATCACAGGGTCTTCATCTCGACAGAGACATGTGGTCTGTTTTACACCCAGTTCTAGTTGCAATCCACAAAAATTCATGTGGATTATTCATCCTCTCTGACAATGGCTTTGGGACCATCAGAGCATATTTGGATCAGACATTGCAATAAATCCAGTGCTACTCAGCATTTTCTTCTAAAACATAGCCCAAAGAAGTGTCTAGTGGCAATATTTACAAAAACTTAAATATTTAACAACCTTTCATGTGCTGGAAATCCCAATTTGCTTCCTCCCTTTATCTTGATGGAGTTGAAAACTCTGGTGGCCTCAAGAGAACACCTACTTCATTCATAGGAGGGCAGAACCCTTCAGCCTACAATTTCCCTTCCACCCATTGATGCTCCTCCAGTCAATTGGAAAAGAGTAAAAATTTGTTGGGCCATAGAGAGAAATAACAAAAGTGAGTGTTCAAATATCGGGGGTATTTTGGTTGGGTTTGGATTTCCAGATTTGGTGGTGGTGGTGGTGCTGCTTTTGGGGGACTGCAAAGAAATTGAGAGGCTCTTAAAAACTTAATATTATTTTCAGCACCTATGAATGCTGCGACTGCCTAACACTGAGAAACATGCAGGCTAGTGAAGATGTTTAAAATATATCACCTAGTGCCTAATAGCCAGCACTTGCATTGCATGAATAGCCTGGAGCATTTTGATACATCAGGTTTTGTTATTTGTAGGGTCTTTTTGCTCTATATTCAACAACAGAGAGCAAGGCAAAGCTTCTCTGTGTCTGTATGTCAGATAATTTCTGTATACTCAATAAATGCTGGTGGTCAGAGGCCAATGCATCACTCTCCCTTCTACAGGCTGCAGGTAGCAGGCTCTGACCTCAGAGCTGAGACTACAGTGCCTGTGCAGAAAAACAGGAAAGGAGCAAGCTTCAAAGTCACAGAGAATTTGGGAAATGTAGAAAATCTGGAATGGTAAAGATGGGCATTTTTTTCAGTGATTGCTGTCAGCTTTAGTTTAATGTTGCCTTACTCTTCCACAACCAGTAATGGCTTAAATGAAAGAAAATTGTCATCGTCACAGAAATGGCTTGGGTGACTTTCAGCCACCCATTAACAAAGGTTTTACACAGAGGCTGTTTATTTCCCTGCTTGAGAAGTCCTTTCAAAGCCCAAGTGTTGATAAAGTTGAAAATATCTCCTTTCTAACGGCATGAGCGTGAGAGCAATGCAGAGCTGGAGAAATCGCCGAGGAGGCCAGCAGCTCTCTGGGAACAAGGACAACAATAAACTGCCTGTTCAGAAACCATTGAGGGGATTGGGTTCAGGGTATGTCAGCATGACTGTAGAAAAGAAATGGAATTCAACATCCCAACTTGGCAGCCACGTTTATTGTCTCAGCAAGCTAAACCAGAGGAAGGTTAGGACTTGGGGGTAATGGTCAAACCGTGGACAGGACATGGGAACCAAGTTCTCAGTTCTCTAACTCTTCTCTACCATAATAAAGGGGCACATTAAAATTCAGGACTTCTTTGTCAGGGAAACAAAAAAACACAACTGGAAAATGATGGTTTTGACATAATTGATATGGGAGGAGAGGTCCCAATTCAACATAAATAAATCAAATAACTTCATGTTAGCAACATCCACAGAGCAACAAATCTACCATCTCACCGTAATTTATTGGGACACAAGCACCTAACAAACCCCCAATAAAGCAAAGCACACCATATTGCCATTTGTACCATCTATTTCCTTTCCTGTTAACAGATAAAACAAGAAAATAATAAATAGGTAGCATGCTGCACAGAACTGATTTACAAACCTCTTATGACTTTTTAAACATCCCTGTGGCACGTGTTGTTTGCCAATGCAACTCAACATCAGGCAGAGTGCTTGCAGCATAAACCTAAGACAGATGATATTTTGATTATAATTTCAGAAAGCATTTCAACCTTTATTCCACCCTGTTTTTAAATCACTGCCAATGCTGACCTAAAGAAATAAATAAATAAAGGCAGTCCAAGCCTGTTGCTCGGCTCAGCCATTAAGCTCATAACAAGATGTCTCTGTGCTCTTGCCAGTATTTGCAAATCTATCACATCTATCTGTGTGGGAAGAAGTACTGAGCTCCTGGGACTATGGGACTGATGTGCAGGGAGAACTGGGATGGGATTCTTTCAAGCACTAATGTGCAGCGTGGGTTTTTTGCCCTGGTGGTATATTGGCTCTGATTCTTTTTATTATTCATTTCCTGTCATGAAAAAAAAAACAAAACAAACACAAACCACTTGCATGTCAGCATCAGAGGGAAAAAAATCATCTTCAACAGCTTTATCACAACAGAAGTAAACAGGTAGCTTCTGATTTTCCTGTGAAATCGACAAGGCAAAAAAGGAAAAAAAAATCTTCCCAATGTGAATCATTGAAGAACTTCTCTCTTTTGTTTCTTAGCCTATTTTTACTTCAAAAAGGAATATATCATAGAGGATTTTAGTACAGGTTGCGAAGGGGTTCTTTTTCTTGTTTATTTGATCTGCAGACTAGAAAATAAAAGACAAAAAAACTTCAAACCAAAACAAAAATCTTGCTCTTTTCACTGAAGGAAGTAGTAGCTTTTGGTTTCCAAAGTAAAATATAAATGTGTACTCAGAAAATTAGCAGTAAGCACAACGATAAAGACAAAGCCCTCTCATATGCAAGGTGTCTAAGAAAAGTACATTTTATTTCTATGTCATGAAACATTTCTGCTTGAGAACATGCTCTAGCATATGACCCAACATATTGGCTTCCTGCTGTTTGTGCTCTCCCCAGGAAAACTCTCTCCTTCCTTTCGTGGCCACTGGGAAATAGGGGTTAATCTTTTTTGCAGAGCATCTAGCAAGTAGAAGGGTGGGTTTCTTGCTAGTTCAACATAAAAAGTAACTCTCAGAAAACAATTGCTATCCATTCTGGAAAGCTTCAGCTAAAGAACAACCAATCCTTTTCACCGAGTGGATCTGTCTTTGGTGCGAGGCCCCAAGCAGATTTAGCAGGACAGCCTGTCCATGCTTTGTATACCTTTATTCTTAAATCCTGTCAATTCTCCAACTCTCAGAAACTTTCACCCTAGCAGAAATGAAATCACTCCTTACTATAGTCATTTGGACCAGACTACTCTACCAGACTACCAGAAGATTTACTGAGCCATCCAAAGGAAAGTGTAAGAAAGGATAGCAAATTGTATTAAGGAAATATTAAAAGTAGAAAGAAGAGAAGAGAAAGAAGATTTTAATTACATAGTAGGAATCAAAGTAATAAGGAGGAATTAGAATTACTCATTTATGTCTATAAAATGTTGGTCTTAATCACTCCAGAGAGGCTGATATGACCAGAAGGGAGAACATCTTATTAACTAGTATTTCTTTCTCTAGATTTAGGCATGTAACTCATTCCAATCACCACAAGCATACCATATAACCTACAGAAAGGATTCTGAAAGTGATCTGAAAAGTATCTGAGTATCTAAAACAGTCTCCTGCCTCAAACTGCATTTGGTGGGGCAGGGGGGAGTCTTTGGCTTTGTTTTGTTGGTTCACCCTTGGCTGTGTGTCCAGACCATGAAAGATCAAGGTCAGATTGTCCCTCTTGTCCCTATCTTCTCAGAATCCACAGGAAGAAACTCTGAGCCCACAGACCAGTGAGACACAGCACAGGAGATCCCCCAGTGGGGCAGAAAACTCCTTGGTGCAGTTATTTTCTCAGAGTGGGTCCAAAATTTTTGAAATTCACCCAGCTCTTATTCACATTGCAACTCACCCAAGGGGAGCCTGTATTTCCAGAACCAAGGAAGTCATCCCAGACTCCACAATGCTTAAATGCAACTGATTACAACTTGATTACTTGCATCACATCTAAATGGTGAAATATTAGCCAATTTTTATAAACACATAAATTTGCATACATGTATGTCACAGAGTGAGTAAGTGCACTCACAGACAAGTAGGGGCAATAGTGATGTATGTATGTGCATATTTAATACTTCTTTAAGAGGACCTGATTTCAGAGTTGAAGACAAATATAAAACCCCATCAGTGCAAAGAAAGAAATCAAACAGAGAAATGTGAACAATAATTGGAAGATGTTTCAAAACACTGTTTAGGTCTACATGTCATTGCTAAGAAAAGTTTCTCCAGTTGAAAACAAACAACTGCAAACAAAAACAAATTTAGTCTAGAAGGGAAGCAGGTATTTAAAAAACAAAAGCAAACACAATATGTAAGGAGCAGAGGAAAAAATGCCAAGCTGATTGCAAAGAATATCAATAGGAGGTAATTATGAATCAGAGTCAACAATCCATACGTACGAGAGAGAATTCACCTAGGTCTGCAGGGAAGCTGCATCAGCTCTGCCAAAGACAGCTCAAGGTCACTTTGCAGAGCAAATGTGCTGGCTGCTCACATAAACACAGATTTCTTTAGGGAAACACAACTGGAGTGCCAGCCACCCACGCTGTCCCAGTCACCCCATCACGTGCTGCCCTGGCTTTGCTCTGCTCCAGCCAACGTTTCAGCTGTGTCCAGTTTTGACACAACACTTCATGAAAGGCACAGATAAAATGGAGAGCACTTAGATCACAAATATCCAAACAGGCAGTTTTCTTTGCAGAGGAAGAGTGAGGGAGCTTTACATATTTAGTCTGGAAGGAAAAGAAGTACATAGTTGCTGTCTTTCAGCATCTAGACATTACAGCACTCTATTATTTTTCATGAATGCCAAGGAAAGGGACATAATTTGGGTGAAATTAACTTAGATTTGATATAAGGAGAAAATTGTGGGAGTATAAAATTCCTTACACATATGAAAACATATACACACAGACCTCATTAAATCCTTTTAAGTTGAAGTTTGTAAGGAAAACTTTAACAAATTTTTCAAGGATAACAAAGTGTGTTTGATCTATCTCAACCCTTGCAGCAGAAGAAATCTAAACACCTTTCATCTCTGTATTTCTGTAACTCTCTAAGATTTACAGACTAGATAACATGACCAGTCATATGGAGTTCAAGTTTGCATGCATCTCATATAATTGTGTTGTGAAAGGAGAGCAGTCCAACGGATACAGGAATACACAGTGACAATCTGGAAACCTAAATTCTATTAACAGTTCTGCCACTCACTCATTATTCAATTTCCCCTTTTTTTTTCCATTTTCCATATAGAAAACAACACTCACAAGCTAAACAAGTGCTGTTAGCCTGCTTAATTATTGTTTGAGAGAAGTGACAAACTGTTGAAAGTACAGGACTATTAAGGGTCTGTGTTTTAATTACACTGATTTCATCCTAAGTCTCCCTGGATGACAATTGCTCAAAGCCTTAGTTACAGTGGCAAAAGACTGTCACATTAAATCTGGGAAGACTGGGCTATTATGACAGCAAATTATGATGACAAAATTCTGTTAGTTCAAGTCTAATGAAACATCACTGCACACACTAGGATGAATGCTAAATTATTTCTGTACGGGTCTATATGCAGGTTACTACATCAAGATGATGGCAAACTGAAGTTAATGCAAGCCTGCAGAGATGACATTACAAATGGCAAGATGATTGCAAAATGATGCTGCTGCAAGTGAACTGTGATTAAAAAATAGGTTTCTAAACACAAAAATGTGCTAAGGGAATGTAAAAATAAACCTACAGAAAATAAAACCAAAGACATTTCACTTAAAGCAAAAGACATACTGGATACAATTAGTGCTGCAGACCAGTTCCCTGCCAAACTGGCCAACATTGATTAGGAGGGCACAAAGCCAGGATGAGACTGCCTTACAAGTAACTGCCAATAAATTCTGAGTAATGGTATCACCAGGACATTTTTTTCCACTAAAAAGAGGTAATTGACTCTGTAGAAATATAAATAATTTTTGAAAAAGTGCTCAAGATTATTGTCCTATGAAAGAATCTGGTTTGATCAGGAAAAGCCTTCTTAAATTTAATCATATTGATGTTTTTCTTTCTTGTATTCTGGCAGGGTTACTAGTACATGTCTAGAACCAGATTATTCATTAGGCCCAAAAGAAATTTGTCCACTCGCAGGTAAATTCAAATACTTAGGATCCACAGCACTACAAGATTAAGGAGATCAGATATTTAATATGCACAGTGCTCATAATATTTTAATGTGATTAAATCAGTAACACCAAGGATCTGCTAGTATATTTCCTTAGAGCAATGTTTGATTATCACTTCTAACATGTGAAGAAAAATAATTCAAAACCTGAAAAAATTATTCATTTTCCTTTATGCATTTTAAGTCTTTCCTCATTGCTATAATATTTCTATCTACTGGTAAATACAAGAGGTACACTTAATTTCTATTTTGGCAATAGCAGGTACTCTGTGTCTTCCAAAAGACTGGTGTATCTATCCATCTGTCTGACTCTCTATCTGTAATGTTTTCTATCTTATTATCACCCAAAAAATGTGATACTCAGTTCCTGATAAATGACACTGGTGAGCTGAAGTGCTTTGTTTAAATAACAGGCTTTGTCAAGTAGCTTAGGTAGTGCCTGACCTTTAGGTCTAAAGCAGGCATAATTTTAACCTATCTAGTAGAGAAGAAAATGAAAAAATTCTCTATTCTTGAAAATTTATAAGTTTTTACTGGGCAATTGCACATCCTTTTCAGCAAAATAATGGAATGGCAAAATCTCACTAAAAATAAATAGATCTTAATGAGGTAATTTATTTCAGAGATAAGTACAGAGTGACTCGTGCTTTTTTTCCAGAATTTTCTCAATAGTCCCACAGCTAATAAATTAGTACTTGGAGTACAGAAAAGGAGATCAAAATGATGGTTCAGGGCTCAAGTCACTCTGATTACGGACTGAAATTTGTAAGAGCCATTATCACTGCATACATTACATTAAAATTCATGTAGCTTTTCTGGAGAAACACATACATTCCACCTGAAGGCATGGACGTTTTAGAGGACTGGGAAATCACTACAACCAGCTACTCACTAATCTGTCTGTTGGCGTGGAGCCTCTGCCAGCTGAGGTTACCTGTGAATCTGAACTGGCACTGGAAAGAAATCACAGACTGAAGTAATAAAAGATGAACCATATAGTGCTCTCTCACTCACTGCTGATTTTAGTCTTACTAAATACACTCATTCCAGTGAAGATATACACTCTGATGGCAATAATATCTGTAAAATTTACTGAATTCAGTGATGTTTTACAACTCAGGAAAAGAAGAGATAATAGGAAAAATTACTAATTTTTTTGAATCATTAATGATAAGCAACAGTAATCAAATCACTTCATTATAATGGCATAGAGAAGGTCCAGTTAAGGAGTTTGAAACCTAAAACGTCTGTTCTCGAAGGAATTATTTCAAATCTTAATTGCTTAAAAATATTTAATTTCTTCAATGCACCAGTTACAGGTTGGTTGTTCAGAGATGATTTTAGCCTGTTACCTGCTTATGCAGCATGTGTACATATTCCTATCACATTAGACCTGTGGGTTGACAAAAGTCCAAAGAGATTGTGTGTTGTGGCTTAACAACTGCTTCCTTAAAAGCACTTCATGTAAGTTTAAAAATGTAATTTAGATCAGAACAGGAGCAGTTTGGTTATTAATATGAAAAACATAAATTTTTGCAGTCTTCTCTGTTACAGATCCACTAACACACAGCCTGAGTACTACTTTTAGAAAAGCAAAATGCACCTCAAACTATTTCTATGCAATGAGTATTGCCCTATACTTGTTACATAAGTACAACTAGATGATATATTAACATTAGAGAAAGTAGGCTAAATTTAAAGCTCTCTAAAATTCATCAGTCCATGGAAGACAGAGCAACTATCCCATATGGAGGACAACAGCAGCACAAGGATTGAAACAAAGAGAACAAAGTATTGGTCACAACCTCTGCAGGCTTTATGACACCTACAGATCACTAAATTAATTCAATACTATTTTAGGTACTTCATGATAATTTGCCTGCCCTATACTCATTTCTTTTTAAAGGCACAGGTCTTCTGTTAATCTTGGGTTAGAATCATCAGCCCTAGCCAGAATTTCCAGTCACTGTGAAACATTTTAAATGGCCTGTGCATAAGCACCTGATTTATTCCCTACTAATGCAGCACATGTATCACTTCATCTTTCCTTTCTAAAAACAGAAAAAAATATTTCAGATTAAAGTACTCTGTCACTCTTTAATCACTCCAATTACTTATTTTCCCGTTTTGATAAATATATCCATATAAAACTTCTCAAAATGATATACTTGACCAGAATGCAAATGCATCAATGACTACCACCACAACTAAAAGAAATATTTTTAACCCAAAATATACAAATAGACCTAAAATGATTTAATGATGGTGATACATGTTTCAAGTATAAAATTAATAAGAAAATGCACTAAGTACTTCAGCTACTATGTAAAGCTGTTTCAACATCAGCTGGGTAAAAACTACCAAATGCAATGCCTATTTTTTAAAAACCTCTTCTGGAACTAAAACTCAGTATGTCTAATCATGGTACCAGTCTAATTCTCAGAAACTGCAATAAGAATAGAATTAACAGATGCAGATATGAGTTAATGGAGAAATGTGTTTAACAGGGGCAATCACACATCATCTGCTCTTTGAATGAGTCAGTGTGCACAGTCAAGGGAAACCTGCACTTTAAAGAATTCTCAATACTGCCTCATTAAAAACTTAGAGAAACAAAGATGTCATAGGATAAGAGATCCCCTTTCACAAACAAAAAAAAAAACCCCAAACATTAATACACAGAAGTGCCAAAAACATTCAGCTTTCTCAGATGTGTATGTCACCAGGTGTATCACAGATACAGAGCCAGGACTGGTCAACATATAAGGTACACTGATTATCATTACATGGATCTAGAAAAAGTAGGCAACTCTCAAGTTTCCTAATAGTGCTAAGGTGTTCAGGGAAATAAAAATGAAAGTTGGCTGCAGAGAGATGCAGAAGAGCCTCAGAGTGTCAACTGGGCAATAAAAAAGACAGATGAAATTCAATATTGAGAATATGTGGAGGAAAAGAAATCTCAAATTTACGTACTCAGCATGAGCTCCAAACTAGTTATTACCACTCAGGAAAGAGATCCTGGAGTTATAAAAGGTCTATGAAAATATCAACTCCATCTTAGAAGCTGTCAAAAAGCAAATCAAATGCTGGCCATTACTATGACAGAAATAGAGAGCAACATACAAAATATCATTATGGTATTACTTAAAGTCTTCAGGTGTTCACACTCTGAATACTCTGGGCTGTTTTGCTTCCCCTATCACTAAAAAGATATAGTAGGAAAAGTAAGGACAACAGAAATCATTGAAAGCTAAGGAGAAATGGCTTCCATGTAAAGAATGACGACAGAAGAGTCTTCAAGGTAAGGTGAGGGGAGGGTGAACGAACACGGAAAGGAGGAAGAGATTCCTCTGAATCTGAGGAGGAGGAAGAGATTGCCCAGGGGATGCACACCAACCAAAGGAGCACAGCATTACAGACTAATCATTACAGACTAAGTACAGACTGATCATTAAACCATCATTACAGACTAATCATTGAACCATGCTAGAGAGGGGCTGAGGCCCAATAGGTGGGTACAACTCTAGGAAGAGGGTCCTGCCACCATCCCTGACACCCTCCCAAAATCATCCTCTCAATGTAGAGTGGACAAAAAGAGCTGACCCAATACTGGGCTCCCTCATGTGTGCTGGGAACAAATGAGAGGGGTTGGCTCTGCTGCTACAGGAGCCTGTGGTGTGTTCATGCCTGGAGGGCTGTGTGCAGTGCTGGACTCCAGGAGGATGCTGAGGAGTTACAGAACAGCAACTGGAAACAATCGAGGGGCTGGAGCACACTTAGAGGGCTGGGATGCTTCACTTTGTAGAGGAGAAGGCTGAAGGGAGACAGGACGGAGTCTTGAGAATCCTGAAGGAGTGAACAAGTTGCACAAGGAAATTATTTACCTAATTTTGTAATACAACAGCTCAGTATATGATGCACAATTGGTTTAAAAGACAAAAAGAAAGTATTTCTTCAGCCAGTGAGCTACCCGCTTCTGAATTTTGCTGCACAAGAAGTTTATGGAGGCAGATGTTTGTCAGCTGGTTTAGAACAGAGCTAGACAAATTGATGGAAAACAAGTCTGTAAACAGATGCTAAAAAGGAATGGGGCCAGAATGTAATCCCTAGCATTTTTAATACAGTGTTTGCAGATGCTGTGGTAAGATGAGAAAATGGATCCCAGAAAGTGTCCAGGCTCATGTGCTCTCCCTATCATCTCCTGTTGCCATTTTCAGGAGAAATAATCCTTGGCTTAAAGCACCATTGTTCTGATCCAGCAGGACATTTTGTGTAAACTTAAGTTACAGGGAAAAGTAGTGCAGCTGAACATAGCTGAGGTGTACTGAGCTGATGGGTCTTTAGAGATGAACAGAGAACAATTTTTCACTGTCTCTTTTAGCACAAGAGCTGGATACAAGAGAGAAAAAAACAGAAAGAAAATCAGCAAGTGACTGGTTCAAAACAAGCAACAAGAAATACCTCTTCACACTGTGAATAGCTAAGGGACAGGGCTCTGCTGCTGCATGATGTGGATGCCAAGGGTTCATGTCACTTGGCTGCCCTGGGAGCCAGGTACCAGCAGAAATTACTCCCTGGCACCAGCAGAAATGGTGTGGATGTCAGGTGTCCTCAGACAAGTCCCCTTAGGCACAGAGTCATTTCTTAAAGCAAAAAGGAACTGGACACATGTCCTACCTGTGCCCCACTTCAAGCACCAAGCAGCACTCTGCAGACAGCATCACAGCAGCTCTTTGCACACCCGTAATGCAGTCATTTCTTTATTTCCTCTGCCCCACTGCCTCTCAGGCAAAATGCTGCTGGTGAGCTTTGATGGGAACAGTGCAACACACTTTAAATCACTGGTATTATTCTTACCTTTTGTGGTTACAACCACCTCTGAATTTAATAGTGCTGCATGTTTTAGTACAGCAGTGTTTGCACGACAAAATATTAAAGAGCTTTCCACCTTTTTAACATATATCCTGCTTTCAAGGACTTATAATTTAGCTGAGAAAATGCTCACAGCTGAGGATCAGCATTCAAAGTCTCAGTGTGGAGGCAGCATTTCATTTCAGTTGTGAGAGGGAAAACAGTATGTCATTTTTATAACTATCAATAGAAGGCTTCTGTGGGATTTTTACTTTCTGGACTTTTTTCCTGTTCTAAGACATTTTCCTGTTTCAAGTTAAGCAACTGGATGTATTAATAAGTGACAATCATTGATCACAGCATGAACAAGAAGAGATAACTGTCTTTAAAAAAAAAAGGATGGTAAAAAATCAGTGTACATTTTCCACAGCTTTACATGAAACACAAAAGCATAACTATATAGTCATCACTCCCATGCAGTGCTGACAAAACTATAAAAGGTTTTAAACACTGGGTTCATACTTTTACATTCCAGAGAAAAGATAGATACTAACAGTAGGGAGATGTGTAAGACAGAGGAATTCTTAATTTATCATTCTTAACTTTATTTTTTTACTTTAGATGGTTCATGCATGAAAAGAGGATAACAGCCTTTCTAATTCTCAAGTTGGCTGTTTTCACTGACATTACTTCAGAAATATTTACTGATTATGTAATCATTATCTCAAAACATCTTGTTTATTAACATAACATTTTAATTTCTTCTCCTTTCTTCCCACCTCCAGATATAGAGAATTGGATTTGTCTGCAGTCCCAGAACATGCATCACACACATATACATCTCTGTGGAATTCAATTTCTGGCGTGGGTGAATAAGAGGTTAATTCATTTCCAATATCCATCACCAGAAGTATAAAATAATAAAATATCCTACTTTACTTAAGCTTGTGTGCCATTCCCTTCTCTCAAGAGCTTCATTAGAATGCAAGAAAGCACAAGGAAATTACCACACATTGGAAATAACCATTCCTAAAGACTAAAAAATTCACAGAAAAAAAAAGATAAATACATTTGGGTAGGTATATACATATACATAAAACAAATACATACATACAAGCAAAAATACACAGCTTTAGTATTATTTTAGAGGAGATATATGGACAGGGAGAGTGGAAAGAAAGGGTAAATGTCCAGAATTCCTTGCCAATTCTTTTTGACAGAAATAGGATAATTGCTATACCTAGTTCTAGAATGGGCTTCTAGGCAGCTTTGGTTTAAATGTTTCTAGAAATAAGGGAAAGCTTAAGACCACTGAAATCTTCCATGGAGCCACAATACACAAGAGTAGTGCTGGGCTTATTTCACTGAGGGGTACACATACCTCCTTCCTGGCTGACAGACTGCACAACCCAGTGCAGAGCTTCCCACTGCACAGCATCAGCCCAGACAGTTTGGGGATGGACAATGGCAGTCACTGTATGTGCTCCTTGTGGTGATAGCTCTTAATTCCATTTCTAGGGAAACTCATGGATCAGCCTTTGAATTGTCTGTGTCTAATCCCTATTCAGTAAATATGTCTTGACATAACCAACTTTATAATTATTGCACAGTAGCTAATCTCTTGCTACAGAAGAAAGCATTGAGAAGGCATGATGGCATTACTCTGAGAATGCTTCACCTGTCCCCTATATCATTTCTAGACTTAATAGCCTCAGAGCTCAGTATAGTTCTGAAATCTCACTGATGGTCTCCTCTGAGGCATTATTACCAGATTACTCCCATGATTTGATGACAGGATATGTTATAAACATACACAGTTGCTTGAAAGATATTAATTGCAATGTATGCTCTTCTGCAAAGTTCTTGCCAGCAGCAAACTCAAAATTAAATCCCTTCATTGCTGTTTTCATACACAAAGATATCATTAGAATATTCTCATGGCATTATGCATCATCAGTAGTGTGCTCAGCTTTCAAGTGAATCCCATGGTCCCTTCCAGCTATCTGAGGGGTTGCCTGCATGGGGGAATTTGTGCAAGGTAAGGCTGCATTTGAATTTACTGCTCAGCAATTACTGCAGACAACTGCTCATGTGCTCCACCTCGTGTGAGGAAGCTCTTCTGCCTTAACTCAGAAAATGGTGCAGCACAGGGGTGCTTTTGGGGCTCAAATAAAAATGTCAGATGAGGGTTAAGCTATTTTCTCACACTAGAAATCACACTGGTGTTTTTCATGTGCTTTTCTCCCCTTATAGATATGCCCTTATAGATTATCTTTCCATATCCTTAAACTGTGTTTTCCTCCAGCCTCACCACCACTATTTAAAATAAAAGTATCCTACCTCAGTACGGTAAAGATTTATTGACACCATTAAAAATATCCTAAGTTTCAAGTTCAAGAAAGGTTGAGGGCTTGAGGCATGAAGCTTGCTTTAGCTTACCTGATCCATTCTGCAAAAAAGTCTATCCTAGCAATTTTTCTTCATAGCAAAATTCTTAGAAAACAGCTGTAAGCCTTCAATGGCTTAAAGGCATCTGTTAAAAATATTTCCCTCAAAAAGTAAAGCATTGCCAAACATACATCCTCTTATGTACAAAGAGTAGTCAGTTCAAATGAAGTTTAAGAACTTCCATGAAAGAGACATCTTTGAGACAAACAGGACATGAGATTCCAGAACTGAAAAAAACCTCTTATTTTTGGGGTAATTTTTAACAAAGCAGCTTCCATTTGACCGGGTTTTCTTTTATTATCTGACAGTTTAAAAATTCTTCCAAGCTCCAGAAAAACAGACAAACAAACAACAAAAACATAAACAAAAGTGATTTTTTTTGTTACATATGTCTTTTTAAGAAGACGTGGAGGTACTGAGGAAAGGGAGACCCCTCTGCTTCCCTCCCCACCCCCCTGAATACATGCATGCTTTACACAGACACATACACGGGAATACCAGTTTTAAAATATACAGAGAGATCCTGGAGAGTCAACATTAATGGAACTTTAAAAGGCATGTAAAAAAAACAACAGAGAAAACCACAGATATTAAAAATCATGCCCAGGGGCTGAGAGAATAATGATAGGAGGTTCCACACTCAGTTATGCTGTCAGAAACTCTCCTTGGACGGGAGGTTTAATCATGCAGCAGCAGAGGTGGAGGTGTTTGCCCAGCTGCCCACCAGCCTCATTCCACACCCTGGCTCACTCTCCTGCCACCGTCTCTTTGTAATTGAATCCTGGAAGATTTCAGAGGCTTTCTAAAGGCAGAATGAGGAATAAATGCTGCATGGTGGGTGTTAGGGGGTGGATCTTAGGAGGAGCATTCCTCTGGAGCCCAAGCCTCTTGTATGCACTCCTGTAAAACCAAGGTGTTACTGTGTGTAAAATGAACCATTTCTGGCACAAGAGGCTGGGTGCAGGGTGATCCCCACAGTCCCTGGGCTACAAACCCCTCAGGAGCAGCAGCCCTCTTCTCATCAGACTCGTGCAGCTTGGGCAAAAGCGTTTTGAAGGGCAATAATGAGCCACCAGCCAGCACATTTGTAAACCCACACCACTTAGAGCAAATTCCTGTGTGACGCAGGATTAGAAAATAGGGTGCAGAGCTGGCAGCACATATGCTAGAGTGACCCCACAGGCTCCATCCCAGAGCAAGGAGGAAGAAACCATCAACATCAATATCACTTCCCTTGCAGTAAATTATTTGTGGAGGGAGAGGGGAGGGTGCAATGATCCCCTGAACTCACCCTCTCCAGGCTGAAACCTTCCACCTTGAAATGCAGAGGGGTGAGAGAAGTGAGCTAACATCAGAGAAAAGGGTGTCTATCAGGAAGTGGGTGAGTACTTAACAACTGCATGTATGTCCATAAACATCCACAGTCCTGTTCCTGGGATTCTTTTATTAGACAGACAATAGCTCAATTTGATTAAAAAACCAGCTGGCAGGTTTGGCCAGCAGCTCTGCTCCTTCCACCCACAGAAATATTTTGAGTGCATCAGACTGGTGAGGAGGCAATCTGCAACTTGGGCACAGCACAGCTGGAATGGACTCCTGAGAGACCAAAATTGCAAGAACTTCTACAAGTAAGCTAGAAACAAGATCATTTAAGAATAATGCATCATATAAAGAAAAAAAAATCTGGGCTCAAAAGTCAGCCTGATTTGAAGCAGTATTTTGTCACAAAGATTGAATTGAATTCTTGTATAAATGAGAACTTGAATGTTATTGTGTTTCTAAGCACATTCTAAGCACATATGACATTGTGCAAAGAAATCTACATTATCAGTAAGAATGTTGACAGGACCAGAGCCACAGAAAATGTGTCTCGAAGAGCCTTAGTGATTTTTCTGGTATTCTGAAAAAAATACTGGATGAGTAAAACAAGTCACATCTAGAAGACTCTAAGGGCAAGCTGCAGGGAATAGGGGTTTAACTGGAGGGAAAGATGATGTGGCATTAAAAAACTACTGGGTTCCCTGCCAATGGATGGGAGAGGTTTGTCAGAAACACCCCAAAACTAAAACCAGTAAATGCTGGTCAGGAACAAGCAAGCTCATCCTTAAAGCAAAAGTAAGCCAAAGCAACAGTAAAAGAAACAAGAAATAAGACCCTCAGAAAAAAAAATGTTCCCCTGATTCCTCTTAATTATGCAAAAGAGAAGACAGGACTAATTTCCATTATCTAACCAAATGCAAACTGGGAAATAAAAGTACGATTTTTTTTTTTCCCCCAAACGACCAAGAGCCATGCACTATAAATCTCCTCCCTCTTCTTCCAATCACATAATTGGAAGGTTATTTGCATATTTTATAAAATACCTGCTGTGCATTACAGTACTCAGGCAGTTTATTCAGAGAGGAGGAAGCACACTGGAGCTTGCACACTCAGATGATGAATCTCTGTCACGTGCTGTGGCTCAGGCATCCCTGTCAGATCAGAGCTGCACTTTGCCATGTAATGAAGCAACTTAGAACTACTTATTCAAAGCTTTGAACTTAATTAGCAGTAGAGCAATGCAACTAACTTGCAGTGAATAAATTGTCAACTTCGCTCCTTTCTATTCACAAACGTTCCATGATTAGCACAAATTATTCTTATAATTATTCAAATTTAATTCACCATATTATTAAAATAATATTTAGTCTACAGCTCATTCACCAGGAGCATGAATGTTATAAATGAGTTTATTAATTCTGAATATCTGAGTAGATCACATGGTTCAAGGTGTAAAGCTGAGAGTCAGAGTGTCCGGGCAATTATCTACAGCACTGAGTTTTACATTAACTTCCCTGCTTTATACTCTGAACACTGAATAAATGTTGGATAAATTGTCATTGGTCCACTTATTCACTAAGCACTTTTGGAAGAGGAACACAACTGAAACAAAAGTAATGCATGTGAGGGTTTGTAAGGGGAAGGGAAATACAGGGAAAAAGTTACAAATGGAAAACACTTCACTAGGATTTCAAACACCACGGCTCTTGGACTGAAACTGTTAACAAGCTCCCAGTTAATAACATTCCTGTCGATAGGAAGAGAACTCATGAGAGCATGCTTCACTCAAAACTGCACTTGTAAGAATGCTGATAAATCTAAGACAACATTTAATAACCCAGCCCATCCAGTGCAACTCCAGGACAGGTAAATTCATAGTACCTAAAATACCTGAAACAATAGTTTGCTGTCTTGTTTCTTGTGCTGCCCTGAACTCATTCCAAGATCTCTTATCTTAATTTTTTTCTTTCTCTTTCTCCAAAGGATTTATTTCAGAAGATTGACTGCAGTTGTGGTCTTCCCCCTGTGCCTGCTGCAGTGGGTGTGGGCAGATATCTGCATGCTAAAGAAAAGCACATTTTGGATTATGGAGTAAATCCTTCATTCAAACACAGAGAGTCTTTTTACTACAGTCTGTAGTGGCAAGGCATTTAAATGTAAAGAGGGTAGGTAGGTTTAGATTGCACAAGAGAAGAATATTTTTCACAATGAGAGTGGTGAGACACTGGAGCAGTGGAGAAGTTATGGACGCTCCATCCGTGGTAGTGCTCATGGCCAGGTTGGATGGAGATTTTATCTGGTAAAAAATGTCCCTGCCCATGGACCAGATGATTTTTAAAGGTCCCTTACAACCCAAACCATTCTATGAGTCTGTGAAAAAAACCAAAAAAACCACAGAGATGAAAGGGAAGGATGAGTATATGAAAGAATTTGCACACTAAAGGAAAATACTAGACTGAGAGTCTTTATGCCAAAGGAAAAAAAAAAGAAAAAAGTAAAGTTTTTTGCAAGCAGGTAAGCAATACTCTTGTGGCTGAAAGAATGGAGACATGTCCTATCCACCAAACCTAAGCCCTGGCCCCCAAGCCCCTGGGCCTGCCCCATTGACCTGCACCACTCTTGTGTATCAGTCATCCTCAGAAAAACCTTCACCCCTGGGGCGCTGACACAGCCTGCACTTGACCACCTGCACTATGGGACCTGGCAAACACCCACTACATAAGCTCAGCCACAGATGTTGAGAAAAATCAATGAAGAACTCAGAATAGTGAACAGGGTTTATCAGCTGAAACAGTGGAAATGGAGAACTATTGACCAGCAGATCTATAACAAGAGGACTTTGGGACTTGTTTTCTTTGTGATCTTTTTACGAGAAAGCCAAGGAGAGATGTCATTTAAGGCACAAAAGAGAAGATCTGGGTTAGTCCTTGGTAATAACCAGGAGGCTAGAGAGTGTTCCAGCCCAGCTCCAGTCCAGACCACCCCTCTCTGATCACAGGTAGGGCACATACTAGGATCTCCTCATGTGATGATGGTGCCTTCTGCCCACTGAGATTGTTTTCAAATGAAAGATTTTCCATAGATAATTTTCAAACAGAAGAGCAGTGTGACAAGAAAGCTTCTGGTCTGACTCAGTGTCTGCAGTCTTTGGTAATTCTTAACTTTTTATGGTATATATTTATGAGTTATAGATACCATTTTGCAGTATTTTCTAGCTCAGAACTAACTGATGGAAGCACCATAAGATGTCTTAAAAGAGATTTCCTCTAGCTGGAAATTGAAACATTTTTTACAAAAGCATGGACACACTTGGCATGTTCTCTCCTAAAAATCCAGACTGTAGGCAGAGCACGTATGAGATTACACAATGAGAAGTGAGATGCACAAATGCCTTCCTTCTTATAAATGCAAACCATACCTTCCTCCTGCCATCCCTCTGTCCCCCTGCAAGTATAAAAGCAGATCAGAGGAAAGAAAAGGTGCTCCTGTTATGATGGGCTAATTCCAGGGGACAGGCCCTTTTGTTTGCAGGGACAGGCACACAGCCCATCCTTACTCTGCTGTGATCCTAAGGGTGTCTGCTCTAAAACCTTGCAATAACTCTTGGCACCAATATGTCAACATCACCTTATTCACTTATTGTGATCAGTGCACCCCAAAATTCAACAGCTAGCTGATGCTTTCTTCACAACAGTACCCTATGAAAATTGCCCATAATTTGGGTAAAATTTCAGTTAGCATTTGTCAAAGATCAGACTTCTGTATGCTTGAGTCAAACTCTTTTCCAATCAACAAACTGCACCTATTGAGCAATATATAACTATTTATGGCCACATGTATCATGCAAATACTGTTTCTGCTAATATAACAATGCAGGATAGCTGTTCAGCTGCCTGTGCAAAATGAGCTGATGGTTGTGATTTAATTTACAGTGGACAAGACAGTACTGTAAGGAATTCTTATTGTTTCTTTTTATTGGTGAAAGCTGAAAAGCAATGAAAAGTAATCTGCCCTGTGCTTCTATGGTTCAGGAAATAGTCCATGAGAAAGTCTACTTTAAAAAACAAAAATCAAAAAGAGAAAGAGGAAGGAGGGTGTCAACAATAGATGAATAATACACAGACATGTCCAGGGTGATCTGAATAATTCAGCACACAAAATTAAAGCATGTTTCACATCTGCCACCATAAAAGATAAAGCTATCTAGTCTGTTTTAAAAGTATAATGATTACAAGGGAACGCTTCTGATTCAAGCTCAGGTCTAGTTTGAGTGCTAACCTTGTGGTCCCCACAAAAGAACATCTCAAAGCTCTGGGTTGAAAGAGCACCAGCTGCAAAGTTTTAATTGACTAGAAACAGCAAACTTTGAAAGTGCCACCTGTTACCAGCACACCCCGGTGGTGCTGACCAGTCTGCCAAGACCCTGCACCCCTGGGATACCTCCATCCACCAATTGAGATGCCCAAAAATGACCACTGCAGTTATTTCTCTGGTTGCACTGAGACCTTTTCACACACCCTCCTTTACACCTCATCCTAGAGCCCTACTAAGGCTTCTTCTGCCCCTGAGTTTGGGGTACCAGTCTAAAAAGGAACCCTTCCAGACCCCTTGACTTTCTGTGTCTGAAGTTTCAACAGCACACCATCTGAGACTACAACTGGTTCCAAACGCACTGATCTTCCAGCAAATGCTTCTTTTCCAAGTGGAGAGAGACCAGCAGCTAAGCACCAAATGGTTCCAGTGGGTCCATATGTCTTTAAAATTTTCACCAAGATGCAATGAGAGAGAAAACTCAGCAAGCAGAAAATTCCTTCCTACTGTGTGAGATATGTGAGAGCCACACCTTTACCATGCCTTCATACCTTAAGTACTCAACCTGACACAAAACTGGGTCTGTCTCTTTTGAGAGAGCCAAGGGGGGCAGTGCAGCTGCTGCTGCAAGGGGGGTCTTTGATCCCAGCCACAGCAAAGAGCCCCTCGCTGGCAATGAGAGCAGTGCCAGCAGCCCATGCCACTGGCACAGCCCCAGCCACTGCGGCCAGGCGCTGCCCCCGTGCCAGCCTCCCACGGGCCAGCTGGGAGAGATGGCTCAGCCCTGTCCTGGACAGGCACCAGCCCTGCTCCTGGAGCCTCCCAAACATTCCTCATAAAGTAACAGCACCGTTACACACGCCACTGCCTTGGTGTTTTATAAGGGATCTACTGCAAACAATACTTTCGTACTAAATTAATGGGTTTTGAAATGCAGCAGGGCGCAGAGTCTTCCAATAGAGAAGTGTTGCTGCCAGCTAGTTTGTCAATGTAAATTCTCTAAAGCCTTGATTGGGCTTATGGGAAAAACATCTTGTGTTTCATCTAAATAAGCCTCCATGATATCTGACTCATCGTTTTCATTTTGGAAAGTTACTTATACAAGAAAAAATACACACTAGGTACTAAACGAATCCAAACCAAACCAAAACCCCAAAAAACCAACAACCTCCTCCTTTAATCAGAATATGGAAGTCACTGTGTTTTTCATCACTGAACAAGCAAATCCTTTTTCTTTGGTACCCTGGAGTATTAACAGGTGGCCATAGCCCCTAGCTGCATGAAACTACCATATGCTACAGAGATCAAAATTAATAAACTAACAGTACAATGTGCCAGTTTATTGTGCTTGCATTTAATTTTAATTTTCTTCTTGGGTGTTTTCAGTACTGAAAAGGCATGATTTTTAGCCTTAATATCAATAGCTCAAATTTTGAATTGTTTGTTTTAGCCTCATACCAAGTAAGTACATGTACAGAAACATATTTCTGGCACTACATTTCAAAATACAACTTCATTCATGCTCCTCTATAACTCTATGCTAAAATATTAGCAATTCAATATACTTTAAAGGCTTTAACAATGGAAAATTTAACAAATTTCCTCTGACATAAGATTATGTGCACAATAAAAAATTATCTGAATCTCATTTAACTGTACAAATTCATTTCTTGTTAAATACTAATCAGCCAGCACAAAGCATCACATGCAATCTTCTACTTCCTTCTCTACTTGGCACCTTTAATGGGTCTTTAAAAAATTATCATTGTTTTCCTCCACAAAAACTGT
Source organism: Catharus ustulatus (assembly GCF_009819885.2). Taxonomy (NCBI): domain Eukaryota; kingdom Metazoa; phylum Chordata; class Aves; order Passeriformes; family Turdidae; genus Catharus; species Catharus ustulatus. The sequence goes on from NC_046222.1 coordinate 114,839,732, forward strand.
TAATAATTGGCAAAGAAACCCACTGTTGCAAATACTAGATGAATATGGAAACCACAAAGCATTATTTCATGTGGAGCAAATGAGCAGAGGTGCCTCCAAATATAAACAGGCAATGCTTATCCTACTCTTCAGAGAGCCCCAGTGTTGGCTCCTAAATTGAAGCATCTGCCAAAAACAACACAAAATTCTGTGTCCAAAACCAGGAGGCAAACATTGTCCATATTGTAAACCATTTGCATGACAATTATGGCCTTGAATCAGTATCCTTCTATTCACGTGAGTAATCAGTACTCCAGTGAGTGGTTTCACTGACTCCTCAGCCACTGCTTGCACACAGATGCACTGCAGAAGGGTTTTGTCCTACTGACTGGGGTGACTGCCAAGACTTACAGGGTCCAGCACAAGTTTTATATTGAAGTTACACCATCTCTGACCCTGTGTAAAATTAGGGTCTTGACCCCTCTAGAGCATTTCCCAAGAGCAGCCCCAGCTGTCCTCTCTCCAGACATTTCTGGGAGGAACTCTGCTCTGTTGTCTAACCTTTCAGCTGCTCATGGGCTGTGCTGCTTATAACAAGAAGTTCTGACAACTCTGTGTACTTCCTTTTGACCTTCATCTCGCAGTTTTATTGCCTTGCTCTCAGGGCTGGTGCACCTTGATGCTGGGAGGAGCAGCCTGGGTTAGGGGCAGGTTACACACAACTGCACAGCAGTGGCAGGGAGAGGTAAGGTTATCATCTGGCTCATGTGTACAGCACTGAAACAATGGAAGAAAATAGCAAAATTCTTTGACTTTTTTTCTTTCTACCTTATTCCTACAACCCCCCAACCACAGAGAAAAACACAGAGCCCTTTTTACAGACCCTTCCTCAAAGCCTTTTTCTCCACATTCTCAAAGGCTAGGAGAGAAGGAGCAGAGGCAGTGCTGTTAATCCTTCCTTAAAGTACTGACTGAAACCCACAGAAATCGATGGAAAAATCTTCCAGTGATTTTAACAGACTCAGATCACAGTTCTCAGCAGTCATGAGCTGTCTCCAGCACACCATCCTGGAGAAAAGGGACAGGCAGAAGTGCAGCCTGTTTCCTGCTCAGGTGGGGTTGCTGTCAGCTGAATCAGAATTCCTCAGACCCAGGACATGCTGGCAACTTCAAAGGCATAACAGACAACAAAGAAAAAAAACTCACATACTAATCTAGTTTGTCAATATGCATGGACTTCATTGAATTTTGTGATTCATGCCTCCAAACACAGGACTTTTTTTTTCCCCTGAAAGAGATTGTTTTGATGTTTTCTAAATAAAACATCTTCATGTTTAATTTCCAAATGACACTTCAAAGCTAAATGAATTATATCACTGGAAAGCTTTTCCATAAGGAGCTTTTCAAAGGATGCCAATTCTTGATTTTTGCAGGAAGAAAAAAAATACCTTTTTTCCACATCTCTTTTATTTTTATTGCATGATGTAGCCAGCACATAATTTTGAGCAAATTTTTATATAGATCTCATCCCAGTCATTTGGTTAAAACAATGGAAAGACATCTGTTCACCTATGACACATCAAAACTTCTGAGAAAGCACTCAAATAGGAACCTAATTCCTTAATCATTACTTAGGAAGAAGTCAAATCAAATGCAAGCTTTACCCCAGAGAAGGCAGAAGAATGAGGCCATAAACTATATAACTTTTCCTCAGTCAAACCACTCCTAATTTTTATCCCTTGTTTTCATTTTGCCTTATTCTGAGTTTCACAGTTGCTCAGTGTAAGCTTTATTATCATTGATATACAACAGAATGTTCTTATGAATCTATAAGATCACAACACAATTCTGCTAATCTAAATATTTTTCTTAAGTAGAACCAGGTTAATGCTCAGTCTGTAAAATAATACCAGTACTAATGCTTAATACAATTCTAATAGCCAAAAGAAAATAAAGAAACCTAATTCAGAATAACATGTTCTAGAGAAAGCCTCTTCCAGTATTTCAGCCTTGCAGATCTATTTCAATTAACATTTGAGGAGATCTGAGACATCATAAAATAAAAGTAAGTACTAAGTTTCCAAGAAACATAAACTGAACTGTAATTCCATTGCACACTAACATATTCCATCTTTTCAAACAGCTGAACTGTGGTTTCCAGTATTGGCAGCAGGCACTCTTATAATAACATTATATGTATACTGCAGCTCCCTTGATGTCTTTCATATTTTTTCATAAACAAAATTACAGTGACAGTGCAGTTCATTACAGGAGGTTTCATTAAAGAACTGGTTTATTTTAAGAGAACAGCAGCAAAGAACTGTCTTCAGGGATGGAACCGAGTAAAAGGTCTGATTATGCCTCCATGAAAATCAGGCAGAAATTATGCAGGATTTTGACACTGTAACACAGGAAAATCCTCTTAAGAGACACAGAGAACAAACTGTTCCACTGTGACATGCATTAATAAGCAGGTGCAGCCCTGTCAAGTTGTTGCAGGGTGACAAGTTTGGCCCTCCTGAGACCTGGTTTCCCATTCTCAATCAGAGCTGCCAGTGCCCCTGCTCCAGCCCCCAGTGCTGGAGGAGGGACCCCGAGGGGGATCACAAATCACAGAATGGGTTGCACTGGAAGGGACCTAAAAGATCTTCTACTTCCACCCCCCTTGCCATGGGCTACTCATGGGCTGCTCAGGGACCCTTCCAGCCTGGCATTGAACACTTCCAGGTATGGGTCATCCACAGCTCCTCTGGGCCACCTGTTCAGTGTCTCACCACACTTAGTAAAGGATTTCTTCTTAATATCTAATTTAAATCCACCTTCTGCCCATTTAAAGTCCCATTCCAGTCCATCCCAGTCCCTCATCCTATCACTACACACTCTTGTAAAACGTCCCTCTCCAGCTTTCTTGTGGATCCCTTTAGGCACTTGAAGGTGCTCTAAGCTACTCAGAGCCTTTTCTTCTCCAGGCTGAACAATCCCAACCCTCTAATAGCAGAGGTGCTCCAGCCTTCTGACCATCTTCATGACCTTCCTCTGGACTCACCCCAACAGGTTCCCCCTTCTTATATTGGGGTCTCCAGAGCTGGACACCGTGCTTCAGGAGGGGGCTCATGAGAACAAAACAGAGGAGGAGAAGCTGTGCCAAGATGCAGAAACTGGGAAACAGGAGCTTTTCCCTTGCTCTACCAGACTGGGTGAAAACCCACCATGCAGTCCACCCATCTCTTGCCATCAAAAAAAAAAGCAGTAAATTGGGGTCTCAGCAATGTCTTTGCTTCTCCTTCCCATGCCAGTAAGACCAGTTCCTAGAAAACACCACTGCCTTTTGAGTGACTGGCATTCTTTTCATTTTCTGAGTCCACCACTTTTCTTTCACAAAAAAATCCTCTCCAGTTTGGGATTAATCAACTAAAAGGTCACCTTGCTGCTCAGAGTTTTCAAAAATGTAATCCAAATAAATGTGATATGGTAGTTTTTGTAGCTGTGTTTCTCAGTCAAATCAGATATGCTGTCTCCTATTGTTACTGCAATTTACCTCCCTTGTATATGCTGCTAAGACAAGACACAATCAACACCATCTATGACTTCAGGCGATGGGTTGATGGAAGAGTAATTTCTCATTTTACTCTTTTGTTGACACTATTTTCACTGTACTCTCTGGAATGACAGCTCTGAGGTATCTGTGATAAAAATATGCAGTCAAGAGCATTACTGGCTCAAAAATACCTTACCTCCAGAAAAACTAGTTCCAGGATTCCAAAAATTCTATTTTTAATCTTTCTCCAGAAGGCAAACATAATTGCCCTTTTCTACCTGGGCTCTGACAAAGTAGCCAAAGCCACACTCAAAAAGAGCCTCTCCCTGCTATCATTTCCCCTTTAGGCAGAGGCAGTGGTTGAGTACAGTGAGCTCTCCTCTTGTATGAAGTCCAGACACTCTGGGCTGTCTGTAACCAAGCCAGCAGCACAAGACACCAAGCTATTACCCCTGACTTATGACCACAACATCTCTTAAATGTGAGGTCCTTCCAGGTTGTTATCTTTCCTTTCAACAACTTCAATGAAAAAGAATTGAGAGGGGCCTTAGGACAGATTTTCATCACTCCATGTGGTTGTCAGACTATTTTCCTTTATTGACACTATGAATACATAACTCACTGTGGTTTCTGAAACATGTTTAATGCATGATATATTAAGAGCTGTAGAAAACACAATATTAAAATTCTAACATGAAAAATTATACCATTATGGCTCATTACATTCTCTGTTGCAGCCATCTGAACTGTGAGAAATGTACTGTCATCCTGTCACCTACTTCTATAAGATCTGTGATCATGTTGTACATGATGTCATTTATTTCACAGCTATAAGGAAGATAAAGTCTTCAAGTTCTGAAGTGGACCATAAGTGTTTGCTACTGGTCACCTGAGAAGAACACTCAACTCTAGATCTGCAGAATCAAAAAACCCCAAAAACAGTCAAAAAATCAAAAACAACCAAAACAAAACCTTGCATACATAGTGGGATTTCTATTTCCAATAACAGTACTTTATCTTATACATTTATTCAAAATGCTTATATATTCACATCATCTTGAAAGAAGATGTGGAGTTTTTTCTTGACTCCAGACAGTTCTGGTAGCATTTCTAACAGAGCTTTAAAAACACAGGTATCATCAAAACTCTACCAAGAATGTCACCAGGGTACATCAGAACTTCCCTTTCAATGTTTTTTCTCTGCTGCTATATCTGCCTACCATTTGATTATGAAAAGTTCACATATTGCTGGAGGTTTACCACAGATAGAGCTTTTACTTTAAAATGTTCATTGAAAACACCTGGTAGGTATTAAAATGATCCCGCATAATTTGTCAGAAAAGCATAAGTCTGAATTCAAAGTACAGGCAAAAATACCTGAAAATGCCATGGGCTTTCAATGCCTCTGTAAATCATATAAATTTAAATCTCCTACTTAGTAAACATTTTCTGGTTTAAAAACCATTTATTGCCTCTGACCACTCCTACAAAAGCAGTAAAATGCCATGAATTTTAGATATGCTGATGTTGAGACAGACCTTCCCTTTATATTAAAATACTGCAATAAAAATTCCCAGTTTCGCCACGATGACTTTCAGAAAATAACCTGACATTTCGGTATCTGCACCATTGTTGCCATTTATTTTGCATGTTTCATTTTATAGAAGTAAAATTAACTTACAACCCTAATGGAACTGCCTGAAGACTGTCCCCTTTTCCAGTCCAATATATAATATTAATAAAAGCTGATCATTGAAACCAGGCTGGAATATTTGGCTGACAAAGCCAGAGAGAGCTGCACATCTTTGCATGTTCTCCCCCTCTCTAGCTATCTCAGAGGAGTTTGCCTTAGAATTATGTAACAGCAGGAGTCCTCAAGCACACCCTCCCTGCTTTGTGGAACCCTCAGACTGAGCAAAGCAGAAGGCTGTCAGGTCAGGAAAACTACCCACACTTATTGTTTTCCTTATAAAAACAAAACAAAACCACCCCTTCAGAACCATAGTACATATATTTCATCCCATAAGGAAAGAGCCAGGGCTGAAGAGAAGGCTCCAGGGAGACCACATTGCAACCTCCCAGCACCTAAAGGGGGCTTATGGAAAGGAGAGAGAGGGACTTTACAGATGGTCAGAGAATGACAGGACATGGGGCAATGGTTTTAAAGTGAAAGGGGGTGTCAGGTTTGTATTTGACTCAGAGGGTGGTGGGCAGTGGATGTTGTCCATCCAGTTGTGGATGCCCCATCCCTGGAAGTCCAAGGCCAGGTTGGATGGAGCACTGAGCAACTTGATCCAGGGAGTGGCATCCCTACCAAGGGCAGGGGTATTTGGGTTGAAACTACAGGATCTTTAAGATCCCTTCCAACCCAAGGCTTTCTATGAAAGAAAAGCAAAAACAAAAACAGAAACAAAAAACCCCGAAAACAAAACGAAAATAACCCCACCACAAAACCACCTTTTTCCTGAAAGAGCAACCTTTGAATCCAACCATTTTTCTAGTTCCCACAGTAGATACAACAACAAACATCTGCGCTGTGCTCATTTTGTTTCTGCACTATTTTTTCCATATGTTGAACTTGTCTATGGAGGGTAGGCAGTTTTCAGGTAAACCTATACACATTTATTGAGGATGCGTGGTCACAGCTTCCGGTGGACAACCTGAGGCAGGACACAGAAGCCAATAATGGCCAGGGAAAGGAACCATTCTGCACATTTGGGCTTCCAGGCTGCCAGTCCTGGCCCCTTTTCTCACTGTTCCCACTGCCAGCTCCCTGCCCCAGAGGCAAGCAGCTAAAAAGTACTGTTTTATACATGACACAGAAATCATCAGTAAAGAAATTGCACAAATGTGCCTTCTCAAAAGGTATCTCTAGCTAATGCAACAGAAGTAATTTATTGGGTCAGACTGTACAAAGTAGTTTCCTGCAATTTTGTTCTTTTCATACACTTCATACACTTTCATACTCTTTGGGCATTCTGGAGGGGTGAGAGGAGGGAAGTGAACTGCTTAAGGCACAACAATACTTGCAACACATTCTTTTTTTAAAGCATCACAACCTTTGAAAATAGTTAAAATTATATTCCAAGTCAAGTTTCCTGAAGTTATTCTTTTCCTGAGACCAACAAATGCTTCAGGTCTGGAGGGCAAACATACAGCACCAGTACGTTTCTGACTCATTAGTTTGCTTTTCTCTGCAGGATTTAGATTGACATCTATTGGCCTAACTTGTGACACAACAGCCCAGTTCTTCAAATGTCAGTTCCATTGTCCCTGCTTTGTCAAGCTTCCCCTGGTATAGCAGCTTCCGACTCTGTGTTTTAAGGCAAAATAGTCCAGTTTAGCTTTTAAATCTGAGCCTATTGCTGTCAAAGCAATGTTCACATTATTTCCCAATTTTATTCACAACATATAAAAGTTGAAAGCCAGGGATTATGATGTCAATCTTTAAAAAAGACAACAAAACCGAAAAGCACTAAACTGAAACTTGATGCTGTGTTAGTCAACTGATTCAGGTCAAATAATTAGCATGGACAGTCATTTATTAACAGGAATTCAATTAGAACATATCTTTTAATGTAAGTTAAATTAATTTAAATTTCCCTGTACTTAGATGTGTACAGATCACATACATGTACACAGAATAGAGTTACATATCTGTATTCAACTATTCTTTCTTCCATTCTGCTCCCCGCTGCTGCCAAATTCATTCCTGTATGCAAACTGCAAAGACTGCAAAGCCCCAGGCTATCATAATTACAAGAATGTACATATCTCTTCCATCACAGAATAATAGATTACTATCTCAAAATTACTTGTGGGTAAAACCATGAACCAGAACACAGGTTTGATGTGGTTTTATTGGGTGCTTTTGGACATAAAATGCAAATAAAGAGCCTTCTACCAAAGATTTGGAATGGACTAATTTACTTATTCAAGGCTTAACTTTTAGGAAGAGGTTGTAGATAGATCAGTAGTTTATTTATTAGAATAGGACAATAGGCATGAAAGATATATTAAGATACAGTATTAATATACAGTATAAAATGTTCTTCTCAAAAAGGTTTATTCTACTAAAATTAGTAGTTCCTTTTCCTAAAGCTCAGGGACATGCAACCTTCAAATTTCATTTGGGTCATGTGAAAGAAGCAAAAGGAAATTCAGAAGATTATATAGATTCCTTCTTAGCCACTAGCAAATTAGTGTCAAATATGTTTTCTGGCTTTGTTTCCTCTCTGGAGGAGACAGAGTAATACTTCTATAACCCGACCAAGTTCCTTTGGATTCTGAGTTAATCTTAAATAAACTCCAACTTTAAATGTCAAGGTAAACATTTAACAATATATTAAATAATATATTTAAAAATGTGTTATTAGTTTGCACTATTTTACAGCTTCTTATCGACAGAGAACTTTCTTCATCCCTTTCCTTTTGCACACAGACTGGTCACATACTTTCAGAACCATGAGCTTCAGATAAGAACAGGTTCATAAAATCACAATTGCCTCAAAATGCATCAACCTTCTCCTCCAACAGCAACCAGTTCAATCCTCTGACTCTTGCCAGAAACCCAGGTATTTATTATTGCTGCATTTGGCTCACTTCATGGGTACCCATTATGGCATGCTGTCAAAAACGGAAGTGTTGTACTAAAAATCTTACAGTCCTTCGTATTGAAGGTGCCTCAATGGGGCTTTTACAACCTCTGAGCAGGAGATAGCAACTCCTGATTCAAGAACTTTGGACCTCACTAATTGTAGAATCAAATATCTCAGAATAGGTTGACCTCAATAGAACTGACTTAACCAATTTGTCACAAAACCAGGGAGTACAGCTACAAGAAGCTGTTCATTGTTCCATTTAATTTAATTAAATGCTTTCAGATGTGGCTAATGCTTTGCAAACTGTTGTCTTTGTGTTCTTGAAGTTTTAGGGTCAAACTTATGCTCGTGTGCATATGACTTAAATTTTTCTGAGTTTCAAGATAGGAAGCCAGGTTTCATCTCATTTTTCTATAAAATGCAAGTGAAAGTTGCTATTGTTTCTTGAAATAAATGTATAAAGCGTAGCGATGATTTTTTATAAAACCCAAGCATGTGGTCATGCAAAGTCAGTGTCATGCCTACACCTACCATGTGCCATCTGTAAAACTGTAATAAGAAGCAGTAGGCTGCACTCTCTGCCTGACCAACAAGGGGCTTGAACTCAGGAAGTTTACAATTATTTTGTTTATATCGCGGTGCTAATAACTCCAGAGTCACGGGTTTGGTTCCCATATGGCCATTCACATCAGAATTAGACTCAATGATCCCCGTGGGATCCCCTCCAAATCCAAATATTCTGTATGAATTGAGTCCACAAACACAAACAAGACCAGGACCCCAACAACTCTAGTCAGATCAGTCAGAGGTGAAATCTTTCCAGCAGTGACCTCCTTGGCTGTCCAAAGTTTCTTCACAACAAGCTGCTTGTTCTGTACATCTGCACAGTGCAGCATTTTATGCCAACGCCTCAAACATCTGAAAATCACCATGCTAGGGGCCTTCACTCCTGACTGACACCACCCATGTTGCCCTGGGTGCCAGCTGGGTCTTCCTAGGCAGGATGGACAGCAGGACCTCGAAGGGAGAGGACTGACCCTCTTATTCCTAAGTCTCATCTCTTGAGGGCCTTGGAAGAGATATCATTTTTTCCCTGGCTTCACTTTATCAGAAAATCTTACTTACATCAGTCTTAACAGGCTCTTAAACCCCATGAGATTTATAAACAAAAACGACTGATTAACATTTTCAAGCAGTAGTACAGAACTGGAGGCTTTATTTTTCCTCCCAACAAAATTGTTGCATGATACATGAAAATATGCTTTAAGACAAGGCTTTTGTTTGCTTGCTTTTTGTTGCTATTTAATCTTCCTCCTACATCTGTTGGGTTTCACCATCTTTGATGAAAACAAATACATCTTTAACACAGGCATAACCACACAGAATAAACTGACTGCAGCAGTGCAAACTGTAAATACTTTGATAGAAGTTATGAGGGTTTTTTTACCTCTCATTACCAAGAATCGTGTTTCCACTTATCTTCCCAAGTACTTCCACTTGATACTCTGTCTATCCTTAAGATCAAAGTCAAGAATGTTGAACCCGGTAAGGTGGTTGTAGTCAGGTCTCTTTCTCCAGACAGCAACTGACAATGAGAGGACACAGTCTCAAGATATGCCAAGAGGAATATAGCTTGGATATTCGGAAAAGGTTTTTCACTGAAAGAGTGATAAAGAAGTGGAATGGTCTGCCCGGGAAGGTGGTGGAGTCACCATCTCTGGATGTGTTTAAAAAAAGACTGGATGTGGCAGTCAGTGCCATGGCTTAGTGAGGTGTTAGGGCATTGGACTCGATAATCTTGGAGATCTCTTCCAACCCAATGATTCTGTGATTCTCTGAACTAGTGATAAAGGTGGGAGAGTGAGGAACAGGAGGCATCAAGAGACACATGGGAGGCTCAGGATCTCAGGAGGAGCATCCCTGGGGGCTGCCACACAAGGCTGAAGGTCCTTGGGGTGGTACCCCCAGAGCACCCAGCCCTGTGTAGCCACTGACCCCTGTTCTGTGAGGAACAAACTGCCCCAGTCACCCTTCTGGGCCACGATCTTGCCACCACGTGCTTGCCACCACATGACTTCACTTCTCAAAGTGAAACAACCTTGAGTTGTCAGCTTGTCATGCTCATGCTAAGCCCTGCAGTAGGCTCCTCCCTGAAGACACAAGTGAGATTGATTGCACTTGCGATTTGCTCATTTCCACTACTATCTTACCATTAATATCCCTCTCTCATCCATTTGCAACACCCGATAAGCACACAAAATTGATTATAATGTCCAATTAATCAGGTAAAATCTTCTGGGATAGTTTCATGGGTGTTTTTTCTTTCAGACTTCCTATCTTCAGATAGGAAAGGGAAAAAAACAATAAAAAAACACAACAAATGAGGTTTCAAAAATTAATTAGTTTAACAAGAAGTAGAAAAATGTCTAACTTCATCAGGGCTGCTTTGTGCTAGTATAGGAAATTATGTGGTTGCCTTAGTGCAGGTTCTAATTTACGTATCAGAAAGTGCTATATCTCAAAGTAGATTAAGATAGCTACATGTTTCAGCTTTAAGTGCTCATCAAGCCAAGAGATAACAGAACTGATGAATGGGACATTTCAGATCCTCAGAGAAATGAGCACTATTACATAAAAAGTGTGATTTGAATTTGTCTTTCTGCTTAGGCTGTGCCTTCCTAACAGAATTTATAAATAGAAACAGAACTTTAAAAATCAAGAGCTGCCAGAGTGCTTTTTTCTTCATCATCTGATCATGAAGTATTGGACTTACACAAATCCATATATCTTGCATTGAAACAATCTGCATGTTTTAGTCACTCCTCCCCAAATCAATTTATTACTGAATAGAAAATGGTAAATGAAGTTATTATTTCAATCTGACAAAAATTAGTCTCATGGTCATTATCTATAGAAACAGAGGGAAACCAAAGTCCTTTAACTGTTGAGAACATTGAACATAAAATAACTCTGTGATCCAGATGATGGGAATGCTGTGCCATTAGTTTTTAATAAAGTGGTTTTCCACAGACTTAGATTCACAGGCTCAGAAATCAACTACTGATGAATCAATCTGCTTCCCCTGCTGGGATATCAGAACAGCCAGGGCTACTGTAACTGCAGAACCACACAGCAGAGGCTCTGTTAAGGCAAAGGCTGCATCATTAGGGGACATTAGAGAATAGAAGCCTTCATTCAGCCCTGGACCATGTTCCGCAGATAGCAGCTTTCACCCTTTTCTCACAGCATTCTCCCATGTGAGTCCTCCCCACAGCCTGCAGTTCTTCACAAGCTGCTCCCCAGGAGTCTCTCCAACAGGATGCACTCACTCACCAGGAACACACTGCTGCAGCTCAGTCCCCTGAGGGGCACAAGTGCTGCCAGCCAACCTGCTCCAGCATGGGCTCCTCTCTCCATGGGCCTGCTCCAGCACAGGATTCCCAAGGGCTCACAGCCTCCTCTGGGCATCCACCTGCTCTGCTGTGCAGCATTCCCCAGGCCACAGGCACATACCTGCTCCACCATGGACCTCCACACTGCCTTACCATGGTCTCCAACACGGACAGCTCCGGTACCTGGAGCACCTTCTCCCTCTCCTTTTGCACTGACCTCAGTGTCTGCAGGCTGCTGCTCTCACATATTCTCACTCCTCTCTCCCCTGACTGCAATTGTTTCAGCACAGTAACTTTTCTTTCCCTTTTAACTACAGTAATTTCGCGAATATAAGCTGCACCCTTTTGACTAAAATTTTGGTCCGAACCCAGAAATACGGCTTACCCTCAGGAGCAGCCAATATATGAACGAAGTTATGAATTTTGCCAACCCAGAAGTGCAAGCTGCGAGAGCCGCAGAGCCCTGGCAGCCGCAGAGCCCCGCCGACCTCGCCATCCCTCGCACCACCCACCGCGTCCCTGCCTGGCCTGCACCAGGGGCCGTGCGGTGCTGCGCGCCAGCCGAGGCTCTGCGGCCCTGCCCACTGCAGCTCTGACAGGTTCGCAGCCCTCGGTGTAGTGCCGCGCTCACCCCACGCACACAGCGTGGCCGTGGACACCAGGAAGCCTGGGCTCTGTGCTCCAGCCCGCTGCTGCGCAGTGTGTGGGGCAGTGGCAGGGCGGCAGCACCTCCGCCCGCAGGGCCCCTCCGAGCCGCTCTGCTGGGCTCACAGCTCCCGACACCGGCGGGCCCAGGCTCTGGGCTCTGCACTCCTGCCCACTGCCATGCAGCGCCCAGGGCAGGGCACCGGCCCGGCCAGGGCAGCAGAGGGGCCTGCCCGGTGCCAGGGCCACCCCAGCACCAGGGCGGGCCGGCGCAGCGTTCGGGGGGGCTCCGCTGCTTGCCAGGAAACTTTCCTGCCTGCGACCCCCGCCGCCTCTGACAGCCCAGGGCAGCAGGTCCCCAGACCGCCTGGCCCCGCTGCCTGCACCCCCTGGGCCGTGCCCTCCCCTCACTTGGGAGAGAGTGGAGCCAGCAGGTTTAATAAAAGTGAGTGATTTTTCTCTGTATTTTTTTAGTTTTTAGGCCGCGTTTAAAGGCTCCCCTGATCCGTGAAAAATGTTTGCAAATTGAGCACCTGCCAGTAAAACCCGTGATTGCACGATTGTTACTAATTCGTTACTTTGTTGCACGCGGGTCCTCGCTGCGAATGAAAGTGCGGCTTATAATCCAGTGAGGTTTATATATGGAAAAAGACCTAAACGTTGCCGACACCCAGAAGTGCGGCTTACAATCAGGTGTGGCTTATAATCGTGAAATTACTGTACATTATCCCCTGGGCACTCCTGCTGTGCCTGCTGGGCTCAGCCTTGCTCAGAGGCAGGTCCACCCTGCAGCCACGGGCATGGGCTCTGTCAGGCACCATGGAGCTTCTCACAGCAGCCAGACCTGCAGCTCCCCTGCTACCAAAGCTCTGCCACACAAACCAATACAAGAGACAAGGAGAAATCTAAGTGAGCCCAGGGCAGCCCCAGGATGGTCAGGCAGGTGAAGAAACCCTGTGAAGAACAGCTGGGGGAGCCAGACTTGCTTAGCCCAGAGAAGGCACCAAAACCAGCAAGAGACTTGCTCAAAATAGCAAAATAAACAGGACCACGTTCATCATGTGAAGACTGAATTGACATTGCTATGCTCAAACACGTATGGCAAGCACGCTAAGCATAACTACCACTTACTCACAAATACTGAGCTCTCCAATCCTATTTCAGTTTGAAATGTATGGAAATTATCTGCTATTTTTTGCATGCTTGTCACAGGCAATTATAACAGTCTCTCAAGGCCAGTGTTTTCAGAGTTTATGAGGGGTTCTCAGGTACAACATGTAGGGGAAAACATATGCTACAACTATTTCTCGGGATGATTTATAAATGGTTTGTAGTTTCTATTCTGCACAGAAGTAGGTTTAAACAATTCACTTGTGTGCTAAAAATAGAAAAGATAAACACTTCCTGCATCTATACAAGATAATCTTTCAGGTACAAAACAATCTGATCTCAGATAAACTGCAGGAGCAGTGCCATATGTTTGCAGTTATCCAGAATGCTGGTTAAGTTCTATCTGAAGTTTTAGCTTTAAATGATAAAAAGATCTTTCAGAAAAAAACAAAACAAAATAACAAAAAACAACCAAACCAAACAAACCCCCAAAAAACCAAATAAAAAAACCCCAAACAAACCAAAACAAAACAAAAAACCCAAAAAAACCAAAAACAAAGAAATAAACAAACAAATAAAACCAAAAAAACCCCCAAATCTTCTTAAAAACCCAAACAAAATCCCAAAGCAAATCAAAGGAACTCCAACTCCCCTCTTCAAAAACCTTAAACAAACCAACCAAACAAGAAAAAACTCGACACAACACTCCTACCCCTCAAGAACAAACAAAAATGCCCACACCAAAAATACCTTTCCTTTACAAATCCTTACTAATTTCAAGGGTAAAAATACTAAAATCTTAGTGTGGTGTGGTATTTGGCCACCTGAAATTTTAGGTCTGCCAGAAGTGCAAACTATTTCAAGACCTCAAGATTTGAACTTGATTTCAGTTCTGAAAATAAGGAATTGGTGCAGGTTCAGAATAGATGTCGTATAGACCCTTATCGAGCCTGAACTAGTTTGCTCAGCACTAAAATGAATTAATACGACAGATTAAGTTTACTATAATTTTTGTCTGAAAAGCACTCTATAAGTTTGCCTGGAATTCTGTCAGAGATGGTACGGAATTTCTGAATGACAGAGGGTCTTTCTTCATAATAAAACTCTTTCAGAGCATAAATACAAATAGCTGTCTATGTCTTCAACCTAATAAGCTCACTAACTTAATGCTTACTAGAGCAGCCAGATTTTATGATTGAAAGCAAATGATCTCCTTTCACTCAATTTATCTTAGAATGATTAAAACCCTTAAATAGCTACAAGGTGTGACAAAGAATTATTTCCCTGGAAAATACTTGGGCTTCAAGTCTGAACACTTCTCCACATAAATAGCTATGTATATGAAAAACTCCACTCAACCTTGAAGGGGTATTTCTGAGATCAGTTCTCAGGATGTGGGACACCACCACTGCAGCAATTACTAATAGGAAAAGTCAGTATACTATTCAGGCCTACTAGAACTAACTAAAAGGATAAATAAGGCAGGAGCAGCACCTCAGACAGGAACATGAGCCAAATTAAGTCTCCCATGAAAACTCAACGAAACTTTAATACTTCATTCCAACTGTTCCACTGCAACTAATTCTCTTGTGCTTAGGAATTAGCCAGAAATTACACTGAAACAAATACAAATTAAATTTCCTCTTAGAGAACTTAATGTGGATACTGTTGTAATTTTCTTGCAAACTTTATTTTTCAAATGTTTATTGTTAGCCCATTCATTTTAAATATCACAGTTAAAACATCTGCCCTAAACGGACATTTATTTTAAATTTATTTTAAATTTATTTTAAAGTGTGCTTTAAGTTAGCCCTTTTATTGCTTACTCCCTGCACACTATAACATCTTCCTTAGATAGTTTATAAAGTACTCAGTTAAAGGCTGGGAGAAAAACTAACAGAGCAAAAGAGTCAAAAGTTTTTACTTTTTTTGGTTCACTTCTAAAGACTCTGAAGCTTTGGAAATGTTTACTCACAGAAACAGCAAAACTGGATTGAAAGTCCTTTATCACTGAGTGAATATTTCCCATTATGCAAAAGAAAATAATCCTCCATTGCCTTTTTGAGATACATTAATTGTTTCAGACATACAAATTTCTTGTTATGCCCTAGACACATGTCTGAAAATCAATTACAGATACTTCACAAAGCCTGCTATTTAGTTATTAGGTTTTGGATTGTTTGGGTTTTTTTAATTTAAATGAACTGAATTCTCAAAATAGTTACTTGGTAAAATATTCTTTAAATTTAGCTACAGCTTCATAAATAATGGTTGTTTTATTCTGGGAAGGCTTAAGTGAGCATTCCAGGAATAAGAAAATTAAGTGCACATATTGGAAGCTTGTTCATTTTTACTGCGTTTACAAGTCTTTTCCTCTTTCTTTGCAATTACGATAATCTGACACAACAGTGTCATCAGATATTTATTCAAAGCACACTAAATTAGCTCAGTTTTCACAGAAGTCTGAAGTTTCAATCTCACTTACTAAAAATGTATAGAAGAAGATTCAGTAAACTGCCCTTGTTCTGAATTTCAGTACCTCTGCTGTGAATGCCACTGGGAGGAAAGGTGGTGGCATCACTGCTGCAGCCCTCAGCTTTCATCCTCACCTTCTCAGTTTTTCCTTCACCTTAACAAACCCAGCCCTAATTACCTTGTGAGAAATTGCTTGTTTTTCCACAGGGGGAATGATGCTGTTTTCTCAGGCAGATTTATATGCAGGTCAAGTAATTCCTACTCACATGGCTCGTTCCAGGACTTGAGGCTGGTCTGCAGCCTCACAGCACAGACAGCGTCTTTGTTCTTTAAAAATAATTCTTAAAATTATATTGCACTCTTTTGTGTTCCTTTACAGCAGTGAAAATTTGCAAGGTCAGAGGCCTCACTAAAGTCAGAGCTAGGCAACATCACCTGCTCTCCCCTTTCCCACAGCCAGCCCATGAGAGAAGGCAATGCAGAAGGTCAGGATCATCTTGTCCATAGTAACTCCATGCTGGCTGTTACAAATCATCTACTTGATTTTTGTGTTTGGAAATGGTTTCCAGCAGGATCTGCTGCATAACTTTCTCTAGATCCTGTTTTTCTTGAGGCTGGGACCAATGTCTGCCTCTCTCCTGTCACTGTGAGCCTCCTTGAAGGTGACAGTGAGCAGCCTCACAGTGACCCCTGTCAGCCTCTCTGGTGCAGCTGCTCCATTGGACCTGGGAATGTCCAGCTGGCCTAGAAGCCATCAGTCTGGATCTTTCTCCACTGAAGGTAACTCTTCACACTCTCAAGCTCTGCCACTTTGCTCAGAGGCTGAGCTCAGGGCCAAGTGAAACAGGAAAAAACAGGCAGACACAGAAAAAGCTGAGGAAACCAATCCATCAGCACATCCCCTGCTGCTCTGTGAGGTGGGCTCACATTTCCCTTCTGCTGAAGGCTGTGCACAGAAACTTGTACTGCAGTCCTCACATCCTTCCCAGTTTCAGCTTCAGCTAAGTTGTGCTTTTCCAATACCCCTTCTCCATCCATGGAATCTTGGACAATCAGTCTGGGCTCCTCCAGGGTAGCCCACAGCTTCTACCCCCTTTGGTGCACTTGTTCTTACATGAGTTCTGCTTTTGCTCAACTCCTGCCACAACTGCTGGATTTCCTACAGGTTGGAGAGGGCTATCTCAGTGCTCTGAGCCCCTCTGTCCTCCAGGGCAGCTTCCCATGGGATCCTGCCAAGCTGAGGTCTGTTTTCCTAGATCTTCTAACTATTTACTGGATTTTACAAAATTCTTTACATTAAAGACTGCAGTACAAATGTAACAAAAATGTTGTTTTTCATAAAAACCCCAAACCTTTGCAAACAGATTAACTACACGAGTTTTTCTGTTGCATATATTAAACTGCCTTGACTTTCTCAGAGCCTCAAATAAACCAGGAATCTGTATTTATTAGTGACTCAGTAAACAGTATAGTCTCATGCAAAGACTGCAAAGCAATAGATCTGCGAAAAAGAAAAAAAAAATTAGAAAAAACAATATTATGCTAAGGCTGCTATTTTTGTACCAACTATGTGGACATATGGGTTCATTCTGAACCTCTGACCATTTGATTTCAAATAAAATTAATTATATGAGACTGTGCCAAAGTCATTAGTGAAGCTAGGTCCTAAAGTCAAGATGAAATACAAGTTTGTCTGGGGAAAAAAGCAAAATCTTTAAGTCACTCTAACTTTTACAAACTAGTCAATATTTGTATTGGTTTTTCTTTGACCAATCTTCAGTGACTGGTATCCAATTACAAAATTTTTCCCTCGCAAACATTCAATTATGCTGCATAAATATTTCCTAAAACTTCACTGGAAGTACAGAAGGAAAATAAGTCAATTTGTATACTGGTGGTGTCTCTTACAGTGTATTTTTTACCCATGTCACGCAAGCAGATAGAGTTTATATTAAAAATAGTAAATGAAAATAGTATTTTATAAAGAATATAAAAGAGGCCAGAAGACTTGTCCCCTCTTTCTTGTAGCTATCTGGCTTTTTGAAAGATAAACCTGTTTTTGGGATTACTTCTGGACAGAGGCTGCAGGTGGCAAACAAAGGAGAGTCAAGTAAGATGGGAACGCTGTGGTACTTCATGCTTCCTTGGGCATTTTTTTTGTTAGCAGTATCACCTGTTGTCACTTTTATTAAGGAAAATAACTTGTGCATCTGGAAACAAAGTGGGAAAGTTTTTCTGGGTAATTTAATTCATTATTTTTGTCTCAAAGATTTGCACCTACAGACAGAACCACAGTATATAAGCTGGTGATGTGCTGAACCTTAATGTCTTTGAAAATTAAGGTTCCCTTTCAGTACTTCCTGCATCCACTGCAATGGGAAGTTCTGGAAGATTCAATGCTGAATCTTTCAGGTAGATTTTACATGGTTTACTTTGAGTTGTAGAGAGATACAGTTGGAGCCCTGTAATCTTCCTGTCACACCCAGCTGGAAGCTGCCTGGTACAGCAATCTAATGCAGTTGGAGCCTGCTGCTCACAGCCCATCCCTGTATCCATCTATCAGCTGTGTGTCCAGATCAATGAGAAAGTGATTACTCTGCTGGGAAAAAAAAAGTGATAAAATAATTGTAATAGGCATCTGATGACTAAAACACGCTGATCTACTCTAATGGAAATGCCAGCTTTACAACAGAACTTCAGCACATAACAAAATGCTGTGGATGATACATAATACCTTGCTAAGTATCCTGGACACAGCTGTCACATGAAAAGAGAAACCATACAACACTGTCTCTCTCTAAAGAAATATCCAGAGGAAAGGACACATAAAAAACATGAAACACTTTTTCAATAAAAAAGTCAAGTCTAATTGAAAGAGTCTACCTTTAGCTAATTTTTAAATTAATGCCTTTAATACCTGTAATATTATTAAAATTGTTTAATAGTAGATTGAAACTTAATATCTAATTTCACTCAATGTAACCTGAAAGCACTATTAAAAATAATTAAGCTGAAGAAGAAGAAAATATCTCAGATAACCTGCACATGTGAACAAAGAGCTGCATGAGTCATAGGAGAGAATGACAAAAGCACAAAAGATTGGGATGGAAATTGAGCCAAAATTGAGAGCAGCTTCAGAACCAGAGGACAGAGGAAGAATTACAAGGAGAGCCAAGTCTGGGGATATGCATGAAGGACCAGTTTGCTTTTCTGTCCACAAGCCTAGAAGCAAGCATGTAGTGAAAAATTATTTACAGACATAAGTAAAAGGCTAATTACTGTGATCACCCAAACACACAGTAACAGGTTAATCTCATAAAGCATTGTAGAATTAGCCAAATAAGGAATTAAGGTTATATTTATCCCTACTCATCCTAGGGTTTCTATGGAGTCAGTTTATTTTGCACTTCCTGGGTATTAAACTGTTTGTTAATGTGCATGTTTTCTTCGTTTTGCCCTGCAGGGCTGATATAAATACTGCATTCATTAACTCACATCTACTCTTTTGCTCTCATGATTTATCCATTACAGAACTAAACAATATCAGCTGGTTTATTAACTACTTCCATTCCTTCTGTAATGTAAAACTCAAAACACAGACCTATCTGATGCTAGCATTGTCAGGTAGTTTGGATAGAGGCAGAGAAAGAGGAGCAGTTTTTCTGACTAACTTCTGTAAGTTTGTATTAGCTGTGTGTAAGTTGTATATGTTCTACTGAGTACTCATGAATTAACTGTTTTAAATGTTGTTACCTCTTTAAGTCATTCTCTCTGAATCCTCTGTTGATCTCATTTTCTCAATACGGGCAAAGTGTTTGAGTGGCACAATTTTTTTCTCTCTCCTTACAAATCAGCTTTTGTGTGCACCAGACCAATTTCTATTCTGCTTTCTAATGAAACCTTTTTTCTTCATGCTGTTTAAAAGGGTAAGCAAGGTTACAGAATTACTTAATCATCACACCTAATTGCCCATCCATGCCTTGCCTTTATGTAGGAAAATTCATTAACTATTCTGTACTGAGTCAGGTGCATCAATGCAAGGCTTTGCCTTCTGTCTGCATCTGGGCTACTGGAGATAACGTCTGAGTGTATTTACCTAGAAGCAAATCTACACCAAGATGAAACTGAAGCCACATGTGTAGGAGGGTGCTCCTGCTGTATGGTCACAGTCCCTTATCACAGAGCATACCTGCCTCTGCCCTTATCAGTGACAGCAGAGGTGCCACTGGTGCTGCAGGACTCACGTGCTGACACAGCTTACATGACAAATGATCTCTTCAATATCCTCACATCCTTCCTGTCTGTGATTCAAGTGACCAACTCCAAAAAGGAAATTCAGGTGAGAGCAATAATCTTTTGGTATAAAGATGGAGTCTCGTGGAGAGGGGGACCTGTGGCATCTGAAAAATTAAAGTCAACTTGAGCACAGCAAATGAGTGCCCCTGTGACAGAGCCACCCAGCTTAGACAATAAGACTTTGATTCTGTGTTGCTGCAGGATTCAGAAGTGTTCATTAAGGAGCAGAGAGGTGTTCACAGAGCATCAGAGCCTCCAGCATCTTCTAAATAGAACTAATCAAACAGTTGGGTTTCTGATAAAAGAACATCTAATGAAGTGGTGGCTGCATGTTTGTGTTTCAAGCTACTACTGCAAAAAAGAAGTATATTTCTAAACATCTTTGACATATGGAAACAAAAAATGCATTATTTATAACGATGCTCATGTGGCAACAGTAAAAACTGAGGAAAAAACACTCTCTCTTGGTTAATATTTAAGCATCCAAAAACAGCTGGAAAAAAGCAAAAAATTATGAATAATCAAATCATCACAAATTAAAGAATCAGTGTATTAGGTATGTAGAATACTGATATCTGGAAAATTTAGGTTAAAGGAGGTAGAATACCACTGGAACACAAGTAAACAACAGTAGTTCATCACATGAGGCCTTCTGTAATCTCATATAAAAGCAAAGTGAGACTTTTTAATATTTATTCATTCTTTTATAAAAATTATTCTGCTGCCTGCAAATTAGTAATATCTGCAGGATCTACATAATTCATGATTTGATAAATTTTTTACATTTTTTCTGCTTATACTAACAGTTCTTACACAAATAAATTGAAACTCTATAGCCTCATTTGCTATGCATTTTGGCCCTATCATAACTGTAATTGAAAAAAAAAAAAAAAGTCCTTCTGGGCAGGCTCTGTGCTCTGCAGGTCCTTCAAAGGCAAACTTCCAATGAGTGGCAGTGACAGGGTCTCAGATGTAGCATCCTCAAGCACATGGTGACTGACTGACTGGTTGATTTGAGGGGTTAGGTGGTGTGGGAGCTGTTTTTACATAATAAACAGGACTAAGTATTTTCATTAATTAGAAGCCAAGCCCCTAAGTGCTCCCAGTGAGCTTATATTCTTCAGCCACAGGCTGTCTGTTGGAGCCAAAACTGCTAAAATTCCTTAGCATCACAGGCATCTTAAAATACTGACTTTGCCCCAGGACATTGCAGCAGCCAAGTAAAATCCTGCACAAGCCACAAGTTCTCTTCTATGCAAGCAACTGCAAACATGCAGGGGAAATGGATACCCAACCTCACTGCCTGCAGAGGACAACCTCATCTCCTAAAGGCAGGATAGATAAAGAGAAAATCAAGTTTCTACAATTCCAGCTCACTTTAGCTCCTACTCTCACTCACCAGACTACAGTTTTCCTGAATACAAACTTCATATCTATTTACAGAGGACAAGCTGCACACACACATATACGTAGAGAGTGTGTGTGACATACATATACACATACAAATACACACACATATGAAAGAAAAGCATGACATCATGTTAACTCCTCAAATAATAACCCCTTGTACCCCCCCAAGCATAAACAGTAATTGTTCAAAATCTGTAACACATGTCAGTTTTTAGGTCACTGGACAACAGCCCACATAGAGCAGAAGGGACTGAAAATTAACGCTACTGCTGAAGAGAAAAAAAATACAAATAAAGCCAAGAAATGAAGAACTGATAATGCTACGAAGACACATAATAGCCTATTAAACAACAATTCTTACTAGATTTTATTCATTTATTCATTTTTGACTGAACATTTCAATTTCCTCAAATATACAATATTCAAAAAGAAAATTAAATAGTTTCTCATTTGCAAAAAAAAAAAAACAACCTTGTTTCTATGGTGGTTTTTTGAAAGCAGCATTCATTGACATGCTAAATAAAACTAATGCTAGCTTGTATTGAAATCATTACCACTCATTCCCTGTTTCAGGGGAGGAGCATTTATTCTAATGAAAAGAGAGAACTACCAGCCCTAGCTGGAGAGTGTAGATGTTACATCCAATAGTTGTAAGTGGCTGTTTTGAGGCTGGATTTTTTTCCTTCTTGTCTCAAGCAGCTATTGAAAGACTGTGCTTGGGAAACAACCAGCTGGTATTAGATTTATTGTTTGGTTTTGTTCTGTGGTGGGGCTTTTGTTTGTTTGCTTTTAGGGGTACTCATTGTGCCTAGAATAACTTTCAACCTGCAGTTAAATACTCACCTCTGTGCTCGTGAGCTTCAGAGCAGCTCTCTGAAAACAGGCATTAAATGGTATTCCATTTAAGTGCTTCACCTGGAATTACAGACTGAAACATTTTGTTTTCCCCACACAGGCACAGCCTGTATGAACACACAGAGCCATTTTTCCCCAGCTGCCATTCTCACAGCCACGTCTCCTGCTCTCCCTCTCTTTGTCTCTCATTTTCCCCTTTTTTATGCAGTTCTGATGTTTTGAGAGACATGAAATAACACAGTGGATGGTTTTAGCAGAGTCTAGAAGCTAAGCAGAACTTTCTCTGGCACTTTGTCCATTTGGCCTGACCCATCCTGTGTGGCAGGCAGTTTTCTGTCAGGCTGTGGCCGTGCTCCTGCTGCTGCTCCCAGAGATGCTCCCATGGCACCTCTTGTTCCTGAGCACCATCCCAATGGAAGTACCTGGAGCCAGGTGGGATCTGTCTCTCCCTCTGGTGTTAGCACACCCCTGCCTTTGCTGTGCTGCTGTGGCAGCTTCTTCCAGCTGGGCAGGGCTGCTCTGAGCTCCACTGGAGGAGGATGCCTCTGGAGCCCAGCTCCTTTTTCAAAGATGTGATGAGCTCCTGTGACCCCAGGCCACCAGGCTGAGAGGAACTCATGGCCAGAGAGAACCTCAGCATCCCATGAGACAAGATGCTGGCACAAGCCCTCCCCCACAGGCACAGCACACCAAAATACCAATCAGCTAAAAAGAGGCAGTGCACACCCCACTCTCTCCCCTCGTCATGTAGCCACCACAGCGGGTGCAGTAGCCAAACATGCCAGGCAAACGTGGGGCTGCAGCACTGGCACAGATACCTGCACCCAGAGAGAGAAGATGGTGGGAAAGGGCAGAAATCAGGGAGTTGCTGCTTACAGGCCAAGTATTAAACTAAAAATCAGCCTCTCACTGCTAGCACTATTACAGCATGTTCATGATCTCCATGGGGGGCCATTTTCATCTCTGATGTGAGAAAGGTGAAAGTGATGGTGCATTGAAAACAGGAATGAAAGGGGCAGGTTTGGAAGCATTAAGTAAACTCCCCATCTCTTAAAAATGAAATGTTCTCGAATGTATTCAGTTTCTCATCTCATCTGGACATATTAAAGCAAAGGATCTAGGAAGAGAAAGAACTCTTGTGTGCTTCAGCCTCGCTTCACTTCCAGGTACACACCTAGTATTTCAGCAGCCTTCAGGTTTCACCAACTGCTGTAGTTTAATTAACCATTACATCTTTTACAGGGTGTAATTGGTCTCACAGCTAGTTCATTAAAGCCACAGCAGAATCATTCTGACAGTCCAGCCATGAGCAAATACATATAGAGCATTAGCAGGTCAGCTCCCTGCACATTAAGCTGGCGAATGTTTTCTGAACAGAAGAGATGAAATGGTACCAACCATCTAGTCCCTTTCAAGAGTGTACCCAGAAAAATATTCTAAAGAGAGATGACCAGGAGCAAATAGACAGTCTCCAACCTGATTACTCCCTATTCTGCTCAACATGTGTCAAGTGTTTGTACTAGGCAAACTGACATTCTAGCTTGCCATTGGTCTACCCAAGAAACCTGATATTTCTAATGTAGTCATTCTATATCTGGCCCCTGGACCAGCTGCAGTTAAAGGAAGATGAGTTATTAAAGAGAAGCTCTCCATTTGGGGGCATTTTGTAAGTGGAACAAAATGAGACACTTCTGAGACACTACTGTTACCTGGAATATTCACTAAATAGTTTTACTTGGCTGAGATTTTGAGGTAATCTGAAATATGACACTCTTCTCTCTGCCTTTCAAGCCTGAAAATCACAGACTTTACAAAGGTGTATGGCTCTGCAAGGATCTCAGTATTCCCAGATGCAGATTTTCCAGAAGCACATTCTGCCTATGACTCAAAAAAAAACCCTTGTCCATCTCTCTATCATTCTCACCTTTTTCTTTGTCGTACTTTTAGCTTTTCTTCACCTGCCTGCAACTCTCCATCTTCTGACTTCTTTGTCCCATTTTCCCTTTTTAACTCACTTATCATTAGGAGACATTTCCAATTCTCTTCTCCAACAAGAACTAATTTTCAGGAATGAACTCCACTGGCCTTTGCAGTCAATGGACCTGTTTTTGAATTACTTTTTCCTTAGTGCTGTCAGGCAGAGCTCAAGGAAATTCACTTTCTTGAGGTATATCAGCAAGGTCTTCCAAGGCAAACACAACCCCCTGCTGCCTGCTCTCCAGGCACACAAACTTGTTCTGCCAATGCCCTCAGCAAAATGCTACTTGTATGGTCCTGGTGAGTAGCTGAGCCACCAAGGTACAAAGCCAGTTAAAAAAAAAAAAAAAAAAAAAAAAGTGTTAAAGCCACAGTACGATGCCTAGTAAGATCTATTTATCATTGTGTTAGCATGCCCAGGTTTTAGTGCATCTGGAGCAGGAAATCTGCACTCAGAGTACTGACAAAGGGAGTTTGTATCTGCAAAAGACAACACAGGTTATTGTAATAGCCATGCTGAAGCTCAACAGGGACCTATGAGGAAGTCCAAGGTTGATGGCATATTAATTGTTTTTTCCTAAGTCTCTCCCAAACAATACTTGTCATCAGCAGTGTCTTCATCAGCAGAGAAATTTCTGGCCTTTTAACAAAAAACACTTCATAACAACACTTCTATCTTTTTTCCACAAATAAAATAATTCCAAAAGAACCCCACTTGATTAATCTTGCTCGAAGTGAATAACCTGTCATCTTTAATATCACACAATACCTGCACTAAGATTTAAATCACTTCTAGGAACTTGGTCAGCTATTTCTGTGTTAATGTGGCCCACCTCTGCACAGTTTCACAGATGAAAACTTGCTGAGGTGACACCCTCATTACCAAGAGCATAATTTGGAAAAATACTTTTAAAACAGAAAGAGTTCCACATACATACTGCAAAAGATGCACAAAGGGCTCTGTTAGCACTTTTAAGCATCTTGAATGCTTAAATAATTTTTGAGCACAGTTTGACCATTATATCAAAGAATCATACTGAATTATGTCACTCTAAATGTAAAAGGCATGAAAATTATTTGGATAATTGAGCTCATGAATAAAAAATGATTGCTGAATTGCATGCTTGCTGTACAGCTTATAGATAAGAATAGCACCTTTGTTGTGTAGGTTTTACAAACTCTATGAGCCTAATTGCCTCAGCACAAGGATTTCTTCTAATAAAAACAGGTATGCACTCTCCTCAAAGATCAGAGCACACACTGAGTTTTCATAAACTCAGGAGCTTTGCTGATTCAAGTATTGACATGAGCTCTGAGCCCCAGAAAGCAAACTTTGGTCTCCAAAGTCTGTTTAAGGCAGCATCCAGCATCAAAACACAAATTCTAGGAGAAGGAAAGTAAACAATAGCACTGTTACCTCTACTGGTCCTTAAGCTCTCCAGATATCAGTGAAATTCTTTGCCAGTCTTTTTTTAATTAAGTGCCCAATCATGAGAATAATTAGTAGCCAACAAAGCTGTTTATTACAGTAACATGAAGGGGGACTTTCAATTGATAATAAAATATTTTAATTACTAGTAAAACTCCATTAACAGTTGAAACATGGGTGCTGGGATGCTAAAATAAGCTTAAAGCATGAACCAAGTCTATCTCCAAGACAGACCACCCACACCCCTCTCATCTTTCACTTACCATTGGGATGTGGGAGATAGAATGAATTTAAAGAAAGATGAACAGGATGCAGTGGGCATATGCAGTGAGTACACACAGAACTTCAGATTATCTTCTGAACCTAAAGGAAACTATTCTGAAAAGCCATTCTTCTGCAATGAGTTGTAGCAGTAAGAAATAATTAAAAAAAGAAAAAAAATTAATATTTGAAATTATGAAAAATACCAATATAAGACTTCTCAGATTTGTCTGTGTGTGCATGAACAGAGTTC
The DNA here is from genome assembly GCF_009819885.2 of Catharus ustulatus. Taxonomy (NCBI): domain Eukaryota; kingdom Metazoa; phylum Chordata; class Aves; order Passeriformes; family Turdidae; genus Catharus; species Catharus ustulatus. Next base: position 114,865,953 of record NC_046222.1, read on the forward strand.
AAAAGCGTAATGATTTGGATACCCCTCAAAAGGTGGAGGGAGCCTTGGGCTAATGTGCACATAGGCACTGGAAGAGACCAGGAAGACTGCTGGGCCATTAATCCAAGACCCATGCCTCAAGTGTAACTTTCTGAAAACAACATCTGTTTGTCCTTTAAGGAATTGTAACATTCATTAAGAAATATGATAATTCAGATTTTCTGTCATCATAAACCCTTCCATTCTCTCCTCAAAAGAAAAACCAACCATGAAATGGAGTTGTTTCTAATCACTTCAATCAGTTAGTTACCGGTCACAGTTTCTTGATGAAAAATTGTTTTCAAGCACCAGCTACAAAAGCATGTCTCAAATATGAGGTCTGTAATTTTATTATGATTGGAAGTGTTTGTATGCACAGCTGAAGAGGAGGTGTAAGGCACTGATCACTGTGTAGCTAACACACAGTGAATGCCAGAGGAAGAGAAGCAATCCACTGTAAAGAGATGGGAACCAGGGAAATACACATTTATAAAGTGAAGGCATTTGAGAAACCTACTCAGGGAGAGATCACAGAAAAATGTTGGCCCAGAACATGCAGAAATCACAGTCATCAAACAACACATCAATTGACAAGTCAATGAATGGATGAAGCCAAGCAAAGTCAAGAATTAAGAATGAGAAGTTTTGTGGTGACAGGTAGCAGAGCGTGCCAGCTGGGTGAGCTGAACGGCTGAGGCAAGTTCTCAGCTATGGAAGGCATGTTTGTTTGGGAAGGGTGATGAACCAGCACAGCCACCCTGCCAAGAGCAGTGACACACAGCAGGTGCTGCTGCCTGCCTGGGTGTCTCTCTGAGAGCTCCACTCCAGCCAAACAGGGGCACCAGGATCAACAAAGGGTACCTGTGCAAAATGTAACGATCTGGTTTTCACAGAAGGTCAGATGGAATGATCTAATGGTCTTCCCTGGTCTTCAATTCCCTGACTCACACAGAAAGAGGCTGCCAGAGCACAGGAGAAGAACACAGTGCTGCGTGAGCCCCCTTCTTGCATGTGCAGTTCAGATCAGCGTGTTTCACTTCAGAAGGAAAAAGAAGAGTGTACTACAGAACATAAATACAGCACCAGGGACTCACTGCAAATGCTGGTGGCTTGAGGAAAATATTGTAGAACTTATTGAAATTACAGACTATTTCCCTTCAAGAGGAGCCTGTTGAAGGGCTTTTATTTGCTCAAGAAAATTAATAAATGTAACTGTAAAACTTCTCTCCATATATAGAAGACATCACTGGGAAGTAACAGAGAGCAGATATTTTTTCATAGTACTTTGGTGACACAGAAAATTCAGACCAGAAAATATTTAGTAATTGCTCTGACTTCTCCACCATCGTATCATCTTACTTGCACCCACAATACAGGGAGAAGATAACAGTATTTTTCTTCACAAATTACCTATATTTAGCCAATTTTTATGGCAGTCAACCATAGCTCAGACAAATCTGATCTCCCCTCCTAGGAGGACTATACTTACCTTTTTCCTATGACCAAGAATGTTATACAGTACCAATACAACTCAATTATTTAGAAAGACAGATCTGGAATACATGGTCTTTATGAAAGCTCTAATTCTTTTCCCATCCAATTCTAATTCACACTTAAGACAAAAAACATGTTCAACAGTTCAATCCAGTATATTTTTCTTGTCTACCATCTTTCAAAGATTTTTACCTATTTTTGGCAATAAAATATTGGCTTTTCCCATAAAATATTGCAAAAGAATAACTACCCATGCTACAAAGACAACATCAGGTTCTCAGGACATTTAGACACAACAAATATTACAGAGGCCCGTTGTGAGCTATGTATAGCTAGAAAAATCAAATTTCATCTGCCACTCTGTCAGGCTGCATTCCATAATCATTTTATCACTGCAGTGAATACCAAGATATTTATCTTTCCTGGCCAGGTTAATCTTGTGTTCCACAATTATTATGACTGCCATAAACACATTCAGTTCTGTTTCTGCACTTGCAAGTGATGCCAATTTGAGGGGAAGCTGAGCATAAAGGGAGTTGCTTTTATTTACTTTTAACTTAAAGGCAACAACAGAAATTAAGAAGTATATTGCATTGGAGATTTATTACTAGACATGTGATGATAGCTTTCCAGTTAATTTTTAGCCTCAAACTAAATTGCAATCATTACAAGGCTACCACATTTACAGTGTTCAGTCAGGAATGGCTCAAGAGTACTATGAACATAGTTGGATGGCAGTATCTGTCTGTCTGTTTGTGAATCTGGGGTATGCACACACACATAAGTTTTGATGAATTTTCCAGAGTACTTTCTTGGGATTCCCCACACACATCCCATTTCCTTTGATTATATGACAAATCCTTAGGATGCAGCATGTTTCATGAGTCTGCAGGCCTGGCAACTTCACCATCCTCCTGTGCAACACAGCTAAACAGTTTGCAGTTCCAGATTTGGCTCACTTGGAGTTGGCATGGCTCTCTTCACTGCACACTGTAGCTGTGCCCTAAAGCAGTGGAAAACATGGTCAGCCAGGGATCTTTCCTGCTAGACTGCCATTCCTACTGAAGATTATTAGCACCATTCCTCTGAGCATCTGCTCTCCTCCTGCTTTGAGTAGGAGAAGACAAATAGCACCTTTGTCCCTGCTTTCAATGGCAACGACCACGCAAAATGCAAGGCTCAGAAAAACTGGAGAGACACAGAGAGAAAACAAGAAAAGAGCATGACTCTGCCTGGAGACACTGAAGGCTTCTGTGTACAGTAGTTTCACGAATACAAGCCGCACGGATTATAAGCCGCACTTCCGGTGCCTCGACAATGTTGCTGTCTTTGTCAATAGATAAGCCGCATCCCGAATATTAGCCGCACTTTCGTTTGTCGCGAGAATCCGTGCGCAGCTTTCACAAATTGGCCAATTAGTAACAGGATCGCGGCAGAGCGGGATTTACTGGCTCGGGGCGGGGCCAGGCAGGCTCGGCCCGCTCATGGTTGCCGACGGGGCCGGGTGGCCCAGCTCAGCGCCATGGCTCGGCGGGGCTGGCGGGGTGGTGCTGCCGCCGCCGCCGGGCTCGCTGGCCCCCCTCTCCCGTCAGCACCGCCCCGCTGCCGCGTTCGCTCGCCCGGCCGGCAGGGCTGCTGCCGCCGCCGCCAGGCTCGCCGGCCGCCCCCTCCCGTCTGCACTGCCGCCGCGTTTCCTCGCCCTGGCCGGCACTGCAGGCCCCCGCACCGCCGGGCTCCCCCACGCTGCTGGCCCCGATTCTGCTGGGCTTCCCCCGCTGCCAGGCAGCCCCACCCGTCGGCCTTCCTGCTTCTGCCATGCTCCCCTGCACTGCTAGCCCCAGTTCTCCCGGGCTCCCCCGCCCTGCTGGCCCGGGCTCTGCCGCCCCCCCTGCCCCGCCCTGCTGGCTCAGGCTCTGCCGCCCGCCCCCCACACTGCTGGCCCCGCCTCTGCCAGGCTTTCCCACCTCTGCCGGGGCCGGCCGGGCTCCAGCTTGGCTTGGGGCTGCCGCAGGCTTTCACTTCCGTGTTGGCAGCTTTTAGAATTTTGTTAATGTATTAGCCGCCCCGGAATATTGGCCGCACTTCCAGGTTTCCACCAAAATTTTGGTCAAATTGGTGCGGCTTGTATTCGTGAAATTACTGTACTTGTCAAAAGGCCAATCAAGATTAAAACCTTGAACAGTTCCTTGTCAAAAGCCAGAGTGCAATGTGTGGAGCAGTAGCAAAAGACTGAAGGGTGTGGTTTAGAGGGTTGAGCACATCCTTTAGTCCAGAGGATGCAAAAGTTGGAGCAAAAGGCACACTGCAAACTCCCCTAGGTTTTGATTGCATTTGGTTTGTAGGAAATTGGTATCTCTCACTGCCTCACTTCAGAAAAATGAAAGTGAAGAGAATAGACTTTACCTAAACTTAGTAGAGATGAGCTACATTTTGTGGTGTCAGTGCAACCCAAGTAAAAGCTGAACAAATTAGTAAGGCTCTGGCTAGTTAGTATTCACCAGGTCAGCAAAGGAATACAGAGTAGGCAGAAGCAGCAGAGTTTCCAAATCTTACTCCTCTCCCTCTTTAGCTCAATATTCTAGAGTGAAACAAGAAGATACAGAAACAGACAGAACACACCCATGATTACAGAGTACCAGAGTCTTTCAGAGATAAGATTCTGACATAATATGAAATATAATTAATTATCTCATAAGAAGAGGGAATACATGTGTATATACATAAGTATTTACATATCAGTGTTCTCTTATTTTGTTTTCACCAGACTTCCAAAATCTCCATGTAAGTCTTAACATCCCTGGAAATATTCGAGGCCAGGTTGTATTGGGCTTTGAGCAACCTGATCTGCTGGAAGATGTCTCTGTCCATGGCAGAGCAGTTGGAACTAGATGGTCTTTAAGGTCCATTCCAATCCAAAGCATTCTATGATTCTACCAAAAATAAAATTAAAAAAAAAAAAATTCTAATATTCTAGCATGTTTAGACAAGCTTCATAGGACTTCACCAGACAGTAGGGAGAATAAATTGGAGGCTGTAAATCCCTGCTCCTATGAGGAGATTGAGACAGTCTGACTTGCAGAGTTCTGAGGCTATATCACAGGAAAACCAAAATGTGCTTAAAAAGCATCACATTTGAAGTGGATAAAGTCACCTTTGCCTTCTGCTGCAGAAGTGACAATATGGCAAAGTGAAGCAAAAGCCCAGTGCCACAAGCCTCATTAGCATAACTAACAGCAGATTAAGCTGAGAGAATATGACACAATGACCCACAGATTCCCCAGCTGTACCAAAAATAGCTACACTGAAGTAGGCAAGATGTGGAAAAAAAACGTCCAAAAAAGAAGGTCTTAGGGAATCTAAATTCAAAGAAAACTTCTTTGTCTTTTAAAATCTGCTCTTGGTAACTTGACACTTCAGAATCAAATCACTACTTCTACGTGTGACAGTATGATGGACAGCTCAAAATAAAGCCATGTGATAGTGAAGGGCCAAAGATTGTGCTCAGGTAGAGCTGTCTTTGCTGGAGAGAGTCCTCCAAGAGGGGTAATTCTAGCCAGGCTGTCAGCACCTGTAGTGAGAGCTGTTGAGGAGGAGAAGGTGGTTCAGTATTTCATACAAATTACACAAATCTGAACTCAATCCAAGAGCTAAGGAATGACTAATTTCCACAATTTTATTAATAACAAAGTGGGTAGGCTGTGTAGACTGGTCAATTTTACAGAGCAGTAAATGCTACCACAACTATTGAGTGTGGCTGGGAGGTGACCAAGACCACATCCACTGCTTATTTTTCAGTTTAAGCATATCTGACAGAAGAGTCAATGTGGTACACACAGTTCAAAGTGGCAGCAACATACCTGTCCTGTTTGCTTTGCATGGTTTGAATCTAATCCTGCACAACTTCAGGTAGGATGACAGTGGCATGCAAAACAGGTTGATGTGATGCATGAAATAGGTATGTCACTTTAGCTTTTATCTGAGAGCTTCAACAGCCAAACAATTTCTTTTACATCCCTGGAGAACGATATGCATTAAATTTAACACGAGTATTAACTACTGACACTTATCAATCTTCAATATCACCTACAGTCCTCATAAAATACAGCATATAAAACAAATAAAAAAAAGGAGTCAAAGTGCATGGAAGATGTAGCAAGTATTAAAAAGTAAAAAATAAAAAGAGGTGAAAAGAAAATAACATGAAAGACAAGAACACATATTTTAAAAAATGTTAAGTATTGATTAAAAAATTAAAACATAAGATATTTATACAAAAATAAATAAAACTGTTTCAATTTATACATTTTATAAAGAACATAGGACCATTAAAAAGTATGTTAAACAAACTCTAGAAAGAGAGCATTGATAAGGATAAGAATGGTTCTCCTTTCTGTAGGACCTGCTTTTCAGGTTCCCTGGATGAAGAACTGAATAAGGAAGAAACATACTTGCCCTGTAATAATCAATATAAAATTAGTTCACAGAGAAAAGTCTAGAAAATTCCACCACTAATGCCTAAAATTCTCTGAGACAGAAGATGTAGGAAGTGAACTTAGTAGTTGTAACACTAAGTTAGGTTATCTCTAAACTTGGGATGGGGGTTCTCCATCTGTAGACCCCAATCTTCCCCGTGTTTCCACACAGACCTGAACAGAGAGCACAGATTCCCAGTGGTGAACCTGGTGGCCCTTAGACACCAAGCATGAGATGCAAGGCTGCTTCCTGCAGTGCTGTGGCACTGTCAGCATCCCAGGCACGTGTGGCAGTGTGGTACAGCATCTCCCTGCCTGGGAACAGGGTTCTGTCAATATTCTTTCTCAGTCCAACTCCCCACACAAAATCATGCTGCTTTTCCCAACACTATAAAGTCTGAATTACTAGGACTTTTCTCCTGGAGCACATGTAACTTCAGTGTTCAGAAACACAAGATAAAATACTTGAGTAGGTAAAAGAGAAACAATAAATTTTCTTAATTATTCCATTCAAGGTTTTTCTCTCTCCGCCTATGCACTTTCCTGAGGGGGAAAAGCTCAATCACTCTGACTCTGTTTACTTTCCACGTTAACAACATTTAGTTTAATATTCAACTTCAGGCTTGATCCTTAATGACTGCAGATAGGTTACAAAGGAGCAAATATCTGAAGGCTCAAATAGTATTTTTTTCCCTCTGAACTGAATGCATGCAGCATGAGAGAACCATGCTGCAAGTCACTTGAAATGCGTGGAAAAAAACAAGCATTTTCTAAATATACTCCAAAAAATGTTCTTTGGTGTTTTCTTTAGACCCAAGTAAATTTTCTCTCCTTCTGTACTCTTAAGGGACCCATTCTTCAACCAATGGTTACAGAAAGAAACAGAAGTTCGTTCATTTTAGGTGTGTCTACCACACCTTAATTTCTTCTGCCAGGAAGAAAAAAAATCTCACTGCTTCATATCTATTGTGACTTCATCAAGAAGGTCCTTAAAGCCCTACTGTATTACTGAAATAGTAGTAGTATTGATATTAGCAATCAAAAGATTCAATATTGCAGCCTGGTAGGCAATACAGTATCAAAAACCTGAAAGAACAAGCCAAAATTTAAGAAACTACAATAATGTAATTAATTAAATTAATCCTGTTTCATGTGTAAATGAGCTTTCTCTTGCTCAATTTAAAGTTGTGTTGTAACTCATCACATATCTCAAATTGTTCTTGAGCAATGGAGCTCATTACTTACTACAAGGAATTGGACTATTCCAAACTACTTGCAAGCACTACCACCAAGACAAATTACTTACAGGTGCAAAGCAACATGCCAGAATGTACAAAGAAACATCACAGATCTAATCTAAAAATGCATCTGCAATGAAGATTAGTGTCACATTCCAGTAATGGGTGGGGGTAATTTCATTTCTTTGGTTACAAGGACAGAAAGTCCTGCCAGGCTTCCATAAATACCCTTTGACTGACCTCCAGAAGGAACAGATGAAGATGTGAGCCTGACCCTTTCTCATCAGTTTGCTACCTCCTCCCCAAGTTCATTTCACTGAAGGTAGGAGAGATATCCAAGAAAAGCCAGATTTCCATGGGTGTCTCCACTGAACCCTAATGTTCACCTTGGTGTTTAAGCTGTTCTCTAACTTACCCATAAAGAAGACAGAAATAACATTCACCTCAAAAATTTTGACAGGTGGGCCAAAACCACTGCTGAGCTGCTATATAATCCAAAACCCAACAGATAAATAAAAATAAATAGCAAAAACTGTCTTGGCCCCAACAAAAGAATTGTGGCTCCTTAAATTTTCCAAGTTGTTTACATTTCCTTTCTGTGGAGTTGGGCCTTCAGAAGCTTACAATATCAATAATTAAAATAAGGCTTTTCCTATTTTTAGTAAAATCTTGGAAGAGGAACCGCTGCAGTTTTCCATGCCGAAACAAGATTGATGGTATCAGTTTGTCAGCATCAGAAGCTCAGAGGGTCAACAAACAAAACTCTTTAATTCTAAATCACAGAGTTGAAATTAGTAATGAATAAAATAGGATGGCCCCAAAGCAATATCCCTTGCATACTTTTTTGTTTGGTTGGTTGTTGTTTTTTTGTTTGTTTGTTTGTTTTAAAGTTGTCTTGTTTGTCAAGTTGTCAAGTTTGTCTTGAGATATCATCAACACAAAGTTTCTGCTGGGTGCTCCAAAGTGGCTCCTGAACACCTCTGGACAGACTCCATCCCACCTCCATTCACCTTTTTCAGACAGCACTTTTACTGAACAGCTGCACTGGTTCAAACTTAGATCATGTTAGCAATGGTAGAAGAGGAGCTCAATCTCCAGAGTACAACCTGTTACAGCAGACAGCTTCCAACATCCTGACAAGACATTCTGCTTTTCCCCATCTGGCAGCATAAGACATTTCTTGACACTTTCTCAACTGGAAGATACAGCGTGTTTTTCCTTCACTGATTGTCTCAGACGGATGAAACAATTCAAATTCTGTAATAACACTTTTCCCCCCAAACTCTGCTAGGAACAACAGATATTTATCTGTACAACCAGTGTGTTGTGAAATGTCACAGACAACCATTTGAGCAGCACTTTTTTAAGGACAAAAACACTTCTGTGATTATTTCTAAGGCATATCTTTTTTAATAAAGTTTTATTTCTCTTTTCTTTTTCTTTACCTTTTTTAATTAATAGCCTGTCACAGCCACAGCACCATATCTCTTTCAGTTTTAAATACTTAAAAGTGAGGAAGCATCATTAGAGTTGGTGAAATTCAAGATCTGATCATTAGTTATGAGTATAGCCAAGGAAAATATTTGACACACGAAATTCCTCTCTAGCAGCCAAAAACATTAGCAATGCAAGGCACTCTTGATGTTGTTTGAATACAATTCCTCATTCCCCTAATCTTATTTCAGGTGTATACAACCTACAGCAGCTTTAAAATAATAATGCCCTTTGCACAATGTATTTTCATCATCTTTTCAGGGCAAGTTCTGGATAAATACCTCTGGAGTGACTCTGCTTCAAATGGAGAAAGGTTTAATTTCCCAGACTTTCTTGTTTTACCAAGTATCAGCTGTGGTCCACACCCACACATTCTAATACCAGCTATCCCTAAAAATGACCAACCTTAAGTCATTAAGTCATGTCAAAAGCAAGAAATTGGAAATCTCAGGTGGAATAATTCTGTTTAACCTAACTGTGGAGGGTTGACCTTGGTCAGCAGCCAGACATCCAGCCCAGCTCAACAGGACAGGGGTGAAAAATAGAATGCAAAATCTTGTATCAACATAGAGAGAGTAACTTACCAGTTATGTCATGGGTAAAACAGACTCATCTTGGGGAAAAATAATGCAGATTATTGCCAATTAATTTAGAATGGGATAGCAAAAAGCAAAGACAAAATGATTGAAATAATACTGTCCAACTATGTCCTTTCTTTTCCCAGGCTCAACTCCCAGCTCCTTCCCCACCACTCTGACTCTGCAGGACATGGAGTGATGGGCAAGGAGAACTGTGCTCTCACAGCCCCTCCCTTCTGCTCCATCCTCTTCACACTTTTTCCCTGAGCCAGCTTGGATCCTCCCACAGGCTGCAGCCCTTCAGGAACTACTGACCACTCCTCTGTGGGCTCCTCATGGGCTGCAGCTTCCTCCAGGGCAGAGCCACCTGCTCTGACATGCTGTCCTCCAGGATATGCCTGCTGGAGATTTGCTCCAAGATGCTCTTCTCCAAGAGCTACAGGGGCTCTCTGTTCCAGCTCTGGGAGCACCTCCTCCTATCCTCCTCTGACCTCGGTGTTCCCCCTGCTGTTTCATGCTGTTTCAGCTGCTGTAGGGCAGTGCTTTCCCCTTCCTTAAACAGGCTTTTCCTGAGGCACCACCAGCTTGGCTGTGGGCTCAGCTGTGCCCTGGAGCTGGCTGGAGGCAGCTGTGTCAGGCAGAGGGTGTCCCCTGGCCTTTCCTCCTAGAGGCCACCCCTGGGGCCATCAACCCTGCCACTGTACCAAACACAGCCCCAAGGAAAGAGGCATCACCACCCCCCAAAACCTCTGTGCACTGTTCTCCCCCCACATCTCCACCCAGAGGAGTGCTGATGTGGGTGAAGCCAATGCTTCCCATTTGTGCTGGGGGCACAAAATATGGCTTTTCCAGTCTTGTCAATGCAGCTCTGTCAATACGAGTTTATTTTCCCTTTAAGCTAACTGGAGAGAGCTGGGACCTAACAAGATCCTAGAGAACAAAATAAACCTGACAATTTAAGCACTGATGCACCTCTCAGTAGTTCTTTGTGCTTTCTCATATTTCTACAATTTCTGGGGCAAGGTGTTAAACCAGAAAACTGTGCTGCAACACAACCCTAATACCTTGTGTTTTCTCCTGAATTATAATAATGCTGTTGTGAGATGGTTGTTCACTCAGGTAAAAACTTCTCTCCTGGCCTGGCAGACACCAACAAGTCACACGAAGCAACAGCAGAACAAGTTAGTCCTCTGAACTGACACCACTGCATCGAATTGACTGGCTCCTTTTTTCTGTCTTTCAATGCAGATATTTCCTCTCTCTCTCTCAGTTTCAGTGTTTCTATTGAAATACAGGCTGTGGAGGATTCCCAATGACACCTATCTCTGGCTCACACACAAACTGCAATGCCTAATAAGGGTACCTCTGTTTCCATGGCATCTCAGAATCATCAATGGGTGCCTCATCTCTGCACAATACAATTTTCATTCAGTGTAAAATCCTCAAACTGTGAGTACCAAGAGTGCCATAAAATGCAATCCCCTTTCTGCTTAGGGTATTTACAGCTTCACAGCTGGTCAAGGTTTGCAGTCATTATTCTGTGCCTGGTTTTCAAGAAGCAAAGCAGACCCTTCACATTAATTACATATTGTTCCCTGGAGCAAAGTCACTTTTCTCTACGATTTCTCCCATGCCACATAGACTGATGGCACAAAATAGATAATAAAGCATCCACATTAAATAATAATAAATAAATAAATGTTCTGCTTTTTAGGCTTAGGCAGATTTGCAAAATTGTATGCTACAACAGAGCTGCTTGGGCTGCTTCTTATTTGATGGGTCAGCCAGGTCATGCAGAATATCATAGTAAATACCATTTTCACTAAGGACTCATTAAGGAAAATTTCATTTGCATGTTGCCAGAGGAATAACCCTAATTGGTTCCCTTCAGCAGTATACAGCTTCCCTACTGTTATGGGGCCCTTATCATCACACTAACACTTTGTCTGAGGCTGATGATTCAAAGTCACATTTAGGCCCACACAGTTCAACAAACAGTGCCTGTAAGAAAAGTGTGGGGTTAGGTATTATGACAGACAGTTAGGTATTATTACTTAAAGCATTTTTACCTTGCCAAAGGAACTCAACAGGAAATATGGAATAGACTCTCTGAAGGAAGCAAACCATATTTGATTTTTCACATTCTGAGGGCATTTGATGAAGCTGGTTTCACCTGGCATAAGAAGCCAGAGTATGTCAAGAATTTTCAATTTTTGCTTCTTCATTACATCCTTAAATTAGTAGCCTGAGGGTCTCATAACCCTCACTGCCTTAAAATTTGTTTGCTCTTGGTTCAGGTAGCATCATAGCTGATCACTTGCCTAATCCTCATTATTTCTGAAGTTGTGAAAAATAGCAGAGCCTGGGAATAAATATAATTAGGGATTTATCAATATCTGTGACATGCTTTTTGTTTTTGGCTTCTGCAGAAATATCTGAAGAGACACATGTATACAAAGATTTAATCACACTGGGCTGGAAATTTATTTCACCAGTTTTGAAATGTTTTGCTAAGTATCAAATTCATTCATAAGATAAAAATCCCTTGTGCCTTTCAGTAGTCCAAAACAAGGCCACCAGGAAATTAGAATTCAGTAATTTTGCTATTAGCTTGAGAGTTATCACAGACACTGAACCATAAACATCTTAAAGTTCTTGATAACATTAACTTCCATCTTCAGTCACTGGATATTTCAACGGCACCAAAACTACTTCACCGAAGCACCCAGTTTAAAAAAATTCTTTTCATTATGACTCAGAAAAATGTAAAATTTTCCATGTCCATGAAGTTTTAATACCTTTGCTTTTCTGCCTTGTTATCAAACCTGATTTTGTCACAATTCAGGGCTTGCAATCATTACTGAAGAAAGTAGGTTGTATATTTCACTGTTTGAAGTCCTTGCCAACAGTGAATGAAAACCAGCCTGGGACTGCAAAGTTAAAATTTTGGGGTTTTGGTTTTGTTTTGTTTTGCTCTTTTTTTTTTGTTTTTGGTTTTTTGTTTGTTTGTTTGTTTGTTTTTTGTTTCTTTTTGTCAAAACCCTAAATTTAAACAACTTGATGAAATTTCAGCTTGCCCTTTGAAAAAGTAGTTTTTATTCCAAGGGGTATTAGTTAAATGCCATTTGGGACCATTAATATCAAATTACAGAGGAATTCCCATTGTAAATGATATTTTGTAGTAATAAGAAATTAAAGATGTGATAAATATGAGCATAGTGTGGGAATATTTAAATTATTTTTGTTAGAAAAAAAGATAAAATAATGAACTTCTTCCCAGTACCTGTGCTTTATTTTTTGTAAAAGCAAGTGTGGCGTCCATAATGGCTGTAAAAAAATAACAAGCTAGACGTTAGAAGAAAGTCCACAGAAAGTAGCATGTGGAGGTTTTATTTAGTGTGGCTTTTAAGTTTCAGGGAAATAGATCAATGTAAGCGATCAAAAGTGAATGCTCAAAATATTTGATGCCATGAAGAAATTCCTCATGCTCTTTATTCCTAATCATCAGAAGGACACAAAAAGGAGAAGGTGAAACTAGATGTAGATTAAGAAAGCACAAGTTTCAAGTAGCTCAATTTTTGTTCAAATTTTGGGTTAACTTTTTCTGACCTTGCCATATGTGGCAATTTTGGGCAGGAGGGAATGGAAGGAAAAAAAAAAAAGAAAGAAAAAAAGAAGTCTTGTAATCATTGGTGAAAACCAACCATATGTGCCTGACCATTTCAGTATCTTGAGCTTCTGTATCATCCATCAAGTCTGAGAACTGGTTGTGCTGTGTGCAGGATCTTTAGGGAAATGCAAATGAAAGAAACACCTTGTAAAGAACAGCGTAGTCATGTAAAACACTAAAGCTGGGTAACTTGAGGATACTAACGAAAAAAACTGTGTGACTGATCTTGATTTATTTTTCGGATTTTCCTTTTTTGAGACTAAGATCTGTTTTGAAGATAACAAAAGCCAAAGTAACTGCAGTGCAGCCAGAAGTTCCTGATTTTTATAAACAGGTGCATCTTGCACTCTGATCCTGATGCACAGATGCTCAGACCATAAAGAAAAATTTAGAAAGATGCAAGCAAAACTATTATTAATTTTCTTTTTCCATTGCTGGTAAATCGGTGATTTCTCTTCTTTCACTTCTTCATTTCAGCTCTCCCTGATTAATGACTACATCCCTGGGTCTATTATGTTCAGGACATTTCTTCAAGGAACAGCCCCTGTGTTTTTATCCTCAGTTCTGCAGTGAATCTCATTGACATTTTGGAACTAGTGGTACCTTGTAGTTTAAGAAATCATGGAATAGTTTGAACTGTGAGGCACCTTTTAAAGGCCATCTATTCCAACCTCAACTAGCTCGAGTTGCTCAGAACACCATCCAACCAAATGTTTCCAAGGATGGGCACCACCTTTCTGGAAAATTATGTTTTATCCCTCTCACTTGCTTTTTTCATCTATAAACTTTTCACCTTAAAACCATTCCCCCTTCTCCTACCATGTAGCCTTGTAAAATGTCCCTCCTCAGCTTTCTTGTAAGTGCCCTTTAGGTACTGCAAGGCTCCTACATGGCCTCCCCAGAGCCTTCTTTTCTCCAGGCTGAACAGCCCCAGCCCTCTCAGCCTGTCCTTGTAGGAAAGGTGCTCCAACCCTGTGATCATCTTCACAGCCCTCCTCTGGACCCACTCCAGCAGGTTCATGTCTTTTTTGTGTTGGGGGACCCACTCATGGACCCAGTACTTCAGGTGGTATCATAGTATCTCACAAGGGCAGAGCAGAGGGAGAGGTTAAAATATATGATTTCAGGGATATGTGGTTTAATATTCTGTGAAAAAAAATTTTAAAACCCAACAAAACAACCAACTAACAAACCAACTCACCAACTTAAAAACCTCCCACCCTCTACAAGGGGTAGAGAGAAAGGATACCCTCTAGCATTTATTATCAAATATGTCCCTCCCCAAATTGTTAGTAATTTTAATTCTGTTACACAGTGTGAATAACCAAATTAAAAACCTAAAAAATGTGAACTCTGGGTTTTGAAGGACAAAAATATTTCCCTCTTTGCTAATAGACCTAATTTATTAGTACATTTTGCTTAGATATAGTATGTCTTTGTGTAATGCTTTCTGGCAGTACATAACCAGATGCTCAGTAATATCCCTTGGACAATTTGACTTCCATGTGTGCCTTTCCTTATGCTTTTCTTGCAAGGCATTACCATTCATTCATCAAATGACGGTCTCATGGAAAACCCAAAGCCCTTTCATTCCTCACTCTGGGTGCTATTTCCCCTCCTCCTGCCCTCTTCCTCATTCTAGTGGATTATTAAAAGGACAGATTCAACTGATAGAGAGAAAGAGTACATCTTTTTTCTTCAGGCTCAGCTTCTCATGACCCTTGCCCAAGATGGTCACACATTTCTTCACACTGCGGGTATTTCTCAACTAAAATTTCAACCTTCATCAGGAGGAGCCACAAACCAGCAGCAGAAAGCCAAGAGCTGCCACAGTACACACATCTTCCTCTTGTCAGAAAGAAAATTCAGGACCTGTCAAGATGAGCTCATTCAAATGAAGTCCTGGGGTGCTGGTGTCACTACTAAATTATAAGTTTCTATGAATAACATCCAAAAAGGTCAATCTCCAGTCATCTAAACGTCATTACTCCTGGAGTGTTAGGTGGTTGCCATTTCCTCCTCCACAAGTTTTCCTCACTAACTTGAGCCTCTCCCTACCCTAATTCCCTTTTGCCCCTGTAAGAACAAGACATTGAATGAACCTGCAAGTGCTTCTCTTAACAGAGGCTGATGAGAATTGTCATTGTTCTGCCAGAGTGCTCCAGCCCATATCCCTAATCTCTGTTTTTGCCTGTCATCTCACTCTTCTTATTTCCTGTTTTTTCCTCTTCAGTTCATGTAACCAAGTATCAACATACACCCTGATTTTTATCTCCTCTTCACTGAATTAATATATGTACCACACCTGAGGTACATATCTGTAAATCTGTGTGGAAGTGAGTGCATTTTTCTTGTGTTGTCACACTGTCTAGGACTACAGATTCCTTATCCTTGACTAGGATTAATAACCAGAATTATGTGAAGGAGCACATACAACCAGATTCCACCTCAGTCAATAAATAACCTTCCACAGTTTTCTTAATTATGTCTGGCCAACATGTGAGTGACAACTCTCTGTGTCCTTGCACACCTTCTAGAACACCCTCCCAAACAGAGATTTGAAAACATGCATCCCACATCTAAATATAAAGTGAAAGATGCCAGCTCTATAAATTACTTCAGGAAGCCAGAACGGAAGGAAGATTTAAATGTAAAGATGAGAGAAAATCTGTGTGCATCAGGCAAAGGATGTACAGATACACAACTGGATATCTGCATGTATCTATAGTAGAAACATCTGCTGGTTCTTATTGCTGCTTCTCTCTTCTTTTTCTATTTCTACTCATTTGCTTCCTAGTTCTCTTTATTGAATGTAGATGCTCTTTCCTTATTATTATTTTTTCATATTTGATTACAAGCTTCTGAGATAACAAAAGGAATGGAAAATGAATATATGGTGTCCTCTAATCTCATCAAATTTACACTTTCATGACTAATTTTCAACTTAATTCTTAACATTTTAAATTGTTATTTTTAATAATAAGCATTATACACCGGGACTTGCTCATTAGACAGGCCTGTATTACTGTAGATCTATTTATAATCAACAGCTGGCTCCACCTAGTGTCCAATTAATTCATCAGTGAAAGAGAAAGCTGAAACCAAATACTGGAGAGAAAACAGAAACAAACTACAAAATCACTTGTCAGCTGGGTGATGGCCACAGACAGCATGAAGCTACAATTACTGGTGTCACAAGGAAAAGGCCATTTTAAGTAGCTACTGTGTGATGATTGCCAGGCAGCAAGCACACTGGAGACATGACGAGACTAAGTGGGTTCAGGAGTATAAATATAATATATGCAATATAAAACAGTTTTACTGCTACCCTGAAAAGGAAAATGGGACTTAAGCTGTTTATAGGAGTCACTCTCTCTATGGTTTCACTGTGATCAACACTGAAAAATTATTGCTAAATTTAATTGAACTTCTATGGAATAGAATAACATTTTATTTTATTGTCATCAAAAACTACAACCTGTTTCTGGCTATTCATACCCCACAGTGATCCTCTCTGTTAATGAGTCCATCTCTCCTCCCAGCACTTAAAAAATCATTTAAAATGCCTCTTGTAGATGATCAAAACAGGAAAATGCTCAAGCTATGTAACACTAGCTATTAGTTTTACTGATCTTTACATTCAAACTTTGCAAAGGCCGGTTCACTGCTGTGTATCTAGAAACATCTATCTTTCTAAAACTGTTACAGCTTTACTCAGCAACATTTAATCTTTAATAGCCTGATCCCTGTTGACCAGACAACATAGAGTACAGCCAAAAAAGTAATTTAAGATAAAGTCAGAAAAGTGAATATCCAGTTTGACAATAGATTTATTATCACCTGTGAAAAAAACTATATATCTCATGAAAAATTGAGTTTACTTAGAAGAAAGCATTTTATAAAGCAAAATAATCCAAGTAATTTAACATAATCATAGCCTGTGAGCTATCAAGCAGGGTTTGAGTGGTTGTTGAACCTTCAAATAGCAAGAAGGAGAACTCCTTACATTTACAAAGCACTACTTTTACTTCTTTGATCGAGGGCAACCCACTCTGATAGAGCTGACGTCTGTTTTAAACCTGTTCCTATCACCTGTTTGGAGCTGCTTAGACATTTCACCCTAGTGGTGATAAAATATATTTCTATATGTACAATATAAACTTAATGACAGTTCACCATGGCAGAGAGGGAGAATATATATGTTGTGGGGGGAGAGGTGGACAAGAGGAAGGATCAGGTAGTAAGACAATACTTACTCCAAAGCAAACACCTGTAAATTTTCTCAAACTCAGTTTGAGAAATACTCAGTTAAAAGTTATGCTTGTGACCCATCTGAAGTATTCACAGCTAAATTCAATTATATGAAAACCTCACAGTGGAACACAGAAAATGAATAAAATGCACACAGAAATGCTCTCTAATGTTTTAAAAATAAGAGAATACTCAAGTTCTCAACAGTTAAGCAGCTACTGTCATTTCTCATTAACAGCTTTCAAAATCCTGTCTGAAACAAGTTGATACAGAGAAATTAAGAACAGTAATCAAGCGAGAAATGATAGACCAGCTGGGTAGGCATCAAGTTGGCAAAACGTGAATACAGTTCAATAGCTGAAACAGATGCTGGAGTTGTTGAGAAACCCTGTAGGAGATATTGATGTCTTTTCTTTATATAATGCTGAACAACCGGATAAATGTCAAGAGCTAAAAACTGATGGGGAATAAAACCTGCCGTAAAAACTAACTGTAAAGCAGAGACATGCAATAATATCTTTTCATTATACCAGAGCATTCAGTACATGCATCTTCTTGTCCTTAGAATTCTTCAATATACCAATATATCAATCAGAGCTTGCTAGTGAATCAGAGGAAGCTTTTCCCAGTCTTGTTTCACATTTGTTTGTTTCTATCTACCTGAGGCTTCAGAGAGAGACTTAGGAAATACTTTATTCTTCAGTCTCATCCTAACAGAACACTCTCTTTCAAGCAGCAATTCCCCGAGCTTGGAGGCGAGCAGAAAAGAAAGAGTAACACGAGCATAAATGAAACTGCAAAATCCATTTTGCACGAGGAATTTTGTTTTCAGAGTTTCAAGACCTCAACAACAAATCCTCTGCCATCAGCGACAGCTCATTCTAGCATATGCTTTGTCATGGTCAGTTTCTAATTACATTCATAATGATGCAATAGCTTTGATAATCCTACCTTCCATGCCAGCTGCTTTTCTTGTCACTCCATCATGCCAATAAGTTGGCTGCCGTAACAAATCAAGATAGTGCAAAACAGCATCTTTCCCCTGCATCTGTCATCTTCCTGAAAGCATTCTATTACTGCCGACTGCTGGGAACCAGAAAGTCTATTTGAATTCCAGCAGCTCCCCTTTCGCATGATTCAAGTTAGGTTAGGTGGGCATGCCTAACATGATTCTCTCCATCATTTATTATGCAGCTGCTACACCGTCGGTGTGGTAACCACTCTGACTTTATCTGATACGTCAGTCTTGCAAACCTCTACCTCCGTGCAAGCCCACGAGCCACAGAAGCATCTTGCATTTAATGAGCATTCTCCCTGCCTAAAGAGAGTGCATCTGTAAATCTGTTTCAAATCCTGCTGCTTGTATTGTCCTCTAAGGCTGATGCAAATGTTTGAAGATTTCTTTTTTATTATTCTTGCGGGTTTTTTTTTCTCTTCAGAAAGCTCTTCATGCACGCTTGAATTATTCACGCTTCAGCTAAACGTTTGCTGATTTTTGTCCAACCAAACAGCACCTTCCCGTTGAAACTCTCTGCTCGAAAGCTACTTCTGAATAACAGTGCCGTGCGTTCAGGCTCTCAACTCTGTTTCATTTCGAACATGGCTTTTATAGCTACACCTCGACAAAGACATTTAGTTCTTTTCATGCAATGAATGGCTGTCTAATGAGGGAGCTGTACATTTTTAAGCAATTTATCTAAGCTTATCTGTAGGTGACACTTGCTTTTTGTGCTTTATACATTTTAACAGTAAGTGGATAGCTCTGTTACAGCATCTTGATATTCTTAAAGTGGTAAGAACACCACCATAAGCTGCTTTTCGTCAGCCTGTGGAGGACACTTTCGAATGACAGAGTTTGCTTAACTGCTTCTGAGTATCATGAATTAAAGGGATAGGGTTGTTTTGTTGTCTTTCTATTTATATTTTATGTTGAGTGGGGGAAAAACACGCTTGCGTCAGTGATTTCAAAAGAATATTAATAGAAATTGACATCTACACATCAATCATCCTCCAAGTCAAATTAGCTGCATCTCCTCCCACCACTTCTGCCTGCAGTTCAGAGTCAAGGCATTTCATCTTTAATGCATCTGGTTACTCCTAAGCTGAATAAACAACCCCAACCCCATGGTGGAAAGTTTGAATAGTCTGTGAGAGAAAAAAAGGGACAATTCAACAGAGGCAACAGCCTGGCTTAAACCTGACAGTTAGGTGAAGTAGTGAGGGAGAGAAAGGATTATCACTGGAGTGATACCTCCTTCCTCAGCCTTTGCAGAATGGCAAAGGAGGAGAGAGGAAGGGGGAAAAAGGCAGAGTCCCCCCGAAAGGTTTTCCTTGCTGCAGCTGCCAGCTCAGCATCACTCACCAATGCTCATATTCCCAGCTCAAAAGATCAGGATTTTACTAAAGTCTTACTTCTTTGCTCAGATTATATGTGTTGAACTTTTCTGTGGTTTGGAATCCCTCCCCACCTTGATAGTGCTTTCCTCTCCCACAATTTTCTAATCTCAGTTAAGATCCTCAAGGTCTTGGCTATGAAAAACAAGCCTGAAAACATGAGCTCAGAGGAGATCCAAGTCACAGAATGTAAATGGTGAGGGGGACAGGGAGAAATAAGCCAAAACCAAACCAAAGCAAAAAAAAAAAAACCAAAAAAAACCCAAAAAAAAAAGAAAAATCAACCAAAACAAAATCCAAACCAAAAACAAACCAGGAAACAAGGTAAGAGGGATTTCCTATTTTGGAAAACAAGTAGAAATAAAAAATCAGGACGTCTGATATCTTCCTCCAGGACTCCCACAGGGGTGTTACCAGTGGGTGCTCCCTGCACAGCACCCAGCAGGGCCCCTGGGCAGAGGGGCAGGTTCTGCTGCTGGGTTTCTGAACGTGAGAGAGCTCCCAGCCCTTGTGGGAGGGATCTGAGTCCCTGCTCTCGCCCACATCCAAATGGCACAGCTGACACCTGAATGAGCTAACATGGCATGGCGCCGTTTCTATATGTGATACTGTATTTATTCCTAGCATGCTGCCAGAAAATGCCTTTTTAGAGATTTCATGTAAATAAAGTAGAATTACTACATCTGTTCCTGTGTCTGTAGCAGCACATATCAACAAGCTAATTTTGCATTCAAGGCAACAGAGATAGTCCTATCATATAGTTGCAAAGTGCACAACTATAAAGCGCCTATCTGAAAATACTGTCGGCTCCTTTTTGTTCACAGTTCAAGTCATTTCTGAAGTGAAACAAACCAGGCAATGAATGAGGACTGACTTTGAAGTCGCCATCAATTCCAAGTACATAAAAGGATATGCTTAATATTTCACACTTCTAGCTGCATTACAATTTCTAAATCATAGACACAGCAAGAAGGAATTTACATGGTATTTCACAACATATGAGTTTGAGCACATAGATCATATAGCTTGTATTTGAAGGGAAGATCTAAAGTATCCAAGAACTCAAAATAACTTAATTTCTAATTAATTTCAACTTAATTTCTAATTCAATGAATTTTAAGTTGTGAAAGATTATAGATGAAAATATCCAGAAAAACATTTCATATGTTAGTAAGACACATAATATTGAAAAGAGAATGGGAGCATCTGGTGTGGCAAAATATACTTTACCAGAATCCTGTCCCACGCAGATACCTCAGAATTACAAAAAGGAAGAGGGGGAAATGAGTGAATGATGAAAACTATTTCCAGACAAAGAAGCATGGCATTGAAGGGAGATCCCACTATGGTTTATCATTCAGTATTACTGCCCTGCAATGCATCACACAGTGGATGAGATATAGTTTAGCCACACAGACGTTCCCAGGCAGATCAGGTCTATGGGGAGTAGCAATTTTGTTCTGGGGAAAAAAAAAACCACACACACACAAAACCCCAAAATCTTTTTAATTACTTTTTTTGGAGGAGAAGGAAACTGAAATACACAAGTGTTTGTATCTTTTGTGTGCACTAGCTGTATAGAAAAACAGCCCAGAGACAAATGGAGAATCTGGGAGGAGAAACCAGTATCAGTCATTCTGTCCACATCCTAATAGGCCAGATTAATAGCTGGCTTTTGTCTCTAGCTTTTTCTGCATTTTTCTGCAAAAACAACAGCCGTGGTTTCTGCATATTGTAAGTGGATTCAGCATCTGCATAGATATAATTATAGCAACCCACCCATATGGAATGAATTGTTTTAGAGAGAAAGCTCCATGGGTTGCGCTCCCAGAATCTACAATAACACAAATACATAATTTTTTGTCTTATACAGAACTGTCCTCAGTTTGGAAAAGGCAGAAATAAATGACAAGTGGAAAAACACTCATAAAGTGGGATTCTGCTTTTTACAGTACTGAAAACTCAGCAGGCAAAGAAACTCCAGCCTATTTGGGTGACAACTCTCTTTCTATTTCATCTACAGCTTGTGGCAAAGACGTCTATATCTGTTTTAATTATTTCACTGCTACTAGAGGGACTGATTGGTGCATTCAGGGTGCTTGAGTTTGATTGTGGTGGTGTGTGCACATGACAGTGACAACTAAGGTACCATGCAGTGTCTCCTCTTGCTGCCATCTCTTTTTTCTTTTTATTTTCCTCTTTGGAAGCACCAATGACTCTGACTAAGCAAGAGTAAACAATGGATCACTGTAAAACAGGAAGCAAGCAGATTGGCCTTGACCTTCAGCTCTACATGATGCTCTACATAATGCACTCTCTCCTGTATGCAGAAATGAGTTCTGATTTTGCTTGGCAAAAATTGTTCATTTGTTTTGCTAATATATCTCCTGAAGAAAGTCAATTTCTCTTCCCTTTTTCCTTGCCTCCCATTATACTTAGGTACTTCATGCCTCTCCCAGTGAACAACTAATTCAATCGATCAATCATGCAAGAAAATACCATAATGATATACTGTGCATGTTTAGATTAATAAACGCCCCCAATAAAAGCACTGGAAAGTTTGTTTGTATAACACAGACAGGAATTATTAATTATTTCTTACTGTTAATCATTCTATATTAACTACTTTTCAATTACAGGATTTCTGATGTATGACTCTAAGAGTAATCTGTGCATAAACAGTCACTTTCCAATATAGTTAGACACATCAGTACTTCCATTTTAATGGCAATATTTCAATCATTTGGAGAGGATAACTTCTGACAATGACAGCAAATGTAGCTTTGACTGCTCAAGATTTAAAGAATTGCTACAGACAAGTGTATGAAAAACTGAAAACTCAAAATGCATAGAAGGCATGTCTCTATAAACAAAAAGGCCAGTGCCACCATTGTCTCTCTCCACATGGATGCTTACAAGCCCTTTCCAATGGAAAGGTTCAGCAGCCTCGTATCCAGACAGGACCACTGTGCTGGCCAGAGAGAAGTTTCAGATGTGTCTGTCTCAAATCATCCAGCCAGGAACCTGACAGACATCCCAGGAGCTGAAACTTTCAGGGGTTTAAAAATTTATACTCCCTTGCACCATAGCTTATCCAGTTATTTTTGTGCAGAATTCACCTTTGGTTTTTTAGCTGAATATCAGGTATATGAAATTCAGCTAAGTTCAGGCATTTGTCATAAGATGAAAGCTCAAAACACACTGATCTCAAAGTGTGTTAGGAGGATTCATGACAAGGTTTTGAAATAAGATTGATCCTGTTTATGGTAATTTTTTTTCAAAATTTTATCACAGATGTACGTACAACAACAATAAGCGGTGATTTCCTCAGCAAGAACAGGATTTCATATTATAGGACATAAAAAAGTTATCCACAAAAACTGCTACAGAAACAGTTCTCTGAGATGACAGTGCATGGCACAGTAAAAAGTGGATACTCTACATTAATTCTGAATATTGCTGTGCGATATATCCATCTGAACACTGCTGCGAACGTGGATAATATAATCTCTCACATGCAGTAACTGTTGAGGATTTTTAATGTCAACCTCTGCTTACGTCTACAGATAAGCCAACACACAGTCTACATTTGGTTCTCACATAGCATATGTATTTCAGTGACACTGAATTTAAAATAGTAGGTTCTAGCAAGAAAAAATGAATCTGGTTAACTCATTCTCCAAATATTTAACACACATCAGGAAGCAGAAACATACAATTTCTCTATTTAACACTCAGAGAATTAGTGACCTTGAACTCTTCAGCAAATGCTGCTAATCTTCCTCCTTAAGCAAGGCTTGTGTGTTCTGTTAGCACAAAACTGAACAGTGACGTGAAGTTCATGTTAATTACATAAAACATGTATTTTGTTCTCTTACAGCTCATTTTAAATCAGACTGATCTGAGCTGCACAGCTTTAACCTTCTCCCATTTGTACCTTGACTTCTTTGGAAGAATACATTGTTCAGCAATACTGGGCTTGAAATAATTACTGACTTAAGCACCTTAATTTGTTCATTCTTCCTACAGTTGCAGTCCAGGTATAAAATGATGTCTAACAGATGTACAGTAATTTAAAAACATTCAAAATTAATTAAATTCAAAACAAAACCAAACCACCCAGCTCTAGCACACACCTCACAGCCTGCCCTTCTGTGCAGCCCCTGTGGGCTGGGACTCAGCTCGCTGCGGCTCTGACTTCATCAGCACTCTCTCACCTGCTATAGCTCTCCAGCAAAGCTTTCCATGTTTCCCTCAATTTTCACTGAATGCAGATGATTGTCACACAAGCTGAATTAGGGAACTAGTTCAATAGCAGTTGGTCAATAAATGTTTTGGAGATCTCATGCTTTGAAAGGAGTTCTATTGGTTACTTCTACTGCTACTGCAGATACATTCTGCTTTAGTGATATTTCCAATTCACTGTATTGGTTTTCTGATGGATCATTAACCAGCTGGCAATGTGCATAGGACAGCTATATGTAACAAAATTAATTAAAGCAAATTCTGCCATATTCCCAATTCCTGTAATAGCTCAAACTTATTTTTTCTTTGCTAATATTTTCCTAAATTAATTACTTATGTTGTTTGAGCTGCATTAATATTAAAACCAGACTTCTGATTAATATTGCTGGTGTGACTGCAACTGCTAACACAAGTCTAAAATCTCCAAAGATGGCAACTGAGAGTTCTTAACAGGCAACACTTCCAAAGCTTTGCTTTTCAGTTGAATCTTTAAGTTAAAATCCCAGGCAGCTCTGTGACACATGTTCACTAAATACCAGTAACTGTTTCAGAAAAACCCTAGCCATTCCCTGAAATAACACAGTAAACGCCCTGCACAGAGAGAACTTAGCCAGACCCTTTTCATCTGTTAAATGCTTAAATCTGTTAAATGCTCCCAAAACCCTCAAAAACATAGGATGCTGAAAGCAAATTCCTTAATACTCAGAGAACAAGCCTGGCCACACAGTCTGGAGTTCCTGTAGTCTGGATTTCTGTGCATGTCAGCAGTTGACTTTGGAACACTTTCTCCCTTTCCTGGGATAAACACCACAATGAGAGCTCAGAATACTAAAATTTTCACAATTACTCTTCCTGTAATAGGAAATAAAGCTACACAATAACATTAGAAGATGTTTTAAATACATTCTAAATTAAAACAAAATTAAATCCATGGGGTTGTCTTGTACTTCACAGCAGACTTACTGCCTTAGAAAGGAGAGTTCTCCCTGAGGTGTCCAGGGCTCTTGCCACAATGCAAGTTAACAGTGGGAGCCACAAAGAAAAGCATTTTCTACCTTTCCTACCCTCCCTTGTCAGCAGAAATTACACATTCCATGGTGTCTACCTCTGTCATTGAATAATCTATTTTAGTTTTGGAGGTTTAAGAATGGATGTCTACTATTTTGTTATACATATAATGTAGAAGGGCAAACAGGACTAAGCCAACTTTGTTTCTCTGGAAATTAATGTATACCCAAAAAAGCACTTGTAGTCATGGGTTCAGGGGATTTGTGTGTGTGTGTTTGTTTTTATATGGGATTTGAGATAAAAACCTCAATGTGAAACAAAAGTAGAATTCACCTTCTCAACTTCAGCACAGAGACCTTGACTGTCCATTTTTCAGTGAATGTCCTTTTCATGAAAAGTTTGAAGAAGACATTGTGAATATTTTATTAATTATTTTAATCTCCAGAAGAGCCACGAAACAGTGAATTATTTGGGCTGCCCTATAGGCCCTGGTTAAAAGGGCACACAATAGTAATTCAGCAGCCCCTTCAGCAAGAACCTTTTCTCACTGAGCCAGAGCTGAAAGCAGATTTAGGGAAAGGTGTGACCCTTAAAAAGTCAGTTCTCAGGCAGACAGGAATTGGGGACCCCCATGGCCTCCCAACCCCACACCTGTGGTGGCCTGGAGCCACATGAGACCAAGAGCACTTCCCAAACAGACAGGAATGACAGAGGAAGAAGTAACTCTGCATTGTGATGGGGTGATTGATGCATAACTCACAGATTAGTTGAATTAGTAAAAATGTGGCCTAATTAAACCCTCTCTCTTGCATCTTGTCAAACTTCCAGTGTATCTGGGACACTGAATGGCACCAGTGAGCAGGGTGGCAGCTGCCAAGGATCACTTTGCCTGCCAGGCTTCATTTTTAACACTGTTTTGCATAATATCAGAGTGCAATCAATTTTGTATTGTATCAGTACAATAGCTGAGATTTTGATTATATCAACATAGTGTATAAAATAGCTCAAATTTTGGTTAAAACAATTACAAAAGGTGAATTCTTAAACCAGGTATTGCATATGGAAACAAGGTGTTGCGGGAATACATGTCCCCTGAGCAGTTAATATTTATTTTTTTTAACCACTTGTAATTCAGAGCATATTTACTAAGATTACAAAACATTACGCTACTTGATTCACAGTATTTTACATTACTGACCCTTTTTATGCAAAAAATGCAGAATTTAACAACCTCATTATCAACAAAAAGTAATTATCTTGCAAATTTCCCAGAAAAATATGAGTACAGTTGATACAAACAACACCAGTTCCAGTAAAAGAGACAGACACCTGCATCAGCTCCCAGTTCAATGGGGTCATGTGAGACATGTGGATGCTGCTGCTGACCCTGCATAATTTTGGAGTTACTAGATGTGGCCCAAAGCACAGAAAATTGTACAAAAACGCAAGTAAAATAGTATCCCAGACAACAAACACAGAGACTGCATGAAGAAAGCTTCACCACACACATGGTACCCTAGCTCCAGCGTGCAGCTCAAAAATGTTAGCAACAGCAGTGGGAAATTTTAGTGCCTTCCTCTCATCCAGATGCTCAGCATTTCCTGATATCTGTTCTGTAGAGAATAGCAATACTCAAATTTGTAGTGAAATCAAACCTGTCCAGAATACCAAAGCCATCATTGTCATGTTGCTTGTCTGTTTGGGATGGTCATGGCAGAAGATCCACTGTTAAATTTTTCTTTTATTCTTTTTCAAGCCTTCATAATTTTAGCTTTAAACTCCATGCATTTATTTTTCTTTGCATAGTTACCCAAAGAGACTTTAGGTTCAATTTGGAAAAACTGTGGAAGAGAGAGACATTTCAACACCATGGTTCATACAGATTCCCTGACAAGGAACGTTAACTGCCCTTTCCCATAAGGTCCCACTCACATCTTCTCTCAACAGGAACAACAAAAGCTCAGGAAAATGCTTCCTTGATGCAGGCATAAAGCTTCTTCACAACCATTTCAGGCTTATCCCTGTCTGACTTTAATATATGCACAGTTGGACTAACAATAGCTGTTGCCATCAATATATTCCTGAAACTGTCTCCATGTCTGTCAACACTTCCCAATTCAACAGACTTGAGTAAAAGCACCATTCTTCTGCTTCTTCTCTGGATGACAAAATGGGGCTACATTATCAGTGAGAAAAACAACCTTTTGAACATCACCAAGAAACTGTTGTATGAGCATTTCTGATAGGAACAGAACTCAGCTCTTGACTTTCAGGAACAGTTTTGGCCACTAGCCTAAACTGGTAACCACTTGAGACAGAAAAGTGGGGAGATGGGACAGGGAATGAACACCATAAAGCAACTCCCTTCTCCATCTCAAATAGAAAAAAGGAACTAAGAAATGCTCTGAGGCTTAAATCATGTCTGGAGCTTTACAGCTCGACCCTTGAGCAATAATGAATAATACCAAAGCTGCAGGTTCTCTCTACACCTGCACATATTTCTTGTGCAATCTTTTCCAAAGATGGTTGTGCAAACAGAGGTCTACATGTGCCTACTAAAGGAAAATGAAAAAAAAAAAAAATCACTTCATTAGTGTAGTATGGCTAACTCGCAACCTGAGTTAAACCAAAGGCAGAAAAAAGACTTATGAAAATATAAGTCTTTAATGAAGTAGCTTAGCTTTGTCTCAGTTTATCACTTCACAGAAAGTACTGTACAACTAATGTATTGTGAATACATCAAAAGTTCTCTTAATTTTTAAGCACACTGTGGATTGAGAATGACTCATTTGCTGTGAGTATTGGAATACTTGATCTTTAAAATGTGTGATGTGAATGGGAAGATATGACAAGATAGAGTTTCTTTTTGCTCTACAGGTTAAGTGTAACACAGTCACTAGAACTTTACAAAAAGCCCTAAGGCTCTGAGTCTCTGTGTGAAAGGACTTGCAATTTATAGTGAAGCAATAGATAAAGAAAATCATGAAAACATTAAGGGACTTTTTTTCTTTTTTTCTTTTCTGGGACACTTGTGTGCTTTGCCTGCGGCATCATTCCAAGAAAACTTAGGCAGCTGTAGGATTTATTGGCTAGGACCAGAGCTTAAATGCAATTTTCTCTCATCACATTCATACAAAGATATTGCATCTTCCTGTACCTTCCTAGCTAAGAATGGCATATTTAATTGCTTCTGTGACAGGTTCTGGTTGGGGGTTTTGGGAACTCGCTTCTATCACTGTGTCAAGTAATACCACAGCACTGTGTAGATTTCCACTCCCAGTGCGCATACTGAAGTGTGGAAACTTAAAATTTGTTTACAAGGAGCACTGATGTGAGCAAAATTTGATTGCTTGAATGTTTTCAGAAAGCAAACACAGAAGTTAGACAGTGCCTAGAGCAACTGGGTTTAAAATCAAGGAAACAAATCTAAGAATTAGGAAAACTTCTAGCTTGGGTAAAAACACCAGTTCTAAATGATTTTTAGACTCGGCTCAGTAAATTGTATTAATTATGTCCTAGAACACACTGAGGAATGGAAGTTTATTAAACTGTAGCTGGATAGAGCCTGAAGCCATAGGACAAGGAGTAGGGGTTTTAAATTAAGAGAAGGCAAATTCAAACTAGGTAAAGGAAAAAAAAAAATATTTGCAGGAGTGGTGAAACACTGGAATAGGTTGCACAGAGATGTGGTGGGTGCTCCATTCCTGGAACCACTCAAGGTCAGATTGGATGGGCTCTGAGCAACCTGATCTAGTGGAAGAAGTCACTGCTCATTGCAGGGGGGCTGGACTAGATGACCATTAAGGGTCTCTTCCAACCCATATAATTGTATGTTTCTATAATTATAATGTCAGTTATTAATAATATGCCATTATAATATTAAATAATTGCATGCACACATATCTATTTCTCTAAATATAAATTTAAAATGTCAACATTTATAAGATGGATATATTTCTCCCTCACCCTTTGGAGTGTTCAGCTTCACTACTAACTAAAACAGGGCTCACAAGAAATGCAGACCAAGATTCTAACTGGCTGCATTCCCTGGCAATCCAGGACATGGAGTCCCACATTTCTGTCCTTAGATGACAGTAAAAAAAAAAAAAAAAAAAAAAAAAAAAAAAAAAAGCACAAATCCAGATGTCTTTATCAAAAGCCCTGGCAGCAACCTCCTAACCTCCTGACATCTTGACTAATAAAGTTCAAATATTAGAGTAAACACAGCTAAGAACTACATCAGATTGTCAGCCATTGCCCAAGCTATTGGATGTATTCAATAAATTGCCTGAAAGAGGATTGGAGAATTTCCTGAGAATAGAAGAGAAAGTGAAGTGCCACTGAAGTTTACCTAACAGGTTTATTAAAATGTGCTTCTTCCTTCAAGCACTGTTCCAAGCTTCCCCACTACAGATACCAGATAGCATCCAAGAAATTAAGAATCTGCCTTATAACCCAGGCCAATCCCATTAGCAATATTTCCTGTTGATAATACCTGAGGCACCTTACCCCCTTCCCTTCATTTTGTGCCATCCACCTGGAGAGAACATGGGCTGCTGACTGGCCAGGCAAAACCAATGACATTTATAGGTTTCTTCCTCTACTTGTCAGATCGGAATGACAGCAATTAATTTTTACTTTTTTTTTTAAATTTCCCACTATATCTTAAATAAAAAGTTGACTACCAGAAAATGCATAATAGGAGGAAGCAATTTATGATTATTATGTTTAATCCTTCATTCTTGCTAATACCTTAGTGTTTTCCCTGACAAAATAAATCAAAGCAACATCTACAAATTCTGACACAACAACTCTGCAAGATGATATTAAATGTTGGGTTTTTTTCATATGGAGAGATACTATGTCAATAACTGTCCTCTGAAATGGGTGTTTAGGAGATTATTTCCTTGATTGCCATTGAGATGACTATCTCCACATATTCTGATCTGAAAATACCTGTGAGTTATTATTACTGCTGCTGCTGTTCATGCCTTGAAAACAGCCAGCCAGTGGTTGTTGTGCTGCACATCATCAGCACAGGAGTCCTGTGCTTTGCCTTTCTTCAGAAACCACAAATGAAAATTTGTTTCCTCCAGCCTTAAAGTGCATCTTTCCTCCTCTCATGCCAGAGGAGCACATTTTCAGTGAGAACACTGCACCCTGCACAAAGCTGCCTCCTTAGCAATGCTAACAAACCACTTGCCACCCAGCTCAAGGCTACCTGTCTTTTTCCCACTGACACTTTCATGCTCTCAATGCTCTGACTAGCCCTGATGAAAGGGAGGCTTAAATGAAGTATGGATTTTCCTTCAGAGGTTTTCTGAACAATACCTTCACATATTAGTAAGAGTTTGGAATTGCAATCAGAAAAAAGAAAAATGCTCCAAAGTAAAGAGTTACACTACTTGCACTCCTGTTTCAAGGGCAGGAACACAACATGGTTCTGTTTAACCCTGCAGGGGAAGAATGTGAAATAATAACAATTGCTAAAAATTATATTTTCATATTCATTACACAAAAAGAGAATGAGCAATAAACTTTCATTTCCATAATCCTGAGTAGCCAACATATGAAATGTACCTTCTCATTGGCCAGGCATTGGTGATATTAAACAAGAGGAGAAGGAGAAAAAGGCTTGGAAGAGGATGATGCCATGATGTGCTGATTCTGATCTGGTTTTCTGAGGAGTAATAATGTCTCTGGGTGCAGTCACAGCAATGCAGGCAGGAAAAAAAAGAGATTAAAAGAGGTGAATGGAGATGGGCCTGGACTAGCTCCTTCTTGTAGCTTCTGGTTGGCACAACCATGGGGCAAATATTATGTCCTTGCCATATGAAAACAAATCCTTACAGGATCTCCTTCAGCAGTAAAGGAGCACTGTTCGGATAAATGAATGCAGCCACCTTCAAATCATCTACAGTGGAGAGCTACAAGCAAGGCCCATTGATGGAACCATGCCCAAAACATTGCCACAGGGAAAGCTCAGAACTAGGCTGAGATTAGGCACCGATAAACAAAAAAATACAACCCAAACCAAACCAAAACAACAACAAAAAAAACCTAACAATCAAACAAAAAATCAAATAATTAAAAGGTCATAGCTGAAAAGAAAATCAGGTACTTGTTTCAGTAGATAACAGAAGAAATCAGAGCCAGTTTTCTGAAATGAGCTAGAAGCTAACTTTTTTAGAAAACATCCTGAAGGAATTAGGATTCCCCTTATTCAATAAAGTTTCTTTTTCCTGGAAAAATGCCACAGGGTCGATTTCTACTTCACAGTTGTGGCACTGGGAGGACAAAAAGGAATGACCATGCACTTCTAAAAGAAAGCATCAAAGACATCTTCTTTTCACTGAAGCATTAATCACATAATAATGAATGCTTATTAGCCTGCAATTCCAGAGCTCAAATTTTATTCCCATTTAAAGCAAAATACTCTCCCACAAACTGCATAATAAATGCACCAAAGATTATGGGCTTTGAAACTCGAGTGAAGATTCACTGAAACATGAAATAACTCACCTGCCATGGGAAAAATTTAATTGAGATTAGGGAAAAGAAGAGCTTACTAAGACGTATTGCATTCAAAAAAAAAACAAAAATAAGGAGACAAATCAAGATTTATTAAAGAAAGATAGTCCTAGAATTTATTTTATCTCAATTTTTATATCTCTGAGTGTTTTGGTGATCAGACATGCTCCTACCTTTTTAAGAATAACAATTCCATTTTACTAGAACTACCCATAACCTTTATGCCTTTTAAAAATATATATTTCCTGCAAAAAGTAATACACATAAAAGTACTGACATATTTTCAAAAAACAAATACAAATAAACATTGATGTCATTGATTTATCTTGATGCTAAAACCATGTCTGGAGCTTTTCTTCATGTTTTAACTTGGCAATTTTTCTTGTTTCAATGGGAATTTATACATCTTCAAAATGAGAGAAGGGTGCTGTGTAAAACTCAGGTGTAAAAAGAAAGACTAAGTAGGACCTTTTAAATTATCAGTCTATGACTGTTGTTTTTGTTTTTGTTTTTTTTAAGCAACATATATACAGGCAAAAAAAGAGAACTTCAACCCACACAAAAAAACAAACCCAAAACCAACAAAACCCAACCCTTACAAAAGTAGAGGAAATAAAGGAAAATAAACTCTGACACAACTCTGGGTCTAGTTTTGGTCCAGTCATTTCTGTGGAATATGAGCTTCTGATGTTGTCTGAGTCAGAAAAGCAAAGGTAAGTCCCTTCCTCCAAGGTGTTTACAACTGAAAAATCCTGAACCTGACATTCATAAACCCATTCATTTCAAAACTAATGGCAGGATATATAATTTTAGTCAGATGCCAGCTATTACAAAGCATACTGACAAGATTCATGCCATCTATAAAACGGCAGCCTCCCTGTAACACAAGCCTGAATAATTAAGTTAAACATAACATGTTGAAATACATCCCCCTTTTTTTTCACTGTTCAACAAAGACAATGGATCCAGTGAAAACTGAAAAAAAAGAGATATTTTTACGCAGATGTTTAAATAAATAATAAAACTTTGTAAAATTGTGTGTGTAAAATAAAATATGGACTCTTAAAAGTGGTGGAAGGTTTTTGAACATTTTTTTCCTACAACAACAGAAATACTTTCCTCTACAACAGCAGTTGTTTTCTTCAGATGATATAATTACTCTGTCTTCAAGATTTATGATGTAAGTTAATAAATTTAATGCTTTGAGTTTTTCTTTCTCCTTACTCCTGTATATATTTTTGAAACTCTGTCATTATGGCTTACAGAAGAAAAATCTTAAGAGAACCATCTAGCACATGAATCGGTGTCTTCTTTGCTACATTAGTGTTATGCTAGGATGAAAATTATTTAGTCTCCTTTTCATCCTGCTGGAGAAAGCCCAAACTTGGACTAATTTCAAAATTTAACAAACATAATGTAGACTAGGAAACCTACAATGATATCTTATTTTTAGAATCATATCCCAGTAGTCATACTCTATTTACAGGGAATATTTATTATTTTAATTTTTCTTAAATGAGGAATCAGAATTTAAATATAAAATTTACTCAACGGTACTATTAAAATTTTGACTTAGCAACCAAAACCAGATTTTACCCCAGGAGTCTTAAGTGTTCCTTCAAATTACAGTGAAATGCCTTTTATATCTGTTCCCTAACAGATATAGCAATCACAAAGCTATAAACCTGCTGCAAACATAACCATGACACCAGAAGGCAAACTGATTACATCTTATGAGACCCAGACTTCCATCTAAATGTGTTTCAGCAGCAAAACTCACTTAGGCAAGTCCTGAGCCTATTTCCCCTGTAATTTCTCAGCAGGAATCAGCATAAGCAATACTTTGATGATCATATTTCTACAGGATTACCTGCTACAGGCAGTACCTTTCTTTGCCTCTGGACAAAATAAAATAAATTAACACATTTCTCAGAAAGGCAATACCAAAGGACTGAAGTATATCCTGTGCCTCTGTGGGGATCAATGCATTCCTAGCTTTTTCATACATATTAGGTTGTTGCATTTTTTAAACAAACATAAAGGTAGAAGAGCTTCCCACAGTTTCAGCAACATTTATCCCTTTGGGGTTTTGTTTTTTTTTAATGCATCTTTCTTTTACTACCATCCTTACATGACAAACTCTGCAGTTATTTTCATTGCCAAAAATAATTTTAAGAGCTCTTCTCATCACTGAGAAGAAATACTACACAGTGGATGGCACCCAGAGCCTCCACAGAGGAACTCCTTCATACCAAGCACTGTTCCATCAACAAATTCCTCTAAATCTGAAAAAGTCATTCTCTGCCTCATCCCAATCTGACTGGCTCCTTATAGCTCCCATTCACTCAAATGGTGATTGCATCCTCCCAGCTGAACCTTCAAACCAGGAGTTTACTTCTCTCCCCCAGTTTCCCCTGCAGTAATAGCTGGGGTTGAATCAGCCCTTGAAGATCAGCAGCACTGAAGTGGTGATGCCCTTCTCCAACACCAAGGAAAAGTACAGCTGCTGTTCCCTGCTTATGTCACATTTGCACCCTTTTGATTTGCACAGTAACACTAAAATGAACAAACCTCATGGTAAAAGCACAGACTCTGCCTCCCCACCGTGCTGGGGCAGGGACCCTGCCCTGCCTGAGGAGGATCTCAGAGCTCACCAGCCTGGCACACGGAGATCTGCTACAGACTTTAGGGACTGATCTGAAAACATAAATGCCCTCATAGAGTTAAGTGATGGCATCTGACCTCTACTTGACACAATACTGAGAATTTGAGATTTTCAGAAAAAGTAGACATTGTGGAGTTAGAATTCAGTTTGCAGGGTGATATTCACCTTTCTTGAATTATTTCAAATGTCATTTTTTTTTTTCCCTTTAGATGCCCCCATATAAACTCAGAACAATCTTTTGATTAAATTACTGGGAAAATTTGTTCTGTCATGGCAGGAAGTCTCCAACATTAGACTTGATTTTCCATCTCATCGATTGTATTTAAACAGGCATTTAACAAGTTGAGAAAACTCTCAGAGAGTACAAATCTTTTTTCTTCCCAGGGTTCATGAAGCTACATATGAGTAATACCAAAACCATTTCACTGGGGTTGTTTTGGAGTTGGTACAGCTGTTTGTAACTGAAGCTAGACTCCTGTCCACAGAGTGGTTTTGAACATGAACAAGATTTGAGGGGCCTTATACAGGTCCTATTTAGCCATGTTCTACAAAGTGTGAAAATAAATGTTTAGTGAACATCAAAATAAATGCAAGTTCCTAGTACTAATATCTGAGAAATCTCAATGGCATGATATCATCAACATTCAACAAACATCTGTCTTTCCATCTCATATAATTAGTACTGTATGTGGAATTTCTGAAACTTCAAATTCACAAGAGAGAGAGAAATAACATATTAATTTGAAAGAACAAGTCCTATCTAGGAACAAAATAATACAAATTGACATAATATTTTATGGTTTTTTGCTTTTCTTTGTAAAATTAAATGTAAGCATTTTTTGCATTTTGGCTTATAACTAGTTGAAACATTATTTAATATGAGGCAATTCCTAAGTTTAACTGCACAGTCTTAATACTGTATTTAAAATATGGTCTGCCACTGAGAAACAAGTTAAAAAATAAAGAACAAAAAAGTCTAAATTGTTATTGAAATTAATTTAAAATATGTTACTCTTCAGCTATATAACTCTGTATGGATTTGCTAAGATGTAGCCATCCCCAAGACCACTGTTGAACACAATGAGAATTAACCATACACA
The DNA here is from genome assembly GCF_009819885.2 of Catharus ustulatus. Lineage (NCBI taxonomy): Eukaryota > Metazoa > Chordata > Aves > Passeriformes > Turdidae > Catharus > Catharus ustulatus. Next base: position 114,901,111 of record NC_046222.1, read on the forward strand.
TGGTTTATTCTGTTAGTCAAATCATTTCCAAGTAATTTGGAAGTGACAGCAGGATTAGGGAGAATCTGTCATTTAGAAAAACAAAACAAAAAAGCAAAAGCAAAAGACAACAAACAAACAAACAAAAAAACCCCAAACTAAACCAGTGTCAACCAAAACAAACAAGGCATTTGTGCTGAGTTGTCTATGGACTGAATGGATGGATGAAAGGCAAAACACAGTGAGAAAACAGACTTTGTTACTTTTGGATGCAACAGTTAAATATGAAAAAGGAATATTAGTCAAAATTGAGGCTCACTCCAATAGTAAAAATTATTCTGAAATCACAAAGATTAGATATTTTCTCAGTATACCAATGCCCTCTACTTTGATTCAAAGCACAATGAAATTTGAGACACAAATAATTTGTTATTTTGTATTTCCCCATGGTCAGCACTGCATATCTACATTTTTTTACTGAGTGATACTCTCCTAAAACTATGACAAAAAAAGACTGTTAGTAGCAAGACAATTTAAAAAAATAGCCCTAAATATATCATCACAAAGTCAGAAGCCCAGGTATGTACCTGACTTTTGATACTTGAACCTCTAAAGTAAATACAGTAGAACAGCAAATGCCTACAGCATAACTGAAACTAGCCAGAACTCATAGCAACTGTAAGTAAATTGTTGTTCAGGAAAAGTTGTTCAGGATTACAGAAAAACAAGTCTCAAGTTGACCTTTGACTTAAAAAAAGTTCAGAGGTTTCATCAATCAGAAAAATATCAGAACTGAAAAAGAACAACCTTACAAACTAGGAGACAAAGGTATATTCAGAATAATTTCAAAATAGGCAAATTGAAAACTTTCCAAAACACTCTGGGTATCGTGAAGTACGACTCTAACATCCAATTCAAAAAATCAAGCTTGCAAAATTTTAGGTTTATTTCCTTCTTCCAACCAGGCTGTTCTGAAGCAGCTTTTTTTTCCATCTTGCTCTGATATGAAAGTTTAATTCACATTCCTTTTTAATCTCCTGCTAAAATAATCCCTTGAACATACATTAGATGTCTGAAAGTTTTCCCCTCTATTTGGTTATATTTAAACACCACACAGCTATTTGATTGAGTCTAAAGCAATTTACAGCTACAAAATGATGGAGCCAATTTTTCTGGTCACTTGGCTTAGTTACCACAGCAGCAAGGCAGAGACAGACTGAATCAAAATTCCTTGAAGCCAGTAGTTTACTCTCAAAGAATTCACATTTCCAGGGCTTTAGGATAGCTGGTCTCAGGTTTCTGTAAGGGTTTTGTGTTGGGCATCTCTCTAACAGGTCAGGGTGATTGACTCAGGCAGGTTCCCTGATTTCTCTAAGTGAACAGGGAATAAATGGCTCACAGATGTGTGAGAGATTTAAATCTATTGACTGTCAGGTTAGTGGTAGATTAGACTGACACAGATCAATGTTGTTAGGTTCATCTCTGGCCAGTCACTGAAATAATTTCAGAAAATCACAAGTTACTTCTGCAAAAAGATACAAACAACATCCCTTACTGCTATATATACCATCACTGTACCAATACATAAATACCTTTATGTATTTATCTATTTTACCTATTATTTTACCCTAATTGCAGTTAATACTTCAGCAAATAAAGGGCTGAGACATGTTCTTCTCCAAGCAACTGCCCACACGTGCAAGGATCTTCCCTCCTTCCCATCACAGCTTCATTTCCATAAGAGCCTTTGATTAAAGGGAACCATCTAATGCCTTCTGGAAATCCCAGCAAGCTGTATCAAATGACAAACCCAATTTGATCTAAGCATGAATTCCCTTTACAAAGACTCTGCTCTGGTATACTGTATTAGCTTCTGTGTTCCCCTATTCAATGTTTGCTATGGTTTCTTCACATCTGGCATTTCTGCAAAGATCAAAACAGAAGAACTTGAGACTTCCCATCCCCCTGCATTGAGGTCAATATTTGTTTGAGTACAATCCAATTCCCAGTCCAGTAAGTTTCTAATTCTTCCTGATATATATCTTTGCTTTTATATCAAACCAAAACCTTATGAAAACCATCACATACAGAAATAAAATCTCTGAAAAAGGATTGGCCATGAACAAATCTTTGTGAGCTGTATTGCCACCGACTGTATGAAAACACTGAACCAGAAGCAAGGTAAACTCTCCTATGCTTGTAGCAGTTTTGGGAGGATCAGGAAACTCATTCAAACCCTGAAGTGTGCCATGTTGCTTTCTTGTAGACTGGTTTGTTCCATACAGACTTCTTGTCCTCCTTGGCCTATGGGGACACCTTGCAAATAAGCCATGCAGGTATTTTGTGAGCAAACTTTTCAGGAATGGATAATGATTTTGGATGTTCAAGTTTAGTGGCCTCAGAAAGGACTATACTTTTCAGATGGCAGGCGCTTAACTTCTTAAAGTCTTTAAGCATCTTAAACTGACTTCTGAGACACTCAACCTTACCATTTACTTTTCAAAATGTCAGCCTCTGTACTGCAGACAGCTTAATGCCATAAAAAAGAGCCTTTTTGCTTTTTAAAGCAGCTCAGATTAAAGTTATGTAATATAGTAGATAACCATGAGCACTTTGAGAACCAAAGGCTTTGTAATGTTTCAATATACTGTGAATTTTGTTTGCCTCTGACACAACTCTGCAGTTTCTTTCACTGTTTTCTTGTTTCATTCCTCAATCAATGGCATGACAAATCCCAAATTCTGTTTTAATAGCTTCCTGAAGACTGAGTTTTTGTCAGTATTGTTCCTGATAAAGTAGAAATAATCATCTAGCTATCAAAACAGTTATTTTGCATTATCATCAATCCATTAAAAATAGATCATTAAATGAAATCAGATACAAGTTGAGAGAATTTAATAATTTATCAGTGGATGGCAGGTTGAGGATCAGTCTGAATTTCAGATGTTACACCAGAACTGGGATTCTTTCTAGTAACAAAAATGGAAAAAAGCAAGTACAGAAAGTACAAGAAAATGTACTTTATTCTTTAAATTGTTAAAAAGTGTGAGAAAAATCAGAAGAAATCAAAGGAAGTCAAGTCAAAACCTGAATTGAACTTATCTGAAAAGGAGAGTTAATAGATTTATATAGGAGTTGGTTTTGTCAGACAAATGGCAAAGTTATGCTTCATTCTGATCCTTGAGACAGTCTGAATATCATCTTACACTTGAAATACTCCACTCATGAAGATAACTGCTCCGTGGACTAGATTCCACCAAATGTCATTCCTATAGATGAAGGAATTAGAGGAAAGTACCTGGAGAAATTCAACAACTGAATAGCTCATGGGCCAAGCATGAACAACAGAAAGACCAAGGAGTTGTTTGGATTTAGAGGAAAAGCACAACAAAACACTGGCTGCTGGGAAAATATCTTGAGAGAGCCAAGCATGGAGATCCTTTCCATGAGAGCCTGGAAGTCCCACCCATGCTGGGAGCTCATTTCCAGTATTGCATGAGGAGAAAAGAGGAAAGGATGCCAAGTTCACATCCAACCAACCACCACAGACAAGCTGAGAGGGTCCATCTGGGCTTAAAGGCTGAATAAAAGCACATTCCTGGCAAGCAACTTGCACCTTGAAACTCTGAAAACAACACTCCTTCGTAATCAAGATGCAGCACTCCTTTTAATCCTTCAGTCTATTAAATTCAATTATTGTGGTACACTGCACTCTTAAAAAGAACACATACAGTCTGTTTTTATAGGAAATCATGTTACAGGATATGGTATTAATTATCTGTACTAAAATGAAATAAAAAATGTAATCAAAAAATTATACACAGATCTGAAAAAGAACTAATTATAGTAAAACCTTGGTATTTTTTGCTAGTAGTCTCAGTCAGGGAAAATGGATATTTATCATAAGTATACTCCTGACAGGTTATTCAGAGAGAAGACATTCTCAAAAGAAACTGTGAAATAATTAATACACAAAGGACCTTTTTGATGATACATAAATAGACTTTACTTCAATGAGATGTTGCATCCAGATGTAGCAGTGGGATACCAGTCCAATTTAACACAATCAGCAAAACCTTAGACCAGATACTAAATTACTGTGGCTTTTAATGAGAGTAGACAATACCTATGCATGTACCCTTACTGTACAGGGTACAGGATACACTATTACAAAACAGCAGGAGTAATATTTTTTTTTTCTTATGGGCTCACAAATACAATCTAAAGACTATTTCATCTATGTTATTAGTTAGAAAAACTTTCCAGCAGTTGATACAAATGGCTATCCACATTTAACTCATGGCTCAAAGCAGTCATTGGCAAACAGCTAAATGGAAATGAACGTTCTTTCCTTATCAATAAAGATACAGAATTCCCTCCAATAAGGGATTCCTGCTAGTCTCACCATTTTCTCCTCCAAGACTATTGGCTTCATCAGCACAATTAAACCTTGCATATTGGTTTTGTAATTCTCTCAACCCTGTGTCCCTCTGGGTTGCATTCATCCTGATCAATACTTGGTTCTCTGGTGTAACTCCTGTTTCTCTGTCTGTGCTTCCAAGGTCTCTGCTATGACTGTTCTCATTCTTGCCTTACACCCCAGCAGTGGTTTCCTGCAACCATATGCACAGAAAACATACAACATTTTCTCAGCTACTGCTATCAGTATCTAATTACAGAATTGCTAATAAAAGCAGTTTGAGTTTCTCTCCTTCTGGTTCAAAGTGGAGATATTACTTCTAGGGTATAACAAGCATGACTGGGGACACCCATCCCTTCTGCTTGCTCTATGTGGCCACTTAAGGCATTAGAAAAACCTTCTTAAATAAGGAACATGATAATTTCCCAAGCCCATAAGGATGGGAAAAGGCACTTCTATCCCTAAAGGTAGCATAATTCCTGTGCAATAAAAAAGAATATTCCAATAGAGGTCATACTTCCATTCTCACTGAGTTGCTATGACACATGGAAATTAAAAGAGGCAGAAGCAGTTACTTGTGTGTTCTTGAACTGGTGAAAGTAAACCACAAGGTCCACATTCTTGGCCCCAAAACTCTGCTCCTGTCATTTTCCACCTGTGCCATCTGTGCACTGCAACATTTTCTCCTCCCCAGATCCCAGTTCTCTGGAGCAGTGATAAGGGGAACCCCTTCTAGGGCTGGGACCACAGGCTGAGGGGCCTGTAAGCAAATACTGGGTTAGCAGAAGTGGTTTTGGCCCTCTTAAATTTACTTCCTATAAATAAAACTAATGTGCATTCTCATCACAAAGGTTTACTTACAATTTTCCTGTTGCATGATACTACCTTCTGATCTATGATGATATTACTGGCAGTAGGAAATAAAAAAGAGCCTAGTAACTAACACTAGTATTCCACTAGTAACTAATAGTGTATTTATCAGATGATTGACTTAAGAATAAAATGCCAAAATGGAAAAAAGAAAGTAAATCAGTATTTCCACATGTGCCAAGCAATTTGCTGCATAATTCTTCCAAAAGACTGTTATGTGGGTTATGTCCTCCCTGGTTAAAAAAAACCCAAAACCCTAATGTCAGACTTTATGAGTAAAATCTCACCAAAGCACCAAAGTCTTGTTGGAGACAAATGCAGAATATTGTGTTTTCAGAGTTTTTTCTTATTTTTCCCCCTAGATCCCAACAGAAGCAGTGCTGGTGGTCAAAGGAGGGACCCTATAAGTGGAGATAACACCACAGCAATGCACCTCAGAGAGCTGCTGAGTGCATGACAGCACCAACTAAGCACTTACCACAAGGTAGCACAGACATTTGCTTCCTATTTCTCCTCCCTCCTAGGTTATTTTCTTCAGAGTCACTCATGAGTCCTTTTTTTTTTTTTTAATTCCATATAAAGAAACATACTAAATGAAGGTATATTGTCTAAAAATACCCACAAAACATTAAAGGGACATGATCACTTTTTGTCTGTTGCTTGACAGCCAGAATATTATAACACCTGTTTTGGGACTATGTCTGATTTCATCCCTTTGTACATCTTTTTGTGCAAAACAGGTTTATTGAAGCAGTTAAAACTTTACTTTCACTAAGCCAAGTACATCATTTAAAAAAATTGAATATCAACAGCAGAATAAAACAAAACATGGCCGTATATAAAGAGTAATATCCAGCTCTCAAAATCACAATGGTCTTGTGTTTGGTTCTGTCAAGTTGTTCTGATCCACAACAGACTCACATTTTTTACTCCTAAATGGAAGCAAATCAGGCAATTACACATGATAAAGCACTTACAGGTCCGTTTACAGCATAGATGTTTTCTGCAATGTGTATTTTAGTTTTAAATGAGGAATGTAAAAAGGGAAGAGGATACTTCAGATTTTCCTGATTATCCCATTCATTTTCTTTGTACTTGAGTTCTAAATTAGGCAGCTGTTCATATCTCTAATCATAACAATAAACCTAATCTCCAAACATAAACCAGCCAAAAAGTATTTTAATATCCTCTAAAGAAGCTTTCTAGCTTTCTTGGACATTTTGTATTTTTAAACCATGAATTAAACATCAAACTAAAAAGAGTTAATAAAATGAATTTATGCACTCTTCTTTATGCATCAATTATTAATGTGAACCAAGTTGTATCAATTTTTTTTTTTCTTTTCACTATATGCTGTGATTCCACTTACCACTCATGACACAAGTCCTTTTTAGAATGTATTTGGGTTTTTTGCTTTTTTTTTTTTGCACCCTACATAAAGACTTCCTGAAACTACAGCTAAGATACAAGCCTATGCAATATTTACTTTTCTTTTTCATCTTTCTTTTCCTGTATTATTCCAACAAGTAACAAATTGCAGTGACCATGAAATCAAAATGTTAAAAATAATTGGCTTCTGTAGGACTTTTAAGTTAATATACACACATATGCATACAAGTTTTAACCACATATCATGTCCTTGCAGATAAATCACAGGCTTTCTATACTGTACTCACAGAAGAGATGTTTCAGCAGATAATATTTTTATAGCTGCTCTTGCATAATAATAACTATGACAAATATAACATTTCACTCAGTTATTATTTGCTGCACAGTCAAACGCTGTTGCAGTCAAATCTATTCTTGAGAAATGACAGAAATACCCATCAAAATTCCATGCTCTGGTGTTTCCCCTGCCCTCCTGTTGGTTTTGTTAATTAATCTTTTCTAGCATGCATCTGCAGGAAAAAAACAGATACAATCAAAGTAATGATTTGATCTGTATCTAAACCAGACAGAATTCAGACCACCAGGCACAGTAAGAATTAATGAGATGTTACATTTCGTTAGCAGAATTAAAACGAAATGTTATCTGTGATATCCTTGATCTAGACAAATATTCACCACCACTTTTTAGTGCAAGAAAATGAAGCAAATCCTGAAAACTAGGTTTAGACATTTGTTCTCATAAACATCCTTAATAGTTTCTTATAAATTTCCTGTTACTACCTAGCTACCTTTATTTTATTTTATTTTATTTTTTTAACACGCTTCCTGTTTTTTTCTGGTTTCTACCTAATTCAGTTAAGAAGGTATTGTATAAGAATCCACAGAGAACCTTTAGGTTGAATCCCATGTGCTCAACTGGGATTCTGCCAACTCCAACATAGTCAAGGTACCACTTTTACCATCTCCATGTGGCTTCCTAATCACTATAATTTCCCTAAGCAATTCAGGCAACTGAGACACCCTTCACTTTGTTCCTTGGGGAGATAAATACTGACCAGGCAGTCTAAATAAACAAAAACAATAACAATAGAAGCTATTTCAACAGATGTATATCACTGTGTTCTTCTATTCTTTTAGCTTATAAAAAGAATCAACTCAAGATTTTATTATGTAAAATAATTGAGCTCAAGGGCTTTTTGTCAATGGTTTGGTTTTTTTCACTCAAGTTCCCAGAGCTAAGAGTTGTGCTGATACTTAGTGAGAGAGGATACTGCTCTGAAATAAATAAGCACTTATTTGTAGATCCATTTATATTATTTTGCTACTATGAAATAGTCTTTTTATCTTCTATTTTTTAAATCCATCAAGATCCCATTTACACAAGAGTTTTCATCATGCTGTTACTTAAGAAAAAAAAAAAGAACGTATCCTTTCCATCCCTTCTCTCTACAACCCAAAAAGCACACAACCTTCTTCTGAAGCAAACTTCAGGTATTTATGGATGAGGTGGAGCCCAACCTTGTCCAAAGGCAGAGGAATAACCTCTCCCCAGAACTTGGAGCAGAGCACACCATCCAAATGTGGTGTGTACCAAGGAGCACCACAGGGCTCAAAACCCTTCTGCTAGCCACAAGAACCGGGGGGGGGGGAAATGTGACAAATAAAAAAGTGACAGAATGTCCTGCAGAGTCAAATTTTCCAGTAGAAAGAATCTCTAATTTTATGCACCAAAATTCTACTAAATGCTTTGGAATATTTTCATATTGTTCTGTAACATGTATGTGGTTGGGGGTGGGGAATGGACGAGTTTGGTCGGTTGATTGGTTGGTTTTGTTTGTTGGTTTGGTTTTTGGTTTTGTTGTTGTTGTCGGTTTGTCTAGTTTGGGTTTTTGATCTATTTTTCTGATAAGGAATAGCTATTAGGTGTGATTGTATCCTGCACAGCCCATTTGTAGAATTATTATGTCAGAGCAATATCTGTCTCCACCCTACAATGCCATTATACTTTTTCAGGAAATGTTATCTATTCAACAACTTGCTCCAGTTATCATAATACATTTAGCATTCAATAAAAAACGGGACATTATTAGATAATAAGATACATGGTTCATTTCCTAGTATGCATAAAACAGTATCTTATGTGTATGTAACTCTTGCTTATTAGGGCATTCACCTAGATCCATATTTCAGACTTAATAATTGCCACTTTGAATATTCTACATCTTGGCTTGTCCCACACCCATTTCAAATGTCTCTTTAGTGGCTGCCCAAAAGTAGTTTTTGTACTTATTAGCAATATATGCAGGATATATAGCTGATGTCAGTATATTTGTCTGCCACATACTTTTGGCAGCGGGATACCCATGCAGCACTCATCCTCCTCGCCCTATGATATTTCTTAGCCCTTCTTATTTCCATCCAAGTTTACAAGTTTTACTCTCAAGGTTAATGACTCACTCCTGTGCAGTCAATTTTACACCAGGCATTTGTTGTATTTCAAACAGTGGTTTCTGTACACTTACATTACCCAGCATTTTCATGGACATGCTACATCAACTTTTCTTGATTTTTCTTAGATATAGTTTGGGGACAGGATTCAAATTCAGGCCAGCTTATTTCAGCAGCAGCACCTCGGAATGCAACATTTCCATTCCTTTCTCAGTTATATCCTCTAACATCATAAAGCATCAGCTCAAATCTGCAAATAAATGCCGTAAGAATAATATAAACAATAATTGGAAAAGTCTCATTAGCAAGTAAAGTAAAATAGAAAAAAAACAACAACCACCAACAGTATATTTGGCTATTTATTGACAATTTTTTGGATAATATAGAAAATACCTGAAGCAACATACAATTATGCTTGAAAACAATACAATATAAATTTCCAGAACCTGAGATTTCAGCACTCATATTGTCTGCTAACATCATCAAAGAAGAAGAGACCAGCTTTTCCCACAGCCACTCTTACAAAAGGGATTCCCTTTCCTGGAAATCCAGGTGAACAATTCCAGCAAGAATCATGTAGAGTGCCTTTGTTGGATGAGGGGTTTCATTTTGGTTTTTGTAGATAGGTCTAAAAATATTGTTTGTTCTCCCTTATTTATTCATAGTGGTTCATTAGCAAGATCCTTAAAGAACAAAACCAAATTACTGGCATATATAGTTCCTGTGGCTTATAAAGTAACATCAATTAAACATATTAAAATTGTATCCTCTCACTTGCAAGAGAAAATTAATCAATATTAGCTGTACTCTTTGTTTCCTAGATGAAAACAGTAGGATTTCACCTTGAATAATGCATGACTGCTTAGATTAAAACAAAGGAAAGTACAGACATGCTTTTTTGTGTTCTATTATCCATTTGGTGTTTTGTAAGGAAATCCAATTGCACCTCACCCATCAAAGGCTGAAATTAATTATAAAACCATATATATCTAAAGTGCTGCTGCATTTATTCAACTTTCAAAGAAGACAACATAATGGATATTTATGGATACTGTACAATTGTACAACTGTATATTGTACAACTGTACAATATACTGTACATATTTATGTTATTGTACAGTTGGCTACTGGGCTTATGGCATATTTTATATACCAAGAAACTCTTTTCTAAGAACTTAATCTCTGAATATTAACACTTTTTCCCCTCCCTGCTTCATATATAGCTTGGCTTTCAGAAGAACTTTTAATTCCTCCTGAAGTAGTGGAAATTATAATTTTCTGATTTTGGGGCATTCACACATGGTCTGATGTGTACATGCACATTGGGAAAGTGAAGAGCTGAATCAAGTTTTGTGAATCCTCACACATTAAACATTTTCAGCATGATTGCATCCAATTCTCAGTCAAGGGGCAGACAAAACTGTAAGACCCAGCAGTAGAAGGCTCCTCTAAGACACTGAAGGATACATAAGCCATCTGTATTTTCAAGGACAGGTCACTTGGAAAAGCATAATTGACATAAAAAAGCACATAGAAATTATGCACATGAGTAAATACTGCAAATGGTACAGTGGTGGATAATTGTAACAACCACTTAAATGAAATGTCCTGCATGTAAAGAGGCTCTAGGTAGCCTCTGTTCTCAGAGTGCTTCATTGTTTATTGTAGAAAGCTTATGTCATGTATAAAAGTTTCATGTTTATGACACCCTAGATAAGCCACTGAATTTCAATAGAGATTCTTATGTCCATCAATTTTAAAGAAATGTTATGTCACTCCTTATAAATGAGTGACAATAATATTTTTCACATATCCATAGGCACTTAGACATTTGCCTTTCTACCCGAAATGCCCCGAGAAGAGGTGCCATCAACTATCCATCACCCTATGGTAAATATTTGATTTTAAAAAGGGTCCTGACAGTGATGAACTATGCTATTCCTGAATGTAAATATTAAGTATAAGCCTTTTAAATAAAATCCAAACTAAGCATGGCTTGAATCCTTTGTACCACAGATTTCAGCAGCATCTGGCATACCTGCTACTACTCTGAAAGCTACTTACATGTACAGAAATGGTTTCATGTCAGGCAATATATGTTTCAGTTGTGCTCGAGAGCTTTGGCTCATCCAGCTTTTTCAGTAAATCAAGCCAAGCCCTTCAAAGGACCACAGTCTGACCTTGGGTACCCCCCACAGCGACATTCACAGCTTGTTCTCCCTGTTGTGGGACTAAAAGGTGGCCAAAGCTGCTGCCACCAGAAAAGCCCCTGGAGGGGCACTGAAAGGCTCTGGGCTCTCCCCAGGTGTTTATTTCTGTAGATCTGGAAGGAGCCAGACAAATCCCACCCTACCCTGTTCCATGGCAGCTGAGTTTTCTGGGAGGGACAAAGGACCATGCAGCCACCTCCACCTGCACCACCAGAGTCACAGAGGACACCACCAGGTCAGCCTGCACTTTGGCCTGGGCTCCATCCCGATGGCAGTGAGTCACAGCAGCAGCACAGCCACCTACTGCCACGTGCACTCAGGAAAATTCAGATTGAGTGGCTGCCTCTGCTCCAGGAAATTCTACGAACCCACAGAACCCAGCACAGCGAGACACAGTAGGTGATAATATTCTCTATTTCCTGAGGAGACATTAACAAGTACACAGGAAATGTTACATGTTCCAGATTGCTCTTTCTGTTTGTTTCATTCTGAAGACATTTAAGTTTCTCAAAGCTTAATTTACATTACTGAATTGCAGATTCAAGTTATCTTACTGGATTCAGTGAGTTATCCACAGCCTGATACATGTCTATCCATCCCAAAATGAGAGGTGCATTAAATCATGCCCTTTGCAAGACATATTTTATACTTACGTAATTTGTACAACTTATTATCAGCCTTACTGTCAGAGACAACACAAAAACTGTTCAACTGAGAAAATAATTCATTTTCCCTTGATTCTGAGAGGGAGGAATATCAAGAAGAATATGAAAAAGGTGATAAGCATGTGTTACTGATTTTAAATATTCAAGAAATTTATTCAAGGACTTTGAAATGTCATGGACATCAGGCTGTGAAATTATTATTTGATACTATATACAGTAAAATATAAAGGTGTGTTAGTGCCGTGCTGTATGACATTTCCCAAGTGATTGCTTCTCCATTTTCTATGTCAATGGGGCAATGTTTTGTTAAATAACATTTACAGATTTTGTTTCTTTTGTGTATTTTTAAATGAGAAAGCTATTAGCTTTACTTCTCCAAGTCCATAATGCTCAAACATACTAAACATTGTGATTAAATATGTGCCTTCCTAAATTTAAAGCATTCTTAAAGAATAGCTTTTTATGCATTTTCTAAATTGTGTCCAAAAGTTTTCGGTCACTAATATAAAAAGAAAATACAATAGAAGGTAATTCTTGAACATATGCTGAACAATAGCGAAAAATACTTCCACTCATTTCAGTGATTGTGTTTCAGAATATGAAAAAACAAACAAGCAGGTTGAAAAAAGAACAGAATATTTGGATTTCTCTTGTAGTGTAGCAGGAGCACAGGCAGACTGAATCAACAGTCCTTTAAATGGACATGGCACAGTAGAAATACAAACAGTGCTACATCTCCACACCCCAGTAAAGACCCCTTAATATCCATCCCCCCAGCAAAACCCCCTTGGCCCTGGGGCTGTCCTGGGAGTCTGTGGGGCCCCAGAGGCAACACCCACCATGGTACCCAGCCCTGCACTGCCACTGACATCCCCCACTCAGGGCCCAGCCTGCACAGCCACTGTCCCCTTAGGTGACATTTAGAGGGGGCCATGGATGGATTTGAGCTTCTTGGCCCCTGTTACATCTTTGTTTTCCAATCTGCAGCTTCTGGCTCCCAGGCTGATGTGATTTTTCAGTCCCATGATTTTCACAGAATCACAGAATGGGTCAGGTTACAAGAGATCATGATGGGTCATTTGGTTCAACCTCCCTGCTCAAGTGGGGTCATCCCAGAGCACACAGTATAGGATTGTGCCCAGACAGTTCTTGGGTATCTCCACTGGGAAAGACTTCACACCCTCTCTGGACAATCAGTTCCAGATTGGTCTCTGCACAGTGAAGAAATTCTTGCTCATGTTCAGGTGGAACTTCCTGGCCATCAGCTCCTGCCCGTTCCTGCTGTGCATTGCTGGGAGCAGGAGCAGAGCCTGGCCCATGCTCTGCCCTCCCTGCAGACACTGACACACAGGGATGAGGGCCCCTCTCAGCCCTCTCTTCTCGAGGCTGAACAGCCCCAGCTCCCTCAGCCTTTCCTCCCTGAGATGCTCCAGCCCCTCCATCACCTTTGTCACCCTCCCCTGGACCTGCCCCAGCAGCTCCATGTCTGTGCTGTCCTGAGGAGCCCAGAACTGGGCACAGCACTCCAGATTTAGCCTTACAAGGGCTGAGTGAAGGCACAGGATGACCTACCTCCCTGTGCCTGCTAGCAGTGCTCTTCCTAATGCACCCCAGGATCCACTGGCCCTCTTGGCCACAAATGGCTTGGTACACCCCAGACCATCAGGTCCTTCTCCCCACAGCACTCTCCAGCAGCCTGTTCTGGTGCATGGGGTTGTTCTTTCCCAGCTGCAGAACCCCACAGCATTTGCCTTTGATGACTTTCAGACAGTTCTCTGCCCATGTTTCCACCCCACCAAGGTCCTCCTGAAGAGCTGCACAGCTCTGCTGTATCAGCCACTCCTCTCAGCTTTGTGTTCTTTTGTAAGGCATTTCCTCAATACCTTGCTGTCCTATTTATGGATTTAATTAAGTAATAAAGGGAAAAAGAATCTTTGACTATGATAAGCTATTTACCAATAGAATATGCGTGCTTTTATTGTGCAGTTATGTAATTTATTATGGAAGTGATTAATATATTCAATATGCATTTCCTCCTAATGAGAGCTTGGTAATTGATTCATAACGCTATCACAGTGTTTTCCTGCAAAATGCAGGAGAAACAGTGGGGAAATTGACTATTGCAACTGAGCTCTCTAACATGTAATCAGTTAGAACTGCTCTGCCTTCCACTTAGGCAATAAGCAAACACTATATTGTGTAATAAGTCATGCCTGCTGTGTTGCTAGGCACTATACTAATGACTAGGCTTAACATACGTGTAAATTATTACACCCTTACTCAGATCCTGTGGTGCCTCATTGCAATTTCTCATTTTTAAGTACAAGTGGAGAAAATACAAATTAAAGGAATTTTTTTACACAAAAACATGGCCTTTGGTTAAAAAAAACCCAAACATAAAACATAAAAAAAACCCAAACCTAAAGTGCTACCGCTTTTTATAATTTATGTAAAACACATAAAAGTCAATAGAATAATAATTCAAGTACCTACTGGCAGGATTTAATAACAGCTGTCAGGTTGGGACTCCACTGTCCTAGACACAACTAATGCATACAAGCCCTTATATACCCCAAATATTAGGAAAAATTTCTGCATGGAAAGGGTGATCAAAGGTATTGGAGCAAGTGCTCAGGGAAATGGTGAAACCTGTGTTCAAATGTGGCTCTTGGGTTTATGGTTTAGTGGCACGCATGGTGGTGGCTGGGTTAATGATTGGACTTGATTTTTGAGGTCTTTTCCAACCCTAATGACTTTATAATTCAACATTGTCAGCCAAGACACAACCTACAAAAAGCAAAATTAACCTCCCGTGATATCCCACCCTTAAGGGGAAGGGAGCACCCAAGATTCATAAATGCTCATGTTAAAAGAAAAAACAACAGTCAGAGGATCTGCAAAAACTCACAAAGTTTTAGTAGTAAATTACACAGTTGGCATGGAAATTGGTGTGTTAGTCCCTGACCTACTGTATAAGGGAATGGCAGTGGGTTTTGGATAAAGGGGTAAGATGAAGAGAGAAAGAAAGTAAATTTAAAAAAAATAATAAAAAAAAAAAAGGAAGAAAGAGAGAAAAAGACAAAGACACCACCAGTCCTTGTTCCACTGTTGGTACAGCCCATGTCCAGGGTCCTGGTGTGCACAGCCAGATTTGGTGAGGGTACCACTTTATATAGAGGCTTCCCCTGCCCCGAAAATAAGTTTCTTGTTTTCTATGCAAATTAGTTATAATGTCCATTCTTCCAGACCCTTCTGGAAAAGGGTCAGAGGCTTTGGGTTATTCTGATCACCCTACAGTCCATGCCCACTTCTCAATCTCATTCCTTTCCTTCTCTTATGCCCATCTCCAGGAACTAAAATAAGGATGTTTGTCCCAGAAGGGTGCTGCCCTACCTCCACATGACCCCCTTCTCCAGCCACATCTTGCTCTTTCCCATGAGTGGGGCAGGTTATTACCAAAAATTCTTGTCAACCAACAGTCCTTGGTTGGCTCCATGGCCATCCAGTATCAGTGTTTGGGACATAGACATTAACCCCTTATCTTTTGGGATTCCACACCCCCAAGTTTGCAATGAGCACAGGAGAAAATATAAGGAGTCATGTCAGTTGTTCAGCTGGAGCCATTCCCTCCTCCTGTTGTTTCATTTGCCCAGATTTTGCTGAAAGAAAATTTAGAGAGGTGGGAAACAGCAATCACAGTCTGACCAACGCTTTTTGAGGTTAGAACAGCCTGTTCCACCCCTCAGTATTCATTAACACTGCAGCTTGTCACTGAAAGCATTCCCTCTGCCTTTAACTTTTATCTCCTCCACGGTCTAATTAATAAAGCTCAGGGTGGAGTTTATTACTGCCTATAACTGTCTGGAGCAATGAGACAGCCGTAGAGAGAGTTACTACAGAGGCAAGAAGCAGGGAAAACTTCACCACATCTTTTGAACAAAACAAATCCAAATCACTCCCCATCACTCCTCCCCTGCCGCACTCAATCTGTTTGGGCACTCAAAACAGGAATGGTCACATCAAAAAAAATCTACTTTGTCACTTCTATTAACTGGGGCTGTGATGCCAAATAAAAGTGTGTTAAGCACAACGAAAATGAGGCCTGAGAGGTTTGGTGCTTGGGAGATCAATGTGTGAATGCAAGACAGTCAGAAAGAAATCTGCACTGCAATGAGAGCGAGCATCATGCATAATGCAACTGTTACCCTTCCGTAACAGCAGATGAAAATTGCTTAAAAAATGCAAAGCTTTCTTCTTACATAATAGGTGAACCACTCATTCCCAGGAGCTTTCTTAGACTGATTTATTGACACATACAGACTGCTATTGATATATTGCAAAAAACCATTAAGACGATCCATTTCTTTGAATCTTAACATCAAGCTAGAATTCAATTCAATTAGACACATGCTCATGTATGGTCATTGTCTTGCTGCCATATGGAACCCTTTGACAAACAGGAAAGAATGCAAGAGCAATAAAGTAAATTACTCCTACAAAGGAACTATAATGGAACAATTACACCTACTTTCTCAGGAAGCATCAAACAATGCAAGAGTTGTTTTCTATGATTTTGTCTCTCCAACATGTTATATATTTTACCTCATCAATACATTTGTTGCACTATATAAGCCAAAATAACTTTAAAAAATCAAAACAAAAAAGACAACCAACCAAACAAAAAATATTGAAATTGTTCTCAAAAACCTTCAGAAAGTTCAAACAAAGAGTTATGAAGTAACTTCAACCAAATACTTATTCACAAGAGATAATGAAATATGGAGTTGATCAATAGATATCAAATACAGTGGATAAGGATTAATAAGATATTTTTGGTCAGCGTTCAATAGTTTATTTCTGACAGTAGAAAAACATTTTTTTCCTCTGACAACAGAAAACCATATTTGTATTTACTGGAAGAGGTAAAGAAATTATCTTTTCGTCAAACATGCAGTAAAACACCAGGAATAGAATATTCTCCAGAACATACATGTGCTGCAATAAGCAAAAATTAGTTTCTGAGGAAAAGAAAACCACCACAAAAAGAAAATTAAAAAAAAAATTAAAAAAAGAAAAAGAGGAAATGCTTATTATGAATCAACACACAGAAGAACAGAGAGATATCCTGAAGATGGAAAGCACATTGTCAGGTAATGATCAACAGATTTCCTTTAGTGAAAGACCTCTAGGGAAGGGCAAAAAAGCAGAAATCGTCTGATGAAATAAAGTTGTCTTCAGCAGGAGGCCTATATAAAACATAAACCAGCTTTCATTGTATTGAAAACTAAGTATGACTGATGACAGTCATGAAAGATTTCCTCTGTGTGCTTTTGAATGTTCTGATCATGAAGTTTGTTTCCTACTTTGTAGTAAACAATCTGATTTTGGCAAGGGAGGGATGGTTCTAAATGCAAGTCCTGTGGGCATTATCATGAGCACCTCTTAGAGCTAAGACAGGCAAAGTAAACCACCCTTAAGTTTTAAGCTCAGATGTGTGCTCAAAATTTGCACGTAGAGTCAAACCACTTTCTATTCTCAAGCGTTTTTTAAGCTGCAGACCTTTATCTGACACAGCAGAATATATCCTTTATTTTAGTGTGCTTCACCAGGAGTTAAGGGATCCCCACAACTTTAAAAGATGAAGTGTCCATCACAGAGGAAGTGCCCAACACATCCTTGCCTGCACAGCTCCATCGAGTTGCAACAGCACAGCTCCCAAGGTTGGAGCAGCTGCACCACTCCCCCATCTCCTCACACCTTTTAAGAGCCCCGCTGCCCACTCTCCAGAGCACTCCAGCATGTTTTCCTGGAGTGTTTCTGTCACACGGCACAGGCAAGCAGCAGAAGAATTTAATACAGACTCTGCCATCAGGGTCATCTAACACACACATGCAACAACAACAACAAAAAGGAACAATTGTGGGATATTGCTGACTTCTCTCTGCTAGAAATTTTTCTTGAAAAATAGCAGATTTGTGTCCTTCTGTTGTGTTTGGTGTTGTCATCCCACAAATCTCTTGCTATTTCTAAAAGTGTATATATAAGTATTTGTCCTGATAGCTATGGAAAAAAGAATCATTCTGATAAAGACTTTCTACACAGGCAAGCTGTATTTGTTTTGGTTGGGTTTTTCTTGTTGTTTTTTCATTTTATTTTTTTTTCTTTAGACAGAGCACTTTGAAAACATGTCCTTGGCATAGTAGACATTTTTCGGCTCGGAGCAACATGACTGGACATCAAGTTATCAAATGATATAAAACAAACTATTGCAAGTACACCAGCTCACAGAGTAGGGAACCTGCTTGAATATTATTTCCTAAGCATTTCAGAAGAGTTTTAGGAAACTAAATATTCTTTGCCACTGAGTTTGCAAAAGGTAGAAGAGAGGCTCTAGTCTTCAACTCAAAAATATTAGGTAGATGAAGTTAGGGCTTCCTTAGGAAGAAATAAGAAATTCTATTCAAATATTATAACTGCAATATCCTCAGGATATATTTTTTGAAACACCTCCAGCATTATAATTTCAGTTGGCTAGAGCAATTGAAATTAAATAAAAAGTCCACAATAAATGCAATTTTTCCTACCATGAATTTAAAAAGGTTAAATATTTAATGTCTTTGTCAAAACAATTTAAGACTCTTTTCTCACTTTTCTGTATGAGGAAGTATGATGTCACTCTGCAAAGAAAAGAAAATCCTACAAAACTGAAAAAAAAAAACACCTAAGGTTTTTGATTCTGGGAAAACATTGATGGAAACCTTTTTTTTGTATCCCACTGAAAATTGGGAGTAAAACTAGAAGAAAGAGAGAAGCATGTAACCTCAGATAACCAGCACCCTTTCTGCTACAACAGAGTATTTACGTGAACAGAAACCAATATCTTCCTATCTGGTTTGGAGAAAAAAAAATTACTAAAAAAATTATTTTTCCCTAACAACTTTGTGGAACCTTTCAGGCAGAACTGGCTACAAATTACAACTCTAAATCAAAAAGTCAATATATATAAAAGTTCTCTAAGCATATTTTTATGGACAATGGCATTTTGGGGAAAAATATAAAAAGAGAGTTTGAAACAGAATTATATTTCTTCTCTCCCCCAACCCATCCTGACAACTCTAATTCCATGTATTAAAGATTTAGAAGTAGTTATTGTGAAGGTTGGGACTTTGTAACAATTATCTTATTTTAGGCTTATTTGGAAGCTTCTTTTATTACCTTAATGTGTAATAATCTTGAATACATTATCTGAATCTAGCAAGTAGCAAAGGCAAAATATTCTAGAACTCTAAAAGTCTCTAAAGAAAAAAATACGTCATCTGTGGTGATTCTTCAGATCTCTCCAAACTTTTATCAATCTTACTCCTGAATTTTATGCCAAAACTTTTTACCATTTCAAATTCCAACACTCACTGAAATCCTTTATTCAGCATCTTAGCATCACAAACTAGCAAAATTAATTATATAACACATCAAGAAAGAAAAATGGCAATCAATATAAATATAAATACAGATACTGGAGCATCCAGATTTTCTATCAACTTAAAGAGATGAAGAAACTAAATAAAAAAAATTGGCAACAGTTACAGCCTGGCATTTCAAAAATAATCCACCAGTGGAGTATGATAACTCCACTGTGGTATAAGAAATATTATTTCTTCAGTCATCTGAAAATAAGGTAAGACAGAAATAGCAGTTAGTGAGTAGAAATGAAGCTTGAAATAGCAACAGGTGCTGCAAAGCAAAACCTTTTATTTCTTCTGGTTCTGCACCAAGATGTGCAGGAACAAATCTCCAGTGCTGTCCATGAGTTCCAGCAAAAAGATGCTGCCCATCCTAAATAATTTTTATGACAACCTGTAGAGGACATAGGATGCAAAGATGCAAATTAAAATCAGAGCAAGGTGGAAACATACAAATCATTATTAGTAATGATGTCCATTGTTCTAAACCCACCTCCAAAATAATTTCTGTAAGAATCATGGTATTTTCTTGGGGCAGCCCAAAGAGAATGATGGAGTGATCAGTTATGATAAGGTTTTAAGGGTGTTCCCCTTCAGGAGAGGGGTAAATACCTCTGGTGCTTCTGGAACCTGGTTGGGCTCACGAAGATGATGGCAGATGAAAATGGGGTGGCATAAGGTACAAGGCAAATCTAAAGAGACTTCCCAGAAAATACATTGTCCAGCTTAGGTAAAGAAGGAAGTGATTCAGTTATCAGAAACACAGATGCACTCACAGACAAGACTAAAAGACACCCAATGACAGATGAGAAATTGTAAAACCTGTGTTTGTTTGACATTGCTTGTGTGAGGAAGAGGTGTTGGTGGTTATTTTGGTTTTGTTTGTTTGCAGGTTTTTTGTTTAGTTTTGCTTGCCTGCTTTTTTGATTTTTTGGGTGTGCATTCTTTTTTCATTAACACATTGCTAAATATTTACTTTGAGATGCCCTTTGATGTAAAGATCAATATACATGAGAATATGAGAACACAATCACAGGAAGACAGGTAATTAGTAAATAGCAGTAGAGGAAAATTTTAAAAATAACATAAAATTTAGGTGAGTGAAAAGCAGGTTTTATAAAAGAACCATATGTTTCACCTTTGCAAAAGCCCTGATCCTAAAAATGTCTTCTTAGGGGTATGGGCTTACAAATATTCAGAGCTTTCTATTTGGTACATGCTTTTGCCCAAACTGTAACCAATGAGTTTTAAAAGCAATGCTAATCTTTCTGTATGTCATCTTATTCCTGCTGGCAGGTGGGAACATGTGTGCAATGTTAAGAAAAATAGCAAAGTCAGACCCTAAAGCCAACTGAAAGAATGAAGAAAAAAAGTCCTTATGATTTTAGGAGACACATGAAAACTAAAGGTGTAAAGGAAAAGGGATCATCCTTATTTCGTATATCTCTTTCATATATCTATTTTATAAAGGTTGTATTAAATAATTACCAGTATTCAAAATATTACAATTAACAGATTTCTGTTCTTCTGCCATATCCAATTACTAAACAGAAAACTACTGCTATAAAATGCAGTCTGTGCTGAAGACTACCACTATGTCATCAAAAGAAATTCCCTTCCATCTCAGACAGTTGCTGCTAAGTTAAATCTGTGCTCCTGTGGATCCTGAGTTATATACCATAATATCAAAGTCAAAATTTTTCCTTATGAAGTCAGCAGCTGGAAAATCAATTTATCAATCAACTATTAAGCCCCTATTACTTTACATATGTATTTTGAGTAGATGTTTAAGAGGTGAGGCAAAAATGCGTTTCTGCTAAGTATTTCCCTTTATACTTCAAAGTGCATTTCACACTATAAGGAATACATAATCTGCTTACAGTTTTTTTAGAGTCAGAAACGTTCAAATCACTTCATGGAGATTTTGGACTCTCCTTTACTCACTTTTTAGGCCATCACAAGTAGGATGACATGAAACCTACCAAGCACTGCTGTCCTGAGCCAGCTGAATTCCCAGCCACCTGCAATGCTGGCAATTAATTCCAGTGACATGAACTAAAGTGATTTTAATTGTCACAGTGAAAGTGAATACAGGACTAAATGCCTGTGAAGCACATAGAACAAGCAGCTGGAGACTTCAATCAATGTTAATATGTTCTGTTAGAATCACAGAGGGAGAGTAATAAAGATAGTGCAGTGCACAAAAGGTGCAGAGGACTAAATCAAAAGCACAAACTTGAGCACGAGACAAATCTGATCAAGGTTACAAATACTGCATGAGACCAATAAGTAAGAAAAAGTATCAGTGATGTGACAAACATGAGAAAGAAAACACCTTTACAGTGTAAGATGTAGCTGCTGTACATCTTATTCTAATATACTTAATCATCTCGTTTCATAAAATTCATGGTGATTTAATGCTTTCTCAACACTGTCCCATTCTGCCTATCTGCTGATTTGCACTGCACCTTTTATTACAAATATGAAACCTGTAAAAATTGTGTCCATCCCAACATTACCCAAATGGCTATTCCCTTCACTGTTCTGGAGCATTGCTAAGGAGAAATGCCCAAAGCAATATCACAGAGCCTTTCTAATACATCTGACACTTTGATAGTTCAGCATGATAATGAACAATAATTAACTCACAAGTAAGTCTCACACTCCTCCCATCTCTCTGGGTGATACAACAATGCTCTCCTGTCAGCGGTGGTTTCTATCTGAGAGTCCCATCCACATTATTTGCCAGATTTCTCCTGAAGACATTTTCATAGACATTAAATTATTTATTTCTTTTTAAAGCAGTATCTTCAGCGACCAGGATCTGTCAATACTATATGCAGTGCAGAGTAACATTAAATCTGGAAAGCTTAATTCAATCTCAATACATCCTTCATTTAAAAAGTCAGTCTGGAAAACTCAGATGAATTAATTCTGAGGAAGCAGCTAGAGGGTTTAACTGTAAGCATAGCACTATCTGCATATTGTTTTAACACAGAATTCAGTGTTTCATGTTTTTTAAGATTTTAGTCAAAAACTCTCCTAGAAAAAAACCAGAAATTATGAACTGAAACTCCTCAAAAACATATTCTGTTATTTGGAGATCACTCACTCACATTAATGTATGCAAAGAATCAGACTAGCTTCTATTTATGTCACAGCCAGTATACTCAAAATAAACAACAATAAAAAAATCCAAACCCCCTGAATTTTGCTATCATCATTCATTAGATCACTACTCATATTGTGAGAAGTGCTGCAGGCAGGAGGTTACTTCTCAAATGCTTTAACCACAATGAAAAGACCCTGGGTCAGAGCGTGGTGCTAACACTGCCAAGGTTCTGGGTTCAATCCCTGTATGGGCCATCTGCTTAAGGGCTGGGCTTGAGGATCCCTCTGGGCCCCTTGCAGCTCAGACTGTTCTGTGATTCTGTGGGAATAATTGATTCTTGACAAACTGGCGAAGTGGTGATGTCCACACAGAAGGCAAAGGAATTCTCATAAGAAAAACAGAAATAAAACTAAAAAACACAGTGGCACTGGTACTCAACTGCATCCATATATTTTACCCAGTTATTACCCACCAGAGAGGGCAAATAAGCTACATGACACGAGCACTTACTGCACTCCCAGTCAGCAGTCCCTCTGCCCTGTGATTAATAACTCAGGTATTTATCACAGCTATCCCTTTGTTCTGCCCATCCTTGCATTAACAAGTCAATAACATAGGTCCTAGAATGCTGGTTGGGAACATTTTCATTTTGCTCACGAGTCCCCTGCACAAGCAGACCTGCCCTGCTGCAGCCTGCTCCTGCTGGGAAGCTGCAGGACTGGATGGAGGGGTAGCAGAGAGCAGCAGGTGCTGGTCCTCAGGCTCATGTCCTGGGAGTCCCACTGTGTTTGATGGGCAACCCCAGGAAAAGTTTCTGTCATATTTCATATCTACTGACCTCAATGAATTTTCAAAAGGGACCAAATCTAGACTTAGGCTGCAGCTGCAGCTTAAGCCTCCAGTACTAAGATGGAAAAGATTCCAAACAGCTCCCCTGCCCCATCTGTCGAAAGGACACCACAAGCTCAGCGAGATTTTATTGCAGACCAAACCCACAGATCTTCAGTTTATACCCAGCTCACACAACTGATGTGCACTGAATTATGTATTTCTCCAAATCTCTCTAGAAACAGCCAATCTGGACGGGGAGAGAGGAGCAAGAAGGGGACAGTTTATAGGGAGAAGAGCACAGCCACGCTGCATGGATTAAATTCAAGTTTATGGCATTCCCTAAATTATGTGAAGCAGCTGGAAAATGAAGCAACCTGCAGCACTACCCACTCAAATATCCTCTCCTTGCCTTGGGGGTTTCCATCAGGTTTAAGTCTTGCTGCACAGCCTACAACATGTTCTAAATAAATATTAGGACACTGTGATGAAAGGAAAATAAATCTCTCTTGAATGTGGTATAGTTGGAAGCATGGCTACTTGCAAGATTTCACATTGGACAAGGTCTTACAAAATAAGTAACAGATAATAACAAGGGGAAAGAAATAGATGACCTAAAGCTTTACAGTTTTACTTTCAATAATTCATCCATTTCTCTTACTACCTCTTTGGTTAAATATAATCTGGTCAGTGCTCTGAAAGTGTTTAATAAAGTCCTTTTGCAATATTATTATTATTATTATTATTATTATTATTATTATTATTATTATTATTATTATTGTTGTTGGTTGTTGTTGTTGTTATTAACAGAGGGAATAAGGAAGGCAAAGGACAGGGCAGTCAGAACAGATTACTTGTGTAGATAAGCTTGAAATTTAGCAAAGATAAACTCGAGTGTGACAATAAATTACAACCAGCATAGAATTAAGCAGAACAAAGAGGCTGGGAAGCTTTGCCCTGCTAATGGATACCTGTGTGGGCAGGGCTCCAGTGTGGACAGCTGGTGGGGCTGGCACTGGGGTCACTTCAGCACAGCCTCTGGCCAGGAGGGAAGCGCTCAACATCGAGACACCTTCCCCAAGCCCTACTCCACTGCTTCTGCCATGAGGGACAAGGGCAGGAGCTGCAAAAGCAGTGAGTCACTTACACCAGGCACACAAAACTCATCACATGCCGCTGCATAAGGCAGGGGTATGAGTAGATATGAGAATGTAGTTATTTCAGGCTACCACCCACCTGGATTGTTTTAGAAGCAGCAACTCATAAGATGAAAAAAAAAAAAATACTATACAATTTGTGCCTCTTATATTAAATGAGAAAAGCTAGAAAAGTATACACAGAGATAGAATGTAATTAATTAATTAATTAATACGAGTTCAATTATATGAATTTCTATTATGCCCAGTATCTTAATTTTTTATTATTATCATCTGGGGGGATGAGAGGTGTGATCGGCAATTTTTTTTGTTTGTTTCTTCTTCCTTCCAAATTCTTCTTTAAAATAAAAAGAGAAAATGCTACTACTTTTTACCAATATACAAAATGCTCTTTTTTTTCAAGACTTGCAGTGTTGTGTTTACAGTTGAACTTGATGATTTTAAAGGCTTTTCTGATTTTTTTTTTTTTACTGAATTATGACCAGAGGACCCTCAGACAACATTTTTTATCTTAAAACATGAATCCTCATTTTTATGAAACAAAAATGTCGAGACTCACTTGATATAAACCAATACACAGATATCAGTAGTACCAATGTTTTTTTCCTGCAATATATTAAATTATTCTTTCTTAATACCCAATGCACCTTTCCCTCTCCAAGTAGATTTACTTAAACTCATTTTATCACTTCAACTCCTCCACCACCTGAGAGAACATATATTCTTAGATAACCCTGATACCTATGACTATGAATGTTTCAGAGTTCCTTTTTTTTCTGAAAAACATTAATCACCCTCATTTCAGGAGGGAAAAAAGTTTTCTTTACACTTCAAGAAATATTATATTGAGAAAATTTATCTCTTGTTCTGATTATTAAATTTTAAAAAATTATTTTTTGAACTTCTATACCCAAACAGCATTATTCACTACCATGCCAATAGACTTAGATTCTTCACATTTTAAAATATTTTTGGGTGGAACCAATTGTAGCCCCTCCTGCACGTTGCTGCACATCAGGCACTGCAGAGGGGGCAGAAAGAGCCACCAGAGGAGCACACAGTGCCTGCAAGGCACACCGCTGCTCCCGGGAGGTTTCCTTTCCTACAGGAGGTTGCAGATGGCAGCTCCTGTGAATCTCTGGGCTCAGAGGCACTTGCTGCTGTCAGGGGCCATCCCTGCACCCGCTGGGGAGGGCACAGAGAAGGGAGCACCCAGATAAGAGCCAGCAGGGAGATGGATGGAGAAGGCTGAAGGCCATGACTTGGTACTGAGGGATGAGAGGTGAGGACACAGAAGGCTGGAGACATGGAGTTAGGATTCTGGAAGATGCAGCAGAAACACTTGGTGCAGTAATTTAGGGCACATTCTTTAAAGCTTTCTCAGGGGTCTCACATAATTTAAAATGGCCCTGCTCCCTTTCAGTAATTTAGGCTGTTAATGAGTGTGAAGCAAGATGATTCAAAGGGCATTACATTTGTTTCAAGGCACCAACAGGCAAAGTGGCTATGTAGTGGGAACACTGACATAGTTATTGTCAATATTTTATTTGTATTACACATAACAAAATGCCTTTTTTTTTTTTTTTTTTCATAAAATAGGTAACACAGGGTTGTCTTTAACTGGGCACCTTTGCATCTAATTTTAGACACATATACAGATTAAAGCCATCTTTTTAGAAAATAAGTCCTCAGGAAAGTACTCTGGTGAATGAAATAAAGTGCACCAGTTTAAATGCAAATTTTGATCTAATCACCTCCACTGAACCTTATACTTGTTCTACTATTAAAAGGAAAACCTAGCTGAAAACTAGAATTCAGCCCACAGAAACTATCAGCAGAAACACAATTCTGGAGAACATAAATTTACAGCTAAAGTTAATGACCTTTCTAGAATATATCAAGAAACCAACATAAAGAAAGCAGCAATAGATTTTCTATTATTCTTGGTAGTTTAAGTCTTTAAATCAATTCTTCACTTAGTGTGGTATTTCTCCTCCAAAACATTACACAAAGAAAATTAACCATTATAAATAATGGTTTAATTAATTGACTTTTTAAAAATCAGTCAGTCCCTGTAGATTATCTGGCAGATAAGTATCAAGAAAAATACATTACTTAAGACAATTAGTGAAAGGTTCAAAAGTTCATTCCTGCTCTGAAACAGCATTTAGTCCTCTCCAAATAATTTCCATCAAAACTGGGTGGTTTTTAAATCCATTTCCTAATGATTTCCCATATAGACAGTAACGCTGCACCTCAGCTTGGAAGGGGCTATACTGAGTGTGTTCCACCTCCACCATGGCCCATCTGTATATTGGGAGGAGAAAAAACACACCCAGACACCTCCCTGCTCCTGTCTGCCATATCCTCAGCGTCCCCAGAAAGGGAATTGTGGTGTTTGAAGAACCTCGAGGGTTCCTCAGGACCGAAGTGGCCCCTGGCACTCAGCTGCTGCCTTAGGTGACACTCAGCCCCTCCTCTCCGTGCCCAAGACATCACAGCTAGAATGAGAAACCTTGGTATTCTGATCCTTCATTTCCAGAGGATCCAGAAAAAAAGTAGGTGAGGAAAATGAGATGGCAAACAGAAAATATGGTTAAAAAATAACCTGACCACAGTACAGGCTGGATGCTGTTTTAGTCAATCCTTTCCGTGCCTGCAGGAGCACCCTTTCCCCAGCAATAGATTCCAGCCAGTTCCAATAAAGGTAATGGGAAATGGCACCATTCTCTGTGAGCAGAAGACCAGATACATGCCAGGTTTTCAGATAAGAACATTCACACATGCACGTCTATTATTGCATGGAGTTGCATTCAATAGTCAATCAGATCCAGCAGCATCAAGGGTATGATGATAATTCTGATTTAAGAGTTCCACAAACACGTGAGGTGAAAGGTTTAGAAGTGCTTTTTTAAAAAAAAGCCAAGAAAACTGATGCTATATAAAATACCACAGAGACATTCAAGGATATTTAATACTTTGGAGGTCTGACCATTAGCTTCCATTAGAATGTAGATGCTTTGAGAGTAATCACTTAGTATGCATTTGTAAATCCCACTGGGTATCTTCCCAAGTTCCTTGGAAAATTTTGGCCAAGTGTGCTTATGGATCGGGAACTTTTGATTGAGTAAAATATTTCTGGCACCTTAAAGAGGCACTTCACTGCTGAGTGGAATCTACAACAGCATCTAGATTCTACTGTTCATTGATTTCTTTAACTGCCTCTGCATAGCTTTAAAGTCTCAGTGGTATTGTTTTCCTTTTGATGCCTTTGGATACAAATTCAGGATCTTTAAAGATGATCCATCTGGACTAAAGTAACAATTTTGTAATTTATAAATTATATGTATCAAAGTATGTTGAACACATATAGATATACCTTTATGCTTCTTTTCATATTTAGCCCTGGTTATTCAAGAAATATACAAGTTACATGAATAAAACAACAACAGAAATAACCCTGTGCTGAAGAGCTTACAAGAATGAATTCTGCATAGAAAACCACACACAAATTTTTCAGACAAAGCCACTCTCACAGTGATGACATTAAAATACAAAATTAGACATGACACTGTGGGGGAGTAAAATAATAAAACAAATGCTTGTATAACTTTGGGGAGAAGAGGCAAGAATGGGAGCATTCTGAGCATTTGTCAGCACGCCTCTTGACAGCACACAATTAAAGCAAGTTGCTCCCATGTCTGACCTTCCCATGGTTTGGTTCACAAAGCACAGAACACTCAAAGTGAACTTGACCCAAGTGGACAAAATCAGATAGGGCATCTTCAAACGCTCTCTATTCTAATTAGTGTGTGCAGTGCAGCCTAAAGCTACTCCAAGAGAAACCCCTTGGTGTGGTGTCCCATTGCACAGACAGAAGGGATCTCAGCACCCACAGATCTGCTCCTGCTGGGCTGCCCTTTGTGCTGAGGTAGGCACTGCCCAACATCCCCTGTCATGGCAAGGGAAGAAGATAGCTTGCACATTTTAATGGGAAATCTATTGTTAAAATCCCTTAAGCCTCATAAGCAATCTGTAAGAAGCTTTTTGAAAGAAAAAGTATTGTTTTCTCCATACCTCCCCAAAGAAAGTGTTGGCTTCAGCAGTCCATTAACAGAAATGACTGCAGGTGCCTATCTTTCCTGCTAAAATTAAAAAGCTTTATGCTTACTCCTAATTCTGTTATTTTTCATCATAAACATTGTCTCGCTAATCCTGAATTGTTCTATCTCTCAGCATCCCTACAGCAGCTCACATTTTCTCTACTACACATTTTTTCCTCAAGGTCCAGGATTTTCTTATCTGCTGATTAAAACTCTTTAACCAATTTAACTACTTTTCATAGTAGCAGCACATCAATAAGCGGGAGAATATTGTTTTTGGGGTTCCTACCGAGAAGATAAAAATCAGCAGTCTCCCAGTACAATAAAGATAAAACACACAGTATCACTCAGGCCAGAATGCTGCAGAACAAAGTTGTATTTCATGCCCTTCACAAACTCAGAGAAGTTACTGCCTGGGGTTGCACACTCAGGAGTGGTCACTGTTAGCAAGTGCACAGCTGGAGAGCCACACATCATCAGGAGGCAGTGACTGTTAGGAAGCCTGCAGCCAGTGTGGAAAACCTTGGGCATCAAGGACTTCCTGCAACCTGCCCAGGAGATTATCACCGTGGTCATCCAGATTACAGGCAAATGTGATCAGGAAAGTCACAAAGAGGATTAGTACTTTAACCAGAGTTGCAAGATGACATAGCTCAGAATGGAGGTCTAAATATAGGCAGGGAAGAAAAAAATCTACTTAGTTATACAACCCATAGAATCACTTATGAAAAAGAGTGAAGGGCAGAAAAGCAAAGGGCCAGGAAGTTGTTGGGGGGGGTGATGTTTATATCCAGCTCCTTTGAGAAGCTCAGGCAATTGTAATAGCAGCCAGGCATCTGAAACAGCATCTGAAATCAAGGAAGCTTTACAGTGAATTTACAGCAGACTCCCAGACTAAGACAATTTCTTTTAACCATGTCTATGGAACTGTCTACCCAGTCAGTTAGTTTAACTTTGAGAGACAACTGTAAATACATTGCTAAGAGTAACACTGCCATATATCCTGCCTGATGCTGTATATCCAGGCATCCACTCTCTGCATAACTCTCTGCTAGGCAAATATCAGTCACACCCCAAAGTCAGAAACAGCAGAAAGATGTGAGGAAAGCTTTTTTTCTGCCAAAACTTGCTCATAATGTCAATCAATGAAGAAGTTTCACTGATGGTGAAGTACAACTGGTACTTCCTAGAGACTTCCTTTCTCCACTGGAACGCAGAACTAAGGCTGGCTAAATAAACTCCAGGGTGAACGAAAGGGAAGAAGATGGATGTGAGACTCACCAAGACAACAGGAAAATTGAAACTCAAAACAGAAGAAAAAACTATTTTTTCCCTATTTTCTGTAATTTAATGAGAAGTTACAGAAGTTGAATCTTCATAAAAGAGTATTTATTATATATATAATATATATAATCTATATATATATACATCTTTAATAATACATACAAAAATATAACCCTTTTATTTTCTTTATTTCATAGACAGCTCTCAAAATATGGAATGGGTTGGGTTTTTTCTTTTCAACTTGCAATTTACTACCTTTCAGTTGTTATTGGCTATTAGATTGAGAACTTAAGAAATCAATACACTTCACCTAATTTATCAAAAAGAATGAAGACATTCAATTCAAACAGAAAGAGGATTAAATAAAATAAAGCATGCCTAGTTAATAATAAATTTGTTTCAGAGTTTTATAATTTTTTAATGTGAAAATCAAAGACGCATAACAGAAATAATTTTCAAACATGCAAAATAATAATGAAAACAGCAAGGGGGAAAAATAAGAAATAATTTACTTAATATTATTGTTTATCAAGCTAATAACACTTATCTCTGGGGCACAATGAATACGAGTTAATGTTTGTATAATTCGTGGAAGCTGAAAGGTGCTATTTGAAGTAGCAGGTATTAAAATATAGGTGTAGCTAATTCTTATTTTAATTTTCCATTTACATGGTAATTTTTTTTAATCACTGTTGCATCCAAATACTCAGCACAAAAAGCTGAATTTGAAGCAAAAGGAAAATCCTTTTGTTCAAAAAATGACTTGGCTATGCTCAGTTTGGATTGCCATATTGCTAAACTGACCTATTCCACAAGAAGATGCCAAATGAGAAGCCAAGACATTTCTTTCCTGCCTGTTTACATAGACTGCAGCCATGCCCTGCAGGTGTTCACTCTTCTCACTTGGGGTTTTCATTTTTTCTTCTACATGTACATAAACTCCTGTGGAAGGACTTGTGTCCCAGGGGGCTGAGAAAAATGGCAGCCTTTTCAAAATAATCTGTAGCAGACTTTGCGGGGTGAGGATGTGAGGGAAGCCAGCAGTGGCAGCTGCAGGGAATGTTTGTCCCAAAAAGCACATGCTCCTCCACTTCCTGAGACAGGCCAGGGAAGTCTGCAGCAGTCCTTGCCTTCCAAAAACACATTTATCAGGTCTCACACAGAAGCTCTGCTGTTAGTACATCAGCCACACAAATACATTTGAACAAAGACTGAGTAGGCAGTATTTACTATCTTTGCATCTTATTTGTCATTTATCAAACTACACCATCTTACACATGCTTCTCCAGAGTCAGTGTCCTCCTGCTTCATCTCCCCAGGCTCCCCTGGTAACCAAATTCTTAAAAGCAATCATTTATTTAATTCCTCCTCCCACCAACAGTGCCTCCCTAGTTTTACACACCAGCAAACTATGGTAGAGTTTACCTACCAAGAAAAGTTTCTAGACCAAAATATAACAAGCAAACAAATAAACCCCAAGATCTGTGCCTCAGCTGTGCCTCCCAACCATCCTGTCTCTCATCTCAGGCTCTCACCACAATCTGCTGGAAATCCTCAGCTCAAGACATCATGCTAGTTTTGATATAAGCTGCCTTTGGAAAACTTTTTTACACACCAATTCATTCTCTGTTTATCTGCTTACCTTTATTTTGTCTTTCTATCAGTGTTTGTTTCATAATGCTGTTGAGATAATAGCAAAAGGTCAGAGAAGGTCATATCACTTTCCAGCTTTCCATCCCTCCCTGAAGAAGAGAAACCACATCTGCTAGATCTGAGTGGTATTTGCAGTGCCACACTAGCTCTGGCTCTGCCATGTGAAATGCTTCCCATTGTGCAGCTCACCTCAGGCCCTGGAACTCGGGCAGGGTCACCTGTGGCACCTCTGCCCATCTGCAGAGGGAGGCTGCTCAAACCTGTGGGCTTTGACTCATGCAGAAACCACCCCGAAAAACATCACCTGCCCTTCTTGACTTGCAAAGGCATGACAATAATAAACATCTAAGACCACCAGAGGAAATTGGGCAGACTCTGTGAAAGCAGGGCTGACGCAGACAACTGTGTCACCCATGATAAATCAGACAGAAGTATTCAGAAGAAAGTTGTGATTCACATTACTCACTCAAACCAAATAAAATGAAAACTTGCCATGGAACAGGATAACCTTTAGTTTAAGGACACAACCATAAATCACAAAATGAAGATTTCTTTTTAGAAAAATATTTCCAAATTTTCTGGTTCACCTTAAGCCTTTTTTCTGACAATCACTTGTGGACTGAGAGGAGAGGGTAGAGGATTCCTTCATCCTCATTCCTACAAATACCTGATAAAAACCTTCTAAGTTTTTGAAAGATCGTGGAGTTACCCAGACAGTGACACATATTTCATTGTTAAAACTGATTTGCCTCACACTGACCATGAGTGCCAAGGGGAATTTAAACTCCTGCCTTGCAAAATAAACCATCAAACACAGAAGTTGCTTTTCTATTTACAACAGAGAAATATCAAGGCTTTCAAAAAAAGTACACTGTCTACCCATTTTACTTTCCATCACAGTTTCTAAAATTAAATTTTACAGTCTGAACATAGCAGTCCAGAACTGGGAAAAGACCGGATATTAAATCTGCCAGGTCAGCCCAGGACTAACAGTAGCTCAGTAGCTCCATTCAAAAAATCAGGATTAGAATACATATTACCACAGGAGAGACTTTAAGAAAATAGAAATCAAGATATTCCCATGGTGCTAGTTTGGGAATATGTGTATAGGTACAGGAAAAATTGCCCACAACCCAGTTAAAGCTTTTTTTCTCCTTTTACCAGCAAGTCAGTTGACATAATCACAGGATTTCTGAGCTGGCACATAATCAACAGGATGTGGATTTAAAAAAGCAAAACAAAACAAAACAACAAAAAACCCTAAAATAAACCAAAAACCCAAATCAAACTAACAAAAAAACAACCAACCACAAACAAACAAAAACAAAATAAAAATTTTGTTTCTGTGCAAACTAAGGTCTCTGCACAGGCTGAGTTGCAGCAAATGGATGCCTAACAATGGCAGGTGGGATTTTTATTCTTCTGTTCCCAACCAAGTTAGTCTGGTTAGCTTTCTGCAGAGAACAAGCCTGCAGAAACCACAGCAGTCTAGGAGAACTCATAGGTCAAACAGACGTTGTTTGCATTAGGAGTAAAATAACTCAAAGTATAATCAAAACTACAGAGAAAACTGCAGAAAGTACAAATATGTCCTGCAATTTAAAAAATGCCTTTTACCACAGAAACCAAAATAGATCAAAGAGAGGATGTGTTATTCTCTCTCCTCTCTCTTTGAGGCTATAATAGAAGAGTCAAGTACAAAAAACCCATTGGGAACCTCTGCACATTCAAAATTATTCTACTTCAAGTCACAATGTGTACTACTGAGGTGCTTAGCTTGATAAAGGTGAAATCTTGTCTCGAAAACTCTGCATGTTCTCCAGACCCAATCTTATTTTAAAGTAATTGACTGAAACTTAATCTCTGGATTCAGTCATGTAGAAAATAAGTTTGGACTACTAAAATTAGCAGCAAGTCTTCCCAGAGCTTAATGTTTTAAAATATTTTAACAAAAGTTTTTGATATTTTATCTTAGTAGCATTTCCAATTCTACTTTCTAATAAAAATTAAAACACATTCTTATCCATAGCAGGGTAAGTAAAAGGTCCACATATTCTGATGCTTTGTGACAGAAAAAAGACAGAGTGATATGCAGTTTTTGCTTTCCTTTAGTCATGATACAGCAAGATTATTGTAGATTATTCTATCTGAAGGGGCTCATATGACACCAGGAAAAAATATTTAATAATATTTTTTTTTCTTCCTACATAATAAAATAAAAATAATTAAAAGTGCTTAGACCTTTAGGGATGTTTTTTATTTTTTTTTGCTTAGGAAAGTTATTACCTTCAGTTGTTTATAAAGGAGTTATGAGATCAGCCTAAAGATAATATAAAGCAACAATGTAAATTAAAAATTCAAGTCATTATAATTGAGTTTATAAGCTTATCACTTATCCTTTCCTATCAGGAAAAATAAGTGAGAAAATTAGCTGGTGGTTTACTCCAGAAGGACACCACTTCTCAAGCCTGAACCAGCTAGTGAACATATCCACTTCTTCCCAAAATAATCCAAAAACCCACCAAAACAAAAATAACCAAAGAAAACCCCAACTCCCCTGAACATATTTTTACCTATCTTAATTTAAAAGGAAATTCAATTTAATGAATTTAAAAGGAGAACAGAAATGACACACTGAAGGTATTGTCGCAACCAAAACAGAGGAACTGCAGGAGTTCAGGAGGGCATTTCTTGGGTGAACTCCCCAAGAGCCCAAGCACGGCTCCTCTCCATCCTCACAGCTCCTCTTGGAGCGTGGTTCTGGGAGGCAGAGACATTGCCCAGCACCACCAGAACAGACCTTGCCATCAGATTTCTGAAAACCATGGGAAATCGAGCCTAAGTAAAAATTAAAGAACTAAATCAATTACTTTTAAAACAATTCCGCATCTTTGGAGAAGACCAGAACACAGCTTTAAGTCAAAAGACTGAAACAAATCAAGTTATTCGGCATAAACCACTGACCTGGAGAGAAGCGATTATTTATGCTCTATTATACGCTCCGTGGTATTAAAATCCCTTGCGTTATTATTTTCACACCTGCACTCCCCAGGCAGGAGCTGCTCGCAGTCTCCAGCATCCCCAACAGGTGGCGTCTGGAATCCCACGGCACAATTCCATCCAGAACTTGGGAGTAATCAAAAGCTTCTATGCAAAAGAGATTAATTTTAATTATTTTTACTGCTTGCCTGCTGAAACTGCTCTGGCCAAACTGTTTAATCACGCAGAGCAGATGACATAAATGGACACTGAAGAAATGTACATCTTAGAGAGCCTCAAACACCCACAACTGCATGAATCCGTTACAGAAAAACAAATACAAATAATAATTATAGATTTAAAAAGGGTAACAGAACTACCAGGAAAGCAATAAGTAGCCAAAAACTGATTAAATATATTTGACAAGTCAGTTTGAGACAGAAAAAAAATTCATGTAGCAATTTTACTTTGCAACTTCAGACAGTCTCTTTTTAATTCCTGTACTAAATTCAAATACACAATTTTCTTAAAGACTAATATAAAAAAAATACTAAAAAACAACAACCGTGTTTTTAAAAACACTTCCTTTTATTTTTCCTCTGGTAAAGTAATACTTCTTTTTTCTTTGGGCTTGTGCCAATGGAGTATAGTAAACACAGGTAACAATATCTATAAGCCTAATTTCATTTTACATTAAATTTTTATTGCGGTTCGGTTTATTACACAATTCTGCAAGCAAGACCTGCTGTGAATGAATGAAAAGAAAAAAGAGAAAGAAGAAAACAGTTCCAGGACTTGATGTCTGCAGTCCTGTGGACATGTTACCTGTTACACCAAGCACTCTCCAGAGAGAGGTAACTCAGTGCTATCTGTGCACTACAGAAAGCGAGCACACATGTCCAGCAGCTTCCCCAAAGGCACACAACAAAGCAGGGAAAGACCAAACTGGAAATGACTGTATTCAATTTCCCAGCATTACACACCAGCCTGGAGTTTACAGCTTCTCTTCTCTGCTTTTTCCCCTAAAACCTGTTGGAAATTCTGTATGCAATTTTTCTTTTTCCATCTACTCATAATTTTTGAAAACTATACTATGAAGATCAAAGTCAATTGTGAACACTTCACAATTACAGAATCTCACGGATTTCAGTAGCTGTGGGTGTTTGAAAGCTTCAAGTTTTCTCATCTACATCTAGTTTTAAAAGAGTAAGAAAAACAAAACTGGTTACAATCATTTAGTAGAGCAAGATCACCAAAGGAACAATTTAATTCCAGCTCCAGTGAGAGCAATACAATTGTTATGCTCTTTACTTTACTGGGAGAGGTGACAAACAGCAAGAGGAATGATTCCTGAGGGCAGCAGGTTTCAGAAGCATACAGAGATCACAGCATTTCTACTCTGCTACTGTTTGTATTCAACTAACTTTGATTTCTAGATTATTTTGGAATTGGCACCACAAAAACATACTGTGGGAATGGTAAGGCAAAATCGAAAAAAGAGCCAGCCTAGGGGACGGTCAGTCAGTGTTTATTACATCTTTACAGTTCATAGCCATCCCAGAGAAGCCTATTATAAATTCCTTCTGGAGGAATTTCTAGAACCAGCAACATGAAATCTCTCACTACAGGGCTTCCAAACTCCTTATGTGTTTTGAACAACAACTGTGAAGAAAAAGAAACCACAGTCAAGCTATTTGGAATGCACTTTTCTACCAGCACTTTGCTGTGCCCATTCAGGAGAGACTTGGAATTTCTCAACCAGCATTTAAATCAAGTAATCTCAGCATGTTTTGATAAAATTTATGTAATTATCATTCAAAACAGGACATTGTGAAGAGCACAACACGTTTTCCTAGCATGGAGTTAAACTAGTGACAAGCTAAGTTTTTTTGCTTATATCAAAAAAGCACTACAGAATATAATAAACCATTAAATAGAAATAAGTTCATACTAGGAAAAAAATCTGGTGTTTCCCCAAATACCAAATACCATAGCCAGAACTCAAGCAATACAATCCAGGAAGAAAGAAAAATTGAAACTTTGTCCATATATAAGCAAAATTCATGGTTTTCTTCATTGGCAACCATATCTTGGTGCTGTTTTTATTTCCAAAGAATACAGTTCATTGTGCTACTGTCCTAGCAGTATAATGTGTAAATAAAAAAGGGAGCAGCACTGAACAGTAAATATGAGCTCATCATAAATTGGTCACACATTTTGCCAAGAAAATTTGGACCAGATCATTCAAAAGATCCCTTCCAACCTGCTATTCTATGACCAAAGTCACCTCTGTAGATGACCCCAAGTTCTGATCAGGCTCCTGACAGAGAGTAGCAACAAAAAAATTATTCATTAGGCTTGGCATCATCTCTCAACAGCAACATAATAAAAAAAGACTGTGAGTTACTCAATATCAAAACTACATTCCCTAAAAATCACGTTTTTTTTGTGTTCTTATTAGGGAGAAAACTTCCATTTATGGCAAATTATGAATTATATGATGCATTAAATACCACACAATTGTCTTTGTCAGCAAGACATTTTTGTTAGCTTATGGTGAATCTTATGCATTTGATGCAGTCAGTGAGACTCAAACAAATTCACATCAAGTTTTGTGTAAGAAATCCCTCAAACTGCAATTTTTTTGACAACCTTGTGACACAGTCAAAATTTTAAACACATTTATTTATGCAAATTAACCGTGTGCTGTTCATCATAAAAATACTTCTTAATAGAATAGTAAAATAAGGCATTAATTGAATAAAATATTTCTAAATTCCTCAAAACAATTTTGCTAAGTTGTATTCTCCGAGGACATTTAAAATGGAGCCAGGTGGGAATTTTAAGTATTTAGAGGCAAGGTGTTTGCCACAATTCATATATTTTCCAGTCACTTCAACATTTCCAGCTTTGTTATGCCTCACTGCCAGCAAAGGCAGTCAGCTTCTAGCTTTCAAACATCACTTATTGAAGTTAAAGATTTATACACTAAGAAGAAAAATTTTTCCCATCGTGTAGTCCTCTTCATTGGTATGATCCCATGTGAGTGTCTTTCCAACTCAGTTACAATGCATAAAAAAACACAGATTTCTACAGAGGCAAAAAAAAAGAGAAAAAAAAAAAAAAAAGAAGAAGGTTTAAAGTGATTTTATTTTCCCCTTTTAATTTCAAGCTGTCTTTAGAATTATACTCATTTTTTTTCCAGGGCCTGATCCAAAGCTCAGTGAATTCAACGGAAAGACTGATCAGCTTCAATATCATGGGAGCAGGCTCATAACACACCATATGCCAAGTATGAAAGTATCCATCTGTCACTGATCCATATCTTGTTATTGTTATGTGCATTACAACAAGGGATTGGTTTTCTAAGAGATGAAGCTTGTAAAGGAGTTGCTGGAGGAATTTCTAAACAAAGGTTTCTGAGCACGTAAGCACGCCCAAGTCAGCAGTGCTAGCAGGAGCGTCTGACAGCATTTGGTGTTCACCTCTGCAGCTGTGCAGAGAAAGAGCCCTATAATAATCTACAAGCTCAGGCCTCTATTGGCTTTTGGGCTGCCAGTAAGTTTATAACTGATGGAATATTTCACTGCAAGCAAGAGCCAAGCAAAAATCTATGACCTTTGTCCATAGGGACAGAGGATTCCCCAGCAGAGCAGTGACAGCCATCAGGATCCCTTCACTGATAGTCAGCACTGGTGTCATAGGGCCATCAACACCCTCTCACATCATACTGAATTATCTGCCCTTGTTTTGCCTGAAAAAGCAGGAAACAGTATTTTCCCTAGTTACAAAAGTGTGATGGTGCAAATCATTTTTAAAAGCATGCTGACAGAAGTATAAAGGACCCCTGCAATTAAGGATCCTGCTTGTTTAATTAACTATCCTTTTCAACATTACCCTACATCTTGGCAAACACACATAGCCCTCAAAAAAAGAGAGCAGAAGGTGGGCACTAATTCGAAGATCACCTCACCACCTCCTTTCTCTCCAAGATGAATCATGAATCAGTTGCATTAGAGAACATGCTGAAAATTCTTTTTACTACCCCATCATCTTTGCTCACGAAGTTAAATAAGCAGAAGCAACTCTGCTCTGAAAGGGGTAGTCATTATGTGTGGGATCCTATATTTAGGTGCTTGCCCAAATCGTGGTAAGCCCCAAGAAATTACCCTGTGCATGTCTTGCCCCAAAAACCCACTTCCTCTCACATCCTTCTCTCAGAACAGCCTCCACAGGCAGCTGGCACCAAACTCATCCCTATAGCCTCCTCCTCCAGGTGCCAGGAGCTGCTAGCCAGCAGCCTGTGTGCACACCTCCATCCTTCTCCCCAGCACCTCCCCATAACCACCTGTGCCCCACTCCCACCCCTTGGTCCTTTGCTCCCCACTGCGCCAGCCCTTCCTTCACACTCCTGTTTCCCCATCTGGCACTCCTGCATAATCCCTGCTGTTATCCCAATGGCACAGTCCCATACATTCACTATTTACTCCCCCAGCTTAATCCTACCTAACCTTGGCTAAATTCTAATTTCTGCTGCATGAACACAATGCACGTGCAAAACCCAAACGCCTTTCCTGGCACAGGCAGCCATCATACTCAGGAGGACAGTTAGGAAAGTAGGTCTGATTAAAACAGCCTTCACAGTAGCAGAGCTTGCCTGGGGATGCAACTTGTCACCACCTTGAAACAGTTTTTTGAGCTTGGTTGCAGTTATTTGAAACAGTGTTCTCTATTTCACCTTTGGCAAACTTTACCTGTCCAGCTTACCTGAATGAATGGGCATAGATTCATATTTGGAGTTGTATCTTTTCCACATCCAGCTAAATAAAATAGAAATATTCTGTTTTGCTTTGAAAAGACAGCTGTCTGCTAAGGAAGGCAGGAACCTCTCTTGAAATGGATAATGTAAAGCCCCTTCCTCTGAATTATTATAATTTTGAAATTAAGGGGCTTTCAGGCAAAGATATGGGAATACGAATAACAGTTCTTTACTAGGAAAATTAAGATAAAAATGCAGTAATAAAAAAACAAAACAAAACAAAAAAAAACCCAACACTGTCAGTCAGAATACAGCTCGACATCTTGTTGGTCCGGGTGTTGGTAGCAGTCCCATTAAATGGTGGCTGCATCCTCCTGCAGTGACAGATGTGGTTCTGTTGAAGTAATTATCTTGTAGAAGTGTGCAGTTTTCCTTTGAAGGTTCAGTGGTGATATAGATGGGCCAGTTCTTCCTCTGGGAATTCACTGCAAAAAGGCTGCCTTGGTGTTCCAAATCGCAGTTTTTATCTAGGTAGGAAATGCTTGGCTCTTCCTCCTGGCTGGAGCATCTCCCAATGGGATGATGTAATTTTATCAGTCATGCAGTGGGACTCAATGGCCCATTAACAGATGATATTTTTCTGGACAAAGGATGGGTCATGGAAGAGATAAAGCAAACTACTCCACCTGATTTTTAGAGGTGACCCATTAACAGAAGTGTCCCATCTCCTCCCAGAGTCATGGGTCATGGAAGGGAGAAAGAGCACTGCTCCACCTGGTTTCAGCAGATGGTGATGGGATAAATACTGCTGGTTACATCTTGCATTGCAGCAAGACATATTCTTATGATAAAATCTATTTCATACTGAAACCCAACAGTCTTCTCAAACACTGTCCTAGTTATCTAACACAAGAGATTAACAAATCAAAACTTCAAGGTGTTGAAGGTTCACAAAATCTTGTTTTGCAATATACCAACACCAAGTTTGTTTAGTCCTTGGACAAAGAGCAACAGTTTAGATCTAAGTTGTTAGAGACATTAGGATGTTTATGTCACTAGCATACAACCTTTCAATATATAATAATTTAATACAAGTAAAAATATGGAAAAATATATTTTTCATTTTTTGAGCTATGGCAACTAACCAGACAAAAGACCCTGGAACATTTTCATCAGTAATGCAGACAGAAAACATACAGTATTACACACTGTCTTGGTCATATTACAGATGGCAGATCAGCAATGAAGAAAGTACCTGAATGACTAAAGAGGAATTTATGCACTAAGCAGGTTACAGGGATGCGTGATGAAGAGAGGTGCTAACCTTACAGAGCAGAATAAAAATTTAAAAGCCTGTCCAAGGATTTCACAACACTGCCTCACTAAAAAAAACCCAAAAATCTCCAAAGAGTCACAGGATATTCTCAGTATATTTTCCTACTGTGCTGCTCATCCATATAAAAGGAACCACCTCCAGGCAACTCTGTCCCTAAAGATCAGGAAACTGTATGTGCTTTTCCACTACATGTTATCCTGCCCACCTCCTTCATCTACCAGATAAAGGACTTAAAACAAACATTACACACAACAACAACAACTCACTCTTCTCCCAATTTCTCAAAATTGAACAAAGATGTTTGTTCTTGTTATGAGGATACAAAATTTTGCTCTGCTAGGCTGACATTTAAGCTCCTTGGAATTACAGTGATTGATTTCATTAGTCATTAGAAGAGTGGGGTTCCCCCTCTTTGGTTCTCAGGGGAACTATGTGGTTTACAGGAAACCCAAACCAAGTTCTGTGTTAATTTCTTGTCTGACAATAGAATTAATTCTTCCCTTGTTTTGTTGTTAACAAGCAAACTGATCACATGCCACTGATTTTCATTTAGAATAGATACCACCATCCTTTCTCCTCCTGAAAACTTCTGTCTTCTTTCTTACAGGAACATTAACTTGAAAGGAGTGCAGAAAAGGGAAGTGGAGCTGTCTGTGCACATGTGGGATGTCCTTACTGGAGATTACTTCAAAAGATCCAGGAAACAGAACACAAAGCTCAGGACCAGTTTGAATTCTACAACCTAGCTACAGGTAAGAACACTCACTTTAATAACACTGAAAAACTGAACAAGAACTGGCAAAGGCAACTTCAAAGCTTTTGGTTTGCTCATGTTTCCATAATTCCTACCCCTGCCTTCATAATTCAGAAAATTATTTTGAAGTCTATTGTTACTGGATAATTGATCTCAGTGAAATTTATGGACCTAATGGGTGACATTATTTCACCATACACATCTGTTACTGGCATCACTAGACTGGATCTCTGTTACTAGTTCAGAAACATGATTTCATTACAAAATTGGTTGCCAGTATTTAATAATTTTATCTGTCTTCCAATGGGTGACCTGTGATCAGCGAGCTGCAAGGATACAAGGATAGCACTGACTTCATTTTTCGAATACTCCCATGGACATCCACTCAGCAGCATGTGAGAGACAAGAAACAATTAGTGTTTGCTTGTGTTTCTCAGCAGGGCTGATGCAGAACAAATCCAAACGTTTCAACTTGTCTATATAACATCATAAATGTCATTGATATTTTGTTGCATTGAATTTTTTTTTTTCTTTTTTCAGAAGCGTACTTTATCAGAACTGCATTTATTATTCATATTGAAGTCCTGGCTCAAAACTCACTGTGCTAGTCTTCTACAAAGCACTGATGAAAGATGGTTCTGGATCGCAGAATTTACAGTCTACAAGACAGATGAAAGATGAATATAAAGAAGCCTGTACTGAGGAACATGACTGCTCAGAGTGCCAGAAACTGTCTCAGCACAGTGATTGCTAAAGAGGTTAAACCAGTCCCCACGCTCATTTCACCTCATTTTTAAGTGAAACGTTGTTGAGTGCCAGGTTTTTCATATGGAGAACACGTTCCCTAAAACTGCACCTGGGATACACCCATCTCAACAAAACTCCCCAAAATCAGTAGTTTAAACTGCTAATTAGCCTTCTGAATGAAATTATTGCAGTCACTTCCCAGCTCATTTAGATTCGAATTGGTGACAGAGGAGAAAAGGAAGTAAAAGTGATAAGGGAGTTATACCACTTACATAACAAAT
Organism: Catharus ustulatus; assembly: GCF_009819885.2. Taxonomy (NCBI): domain Eukaryota; kingdom Metazoa; phylum Chordata; class Aves; order Passeriformes; family Turdidae; genus Catharus; species Catharus ustulatus. The sequence continues at coordinate 114,943,545 of NC_046222.1, forward strand.
TACCTAGAAATGCTGGGTGGTTTTTTTTCCTGAACCCCTGTCACTTAAAACCTCCCAACAGATCATTCTATATGAAATTATTCCTGGATGAATGCCTTAGTTGTGTGTTTCCTTTTGTTTGCTCTTTGCAGTTTCTGTTAGTTTTATAGATAGAAATCAACACTGCTAATCTATGTCATTGTTTTCTATCATTTCTATCTGGATCCAATAAAAAATATTTGATTGTTATGAAGTGAATTTCCTTTTCATGCCCTCATGCTTTCTGTAGTGTTAGACAAAACTGATAAATCTAAGGGTGGTAATTATGTTATTGAAATCATATATCAAGCCTGTAATGGTAGACACCCTAGACAGAGACAGAAGAATGGACACTCATGATTGTTACCCTTTTCTTTTCCTCCTTTTATTTCAGAAGAAAGCCACTGCAATAGGTCATTCACCTTACTATTTAATTAAGCTATGAAATTAAGCTACAGTTTGATTTTAGTACTATTCAGCTCTTTTATTTCTTCAACAATTCTTCTGCATTTTCAGTCTGAATGGTTGATACTGTACCAGGGCAGTTACTGTTCCAAGGTTTTAAAAAAAAAAAAAAGTGTAGATATGCACAAATTACCACTGGTCAGCTCCCTCTTGAAAATGAGCAAATTCTGCCAGGAAGTAAATATCTCCCCCATTGACACATCAGTTCCTTCCTCATTTTTCAAGATAATTAAATTTCATAGGCATCTTTATTCCCCAAACACCTTCCAAGAGAACAGAGACACTACATAATCTATGGTTTTGTTATGACACACACTGAATATTTAGTTCACTTTCTTGCTTTTCTTCTCTTCCAGCAATACCTTTTACCAATTTCCCTGTCTCTGTATCTCTGGGCAATCAAACCCCTATAATTTATAGAAAAGTTTTACAGAAGAGCTAGACATACAAAGCAGTGCAATTTGGGTATAAATGAGTACATACAGGTACAAAAAGACCTCAGTGAAACACCAAATTCCCCACAAAACAGACAAAGAAACATCAAAACTTGCTGTCTCAGACCAGTCTACTAAGAGAGGCAGTTTTCTTAAGCTCAATTTTTTCTTCAAACTTTGTAAGACAACTGAATGTGGAAAAAAAATTTAAAAAAAAAACAGAAAAGAAAAGAAAAAAAGAGAAGAGAAGAGAAGAGAAGAGAAGAGAAGAGAAGAGAAGAGAAGAGAAGAGAAGAGAAGAGAAGAGAAGAGAAGAGAAGAGAAGAGAAGAGAAGAGAAGAGAAGAGAAGAGAAGAGAAGAGAAGAGAAGAGAAGAGAAGAGAAGAGAAGAGAAGAGAAGAGAAGAGAAAAGAAAAGAGAAAAAAGTAGATACTTTATTGCACCCTAAAGCTTTGCCTGAAGCAAGGTAAAGGTGATAATGAGAAACATCTTCTTGGATGCATTCTCAGGGAAACCACTCTTGAAAATGGCTTTTGGGAAAACCATTTCTGTGTACTGCTATACTGCTCAAAATATGCTTTCTACAGTACCACTTCCTGTGATACTACAATTCCTAATAATATAATCAAATATATGGCACTAAAAATCGAACTTTTTCTAAATGATATGATTAAATCTTTCACACATAATTGAAACTGGTTAAAACAGGAGCAACATCCACTTACACAAACATTTCTGCTTCTAGTTGGAAATTGTGGGGAGAATAAAAACAAAGACGCTAAAACAGTAACAATATAACTCTCTAAAGTAAAGCATAACCCCACTACATGATCTTTCTAGCAATATGGTCAGTCTTGCCTTCCCTGGTAGTGACAGTCTACAGCATCCAGAACATGTCTGAAGTTATAACTGAAGATTTCTGTCTCATTTGAAACACAGCTGTATAAATTGTGTACATTGTGAATATGCATAAGGCTACAGCCTAAGGTCTCCAACATTTTGGAGTTCCTTTTCATTGGAAATAGGAAAACACAGTGTTAATCTCAAATGTGGACAATTATTTGAGCTTATATTCTCAGTAGTTTTGAAAAGCAATTTTTCATTTCTTCTTCTTTTCTCTCACACAATGAACTTATTCAGACAAGTATATTTTCCATTGATAATGCCAGGCTTAAAATATGCAAGACACTTTGGGAAAGGAAAACAGCAGCTTTCAGGCATACATAGCAAAAAAAAAAAATTGCTCATGTTTGTTTCTTTCTGTATGGAAAAGCCTCCACATTTCAACCTGTTTTTTGCTACTGAAAAACAAGAAGTAAACCTTTGTTAGCTTAGAGAGAGGCTGAAAGAACTTAGTTGTTCTCCCCTCTCCCCTCTGCTGAATACCAGTTTGAGATGCTTATGTAAAGATGTCATTTTAACATTTAAACACTGCTACCCCACCTTCCAGTGGCAGAACCATGTGTCAAGAACCACTTGGACATGGTTCCCAGAAGATTCTAAGAAATCTATCCATACATCTATGCTTTTCTTGAGGAAGTTTGTGTTTTAATAAACTGAACACACAAGCCACTGATCACTCCTCTGTAAATCAGATACCTTGCTGCAGGCTCAGTTGCTTAGATACAGAGTAATCGGGGTAAGTGAATAAATGAAATTATCAATAACATACATGATTGCATCCTATTATTGAAACAGTCAACTAAAGTAATTTTTAGATTAGTTAGAAAAGAGACATTTGAAATTTGCTGGACAATATGAGATGCCAAATAATTAAATGAACATTAGTAGACATTTTAAGATTTGGTCATTGCAGATACATTGGAAGCATCATCGTTCTCTTTCCGACAATAATTGCAGGAACTACTCATATAAAGTATCTCTCCAGTCATTCTGAAATAAACACTCAACTACATGCTTCACAAATTGTTATTCTTGGTACAAGGTAAACCCTTATGAAATGAACTTCCAATGTAACCATCTGAAGTCACTCAGCTTGCATTGATTTTACTGCATTTGACAACAATGCAAGACTGAAAAGATAGGGAAAGTTCAGCTCACAGCAGAGATGATTAATAGGAGACAGAATAAAGGTGCACAAAATAGCGTATGGAAGAGAAAACGCAAATTAGGCACTTCTAATTGCTCTGCCTCCTAATGCAAGAGCAAAGGCCAATCAATGAATCTGAAAAGCAGACATTTTAAATTAATGAAGGAAATCTTTTTACACAAACTATAATTAATCTTTGAAAATCACTTCCACAAAGTAGAAAACCTCACAGCTTATTGAGAAAAGATACAGATAATGAGAACATCTGTTTGTACTTAATAGGATGATAAATAAAATAAATTGATTATTGATGGGAGCTACAAGGGGGCCTAAAGGAAACCACTTTTTAAGAAGAAAAACTTGTTCTGTCCTAATCAAATAAAAGAACTGTTATGTTCCTCTTGGAGCTCTCTTAGAGCTTACTATTGACAGCTATTAGAGTATATAGGTAATAACTCTAAGTTGATACAACACTTTCAAGTTTATAGTCTTCCAGAAAGAATCTGTGAAGTCATTAATCACATTGTTTGACTCTCCCTAGATCTCACTAGATAATTCTAGAGGCTTTGCTTCAGGATCTGTAATGGCAATGACAGCTGCTGTCCCTTTAGAGAGTACTGTGAACTCCAAAAATAAATGAGGACCTGTTTTCTTTTTTTTTCCTTTTTTCCTTTTTTCCTTTTTTTTTTCTTTTCTAACTTTCAGATTTTAGTGTTTCTGAAGCATTGGTGATATTGGTGATAATTTCCTGAGATGCTGAGAATTAATTCTACAAGAGGAGACTCTGCTGGACATGATAATTAAAAGCAAGGAAGAATATGTTAAAAATGTGAAAGCTAGGGCAGCCTTGGCTGCAGTGACCATAACATGATGAGGTGCCTGTGAGAAATGCAGAAGGTAAATAACCAGATTACAACCCTGGACTTGAGTAAAGCAGACCTTGGCTTGTCCAGGAACCTGCCTGGAAGAATTCCACATACCTAAAAAGAACAGGGCCTCAGGAAAGCTAGTTGATTTTCAAGGATAACCTTTCCTAAACTCAAGAGCCGTCGGAAGTCCAGAATAAGGAAGACTTACTCTTGATAGAGGAGAATCAAGTCAGGAAAACATTTAAACCAGATGGAGAGATACAAGTCCATGGGACTTGATGGGTGCCACTCCTGAGTGCTGAAGAAATAGGGCAATGTCATTGTAAGGCCACTCTCAGTCTTGGACAGACATTGCTGGCCAGAAGAGGTTTCTAATAAAGAAATCATATACTGCTTCTAAATTCCGCAATGGCAGGGAGGATGGTAACTATAAGCTACTCAGTTTCACCTTGATCCATGAGATAAATATGGAGTGATAATCCTGGAATCCATCAGCAAACACATTTGAAAGACTGGGACAAGAAAGCAATTGGATGCAGGCAGCAAATATTCATGAAGACAACATCATGCTTTAGCAGCACAACAGCCTTCTGTGGTGAAATGACTGGTCAGCTGGGTGAGAGGGCAACAGCAGGTATTTATCTTTATTTTGGCACAGCTTTCAATGCTGCTAACACTCTTGGAGATGACCTACTGAGGTGCAGACCAGATAAATGAAATGAGGTCAACTGAAAGCTGAGTTAAATGCCAGGTCAAAGGGTTGTGACCAGCAGCACAATGTTCAGCTGAAACTCACCATCAATGGTGTATCCCAGGGGCTGATACTGGGGTCAAATCTATTAAATACTTTTGTTAGTGACCTGCATGAGGGGTGGAAAGCTCCCACAAGTCTGTAGGTGACATGAGTGAAGACAGAAGGTGTGTAAATACCTGACGGAGTGAAGATGATGGAGACAGACTTCCCAGTGGTGCCCTGAACCAGGACCAGAGGCAACAAGTACAAAGAGAAACACAGAATAGTGAAGATAGTCTACCACTAGATTTCAAACATTCAAAACACAAGTGGACATGGTCCTGACTGCCCTGCTCTGGGCTGACTCTGCTCTTTGCAAAGTGTTGGAGCAGAAGATCTGCAGAGGTGCCCTCCTCTGCTTCAGCCAGACTGTGCTTTCAAATTACTTGTAACAGAGCATCCAGGAACATCCACAATATTGGAAGTCACAGTTTTCTGAACATATGGAAAAAAATGACAGCAAGAACTGCTGGTGAAGCCCCAAATCAGAAATGAGAGTAGGTGTTTCCCTCAAGGAAGGGAGACACCCCTGAAGGCCAAGGAACCCCCTATGATTACATCAGGTACAAGCTTATGTGACTTTACTAAGACTGTAAATAACAGATAATGGCAATCAAAACAAGTAAAACTTAAATAATTCAGAAGAGTTGGCCTTTTTTAATCCACCCTGAGATACACAGATACCAAATACCTAACTACCACAGACAAGCTGCACTGTGCTTTCATTTCAGGCCAGAATACATCAACCAAAACTCTCAAAGGCAAGAGGAAAGATATTTTCATCTCTTGAGTTCTGCCAAAGACTAGCTGCTTCACAGCAAAAATGTCTCAGTCTTCTGTATTTTCAGCTACCTCGGCCTAGGATGGAGGCCAGAGGAAACCTTCTCCCATGAACCAGGGAGCACAGACCAGAGGGGCACGCCCTGCCCCAGGCTCAGCATGGCTCTGTCCTGCTCTTGGATACACCTGTGATGATCAGGCACAGCAGATCACAGGGACAACACAGCTGAAGCAAGCTGCTAATTTGACATGTCCTCTAAAAAACCAGGTCAGAGTGCCTTCAAGCTAAATAAATCATGTTCTGCTGATCTCAAAAAAAATGGCCTTAGCTTTAGGCACTGAAAGTAATTCCCCTCAAATGACTGAATACTTTTTTTTGCAAGTCTATTCAGGAGTGATAGAAATATTAACAAGACACAGTCCTACTAGCAATTAAACTCTTGGAGGATTACAAAGCACATATTTAATTTTTTTTTTACTCTACAAACTACAATAGCTACCTTTTGGGCCATGGTCTAATTAAGTATTTTTAAAAGCAATTTCCATTTCACTAGAGATTATGAAGCAAGTAGGTTTTATTCTCTTTACTTTGTTTTGACAGCTTACTCTAATACACTTCTTTACCTTAAAATATTTTATCACAGATCTATAATTAAGGAATAAAGAAAACACAGTAAGACTACTTCCTCTCTATTCATGTCACCACTAATCAAAATATCTATGTACATACACCTGATTATTTGCATAAATTTTGGGGTAAACATGGTGATTTGGGGAATTCCCAGGAGTTTGAATCTATAATTTATCTGGCCTTTCAAGGATATGCTAGGCATCTCCAAGGGAGGCAGTTTTCTTACTAAACAAAGGGAAAACCATGTTTCCAAAATTATTCCTGTTAGCTATAAGGGAAGAAATGTGTGTAAAAAGCTTTTTCAGCACCTTCAGCCTTTGAAAGGTCTAATACTGGTTTGGCTTAAGACCAGCATGACAACAGATGTCTTAAAACAATGTTTAATTGATGAGGATACACAGGTGAATAAAAGCAGACAATGGGATCAATTTAAACATCCAGCTGAATTTTTATTACTTTAACAGGCTGAACATTAATGCATCTCTAGTGTGAAGAGGTGAGAGTATGACTGATATATGACTCATAACACAACAAATCCATTAGATACAATTTTCCTTACCAACAGGAAAACCTCCCCTGAGAGAGCAGGAAATTGCTTAACTCAGAACTACAAAGATTTCAGATGTCCCCTTTCCCCCAGGCAGGCTAATCCACCAATAATATTCCAGATTTCTGTTTCTGAAAACTATTCTTGAGACTTTTGTATTTAAGCTGGTCCTTCAGCTATTCCCTTACCTGCCATTCAGGCAGCATTCTAGCCACAGAGAGCTGGGCAACACAAAAAGGATTTGCCAATATCCCACCAACTATTCTGGCATCCAGTTTCCCATCCCTTCTTTAAATAGGATAGGCTTAGTATAACTGGATTAGCAAGCACTTTTCCCAGTTCTCATGTGGAAATGATGCCTACATGTTCAAATACATCAGGAACATGGAAGAACTAAAGAAATGGATGCTGGCTTGGTATTTGATTCTAGGCAAACAAGAAATACCAACAGGTAATGCATTCTAAAACAGAAGATAGAATGCATATGTGGAAAACTCTTTTCCTGGTTTGTATTTCTTCTCTCTATAGAACTAATGATGTAAAATAAAATGGCTAAAAAACCCTAAGAAAAATGAAAAACAAACAAATGTGCCTGCAAGCATTTCATCAGCCATTTGTGTAACCCCCAGAAACAGCTCTCATTTCATCACAGACAGCAGCATCACCTCTGTCCACCTCAGCTGGAACAAGGGAGTTAACTGCACAGTTCAAACCGGAATAAGACCATGCTGAATGAAGGTAAAAACCTTTACTGCTGGTAATGCTACTGAACAGGTACAACTGCACCCAAATTTAACGTGTATCAATCACTTACAGCCTGAAGTAGAAGAACCATTTGATATTTCCATGTATTACACTTTCCTTTGTTCCTAGGCATGGAAGGAAAACAACTCAAAAACTATTGACTGTCAAGAAAAGAAAAAACAGAACACCACCATTCTTCTAATGCAATTCTCCCTTCTTGGATAAAAAGGGTCATGATTATGAAGATGATGTCAAGCTGTGTGTGTCTCACTGTTATAAAAGCAGGATCAAATTCCTTCATTTTACAGGCAATGGCTACACACAACAGCAGCTGCAAGACTGTCAGACAAATAATGCGTTACTATATTAGGCAGCTAAAATTAAAGTGGATTTGTCCTTCAACATCAGTGAGGTCAGCTTATAAACTTTTATTCTCTGAAGTAACTGAGACCTCTTTTATTGTTTTTTTTTTTTTTTATCTCTTCCACTTAGATGAGATATAGTGTGTTAACACCCTTGGATAATGTCATTATTATCAATTGCTTTCAGAAAGCGGCTGTGATTAAAATGATTAAAATTATCATGTAAGATCTTGAGTGAGATAAAACTTTAATATTTTCAAAAGCATCTTCAGAAGGATGTAGCTATACTTTAGTCTGGTTTTGGAAAATAGACAATTACTTCACTTAAGAAGATACGGGTATGGTTTTGAGCAATAATTTTTAAGGATTGCTGCTACCCCATCTCCCCAAGATAAACTGAAACAGTGAGAAACAGTGAGAAAACTGAAAGGAGTGGATTTCAAATATTATTTTAAAAATTTTAATGTTTACAGGACAAAGGCCTAAAATGGAGAAGTAGTAATGTATTTCTTGAGTGAACTATTCATTATTGGACAATACAGTAAACACAAGAATAATTTAAAAGACATCACAAGTGCATGAGGCAAAACAGTAACATTACCCCTTTTTTGAAACACAAAATAAGCATTGTGTCTCACTCTCAAATCTGAGCTGTGTTTTAAGGAGTGATGCTAACATGATTCATTTGCACCTTATAAATGTATTTGATCATTATATTTTCAAGCAGATGCAGAGGCTGCCTTTGTCAGGAATAGCAGACTTTGACAGGGCAAATGACAAACACTTTCTACTGTTTTTCAATACAATTTTTTTTCAGCTATTTACCCATTTTTATTGACCTCCAATTTACTTTCAAAAAAATTAGCAATTCAAACTCTAAAACAAATAATCTGACTATAGACATCATAACCATATTAATTGACCAGTTAATTTTTTCTACAAAACATTACTCGAATTAAATGCCCATGATTTTTTGTTTTCTAGGTGAACTTGCTGTTAATACAGAGAAATCCTCTCATATCACAGCAGGCTCAAGGTGTCCTAAGGACATGTGCTCCTGCCAAACAGCCACTGTTACCAAATGACTGAGGCCTGATATGAAGAACCATCCGTTATCCTTATGGGACAGCCACAAACAGACAGAACAGATAAAGAAACAACATATTTCTTAATTTACAATCTGTTACCATAATAGGGATGCATTATGAACAGGCAGTAGCTTTACAAGATGGCATATTACTTATTCATTAGACCATTAGATCTTCATAAAAGCAATGCTCTGAAAGCTGCTGCTCTATTTGCCATGTCATGCTCAATAGAAAGAAACAAATGTTAGTTTATGGGAAATCCAAAGAGTTTAGGTTTTTTTGAAGAAGATATTTCATTTCTTGTTTGACTACTGATTTTGCCATGAAGTTCCAAAACAGTCCAAATTTAATTTTTCTTTCACTTTTACTTAGGCAGAGTGCCTTGTACTAACAATGCATTTAAAATGGCTCTCAGAAGTGGAACTTAAGCCCTAAACATGCCACAGGAAAAAAAGACTTGGCACTATCTTTCAGTAAATTATTGTCTCACCTCACAGAGAAATTTGGGCAAAGAAATTTAGTTACTTTAAGCTTTCATTTGCTTCCAATAAAACAGTATTTAGATGGTTTTGCTTAAAGAGTTCCCTCAAACTGGATAAAACCAGTCAAAGTGGATTATGGTCTTTATTGTCCTTTATGTGGAAAATATACTTACTGACCAGAACAATCCCATCATTTATCTTCAAGACATTTCCTATGGGTTTATCCCACTTTGGAACAGGATTTTCTAGCTCCTTGTACTAAATTACATCACTGAAAGGTTTTCGTGTTGCAGATTCCATTTTATTTTCACAAATACATGAAAAGTGGCTATGCCAGAGTAATTGGTGATTAACAAAAGTACATGGCCCCTACAAAACTTTATCTGGACATTCCCAAATATACAACTCAAAACATACTGGTAGAAACAACTATGTTAACTTATGCTTAAAAGGAAACTAAACAACATTATTCCACTTTCAAGTTAAAAAACTGAGTAACCAGGTTTGCTACTACTTTTTTTGATGTCCAGAGAAGCCATTTTCTTTTTTATTTTTAAATATTATATTTAGCATAGTGAAAAACTGGACAGTCCCTTTGAGAGGTACACATTTTGTAGGTCTTTCACATGCAATCAAAATTTTACATGTACAAGACTATTGGTTTGCTTTCTAGAAAAATGTGAAACTTTTCTATAAGAACTTCTATCAAATTTATTGACTCATTTAAACATTGGATTTATCTCTATGAAATTACATGCAATAAATTGAATGATTTTGCAAACTATGTCTGACAATTAGGTCTGAAGTAGTTTCCTTAATTAAAAAAACCAAACAAGCACCTAAGAAAGCCCTCCTGGCTATCAGAGAGAAACTGAAGGCCAAACAGGTCGAGAAGAAAGAATCAGGAGCTCAATTATGCCACTGTGAAAATTGCATCATACTTTTATATTCTTGCTTTGGTGCAGCAGTAAGTGTATTATAGCAGCAAAAAGAGGATAAGGTACTGAATCTATTGTTTCCACGTTTTCACATCACACTTGGAAACCACTGGGTAAGGTCCAATACCAAGAACTCAAGTGCATTGAAAAATTTTCTGTAGATTCACTATACATTAGACCCCTTCAGAGAGAGAACATGATCCCAGAGTATCACAGAAGAAATCAAGATTCCATTCACTCAGGTAAAGAGGCCAGACAATGCTTCTTCCCATCACACTGGTGTTCTCCAGGCTCAGCCCAATAATTGCATTAGACTCTGAGCCTGCCTAACATACTGAAAAAACTAGGATCCATACACAGAAAAGCCTTGCAGTTCCTTTCTTTTTAAAAGGCTGCTTCATATACTGTTAGAAAACCTTCATTAGGGAACCTCAGCTCCCCACTTCCCACAGGGACTCCAGCCTCTGACTCTTTCCACTCAGGTCAGTGTGGGCACTGCCCCCCTCCTCTGTGGCAGCCCTCACACCCTCAAAGAAGAGAAATAAGTTTCATTGGGATTTGGAGGCAAGTAAGCAAAATAAAATAAAAAAGTACAAATCAACAGGCAAAGACAGGAGTATTAATACAAATACCACAGCTGCTCTGAGTAAGGACCTGCTCCCCAGCACTGTGTGCACTTTTGAGTACATGGGTCACAGGATTAAATTCCCTTCATTGTTCAGATATTCCAGAAGCAATCCCTATGCATTCTAGCAATCCCTATGCAAATATGGCCTCACAAGCACAGGCCACCTCTGCTGCACAAGCTGTAGATGTCTACCTCTTGTTTTCCACCTTCCCTCAGGCTTTTGTGAAGTTTTCAGTAAGACCACTCCCCAGTCCTTTTTCAGGATCTTAACATCACTCAAGTGATGGTGCTTCACTTTTCACATTAACAGACTGTAGTAAGTCAGCTGTAGAGTTTGCTTGGTTTTTAAAACAATGGTTTTTACTACTCAGTTTCATCTCACACTTCTACTTTCACTTTATTAAAACTCATTATCCATTTAAAAAGTGAAATTAGTGAAATTTACCTCACAAACCAAACAATGTATTTTTTTTTTTCAGAAAAGTTAAGGAACTGCAAGAACAAATATAAAAAATAGAAGTCATAAACCAATCTAAATTAATGAACACAGAAAAGCATATCAGCAGAACAACCCTATGACCCTGTCACCCAAATCACTGGTGAGGAACAAACCCAGAGCAGGAAAGCTCTCAGTTCATCAAGCCAGTGCTATAAAAACCACAGGTCTCATTAACATTAAACCTGTAACAAGTGTCAGAGACAGATTGTATACAGACAGATTTCGCTGCATGTTGCTTTATCAAACCAGCTACATTTCTAGTGCCTTTTATTGCTGGCACCTCTGAAAATAGATTCTTTTTTCTAGGTTAGACTATAGAAGTAAAAACTGGTCTCCAGACAAATAAAACAAGCTACTTTACGGAAAAATCAATTTGCCCTGATATGAAACAGAGAATACATGGTGGCATTGGAGGCTTACGCTTGAAGAACCCAGGGATAGTTTTCAAATCCTTTCAGAACCTACATCTCATTTTCAAATCTATATACACTGTAATACTGACAAAATCATGCTTTCTATTTTCTTCCATTCTAACATTCTCCCAGTCTGAGCTGGTCTGAAATTTTAAGTTCACACAATAAGTCTTATTTCAATCTCCAGAATTTTATAACAAGAAATGCAATGTTTTGTTAAGAAAGGGGATTTTACACACAAAGAGAAGGCTTTAAAGCCATAAGGATTTCTGTCCTTACTTCCCAACAGCCAAACAAAAACTAGCTGATTTTTTTTTTTTTAAATCTGGTCTACCAGAAATAAAGTACCATACTTGTAGTATATAATGAAACAGATTTGTAGTACGATTGCTATTTTTGGTTACAAAGTCAGCTTTAATTAGAGTGCCCTAAATTTAGAGCCTCAAATTACAGACAGTTTTATGGTCCTCTTCCCAATAGATTTCTAGCACTTACTTGCCTTTTTCAAATACTCTAATGTCGATGCCCTGTAACGTCCATGGAAATTTAGCTGGCCTCTTTTTAAATCGTGATGAAATTGCCTCATCAAGACTGAGAAAGCCCTCACCTCTTCTAAAGCAATTTATTCACTAAATATGGCTTTTGAACCTTAATTTCTCCATTTTAAATTAAATCTTCTAAATTAACAGTGATCATGTCTTTGCAAACACTTCAGTAATGATAGTGCAGATGAGATGTGTTGACTTTCAATTCCAATGTTATCTTGAGCAGAGTCCCTGGACAAGAGAGTATCCATGGATACAAAGTCCACCATCTCCCTCCCTACCTAAGTAAACTTTTAAAAGTTACATCTCACTTGCCTAATTAGTACAAAGCCTCATAAAAAGCCATATTACCAGGGAAAAGGAAAAGAGGCAACTTGGAGTGGAAGACTGAGCTAGAGGCACACTGGACTGCAAGGCAGCATTTGTTGCTTGTAGCCACCATCGATTTCTCAAGCGCAGAACAAACTGATTTTGCAGTCAGAGGAACAAGGCAGATTACAAATATATTTTTACAAACACAAAATATAATCAGAACTAATGAAGAGAACTGCAGTAATGAAAGAGAATCATAAAGAAAGTAATTGCAATTCAGAGATTACCAGTGGCTCTAGCATGGCAACAGCTACATTAAACTTAACAAACATGCAGGAACTTACTATCAATTTAAAAAATAGCTTTCTATATATAGAGAAACAGTAGAATTTGGCATTTGACACTTTAAAGTACCTCCACTGTGGGGTTAACAGGGGCTGTTAACATTTTTATAGAATTAAGTCTTGACTAGAAGGGCATTCCTCAGTGGAGACAGCTATTGAAGTGAATTCAATTTAAAATATTCAAAACATCAAAGGCCAAAAGTAAAATATCTGGTGGTTAACTGCACAAGACCACAAATCCAGGTTCAATTCAGCGTTATTTTTTCTGCCACAAAATCCAACAGGAATTTTTTTCTATCCCTTGAATGAAAAGTTGTGCAGTTCTACTTTTTTGCCAACCTCTATGATTCTACTCCAAGACATTCTCCTGGAGTTACTATGTTGAAAGCAGTAGCACCAGCTTGTAAATATACTGGAGACCTCATTTTCTGCAGAAGTCTGTAGAGCAGTATTATAACTGCTCTATAAAGCCTGGCTCCATCCCTGAGTACAGACTGGGTTAAAGATAATAAAACACCTGTGTAGATCAGCTGTATTCACCATCCGGGGGTACCCTTCTCTCTGCTCTCCTGTGACAAAAACTCTTCAGCCCATTCAACAATCACACCACCAGTTTAAACCTTGGATACTCTGATGTATTCACTTCTCACTACAGCCATCTCTTACCACTTTGATCACAGAATCCTGAATGTATCTAATATACAACTCTTTAACTTGTCCCAGTCAAAGTTTCTTTCCCACTTATTTCCAAGATACTTGAAAAACACACACATGAGAAAAGATGATTGGGAAATTGTGATATTTTAATTCACCTTGAAATCCAACTCAAGTCTGCAGTAGCATCATTATCATCACCCTTTCTTGTAAGAATTTCCATCATAAGAAAGGTCAAAGCCTTACCAGGTAAAGAGCCACCACACACAGTGTACTCTTTCCTCTGAGAGAAATTAGGGTATTCCTACCTCTCAATAGCTTTTTGCTTTCATTTTGTCTGAAAAAGAAATGCAAAAATCAAATCTACATTACACAAAACCTGTTTTCCAGAAGTTATGGGATTTTTGAGTATGAGTATTTGAGGATTGCACTCTGTAACAGATCTGTGATCATAATGAGACATCCTATGAATATCAGGCATCAGATGTATCTCCTCCTGGAGATGGAAAGTGCATGTTAACTGATTCACATTTTTTTCCCCCCACTGGTACTTATTATCCTTCCTTTAGATTGGCAGCTAAAAACATTCTCAAATAGTTGAAGAAATTAAATTAATTTGAAATTTCAGGTAGTACTTACATGCTTCCTCAAGTGGAGACTTAAAAATATTTTGTTATCTCACAGTCAGATAGCCGTCCTCAAAATAGCATTTTAAAGAAAAGACAAATGAGAATTCAGATGAACCAAAACTTTATTGAACTGAATTTCCTAATTTTGCCACAGTTATTGCACACATACATAATAATGAACAGTGATGTGCAGACCACAGTTTAAATTCCCAAAACAGGCAGACTGAGCTCAAGAGAGGGAATATACAGACATTTGTCACTAAGGGTGAATTGCAAAATAAACATGTTCAAATAGGAAGAAACGTTAAAAAGCTTATAAAAAGTCATGTAACCAGGTAACACTCATTCTTTACATCTGTGAGATGCTGAGCATTTCTTGAAGGTACCAGACAACTTAAACTTCCCTTAACATCAGTTGGAAGCAAGGACAATGACATGATGCTAGGTCAGGTAGAAATAAGAATTCCTCTCCCAGCAGACCATAAAAATGATGATTAACAACTCAATTTTCCTAAATGTTTCTTGGAAATACTGCATTTCCAACTCTGAAGGGTTTTGATTCTTTTTTTTCATTGAAATCCAACATTATATAAAGTAATAAGTCCCATTTTTTTTTTTTCTCAACTCAAAATAAATGATTCTAGATATACAATAACCCCAAATTTACAAATAACAACACCTACAAAGACCCAAAGACCATGTGGATCACAGATACGTTTCAATGTTTAATACTGAAGGAAGCAAATTGACCTCAATTAAATTCTAAAGGCAGAAAAATCACTATTGCTGAGTGCTTTCAAAGAAATCATAACCTAAACCAAATTGGCTAGTATTAATATATTTTGTTCCAAGGTTCAGAGATATTGTAGAACAGACTTCGAAAAAAGATAAAGATTGGAAAAATACCATAAAATTACAGTTTAGAAATTATTCTGAAAGAGGTAATTAAAAGTTTTTTGCCCACATCATTTAACTAGGATTTGGTTTATTGCTGTGGTCAATCAATGAAGACTGCAAAATACAATTAGGAAAGTAAATGGACTCAAATTCACATAATAATGGAAAAAATAACACAGTGTACTTGATAATGTCATTGCAATTTTTTTGTACAATATCCTTTATCAGGCACAAAAATTAAGTTCCATTACAACATTTGAAAGCATAGGCTTTCTTTTCTTTTTTTATTATGAAAATATCTTGTTAAATATTTAAAACCCACTGAAGACACCCGTATCTATCTAACTGGTTCCTTCTAGCCTCCTCTCATTTTATCCATTGGTATAATTATTCCTGAGGACTTAGGGCAGTGCTGGAGCTGAAGCAAACACATTTCTGCTGGGAGAGAAAGTGACTGAGACTGATAAAGCCAAAAGAAACCAGACTCTGCTGGGACTGGGCTCGAATCTTCAAGATTTTCTGGCAAAGGATCTCTGACTTTTTCATCTCATCTTTCACCAGCTTAATGAGATTGCTCAGGGTTGTTTTCTGCTGTTTATTTTTTGTCTGTTTTTAAATAGACCAGGACTATAAATTAAGCATAAGTTAACTGTGCACCAGCACAGAGAAGACTTGCATTAGGCATACAAGCAATATTATTTGAAGGGTATGCAAACAATCAAGTGAAAAAATATGTCTTGCTGTTCTAGAACAAACACATAATTTGACTACAAAAGAGGTGGGGGAGTTTTTTATATACAATAAAGAAAAACAACTTTAAGGAGCTTAATGTAGCATACTCCTAGTGTTTGCAGTGATTAAAAAAATACTTGCTTAGCTAAATTATTCTTTATTGGACAAGAACATCACACAATTAAGGTCTCCAATCCCTCTGTGCTAAGAACTTCACAAACACTTAGTAAGGAACATTGTTTAGAGTTGAATAGGGCAAACTGAAAGACAAAAGAAGTCAATATGTTCAACAATCAGCAGGGCTTCTTTGACTTTTTGAGCGATTCTTTACAGATTGACAAATGCACGTATATACAGACACAGAACTCACGAGATACACTTGGAGTAAAATGGGACTTGAGGGCAAGGGCAACTTAAATCTGAGCCAGCAGTGCCCTGGCAGCCAGGAGGGCCAAGCGTGTCCTGGGGCACCAGGCCCAGCATGGCCAGAAGGGCAAGGGAGGGATTGTCCTGCTCTGCTCTGGGCTGGGGCAGCCTCACTCCAGGGCTGGGGCAGCTCGGGGGGTCATGGTATAGAAAAGACATGAAACTGTTAAAGAACATCCAAAGGAGGGCAATGAGGGTGGTGAAGGCTCTGGAGGACAATGGGATGGTGAAGCCGTGTGAGGAGGGGCTGAGGGCACTGGGTTTGTTCAGCCTGGAGGAGACTGAGGGCAGACCTCAGTGCAGTCACAACTTCCTTGTGAGGGACAGACAAAGGGCAGGCACTGATCTCTGCTCTGTGTGACAGTGACAGGACAGAGGGAATGGCCTGAAGCTGTGTCAGCGCAGGTTTAGGTTGGGTATCAGGAAAAAGCTCTTCCCTCAGAGGATGGTTAGGTACCACAGTGATAGCAGGGAACTCTTCTGAGGATATAAAACACAGAGCCATTCACTACTTCCCATTCCCACTGTACTTCCACACTTCCTTACTTATTCTCCACAGATCTTCCCCAGCACAACTTCATTGGTCTCTAAGCCCAGGATCAAAAGCAGAGGAGCCATTTCTTTACCTTTTCTGTGTACAGTCCTGCCCACAAATGCTTCTTATTCACATAAAAAAATAAAGAGGTGTCCAAACATGAAAATACAAATGCAAGTTTCAGCTAGAGATTGAAAAAAAAAGAACTGAAGATGATAGCAAGGATTTCACAGAACGGCACAAAGAACAGAGGCATAAACTTGACTAGAAATAGGAAAAAGAACAAACCTGCCTTGACTGCCACCCATCTTGATGACTGAGGCATCTCTGCAAGGCACTTCCTTAGAAAGTAAATTGGGCTTAAATCCCAGAAATCCCATTGCTAAGATGAACAGATGGGGTAACTTTTAAGCAACACCTGTAATATACTTGTGTTTGTATCCATAAATAAACTGAAACTAAACTAGAGGTAAAGAAAGATGTTGTATTTCAGCACAACACACTGTGGGCAGAGGAAAGCCAAAAGAAATGTGAAGGTATAAAGCAAGACAGGAAGAGCAACAGAAAAGAAATTGAAATTGTTCAAAGATAAATTCAGCTATGCTTCTGGCAAGTAGCAATAAAGGCAGTAACACTGAGAAAAGACCAATGTAGGTAAACAGGAGAGTAGAGCAAATAATCAAGATGAGCATAGGCATATCATAAAAATACTGAATATACAAGAAAAAAGCACACAAATATGCACACAGAAAGAGGAGAAATACACATTCAAAACAGATTGAAAAATGACAGTTGAAAGGATAGACCAGATAATGACACCTGCCTGACATGTTTTGAAGATAAATATTTTTCAAAGTACTTTAACTACAGCAAGTTGGAAAGAAAGGACATATGAAAATAAGGCTCGAAGGTTGAAAAAATTAGCTTTGGCAGAAGAGGTAAAAACAATTATTTCTCCTCTCAAAAGGATGAAGATACAAGGTGTGGGACTGCAGTGTCTGCCTGTATCTATCCAGTTGAGTTTTATTGGCATGTGTAGATTGAGGACTATGAAATATTCCAATACTGCTCATTTTTACTGGATTCCTTTCCACTTCTTATATTGTGATTGCACAAACACACACACCCCTTATTGAGTGTCAAGCTCCAAACATCAAAATATTGAACTGTATTTTTGACATTTACCAGAAGTATTTCTGGACTATTTCTAGAAAGGACAATATAATTAGTTCTGGACTTAATTTAATCCTGCCCAGATAATGATAATGTCATGGTAATGACCTTCAGTCATAGCTGTCAGCTCTCCAGCAATATCAGTACTTTGTTATTTGTCATCAACTTACCTTCCCCCACTTTCACCTTGGATGAAACAAGGTTTTCTAATGTGATATATTAGCCTGGTGTGACAGAGCACAGAGTTATCAGATTTGTTTTTTATTGTATCAATTCATTCCTTATTTGGGATGAAATCTTTCTAACTTTCTAAACAAGCAGTCAAATAAATCAAGCAGTTCAAATATCATCAAGAAGGCCAAAGTAAATTACATCAAGTCCATAAATGCAGTTTATGACTACTTCTTATAAACCTTTACCAGATTATAAAAGCAAGGAACATACTT
Organism: Catharus ustulatus; assembly: GCF_009819885.2. Lineage (NCBI taxonomy): Eukaryota > Metazoa > Chordata > Aves > Passeriformes > Turdidae > Catharus > Catharus ustulatus. The sequence goes on from NC_046222.1 coordinate 114,961,979, forward strand.
AGTCTTCTCTAATAGGTTGTTGTTTGGTTTGGGTTTTAAAATCCAAAACTCCTACACATCCCTCATTAAATAAACACTGTTTTCTTCAGAGCAAGTCAATGCTCACCAGGGCAATTCTCAAAAGCATCAGAACAATAGCAACACATTTGGAAGACTCATACATGGAATACTCTCAGCATTAAAGAAGAACACTTATTTGGTGGCAAAAGACCTGTGAAAACAAAACATTTCAGATCAATTTCTGAGAAGCAAACTGGGTAAATTCTGAATTCCTGCCAATATAAAATATTCATTTCAATATATCTGCTTCTTGTCCATATTTACAGACTTTCTATTTCAGATACCTGAGAACCTGGAGTTTATTTCTCTCCATGTTAAAATGCGCTTGTAACATCCTTGAAGGATTTACAGTCTTAAGTGATCCATTAACAGGTTTTCTTTAGACTGAAAGAATAAGAATAAATATTTGTGAACTAATATTTGAAATTACATTTCAAGTACTTCTGAAACATTCACTTTTTGTCCTCAGACAGCTTTGAAACCTACTTGTCAAAGCATCCACTGAAGGTGGGTTGCCGACAGAAGTAACAGGCATTTAAATTTTATTTGTGAGATTTCCTCTCTCTGTAAGACCTGTCTAGATGCTCTGCCTAACTCTATCCTGCCATCTGTTAACAGGCAGGATCAGAAGCATGGCTTTCACTGTAGTCCAAGATAATTAGATAGGTGCACATCCAATCCTGTCCCAAGTAGTTGACACATTGCCTTTGAGCTGATACCCATCCAGCACTTCTTGAAAGGTTTACTGCTATATGCCTCTGTGCCGGATGTTCATAACATGGAAGGTGCACGTATTTTTGGACACTTGTCTATAGATAAACATACTGGGTTTATTTTCTCTTTTAGTCTGGCATAAAGAACTGAATCACAGAATAGGATGGGTTGGAAGGGACACACAAGGATCACGGAGTCCCACTCCTATCACTACAAAGAACCATTCCCAAGAGTCACTCCATGTGCCTAAAAGTATTGTCTGAACACTTCTTGAGCTTTGAGCACTGCCCTGGAGAGCTGTTCCAATGCCTTCTGGGAGAAGAACCTTTTCCTGATGTCAACCTAAACATCCCCTGACACAGTTTCAGGCCACTCCCTCTGTCCTGTCACTGGCACACAGAGCAGAGATCAGTGCCTGCCCTTTGTCTGTCCCTCACAGGAAGTTGTGACTGCACTGAGGTCTGCCCTCAGTCTCCTCCAGGCTGAACAAACCCAGTGCCCTCAGCCCCTCCTCACACGGATTCCCCTCTAGGCCCTTCAACACCTTGGTTGCCTTTGGACACTTTCTAATATTTAATATCTTTCTTATATTGTAGTGACTAAAGCTGGTTCTGGCTGGGATACAGTGAATTTTCTTCCTAGTAGCTGGTATAGTGCTGTGGTTTGGGGATTTGGGATAAGAATGCTGTTGGATAATTCATTGATGCTGTTGCTGAGTAGTGTTTACCCTCCCAGAGAGTTTTATTCCTCTCTTTTCCCTTTTATTATGACTGTTGTTATATTTTACATTATTTCAAATTATACTATCTCCACATACATTTTTTCTGATTGTTCTCTCCACCCCACCCTGACATGGATGTGGGGTTGGTGCCTTGGTTCCAGCTGGGGCTAAACGAAGACAAAAACTGACAACGTAACATAACATGACAGTGCCCTTCCCAAATGAAGTGCAAAATGATGACAGCCTAACATCCAGATTTCTGGAGGAAACATGTTACTTTGACTTAAAAAAAAGAAATCTTTTTGGTCAAATGTGAAAGACTCACTAATAATTCTTTTCTTAATTTTTTTTTTTGTCTTTCCAGCAAACTTCTTTACTGTTAAATCAACTGAAGGCCAGGCACTTATTCTTTTTAATTACCAAAGTACAAGTGAATCCCACACTTGAGGAACCCCAGTCTTGTTTAAGCCTTTGTGTCTTTCAAAAGAATTGAGCACATTTTTATTTGGGAAAAAATAAACACAATAACAGCATTATATCATGGGTATCTTGGCAGCTTCTATCTTCAGTGTTTTATTTCTTAGATGTTTTAATGTTTTAAACTTTGTTGCCACAGTGCCTAAGCAGCTCAGACTAGAAACTAAACTGAATTATTTACCAATATGATCCCCTCTTGAGCTCACTAAGTTACCTGCCTAGGAAAAGCTGATAAAACAAGCTAGAAAGCTAAGATTTTATTCCAATTTTTGAAGGAGAGCAGATATTTTAAGTGGCAGCTTAGAAAGAAGGTAGAATCACAGTCAAATAAGCAGACCAATCTGTCTACAGACAACCTTATGTTCACAGGCAGGTACCTGCACAGATATTTGCAGACTCAACTGTCTAATTGGAAAATTGTTTCTTTTAAATCCCACCTGCTCCAGCTTAAAACAGTTTAACACCTTGAATCTGACTTTATTTTAAAATAAAGATATTTTTTCAACTTAGATGGAAAACATAATGAATAAACAGATTTTTAAGCAGCTGTTGAGAAAAAAAAATAAAACCAGCCAAGTGATTTTTTTTCTTTTTTTCCTTTTTTATTTTATCCTTAATAATGTTTCTTTTTCCCATATCCCACATTCTCTAAGCAGATTATGTGGTTTAGAATATCTCCAGATCCAGCTACTCATCATCTCAACACAGTACTAAGATGTTGAAAAAGATATCAGGTCCTCTGGTATTTCAATTCACACACCTCACAGACTCATTCTAGTCTTCTGAAGAGTTGCTCTTACTGTTCTGGTCATTCTACTGTTAAAAAAAAAGAAAAAAGAAAATTACAGAAACTATGACACTGCTATAGAACACAATCAGGCCAATACAAAGACTCAACAATCAGAGTTACTTAAAGTTGCCAGAAGGAATAGGTCCATTCTCTGAAAGAGCACAAATTGGAAGCAGACTTCACTGAGCTCTGATGGGAATAAAGAATAAGAACAGCACTAGGGCAGAAATAGAGGCAAGGATAACTTGAGACACATTGAATTTTAAGGGTTTTTATTTTTCATAGTCAAGTTTGGAGAACTACTAGTTGTAAAAATAAAAAGAAATCACATCATGCAAAATCCAAACACAGACATGAATTCTTAACACTTACCTGGGAATAAACCCTGATTAACATTCAGTCAATGCAGATTAAACACAGGGGATAGGGAGATTGTTTTTATAGGTAGTGGGAAATGAGAAGCACATTCTTATTTTCCCTAGGATCATCCCAGAGAAAACAGAAACTATTGACTAAACCACAAGAGTTAATTCTTTATCCCTATGGATGACCCAAGTTCCCACACACAGAAAAAACTCCTTCTGTCTCATTTCTTTAATTGGGATAAGCCTAAACTAAGCTAGGAAAAAAACCCACACTGCCAGGTATGGCAAGCTACAACCATTAAGTAAATGTCTGCCCCACCAGCAAAAACACCCTTAGCTCTATTGTTCTTCCCAGCACACTGGAATACAGAAAAATCAAGCTTGCTCCTGGCTATTACTGCTGAGAAACTGGGAACTGTGAAATAGCAGCAGAGAGGGAAGCACCTCTCCCTTCCCTGGTAACAACAGACGCAATGCCAACTCTTCTCCCAGTTCCACCCACCTCCCTTTCTAGTCACCATCCCAGTAGGAACACACACTTTTGCCCAAACATCTCTGAAGTTTTGGGACATCCCAGTAAAGGGCAGTAAGCAGGAGTCCCTACACAGGGATCACAGAACCAGAAGCTATCAAAGTTACTGCTATTGATATGTTCCTGCTGCACTGACTCCCCATCTAAGGACAGTTTAGCTATGTAAGAGCACAGAGCTTGGAGAAAGAAGCTGGATAAGACCTGGAATGCATGCCTCAGCCATCATTGACCCCCAGCTCAGCTCTCACCCTGATGGAACAGGTACCAGTAGGGTTTGCTGCTGTGTCTGGCGACAATAACCACAGGAGAGCATCAGCAGGCTGGTGACAGCACTGCGCCACAACATGCAGCGTCACAATGTGCACAGTGGAGATGGTGGTCATGGAAATAGAGCAAACCCACGTTCCTTTTACTTCTCTAACCTCAGCTCATCACTGGCCATGCCTGCCTCCAACATTCAGCCACTACAAGATCTTCACAGCTTTAAAAGAGAAACAGAACTGTTTGTGCAGTTTTTTTGTTCTTTCAGTCTCGATCTTGATGTCACTGACCGATGGTCAATGCTTTAAGACATCTCAGACGTGTCATCCAGCCCCTCTCTGGTCTAAAGAGAAGTCTGGAAGTCTTCAGATATGCTAAAAACAATTCCACACACTATCAAATAAAATACTACCAAGATACAGAAAAATAATGACTCTAAAATTAAAGAAGGAGCCCACAAATTATTCCTGCTTGTGCCACAGCTGGTCAAGTCATTATAGGGCAGCTGAGAGGTGTGCCAGCACCAATCTATCAATCTCCATTTTGCTATATTAATACAAGTTACAGGTCTTGTGCCTGGGATTTCCTATGCCCAAGTTAAGGGTCACATGTAGGAAATCAGCAGCCTAATAACTTCCCTTATGCTATGAACTGCCTTCTGAAGGTCTACATCACCTGCAAGTCTGTTTTAATCCCACTGAAAAAGATCAGCTGAGAGATTTCAATATGCTTTGGGTGAGGATGTTGACGAGCAGGGCTTTGGTGAGACAGGGCCTTGAGCGTCCACGTGCCCAACAAAACAATTCAGAACTTGCGGTTCTCATAGCCAGAAGGGAACACTGAGCACCCCAAAACACCCACTAGAGCACCAAAACAACACCTGAGAGATGTGGCACCCACAAGCATCCCAGCCTGAGACACACACGGGGGCAGCTGTTATTTTACCCAAGCAAGATCTCTGAGCCTCAAGCACCTTGATTTGGAAATGCAGGCCACATCAACGGTCTAGAAACAAAATTAACAAAATAACAAGTCTTTGCAAGATAAGAAAACGAAGTAAATTTGAAGAAGTAGCATGATGGATTTGGAGATCTCCTAAAATTCTTGTTGAGCATTTCAGCTCTAACTTTTATAAAGGTGATGAATGGAAACCAGAAGGACAGTGGGAAAACTGAAAAGCAAGACAAAAAGCAACATAGCTAACAAGTGATTCTAGATCTAGAGCACTTCTTAAAGTTTCAACCAAGGTGCAGACACTGTTTTAACAACAAAAACTAGGCAAGCACTCCATACCTATCTGATTTCACATTGGGTAATGCAACTGTGTGACGCACATTAAGTACTGTAAAATACTGCACTCAAGCTGTACAATCCCAACATAATGGGATTAGAGAGTACTTAATGGGAAGACACATCAATAATGTATCATTATAGATTGGGTGCTTCTTAGCATGGCTCCTTTTCAAACTGCTGATATCTCGTGTCTGCTGCAAGGGTTTACATGAGAGGCAAGTTTTGAAAGTAGCAGAGGGTGAGATCTTTGGTGCTTTAAAATGTTTCAGGTGCTGCTCCCTGTAAAATATGTTCCTGCTTTATAATATCTCAGGTCTGTAAATGACCAAGCACTGACCCAATAAAGCAAAAAGTTTTAAGGATGAAAACTCCAACTTTCAAACCAATTATCCTTTCATTTCTTTGCTGTGGTTTGGGTATTCATCCCTGTGAAATACATACAAGGGATGCTTTCTCTATCTCTGCTGATCAAAGCTGTTTTCTTCTACATGGACCTGCCAAAACCTAGCAACACAGATACTGAAAAATCAGTTCCCACTCTGTGTAGGTGGGATCATACTCACAAACATCTAATTTCTAGGTGCCACAGGCAGACTATTTTGGACCAAACCACTGAAACAAAATGAAAAACATATAGTTACAGAATCAAGCTGGCTGCATGAGTGGCACAGGACTTACTATTTCTGCCTCAGGCTCATTCAACATTAAGCAAAACTCAGTTGGCAGGCAGTCAGATGGCACAGTAGAGGCATTAATTTACTAATAGAAAGGAACTCACTGCACAGTGCTTTCTTGAGGTTGCTTCTGTGATAATTGCACCAGAAAAATGGGTTGCATTTGCATTACTTTTTAATGGTTCCTGTTCTTACATTTCTGATTTTTTTTATTCTATCTACAGCAAAGGTATTATTGTGTAGGGAAAAGGACCCAATGATGGATCCATGCTATATTTCTGGTTCCCTTAGAGACTTTGCATGGCCTTTGGCAAGTCAATTTACCTTCTCATCTATAAGGCAAGGTAGTAATAGCACAGTAGCTCCCAAAGGTGTTCATGTTGCCCTAACTTCTGAATAGAAAGTGCTTCATAAATACTAACATCGGCCAATGAAAATGCATAAAATATTGGAATTTAATGATGCAAGTGCATCTTATTGAGGGCCTGGAAGATGAGCTAGCTTGACTCCTGCAGAAAGCCAGGCAGAGTCACCAGGGAGAAGCCAGGGAGCCCATTCCCAGCCAGTGGATCTGCACAGGCTTCTGAGCCCCAAAGGGTGGGTGCAATGCCTCCTGCCTCTGGGGCACAGGCATGAAGAGGTGGGTGGACAACGCCTAGGGTCAATGTGAGCTCTCTGGAGGGCAAGGAGGGTGTGACCATCTTCTAGGAGAGAAAACAGAGCTGGTGTTGTTCTGTTAAGTGGACAAAATTACCCTCTTGCTATGCTGGACTGAAGAACTGATGCATTAAGGAGAATAACACAAGGCTGGGGTATTTGTTGTCCTGCCTGGCTGTTCTCAGATGGATTTCATTAACTGACCACAGAGTAAAACCCAAAATTTGGCTCCCCAGCCTCAGCAGGATAACATGAATAAACAAAGCTGAAGACTTACTAGTGTTCCAACAGAGATAGAATGCTGTGATACTAAACCCTCACTGGAGATGTGGTGGCTAATGATGGATAATTGAGTAGAGCTTTTCACACTTTCCTTGAGACCGACAGCTTGAAGCAAAGACTCACTGTCTCCTTCTCAGTGCTAGTTACCACATATGGCAAACAGAATTATATTCCATCTCTAAATCTAGCTAAAACTATCATAGACGTGTGCTGGATATTGCATTTAAATATTTTGCTGACAATAGATATTTAAATATATATAAACATTCAGAATTTATAGTCTTTTCTGATTTTTCCTTCTGGTATTTTTTTCTGACTACTACAGTCTAGCAATTGTGTTCAGAACTAACAAGTAGATATTCAACACAGTCCAAAACAATCAAAGTGATTATTTTACAAGAGGGAAAACATTCAAGGTTTTAAAAATCAGCAGAGGTACTTCTGGGCTCAGGCAAAGCACATAGAAGAAACTCAATTTTCTGTCATTCTGCAAGGACAGTGCATGCTTACCAATATCATCATATGCCATCTTGATAATGACCCTCATTGTCAGTGCCATAGACTTGACGGCACAGTCTTCATTTCACACAGCTCAAATTGATAAGCAGTCAGTTGTGAACAGTAAAACATTTCCCACAAAATTAAATTAAGCAAGATGATCTCAACAGAAGCAGCAATGCAATGATACACGTGCACACAACAGGTCTCAGTTACTGTGCTTTGATCCAGTAGATCTTAAATGGCTGGATTTGTTTGCAATTCTATTGCAATTAGAAAACTCCTATAAGACAATGAAATGTAAAGCTGAAGAACAAATACAGCAAAACAAGGCTGACCATACCTGCAGTCCTACCAGTGCTGCTGAATCAGTTACAGCTGAATGCTTAATTAGCAACATCCAACTAGAATATTCACTATATTGCAAATAATCAGTTTAAATTAATTAAAATGAAACATACATTAGGCATTATTACATATAAATTGCTCCAATAAACCACAAACATTCAAAAGTATTATGAATATATTCAAAAGTAAGCTCGCAGCTTTTCTGGATTAAATAGCAGAAAACCACTGAGTTGTTTCCAGTAATAAAGCAAATATTTGAAGCACAGAAGTTAGGAAAAAAACCTATTTTAAAAGCTCTTTTCTATTATCCTGATTTTATTTGACATTAATTCCATTTGTATTTTGCAGAAGGCAACACTACACTCACAGTCATTCCAGGGCAGAGAAGGTAGCAGGAAAATAGATCATAAATAAGTGTGAAATCAAAATTAAGGAAAGATAAAAAAAAATCACAAGACTGAGAAAGGTAATATTTTATTAGAGGCAGTGGAATTTGGGCAAGGTTGGAAGGAGAGTAAGCAAGGAGCTCACAACAACACCCTTTGCAGTCTCCAGGTCTGTCACAGGGTTGCTGTGCTGCAAAACTGCCAGGACTTGCTATTTGTTTCCTCTTGACATTTTCCTTTATGTCAACAAACAGGCCAGCTATACAGTTAGTGGATATAAAAGCATTAACTCCAGTAGAGAACTTTATTTCACCCTTTTTTCAGTCATTTTCTCTGTGGCTGAAATTAGACCCCAGAGGTGCAGTAATGAGCAATAGGGAGGGAGGGAGTACAAAACAGCTTTCACAGGAAGAGTTCCATGGATAAGCCATTGCAAATTTCAGCTGGTTGTACACAGTATCATGATTTACTGCTCCACATAAATTCTGCTCCTGATTATAACTGACTCAAAGGGAGTACAGGCTACACTGATACAAAGCCCTTTCTGAAAGAAAAGTCAACTGCAACACACATCATGAAATTTGGAACAAAATACCAGTTTTTAAATGGACAGACAGACTACAGCTGCCATCACATCTAGAGGGAAAACCCGATTTCATAGACTTTACAGATCAGAAAGGGATTTTTGCAAACTCAAAGAGAAGTTGCACAGAGGCTTAGGACATAAGCAGTCTTTGGAGCTTTCATAGTTTACCAATTCCCACTAAGAATATTTTAAACTCTCCTCTTGTGATCCAGCACTGCCCATGCGAAAACCAGAAGCAGAGAGGCAGAACCCTGTAACTGTGGGTAGCAGAGTCTCATGGATGCCTGAGACCATAAGCTTAAAATACATCACCTAGCCATGAAATTCAAGTGAAAAGCAGCCATGGCAGCCACACTGAGAGCAAGGGCTGTCAGGGCAAGCAGCAGCGTGGCAACAAGCTGCCACATATAAAAGTGCACTACAGGTAGCATCAAGGAGGGGAAGCAAGCAGGGTTTTTTCAGGAGAATTTACAGCACAGATGATAAATCAAAAGGAATGCCCCCATTAGTCTCCTGTAAGTCAGAGAGGTTCAGGGAAAGAAGCATTTGAGAAAGTAGGTTTACAAAAAGGCACACAGGACGTGAACCTTGAAAAAGCAGCTGCTTACCGAAATTTATAGCCTAGAGAATTTAAATAAGTTGTAAATTACATTCCTCATGAGAGACTCAATTGTGCACATATGTATGCAAGATTGAGAGTCACAATGCAAATATATTCCTGTGTATGTACACTAACTTATATGTGCCCCATTGAGTTTGAAGATTTAAAATACTCTTCTGCAAAGCTTATGAGGTCTATAACGCCATTAGTGCTCAGAAAGAACACACAAGCTAGAAAATTGCATATCTAATATTCAATCATTTTATAGACTAAATTTTCTCTTCCTTAGTCCTCCTACCATGTTGGAAAATATCTGCATCTGCTTTGAGTAGATATTTAATTGAGTTATTCCTTGTAAAAGAGTATCTGGTTATGTTTACGTTGCATGGAATAAACAAACAGCTTGTTATGGAAAAGCACTTAAAAAAATCTTTCTAAAGATGAACAGATTTTTCCATATCTTTTCTTCTTAACCTCTTCCAACAAGAGCTATTAAACTTGAACTGCTTGCACTGCTCTGCCGCAGAACATATCTTGTAAGGGAATGCAGATAGGTCGATAATGCAGCTGAAAACCACAAAACTGTAAAGCAGACAAAAGACTGGGAAATTCTCTTTTCCTGATACTAATAATCTGTATGCCTACACCACCTCCTGAAAACAGGCTACAGTTGGCCTTGAATCAAAACCTGAACTGCACTAACAGGCTTGTAGGAAGGAAAGGGCTCCATCTCATCACTGCCTGAAGTCAGGCTACCTGGGATTAGTGTACAGCTAACTGGGGGGGGGTAATTACACTACATGACTTTAATCTGACATTGCAAATAAAATAGACAACAAAAATTTGACCTTTTATATATAAAAGAGAAATTCCGGGATCCTTATCAATGTGGGGGCATACTGCATTTCCAGTCAATTGTTATGGATTCAGAAGCAGAATTTCACCTGAATTATTTGGATCTGCCTTTAATAGCTTCCATCAGAGGCATACACAGCAAGCTTGAGATCATCACTTCCAGCATTGCTGAATTAAAGGGGCTTTCTGCTGGGTTTAAAAAGGTAGTTTGATCAGATTAACTACCTCACAGTAGCACTGAACAATAAAACTGACTGGTAACTGTTCAAGTGTGATGGCAAATTTGAATACATTCACAAGCTCCAGTACATTCCCCAAGACATACACTAAAGCTTTAAACACATAAACCATTTGACAGTCCAAGAATCTTAGATGTTGTGCTTTAAAGGAATGCAAAATCTTCACTCACAGACTGCTCATATTTTAGTATTTACCCCACAGATCTCGACAAGAGAATATAACAGCAAACATGACTCTTAAAAATCCTTATCTTCTAACCATATTATTTCCAAGATTCAATACAATGTTATTGAAGCAGCATTCATGAAGTATCAGCCACTTATGATCTCAAAAAGCCAGTTACTCCTCAGGAGGCCAGCCACAAGTGACCTACATTATTTATCTCTAAACTGAAGAAGCTCAGTAGTTCACTATACTCCATAAGTATTTTGATTATGCAAAACTTACATTCCCATTTTTCATATCCCTGGAAAATTGTTAACAGAGGTCTGTTAGTCTCTTCTAGTAAGAATGATCCTAGGAAGTAAGGGAGATTCTATTTTCGATGCTATGCAATTATTTACATGATTTTCACCTATATTAAACTTCTTTCACTACTAGACAGGAATTTATTAACCTGAAACTAGCTGTATCAATTAATCACCTTATCTTTTCAAGTAGCTGCCCACATTGTGGAGCAGGAATTATAGCACTAAGAACTGGTTTTATTTAAGATTTCCGCATCATATGTAGGTATATTTAAAAAACAGACCGTGCATTTAGCAACAGAGAGAAGATATCATACTTCAGAATTACAGACACAAACGCAGGAAAATAACCAAAATTCTAGTCCATAACGTTTACCATGCAATTTTTTCCACAAACAATACATTACTCGAATGCTAAACTCTTCCAAGGCTACACTGAGTTCATCACACCTACCACTAATTGGTTATATAACCATTTAAATAGGATTAGTATCATAATCTGCTGTCAAACCTGACAGCTGGAGATGTGGTTCTGCAAGTAAAATACTCATTTACAAAGACTTCTTTAAACCAAGGTGGTTTACGTTCTTCAAGTTTTTGTACAATTAAATTACAGCTCCATACTCCTCTTTTGAATATTGAGCCAGTTTAGCTGACATCCACTGCTGCAGTACCATCTGCACAACTTCCCCCTTATTTCTCTGAAGGGTCACATTCAGGATCCTAGAAGTTGCTGGATTCTGTGCACGTTACAGAGGAATCCATCATACTGCAATGCCCTATCTTGCAAGTCTACTTTAGAATTTGTCGCCTAGTTTTTCTAGCTTTTTTTTTTTTTTTGGTCACTTGAATAAAATCCACTTCCATTCTTGGAAAGTATTCACTTTTTTGCTCCCATGAACTACAGATTCCACAACCCTTACTCTAATTTTTCATGTAGCATTATTAAAATTATTAATATACTGCCTGATGAAGAGGAAATCCAGGCCACTTCTGTGTAGCACTGGACAGGATACAGGCTTCTCCAGAACCATTCCTGGTATTCTCCAACCAAGCTTGCTCCCTTCAGCCCAATTCCCCTTGCCCCAAAAGGAGTTGCCACTACTAACATCTGCTAGAGTATTAAAAATGTGTTACATTCAGAAGCCAACATGTCCCTTTACCCCGAAAGAATCATAAAAATTGTCCAAGGACTTAAAAAGTTGGTACCTCTGCTGCCAATCCTAGTCATTGAAGACAAGTCCCTGAGTGGAGAACTTCATGGACAGAACACAAAGAAACAGATACTGGTTGACCCTTATTTTTCAGCTCTTAGTGTATAATGAATGTGAGACTTAAAAAAAGAAAAAAAAAAAAAAACAACAACAAAAACCAAAAAAAACCTTAAGGGATTAAGTATGGTCAAATTTTAATTGGCAGGGCTTCAAAAAGGGGGAAAAAAATAGACTACAAAATCTCACCAGGACAACCGGCTTACCTTGCTGAAAGAACAGAGTCTATTTCCCATAACACTTTTTCCATGTTTCAGGACATCTTGTCTCCTCTACAATTTTCTAGCCAGCTAGATAATATATTGTACCAGAAAATCCAATGCACCTCTGACAACAGGTGCTGGTGGAGAAAAGAGCCACCAAAACACACACACATATTCCCAGTTATTTTCTGTGTCATAGGGAGGGAGAACAGACCACAGGACTCACCCAGTGCCCATTAGCAGACAAGCAGATCTGTTTCCCCAACCTGGGAAGCAAAGCACAGATCCCCATACTCCTCTGACTGCTGGTACCAGTACAATTTATCTGTGGCACTCTCACTACAGAAACTCACACAAGAGGGAGAAAAAGTGGTAGCACCCAGAAACAAAACTCTGCAAAAAAAGCTTTGGATCTTTTATGCTATGACTTGCTCTCCATTTCAGTATAATGCACATCAAGGTCATATGGCTGTAAGATTTTCCCTTGTCTTGATTGTTGTACTGGAATACAGAATCCAGAGGGTGAGATGAATGTTTAAGCACACACTTCTCCAAGGTACATTCCTAGGCTCCAGCTTTCAACCCTGCATGTCTTTTTACACACACATGCACAAGTAGTTTTTTGCAAATAAAGTATGATCAAATTCCAGAAGCAGTTATAAAGCAGTTCTCCCACTCCAAGAAAATATACGACTTTTAACATAAATTATTTTTTCCATGGTTAAAATGGTTATGATTTTATGGCAAAATTGGAACAAGCATCCTCATGAACAGAAATACACATTTCTCACATTCTGATCAACAAAATGGCACTGACATGGGGCAACTTGCATCTTGTTTAAGCACTCCTTCCTTCAACTCCACTGTTATTTGGTTTGTTAAGCTTGGACAAAGGAAGAAAAAGTCAAGCCAAACTGGTACTCTTGCCATCTGTGTTATGATTGCAAATTTTGTTTTGAACCACAATTTCATTACAGCTGTATCATATTTCTGACAAAAGCATTTATCAAGATAATGACATTATAAAGCTATATCTCAGAATTACCTGTTAAGCAAAGAAGCATGGTTCAGTTGTTCTATCAGGGAATTGATGCTCTATAAATCAAAATTTCTTAATGTACCTTGGAAGACAGGTAAGCCTGACTGACTAACAGGAGGTAAAGCCTGTTATGTACTGGTTTATATTGTTGTGGTTTGGGAAGATTTTTTAAGTATTTAAACATGTCACTTAATTAGAATTGATATTTTTATGTTTTAAAGAGTAAGGAGATCATACAGTAATAATTAAGATACGTTCTTATGAATGGCTATTAAATATTGCAAGATACTAATTTTATCCTAAAAGAAAAGTAAGTTATCTTAAGACCCTACTGCAATTATTGCTTTGAAATGCCTGAATATATCAGGATTGCACTTAGCCACAAATCACTGGATTGTATTCTTTCAGGGAAAAGAAAAAATTCTTAGATATGCTGATCAGTGAAGTCAGTAAAATACATTCATTTCACACATAACTAAAGTTTGGAACCCAATTCAAGCATCCCAGGCAACACCATGTGTAGGATATACTACATGCTATGCAAAAAATCAAAGTTAACTCGAGCATTACTTAAGTAGTGGTGCTGTATTTTAGAAGCAAGTGATCCTATGGCATTGCCAGAAAACTTTCCTGAACTGAGATAGAAAATCAGCATTCAAGTAAGGCAAATACAGATATCAAATGCAAACTCCTCACTATATACTGAACTTCAGCTGGTTCATTATAAAACACCAGACACGTTTTGTATGTAAAAGGATACATTTCACACACCTGCATTTTCTACTGATTTGGATAATTGACCCAGAAGTCTCATGGCTTGTGCTTGAATACAAAATCTCTGAACAAATATATGCATTAAAGAAACAGCTGAATTTAGCATTCTTAAGATCTTATGAACAGCAGTAAGTGGATAAACTTCCCACCAGGAAAGGGAAAGAAACAGATCAAATCCCAGGCATAATTATATCAAGAAAACTCAGCTTCCATTCCCTTTTAGTGTATTCAGGCTTATGTACTTTGCTCATCACTTCATTAAATAAGCTGCATATGCACTGAAGCTAAGTCAGTGCAATTTCTGGTTCACAACAACCCTCCAAAGGGATCTCCTCAATCCAGTCACACTCATGGCTGTATGAAAAGCCTAAAAAAATATCAGTAGGTAAACTTTTGAATAAAAAATAAAAAGAGGGGAAAAAAAGAAAAAAGGCAAGTTTAATTCCAGTGCCAGGGTTTTTTTAGTTCTTTAAGTTCTGAAAACAAGAAATATGTCAAGTTGCTCTTTACTTTAACAAGTATTTTGTAAACTGCTGCAAGCAGCATTCTAATTTAATTACAAGAAAATACTTTAAAAGGAATCTAAAGTGAAGTTAAACTTTTTATTTCTTTCCCAGTTAGAATATATATATCATACACAAAAGAGAGATGGAAGATAACCAACTACTTTCCCCCGTACAATAACTCTCAATTAATTTACATTTTAAGATACTATAACTTTTTTCCACAAGTTTTCTACCTATTATGTAGCTGTACATAGAATATACTCATTTTAGTAATATTACAGTTATATATTCAGAACTTTTTTTTTACACTAATGCAACACTCCAAGAGTAGCACTATCTATCACACATTCATGGTGTTATTTACAGGGAATACATTTGTCTATTTTGAGTCTTCATCTCTCTTTTGTTAACACTGCTCTGGCAGGGAACCACAGCCAGAACATTTGTAACAAGCAAGCCAGCCTCTCCCTTTTCCACAAGGATCCCACTGACTAGAAAACTCCACCACCCACCACTCTCAGTCACTTGAGGACTACTACATCCCATACTCTCTTTGAGGATACAGAATTGTTTACATGGTACTCCACTCCCAGAACTGCCAACAGCTATCACCAGGTTATTTTGGGATCACTGTCTAGGAATTAGGACTAACATGTCAGGTTAGCCCAGCCTAGAGCTCAGGCTGCTGGTAGCTGCACATCTCAGTCTCTGATAGAGACAGTCTGTGCTTGTGCTTAGTTCTAACTTCTCTTACAGGCATTACCAACTCCAGCAAGTTCTATCAAGTTCTACCAGGACCCTCTACTCCCTGTGATGGAGCTGAAAAAGCCAAACTCATGGGTACCCAGCAGTGGTACCCTCACCCCTGAGCAGGGTGCGCCTGCTGAAGCAGCCTCTGAAGTCAGATGAAAGTGGGCTTAGGACGTAAGGGAGGTGAACCTGGATTTGATCAGAGAATGACCAACCACATATGAAATAAAATGTAGATTCATCTTCCTCCTTTACAAGTAGACTAACAGCAGTTAATCAATACTACAAAGTCAGAGCTGCAACATAACACACTACTATGGCCAGGAAACTCATTTAGCTTTTCTCTCACACTCTGGGAAGAAGACAGGCCCTGTGGAAGTTTTGGGGTTTTTTTGTATTCTGGTGGTTTGGGGGTTGGGGTTTTTAGGTTTGTTACTTTTGGTTTATATAGGTGGGTTCTTTGAGGTTGCTCATAGCTTGGTATTTGGTTTTTTTTGGTTGCTTGTTTGGGGTCTTTTCAACACTTAGAATCAGATTCTCTGCAGACCTTGATTGAGTAGAAGGTTCCCAATAATCCCTATTATGGAATGAGCTGGCAAAGGATCCCAGGCTTGGTTAAATGTGGGCTTCTTGTGCCAGGACTACAATTCTTGGTGAGCTTTACTTTTCTTACTTAAAGAACATTTGTTCTTTCAGAAAAGGGTTGTTTCAAACTGAATGAACTCTGTTATCTGTAAAAGAGTGCTCATGAAAGACAAAGTACAAGTTTTAAATATTACACCTCTGCAGCTGATATTGCCTTATCTGTTTAGGATACTAGATTGTATAAAGTTTTGGAACAAAACGCATTAAAGTCATCTTTCACAACAAAGTTAGGATTTCACAGTGTTTATTCAGATTAATACTTAAACATTCCCCTTTATTATAACATACGCAATGAATAATTTGCAAAATAATTTCAGGAAATTAATAGTTTAAAACTTGGAATTATTATTCAAACTGCAGCAGCTACAAGAGATGAAAAGTATTGTTAATATTAATTAAGCAGAAATAATTGCTTTAAAGAGCCTAGCCACAAAAATGCAGTACTTAAATATAAGCTCTGGATCTTTTAAAACTACTCTAGATTTGCAGAAGATTTAAACTCTTCCTGGTGAGTGCTCACATTTTGAATATGAATTAGTTGTTTGACTGCAGTAGTCATATGTCTATGCACCATACCTTCTCTTCTTACCCACAACAGAAGACTGAAATCCTGACATACCTCATCACAAAGAACTTTCTAGCAGAATATTTTGCATAAGTCTAAATGAGTCATTCAGGGGATTTTTTTTTTAAGACAATTTCTAAGGAGGGAAAAAACTCAACTGTAGCTGATTTTTCCCCCAGAGTATCCTGAGGGAGTTTATATTAAGAGTTTAAAGAATGAAACTGGCTTTGGTATTCCATTTCCAGTTGCTAATTTATTATGTGCAGGAAGTCACATGAGCCTTGAAAGAAATCTTGATGAAAAGGGATCTGTCTCAGCTGCATGGGGTTTAATTAACTTAGTCTTGCAGGAAGAATGCATTAGTATTATCTATGCCTCTGTTCAACTATCAGCAAAATGGCAATCATCATGATGAATTAATTTTCTACTCTGCCATGCAAATCACTCCATTTGTGGACTCTGTTTAGCAGGACACCTGGTTCAAATCCATAGACCACAGTTCTAGACAAGGTCACTGGAATAATTCAGCAGAAAGGGAGAAGACTGCCTAAGGACCATCACTTTTACCCTTCTGGTTACATTCAAACAAATACTTTGTTGAGATTTTTTCCCCAGGGGCAAGTTGAGCAATTTTTACCATAGGCCATTATATCTAACTAGTACTCAATATTTCTTTAATGAACCAAATTCTCCCTTGACTGTTTTCAGAGTCTGGACCTGCATGAACTTACCTCAACAGAAGCAGCCTCAGGTTACACCCAGCATGCAGATGCTGGAAAGAGAGCAAATTTTGGTGCAATGTCACCAGGCCTCAATCTGTAGCTCTTTCCTGCACTACTGATGATTTTTTAGCTATGAGAAAACAACCCAGAAAACAGCCTTTACCCCAGAGGACAGGGCATCTTCCAGCACTACTGTCATTATTGCTGTCATCAGCCAGCAGCATTACAAAGAGGAAGGAAGAAATATGGTTAAATTAACATAAGCTTAGCAAGTCCAGTATGGATTGGGAAGCAGACAGTAGAAGTTTCCTTCACCCATCTGTTGGGTGCAGAAACCTGTGGGGAAAGAATCCCAAACAAGCAGCAAGTCCTCTGCAGTTTCACACATCTTGCACAGCACACTGACATTTCCAGCAAATTAGGGACCAGTGACACTTTTGTAGAGCTTCAAGATAATGAAATTATAATTGTTTAAATCCACAACAACCAGAAATCGTTCTGAGAAGGCAGCCAGCATTCAGCAAAAGAATATTTTTTGCAAGCGCACATTTGCCAATCCTTAGTTATTTCCCTCTAGTGTTCAGCAAAACATTACACTTGAGATAAAAGGGGAAAGATCACACAAAGCCTAATTGAATTAGCTTAATTATTGTGCGTGGGGAAAAAAACAAACAACAACACAGAAACAAAAGTGCTGTAGAGAAGATTTTGTTTTCGCAGCTGCTAGTTTTTTTTCAGGAACATATGTGATGACTGTGATGCTAGATAACCTAAAGATAGGATGCCCCTGCAGTCAGAAGGCACATGTGGGACTAAAGAAAGAGGTTTAGGTCATAGGTGTAGAAGACTGTACTTCACATTTTAAAGGCCATCTGCAAGGAGGAAGCCAGCTCCTGAAGATGGCTCATGGCAGATGTGGGCCACCAAGAACAGAACTACTATTGCATATAAATATAAATTTATTACACAACCTTTATTATGCTAGTCTACTTCCACTGACAAAGTGGCAATGTCAAATAAATCTATTTGTAAACAGTCTGATAAATTCCAAACACCAAAGTCTCCTTGACATTAGAGAAAATGAGAACAGCAGACTCCATCATCAAGCAAAAAGTTAACATGATAAAATCATTAAATCATAGTTAAATAATAGTTTTGCTTCAATGATTACTTGCTAATACACTACCAGAAGCTTATTTGGGACCACTGTGACTTAATGAAAACTTCTGGATGAACTTTCTTTACAGGTCCTTCTTCCCCATATGATTATTTCAAACTTCAGTAGAACACAGTGTTTGGACAGAGGCTGATATATATTACATTTTTTTATTTTTTTCTCCTTGTACAACAAGGTGGAAATGAAAATTGCTAAGCAGGGTAAACACTCTAAATAATTTGATTAGTGCACTTCATCTTTCATAAGGACTTCATACACTGACTGAACAAAAGGTAAAAGCAGCTTTTGAAAGCTACAAATGACAAACTTGCTTTAGTTCATGTATATATTTTTTTAGAATCCAACGATTCTGCTAAACAACGTAAGTTTTCCAGTGTATTATCTCACTAATAAACAGGTAGATATGTCAAAGCTAGGATCCAATCTATGGCTTCAATAGCCAATGTGCTCTTTAAAAGCAGTCCAGCAACCACTTCCAACACTCTTTGTAAATAATACTATTTATGGTATCTGATCGCATCCTGCAGCATAATTCAATCACATTGTGTTCTTGATACCAATCACACACTATAAGGACGGCAAAAAACTCACCTTGATATTCAGTGTACTATTTGTCAGGTTAACACAAAGCAGTACATTGCTCGTAGAGTTCCAGATATGAGAGGTGGGACTTTATTCAAATTGCAGAAATTCAGCAATTCAAGGGTACCACAGAGAGACACTGATTCCATGGTAGGAGATATTTTAGCTTTTTCAAGGAAGACACTTGTATTCCAAAATTACTTAATACCAGGGTAGTGGTTTTCCCCCCGCACTGCTGATAATTACAAACATTTGTTCAAGTCAGCAAATTATTCTTAGCTTAGAAACAGAGAAAGAAAAAGTGTTGAATTAAATTCTGCCAATTAGAGATTCATATTGCAGGAGATCACTGTAATCAAAATAAATCCATTACCTGAAATGTCCAATGGGTATACAGTTAATGATGAGATGTGAGCACTTATCCACAGGACAGAATCAGCTACAGCATACCCAACCAGCACATTTGCACACAACCAGCTAAAATGATAATTGTTTACAGATGCTGCAGGTCTTAAGCTAGTTTAAAGATACATAGTATTTCTCTAGATCTACATTTAAAACAGCAGAACCTCTTAGCATACAAAAATACTGTTGTCAAGGCAACAGTATACATAAGGCAGGAACTTAAAAACTCAGATATTTAAAGAGCAAGCTATTAAATTTAGTATCTTAAATAAACTGCTACCTGAACGACCTTTTACCATTGAAATGAAACGGAAATGCTTACTTTTGATCAGAGACTATTACTTAACAGGATTTAAGTTTTGAGACTTTTTGTAACACCTTTCAGAGTGATTTTCATCCCCTCCAGTTCTGTTCAGACTGAAATGTCCAAGTAGCAAAAGCTGCAAGTCATCAGCACTTCTGAACTTACCAGACCCCATGCTCTTTAAATCCTAAAATAGGTGTGGAAAAAATCTACCTAACTACCCAAAAGTCAATTTTCTGTCCTGCAGTTAGGCATTTGCTACACCACAATGAGCAGGTTATATAGTGGATGGTTAGGTCCTCATTCACATAAAAGGAAATGCAGCCTGTCAAGTATAATAAAAATAATGAAAATACCTCAAAATAAAGGAAAACCAAAACAAGATTAAAACTTAATTTCAGCAAGAGAAACATACATAATCTAATTTTATCTGGAAAAAAACCCAAAAGATTGATTCAAGTACTATAGTTTAAAGCACATAATGAAGCCCTGAACTCAAAAATTTTATTTCAGTGATTAAATTATTTTACCTGCCTAAACCACATATTTAAAAATCACCTTCTACGTAGAAGCCTTTGCATGCTTTAATTGTAAACATACAAACATTTTCTAGTTTATTCTGCTTATTAGATCCAGCTAATCTATGTCCTGAAGTGGGATGAAGTACAGGAGGATATTACTACCACTTTACTAGTAGCTTTTGTCCCATAATTGCTTTGCAAGCTACAAGTGTCCCACAAAACCATGGATGAACTGGCAAGGCTACGAATTAGTCTCAGCAGTTTATACCCACATTTTAATTCTGCTTCATCAGCAGAGGATTTTTTTTTCCTTTAAGCAATATGAAAGTATATCAATCCAAACCCAAATTTTGTATGTAAAATATTTATGTATAAAAAGATATTTATTTTGACGCACACATCAGCCTTGTGACTGTGACCCTGTACTTTCCCCTTATGCAGTATTTCACACAGCCCCTAAAACCTTTTAGGACAAGAGCCATAATGCTGTATACAGGTAAAGATATTGTTAAAGAAAGGCCTTATAAAAATCAGCCTTGTTCTGCTGAATTACCAACTAGACTGTAAGTTCCCAGAAGAAAGAATCAAAGGAATGAGAAGCAGTTAACACAACAACCTATTCTAGTAAAAAAATTAAGTTTGCACCTGCATAAACAATAAATCTATCCCGTGAGAATTGGTGAAGAAGATATGCAAACAATCCACAAATAGAAACATTTGATAGGCAGAATGCCATTTACTAACCAATTAGTTGAGTGGCAAGAGAACTACAAGTCAATTAGAGCTAAACACGAGGTCTGTGAAAACTGTATAAAAATGAGTTATGTGAATAAAGATTTGGCTTTTCTGCATGAAGAAACTGAGTCCCTTTTGCTTTACTGCAACACCACAATTCCTCCCACTTGCTGCACTTTAGGAACAGAGACACCACGAACCAGTCTCCAGTTGTGATTCATCAGAGCCAAGCCCCACTGGAGCAGCCGTGGAGACATTCCTTTTATTTCTGAAGGGGATCCAAGGATTGCAGCCGGGGCAGCAATGCCTCAGGGATGCCCCCAGAGTCACTCATGGCTTACAGCAATGCTCCAGGAATGTCACCCTGGGCAGCAGAGCGTGTCCTGGGCACAGGGGACACTGTGCCAGCGCCAGCATCCCTGGCACGGGAGCACTGCACTGCCCAGCACAGCCTGGCAGACGAGGCTCCTCTCACGGACAATCCCCTGGGATTCATAGCACTGACTTTGTTATGCAGGTACAGTTGCCAATACATTTGTTTTCTGAGACAAACAGGGTGCAGTGCTAACATCCGCCTGCCATCACTGTGTGGAGGTCACTTCAGCCAAGCAGGCAGAGCTCATCCCGTGCTGTTCCCGGGGCACTGAGCAGCCCAGGAAACTCTCTCAGGTCTCCGGATGCTTGAGGGAAAAGGGGGGAGAAGCACCCACTCAAATTATCCAGCTTGGGATACACACTAATATTTCTGATCACCTACAGTTCACACATCAGTGAAGCTCAGGGAGGGCAGAGGAAACAAAGAGGAAAAAAAAAAGCACCACCACCATTATAAATCTATTTCATTGCTTTTATCACCATTACACGTTGTAGCTTTACCTTTTAATGGCAATTAGGTACAAAAGAGAAGCAGCATATATCCTGGAAACGCTGTTAACGCTGATTAGTGCCAATTCCTAACAATTGCTTTGTTATGCTGTATATAAAGAACAAAATAGTTGTCTTCTAGTCAGAACTTCAAGTCATGCAAGTTAACAGAAGGCAATGTGGGGGAGATAAAGTCCTCACTCAAACTCTAAGCCACACCAAATCATTTTTCTAAGTAGTCATCAAGTTAAAGCAGCAGCTTACTCCAGATCTGCATAATTTTGTGCTGTAAGTTAAGAACAAATGAAGTCTTAAGCACTTTTCTAAAGGCTGCATAGGAACTGAAAAAATTAGAGGGCTTTGTGTTGCTAATCATGACCACAGTTACTAAGTTCTGAAACAGTAATAAAATCTAAATCTTCATTAAATTTATGAGAGAGTATTTATGGCATACAGATTTCTTCTTACTGCATAAAACCACTCACTCTCAGCTTTGGGTTGTATTTACTTTTTTTTTTTTTTTTAAGCGTTCTTTCAACATAGCAAGCATGCAAATGCATTTAAGACTTGATGGTGCTATTTTACTGTGCAGCCAGGAAAGACATTCTGAGAAATGGAAACCACATGTTCTTCAGAGAAATTAAATCACAAAGAAGTTTTATTAAGCTCTGCAACATCCATTTCCCAAGGCATGGTCTCCATACACTCAACAAACATGACATCAAGTACATTAGAGATCCACACTTACTAGACTGGCATGCTTATTAGTGGTTTGGAAAGTGCCTGTAGCTTGTAACATCCACACTCGCAGCTCTTTTACACTGTCTCTTTGCTAATACTGTCTCAACAGCTCTCTGGAGCAATCTGTCCTGAAGACCTGCATGGATTCTGGTTTAACACCAGTATTTTAAGAACTGCCAGTGGCCCTGCACAGGGCAAAGGAGCATGCTCAGCTTCTGTCTCACACCAGAAAGAAACTGGGTAGTCCATCAACTCTGGGGAAGGCCCAATTTGGATGGCAAGCATTAAACTGAAGAGCCAGGCAGACACAAATGTCATTGTGGCCAGAAGGGACCATAAGATAAATGGCTGGACTGATGCTTTAAAACAGGCTGAATCCAGTAATCCACATTTTAATAAAGCTAACCTTACGAAGAAGTACTAAAATGCTGGACACCAAACACCTCCAGATATGGCAGATTGATCCACAGAGGTCAAGCACCTTCTCTGTGCAAGATATTAAGTGTTTTAAATAAATTTATTAGCTTTGACTTCTCCTTCCTTATTTCTCCCTCCCCTAGTAGGCATTCAGCATCTCGGATTTTCTGGCCATGAATATACTCAAAGTTACCTCTGCAACATCTCATAAAAGGCTTAAAACAATCATTGGCTAAGCTCCATAGACATTCACCTTGGATTTCAGGTTTTGTGGATTTTCCAACACATTTCTCATAGCAGAATCGGCCATGCCATATACAAGAGTCAAAAATAAGCTTTCCTACACCCATTTATTTCCCTGTGTCATCACATGACAAGGACATGCTGAACAGAGCCCATGCAGTGGCCACTAAATTCTTCTCTCTCTCTCTGGCAGCACAGCTTACATTCCTCACTCCTAAGCTCTGCATATGTGTGAATCTTCTTCAAAGCTCAGGCAACTCAAGCCATTCTGTATGAGTAAGAAATGATTAATTAGTGTCAGAGCTTGAAATTATCCCCATGGAGATGCAACAAGGAAAACCCAATTATTTTTTTTTTTACAATTTCCTGATGGTAGCTTCTGCAATACAACTCTTTTGTGCATTTTAAACAATTTAGTGGTATTTTACTGCTAGTGCTATTTGTGTGTGTGTTGTAACATACTGCAAGAAATCACTTGATCAATACAATTTGTACATAAAGAATATCTGACATAGCCTGCTTTCCTGCAAATTGTGCTAATAAACTTTAAAATTTTGTCCTTACATGAAGTTAATCCTCATTACATTTTTCAATCATTTTACTTAGAATTGACAGCAGGATGCCCAAATTAATGCTATCTGCATCAGCCATTCATCTTAACCAAATATTGGTGCTATGAGCTTTTGAACATTACCTTAAATCTGCAAGTATAGAATATGTTTATATGGCAAATAGAGCAACATATTCTACCCTATCTTTCCTGTGGTTTCATGGGAAGACAAGACCTGCTCCTGCCAAAGGTCAAACTTCCTGTTAGAAAATAGCAACCCCCTGAAGCATGAAATTAACACAAACACACTGAAAAATAAGTGGGATACAATCTCTTTCAAAGCCCACACAGTACCTGGTGCCCTAGATCTCTAAGAGCTTGCTACACTACCTTCATGTTCAGTCACCAAGGTCTTTCTTACTGGGTCCCAAAAATCTCTTCTGCAGAAAGTGCCTCCTTTTCTAGATAGTGCTACCTGAGAACAATTTCATTTACTCACCATCACTACAGACTTCAGGTGTGTTTATGATTATGTTGTGCCAGCATTTCGCTCTTGAGAATCCCTCCTAAAACCTGCAACCCAAATCTGTTCGAGAATGAATGTCCAACCAAATACAGAACCCCAACTCCAGAAATGTCTGACATAGGTTATGCATTACAGAAAAACCCCAACACAAAATGAACCCATCATGAGGCTTGTTAACAAGATTCCACCAAGTTCTTCTCAAGTTTGCTTGTGCCAACAGCTGTGTTAATTTGTTGTTCATTACTGCTCCCCAATTCCATAGTCAGATTTTAGCAATGCACTTCAAAGTTGGATAATAACAACAAAAGATAAGCAGAGTAAGAGTTCACTGTGGGGTATACCACAAAACAAAAAGTATACCTGTGATGAATATTACCATGGAAATTGAATTTCCTTATCTCTCCAGGCTTATACACATCTGGGGCAATTCTATGATTCTTAAACCGATTCTGTTTCTTATTCATCATAGATAATACACCAGGGAATTGTGCCCAATTAAGAAGCACAAATGTTTGCTCAATGTCTACTGCTAACATCTAAATTCTAATACTACTTTATAGCAGGAAACTTGAAAAACACTTTAGAGCCATTTGAGATCTTACACTTATTATGATACAACTAACATATTGCCACTGAAGTTGATCTGGAAACAGACTTTCCAAGTGAAACAGAGTATAAGGGATAATTAGGAAATGCATAGGTAACATTTCCTGTCTAGGTTTTCAGAGAGCGTCTGTTCTCAATTATGAATTTTTAAAGTGGGAAATCAAACTGAACATGAAAGTAATCGCTAGCTGCAGAAAAAAAAAATTGTAGGAAGGAAGCACTCAGTTCAGAGTCGTAAGCACTTAGCAGTAAAGTTACTGGCTTCAACTTTACTTTCTGAAAATTACGTGGACCTGAAGATACTTTTTTTAATCTTCAAGTTCTCTTGGCTCCAATCAGCATCTGCCCAAATACTTCATTGCACACTAACAGGACAAGGCTTTAAATGAAGGGGGCTTTTCTCTGTGTTGCACTCAGACTGCATTTCATACCCCCTAAACCATAAAGGAGCTAAGTATGGAACAGGGAACATGTGCTGCTATAAGAGGTAACACAGCCAGCCTAACCAGGAATGACTATGGAGAGAGCTCACCAGATACTTCTTTCGCATTCTCATGGTGAAAGACATGACACAGAAACCAAAATAAGGTCTTTGGGGGGAAAAAAATTAAATAGCCACTTAACTCTTCACCTCTTCCTACTACCCACGGGCAATACCCATGCTTTTAAATGCCGCATTGAAGAAGAAGAAATTATGATGAGAAGAAACAGTAGCATGATAACGTCGGAAAAAAAACAGTAGATCTTCAGGAACTGCATCACTGACTTCAGTGGGAAAGCATCAAATTCTTTTGCAATAGTGTCTTTACATTACCTGAGTAAAAGCAACATTCACAAAACTTATCACATAATTTATCATTTACTACCACCCAAACACTTCCAGACTGAAACTGCCATAGCAGCCCTAATCATTCCATAATGCATGACAAGTGTTTTGTTGCTGTTTTTTACAGGCACAAGAGAGATAATTTGTAAAAAGCCACTTAACCATCTAAGGACATCACTATATTGAGGCTTGTTTACTGGGCAAGCACATACAGCCTTGAGAAGAGTTAATTTAACTTGTAGCTGCACACGCACTCGCACTGCGAACGAGTAAACGCTGAATGGTCTATAAATACCTTTACCACCACGGATTTGGTTTCTTTCCAGGACCTTAACCAAAAAAAAAAAAAAAAAAAAAAAAAAAAAAAAAAAAAAAAAAAAAAGCAGCACCTGAAACTTTATCCTCTGGGGGAGCGTTAGAGCTGCTCCCACCTAGAGTTTAACAACCTGCCCCCACTGCCCCCGCACAAGCGGCACAGGCACAGCCCCAGGCAGGGGACGCCGGGGGTCCCGCACGGTGACACTCGTTTGGTGGGACACGGACACGACAGATGCGCGATTCGCCCAGCGGGAGAGCCCCTTCTACGCCGCACAGCAAAAGGAAAAGTTCAGCTAACACAAAAAGTAATTCCGCACAGCACTGCTGAACAGAAGCGCCGGGCGCGGGATGCGCTGGGGCTGCGCAGGGAGCCGCGGGGAGCGCGGAGCGGAGCCTACCCGAGCGGCTGCGGATCACATCGCGGAACTCATCGGCAGCGGGGCCCAGGCTGCCCGGCTCGGCCATAGCCCAGGAACTGCGAGGGAGGCGGGGAGCGAGGGTGGAGGGCCCGGGCCGGGCCAGGTGCGGCGCGGCCCGCCCTGAAATAGCGCTGGGGCGGCTGCGGCCGCCCGCCCCCAGGGGATGGAGAGCAGCGGGCAGCGAGCGAGCCCCGCTCCCCGGGCACCGCCTGCGGCTGAGGGGCGGGCGGGACCGAGCCGCCCTGGCCCTGGCAGCGGCCCAGGGTGCCAACTTTTCAGGGGGAGTATCCAGAAAAATTCAGCCGCACCCTCGCAAGGAGCAGCCCTCGGTGCCCCGGCAGAGGGGTCAGGGCAGCCGCGGTGCCGCCGGAGCTGCCGATGCCCCGCAGCCCTGCCCTGCCCTGCCCGTGCCCCGTAGCCCTGCCCGCTGTGCCCCTCAGCCCAACCCAGCCCTGCCCGCGGTGCCCCGCAGCCCAGCCCGGGCAGTGCCCGTGCGAGCCCTGGAGCGCGGATCCCGCCACGGCCGCGCTGCAGTTTGTCTTCTGCCCCCTCCTCTGTAGCTCATCCTCCGAGGGACGAAGGTCCGGAGCACCTGGTCCAGGGGCACTGCTCCAAAGCCACCGAGTGGCAGCCTATTGGCACCTGCAGGCTGGCCAAATCTCTCCTCCGTTTTCAGGTAAGCGGGACAAAGGAAAACATTTCCTCCTGTGTTTAATACAGGAAAGGTGCATCTTTGTCCCCTCTCACGGCGCTCAAGGAACAAAACGCTTCCCGCTGGCACTGCTTCCTTGCAGCCTTCCATTAAGTTTCAATTTGGATGGCTGCCACCAGCCCACCATTATTCCTTTCCCCTCGATTTTCCCTCCACACCAACTTTCAGGACTTGCCTTTTATGCTGTTTCCCTCATCTCTCCAGGCCTCCAAGAAGATTGCATCACTTCATGGGGAAAGTAACCAGGCACAGGAAATAAATGTTCTTGGATGTATTTAAACACCCGCACTCCGTACAAGAGAAATCCAAGCTCTTAAAAATTACACCTTAAAATACAGACGAGCAGAGAATCACCTTTTTTGCTAGTTTACAGGACAACAGTGTAGTGTGTTTAATACAAATGTAGCCTAGCTGCTTCTCAGCTTTAACACCAATTAATAGATAATTCATAAACATATATAGAGGGGACAGGAAATTAAGGATAAGCTTTAGAAAGGATGTATGCCTTGTATTTGTGTAGATAAATAAGTTGCATCTCTTCATGTGTTCCAGAATATATCAGAAGAAATGTATTCTGTTGAAGATAAACAGAACAGAACTAGGCAAGAAAACCAGGTCAGAGACAGTGAACAATTAAGAGGAAAACTATTTACAGGCAGCAAGGCGTGTGTGGTGGATTCCGAGGAAAGGGGCTTGTCCCCATGGGAAGCAGTGGGACACACCCTCCACAGCGGGCGTCTCGTGGCTGGGTTCTGCCCTCCTGTTGGTCATAAATAGTTTTAAGAGAGTAAGTAGATGAGGAGTATTTTCATAATCTAATAATTCCAAAAGTATTTTTAAGGTTTGTTTGTGATGATCAGTGTTTATTGCTTCAACAAAGCGAGTGGGAAAAGAACGAAGCATTGCCAGCCTTAAATACTAAAAAAAACATTACTCCGAAAACGCATGAAATTGTCCTTGGATTATTCAGGGGAGAGATATCATATTTCTTTGTCCATATTCCCATTTTCAGTTCCCTCTGGTTGCCCCTGCTGTGTGCCAACTCTCACAAACTTCCAGTGATGCAATTTTGGCTCCCACCGCAGGGGCTCTTGCTAGAAAACCTGTCGGAGATCAAATTTCAGGCAGGGTTACACCAGCCAGCGAGGAGAGCCTGTAGTTTCTGCTCCAACATTACCATTCTGTTTAGTACCCTGTTATCGCCCACAGCCACGTTTTTCCCCGGCTATCAGCTAGATTCTCCCAGTCCCACGGCAATCCAGACATTCGGTAATTCGTGTCTGTCTGCCCATGTCTTGGTTTCTAGGCCTCTGCCTCTCCTTTTTCAGCTGACTTGTTTTTTGCATTCTGGTGCCTTGGGGAAGGTGGCAGCTCCCGCACGCCTTCCCCTCCCCCATAACATGCACAGCATTGCAGAATTTAAAATAGGATTCATGCACTTCTCAACAGCTGATCAGAGCCTCCCATACGTTCTGTTCTGTCTTTACAGTGTGGGGAGACAGTATAGCTGCTTCTCTCTTCCTATTCCAGCTCATCTTATGGCTGTTCCTGAGGCCAAAGTGGAGGCAAGATCATTTAACCTCATTTTGGCCAAGTTGTGATCACTGTTCTTCCATAACAGCAATGTAGAAGGAAGGTAATCAGGATAGAGACAAAAATTTCATGACTGACACTTGTCACTCCAGACTGCCTGCGTCTGTAGCCAAAATCTCATTATTGTGATTTGACAACCGGAAGAACACTATCTTATATGAATATATGCTTATATTCAGCATTTAAGAACATATTCTTAAATTATGAATCTGTTCTACTTTGTTTTGGAGACCCAGCAAAACTGTATGCACAACTTCAATCGAGAAATCATAACAGATTTGATTGACTTTATGAGCAGTCATAGTCCCTTAGGGTTCAGTACCTCACATTTTGGTAAAGAGTCACAAAGTAAAAATTCTGCACCCCAGTTCTGCAAACACTACCTACATACATATCTACACACATATATGTATGTTTGCAGCACCACTGTTGGTTGAGGTCAGAGAGTCTCCAGCAAGAATTCCCTGCTTTTCCTGCATTACAATTATTATCATTCTGCTTAAGGGTCTTACTTCCCCACAAACAGGAATCTTGTTTGAGACAGATCTGGACTCCAGGAAGCTAATCTAATCGCAAAACTTTCTGAAGTATTTAAATTCCTGATGTCCAAATCAAGGTAAGACACTAGAGCAACATATATTACATTCTTTTGATAAAGTTATTCCATCATGTTAATCAGTGGGAGAAAAAGGTTTTATATATCTCTTTCCCAGACAAATTATTCTATTCATGAAGAGGGTTTTCTATCGAGGCCCTTAAATATCACAGGAAATGTCTTCATCACGCAACTACCAAATAGTGGTGAGATTGGTTTGTGGCACTGTCTAATCATGTAGAATCCCTGTGTCTAAAATTCTCCCTGATTTCAGCAACAGTACGTGTGTGTTTTAAGCTCAGATGCAGAGGAGAACTCTTAGATCACACTGGTGCAAAACCTGCAGTCAACACACACTGTGAATTTTGAAATGTGTCTCTTCTTTAAACCTCGGTGGAAACTACCATTCCCAAAACTTGGTAACATATTGTATGCTTAAAAGAAGAAGAAAAAACCCACAGAACGAGCAACAAGAGTAATTGGCTGGTTTTGATATTGAGTATTTGACATGTAACTTTTAAAATCATTCACACATACATGCATATGTGTGTATACTCATGTAGAATGTACATGGTTGCTTAGGGATGAAGAGAGTATGGTCAGGATCAATGGTGCTAAACAAGAACTGGCAACTCTTGCTAGTCAATTCTGGTTAGAATTCAGTTAGAAATTACATTTTAGGATGAACAATATATTTTAATGGGTGACAATTATTAAAGAGACAATTTCAGCAAATTATTGACTTAATAATAGACTCAAAAACATGATCAGAGTCTGAGGTTGGATGTTCTGAGTGATAGATTATCTATCCTTAAAGGCACCTGTATGCTTTGATTCCACTTAAATATACTGATCTTTTTTTAGCTGCATGTTTAAAGGCAGACTTGTTGCTAGTCATGTTAAGGCAGCTGCTTATTGTCAACTACAAGCTGAAACAAGCATTTGCTTGTTCAAAATTAGATTTTATCCACAATCTTCATTAATATAAACAATCTAATAAATATTAAAATAAACCAAAAGATTATATGGGTAGATGTCCCAACTTTCAGGTCAGTATAATGACTTTCAGGTCATAATCCTTGTCAAGAAAGGTCTAAAACTTAAGGAAGAAAATTTAACATTTTGGATTAAAATCTTTTTTAAATCATACAAAACCATGCATGCCTTTTCCTGGAGGTCATGTTACATTCTGGCTCTGCCAGGCCATTTGTGATGCATCAGAAATATTTCTATTTGATTAATGTAGGAAAGGGAGCTTTTTGTAAAAGTCTAACAAAACACCATCCTCCCTGACAAAAGTTCTTTATCTTAACCACAGTGAATGACCTATCCTATATTAAAACCAGTTTTCTTGGCTATGTAGAATTTGGATTCTCATATTGTCTTTTAATTATTCTATAAATCAAAATGAATAAACAGTCAGAAAAGTACATAAAAGCTTTCCTTGTGATAATTTATGCTTTAAAATGATGGCTTTGAAGCAAAAAGGAAGTATGGCTGTGCTACAGACTTCATCTGCCCTAACTAATTTATGGCATCTCCCTCAGCTAACAAGAATCACATGGTGTAAATGGAAAATGAGCCTCTACTGGTATTGAAAATAAAGAGGTAATTTATTTCCATCTTTCAGAAGTGCTATTCAAAACTGCATATAGGCTTTTGTCACAGCTGATTAAAAAGCTTGGGTTTCATCTTAGAATTAGTTTTATAATCTGTTGAAGCAAAACTGAAAGTCAGCACTCTAAATACACTGAAAAACCTGAAAGCTTATTTGCTGATAAGTACTTACTAAATTGGTGACCTGCTTACCTCCTAGGAACACAAATAATGGTGAACAGCACAAAATCTTGTCATGGGCTTCCTCATGAGTTTGTGATGGATCATGTTATGCCTTTGTTCTGCTTTTTTTTTTTTTTTTGTTTCTATGATGTTTGTAAAATTGAAGATGTATTAGAAAGATTTACATATAAAGCAGTGCTGTGAAATGTTTACTTAGATTTGATTTTTGGTGTACTTAATTCTGGAGAAAAATGTATGTTGAATGTTTAATAAAAAGGCCTTTAAGTAACTGAAACTGAACAAAAAATAAATGCCAAAAGGAATTATTTATTGCACAATGATGTATCCTGTATTAAAAAGTTACAAAATAACCTCTCAGAGCACTCATAACCATATTTACAAAGGCAATCAGCAGTGCCTCATGCATAGACTTAAGCACTCTGTGAAGTAATGCCTAATTACATTTTCATTGCTATCATTAGGCATCTTTTGGCTTATACTGTCATGTGCAGTAAATGCTTAAATGTTTTGGTCCCTATCCTCAAAGATATTTTGACATCTAGTTCTCATTTTTAATTTATAAAAATTAAGGACCGTTAGGGAACTTTTCCCAAAGCTAAAGTATTTGAAATTTTGTCTCTTGGAAGAGTATTTGAAATTTTGTCTGTGTTGGAAACTTGTAAACAAAACTAGATTGTCACAGTCGTCTAGATCCAACACTCCTGTGCCTATAACGTCAATAAAATAGTCTATGTAGGTTGTTTTTGTTTTTTTAAAGTGTTCTTCACCAACTCTTTATGCTATTTCTATTAGTATCATAGTCCATAACATATAATCTATTATTGACATATCTACTCTTGGACCAAACTGCCC
The DNA here is from genome assembly GCF_009819885.2 of Catharus ustulatus. Lineage (NCBI taxonomy): Eukaryota > Metazoa > Chordata > Aves > Passeriformes > Turdidae > Catharus > Catharus ustulatus. The sequence goes on from NC_046222.1 coordinate 114,994,047, forward strand.
ATCACATCCAAGGAGTGTCAGTCCATGAATGAAGGGGTTTAGTTCCAGAGAGACCTCATCATTACCCAAAATAAAATGTCTCCAAACTCAAGGAAAGTTTTTTTTTCTCCCATATTCTATTCTTCTCAACATCATTGTAGTAGTTATTTAAAATAGAAAACCATACTTTTTTTATTTTATTTTATTTTCTCCTTTCATGTGTGTGTTGTATAGAAAGTTTGCACTTCCTGTAATAAATATTCCTGATTTCCCTAAAAGTTTCTGAAAAAAAGTCTTATATGTTAGTGTGAGCTGTATTTGATCTGAGTTTCTACATGTCCTTCATGGTTTGGCATGTCTGCTGGGGTTACCATTTACAGAGGAAGAGTTAAAGGATAGATCACTATGTGTGTGGCATATGCATGATTATATGCATAGGTTATGGTTTGTTCTTTATGCCTAGAAGAATTATTTTTCTTCAGTCAAAAAACAAAAACAAAAAACAAACAGACAAACAAAAAAACAGGACCAGTTTCACTCTCCAGTTTCCTAGTCTTGCATAGGTGTAAGTTCACTTGTTTAATTTTGGGAATGTGAGTAGAGGTGAAAAAAATATGTAGATAGCAGTCCTGTAGTTGACTTAATAATAAAGTTGGACAACAAATATTTGAACACAAATAAAATTACAAAGTCTTGCTCTGAGTATCATACATCTGAAGCAGAAAATTCAAAGGTGTTCATCAGTGACCCAGCATTGTGTTAAGTAGAGAACCAGTAACTAAATAAATTGGTAAAAGGGTGCAATAAAACAAGCCAGTATTCAAGTACTTCACCTTGCTGGTAAAATAGCACTTAGTTTACTTTTATAAGCACTACTGTCTGAGAAATAAAATGTCATTCTAAAGAGCAAATGTTAAGGAACTTGAGACTTTGGGGCTTAGGAAACTGTTGTTAAAGAAGAAAATCTTTGGAGTGGCATAAAGTTGTTTGTGTAACTTGGATGTGCTGCAGCTTGAGAATGGGGGAAAACACAAGTGTGGTATTTTCTGAAATGGTGAAACCGCTGAGAAGCAGAAAGAGTGGAGAATCTGTACTATTCCAATTGTGAAAATCGTAATTGCCAGCTCAGTTTTGCATGAATTTACAGAGGCCTTTTTAACATGAGGATAATTAGCAAGGCTTTTCAAAGTCCTTTCCCATTCCTGTACAAGTCTAGCACAGCCCAGGAGTAGCTGATTTTTTTTACCAGTATATTGTTGCTCACCTGTCTGTGTGACATCAGCGTGCAGTCACAGCTCAGTTCCAGCCAGTTGTGTTTGCACATTACTGAGCCACGCTGTAATTGGAATTAATGGACTCTCACATTTCCTGTCCCAGGAAATCCAAGGAGCACCATGCACCCCTGCAGGCTGAGTACCTGCCTCTTTCAAGACTAGTCTTGGAGCAAGGCTCCAGTGGGGATTTTTGTCATCAAGTTCTTCTCTCTGGAGAAAATCAGATTTCATATTCCTGGACTGACTGTCAGGGATTATTCACATTCAAACTATTTGCAACAAACTCCTATTTTTGAATGACATTTTGTCAAGGGCTTTTTAATTATTTTGGTCCTTGAGTGTGTCTGCAGATTGACCTGTCAGTTATGAGGCAACTTCTCTGATAAATCATTGTGATTGTAGAGGAATTTCCACCAAAAATGTTTTAGGTAATTGCACTAGATTGAAGGATTAATGACTAAAAAGGATTGGAGAAGGTAGAAAGAAGCATTTGAATCTTTCCTCTCAACAAAAACAAAGGAAAAACACAGTAAGAGGCCATTCTTCTCTTGTGGAATTCTTCAATTACCTGCAGAGTTAAAAGGAAGCTTTTAGTCAGATCTGTTCCTGATTAAAATATATTAGCAAGTCTGAACAACTTATATATTAATTCAACCTTTTTTTTTTCAGGTCTGAATGGCGTTTTACTTTCAAATATTTAAAAGAAGACAACATTGAATTCAAATTCTTATAGTTGAAATATTGAAGGAAACCCAGCTAGAAATGTATCTCTGCAGAGCACTGAGGTGTCTGCCAGCAAACCCAACGTGCAGTCGGGAATCATTTCGTGTATGAATCACTCAGCATGGCCATGGCCCTTTAACACCTCAGGACTAATTTCATACCTTTGGTGTCTATTCTCACACATCTCAGGGCAGCTCCCCTGGGGCTGGGAATTTGGGGACTCCCCATGGGAGAGGCAGGGCAGGGCTGGGTCCAGCTGTGCCAGCCCGGAGCAGCTGGGGGCACTGGGGAGGTGCAGCCTGGGCTCTGGGCACCTGCCTGGCTTTGTGCATGTCTGGGGCTGGGACCTGAGCCACTGGGTGGGCACAGCTCTGTGGCACCCCCGGCTGGGAAGGGCAGGGCTGTGGGGGGATGGAGGCTGCTCCTCCTGCTGGGGTGCTGGAGCAGGGCTGGTGGCCCCAGGGGGTGTCTTGGGGTCCCCAGTTGTCAGCAGGTGGACAGAGGGGGCTAGGCAGGGGCAGGCAGGGCTGGGGGTGTCACACAATGGGGCTGGGTGACAGCACCTGAATGGAGGAGTGTTAAAGGGGTTTTGTATTAGGATGACACGTGGTATTGTAGTCTACAGACAAAGCTGCAGAGAAGAACCAACGTGGTCATCTCCCAGGACGCACCAAAGGACAGGAATCAGCAACACACAACCAGGATTGGCCCATACCCAGCCTTTCCCTTTCCCAAGCTGCTGTGTGGCTGTGGCCTGTCCAGGGAGCAGCTTGTCCGACATGATCTTGGAGCTAGCACCACAAACAAGGATCCCTGTTTTACCAGAAAGCTCAAGTCAAGTAAGGCTGAGCTGCTGCCAGATGCACACACAAGTGCAAGCAGATATTCAAACAAACAGCAATGAGCAGCTTGGGGAATGTGTAACCAATCTTCCCTCAAATATACATCAGTTTGCTTTTCAAATAGAAAGCAAAATAAAATAGCTTATTTCCATTTATTAATTATCCCACTACATTGAGGTAAACACAGAACATGTTCAGGAGGAGTAAGATGATCTCACAATATATATATATATCCTCGTATTCTTCATTCTTGCTATTTATTTTTGTTAGAAATTACAAAATATTCATGGAGCTGGAAATTAAAATTACTCTGAATGTTTTTGCTGTTTTATACAGCAAAGACTGATACTAAACCACCATTGTGCCATGTTAGTTCCTTGCAGGGTCTTGAAGAGCCAGGAAACAATACTAGAAACAACAGTCCCAGGCAAGTATTTTGTAATCAGAATTGTTCCTTAATATACAGATGTTTTTCTGTTTACTCATTAATAAAAGGATTAAAAACAGAAGCATGGATGCTGCATGTGTAACTAGGAAGTGGTGGTATGCAAACATCACTTGGGCACCATCCAGCAGTTTTACTTCCCTCCCAGGATGGCAATGTGGGTATGTTGGACATATTTATCTTTTATGTGTTCTCTCTCTCAGCCTGTCAGCTAAAGCTCATGTTTTTCATCATTATGGCTGTGAAAACAATACTCACCATAGGAATAGTTGATGAAAATAAAGTTAATAATACAAAAACATCACTCTTTCCAGTGTTAATTTACACCATTTAAGTACAGCTGGGCCAAGGAGAACAAAAATCCAGCAGTTTTAGAATGACTGCAAGAGTTCTCATTTCCACTTGAAAATACATTCATTCATTCAGTTCTACAATGTTTTGTTCTTCATCTGATACCCCTTTTGCATCCACTTGTTATATTACAAAAGTTTTATGTATTTCTGGTGAGGAAGAGGCAGCTAGGTTCTCACTCTACAAATGTTTTTATGGATGGAGTCAACATCAGCAAATACAGAATCCAACTGTATTTCCTGGATTAATTAAAGAGTAGAATGGGAAGAATGTCTGAAAAAGAGTGTAAGGCACACTGAGCAAGGCTCACAGTAACTCCATATTTATGAGGTGACTATCTCCCTACTACATCTCTGCTCACTGCCTCCCTGGTTCTGATTGTCCCTAAAATCAGCACTGAGATCAGACAATTGTGTAATTTGATTTGCTTTAGCTTTTTGAGAACAGTGTTCTCAAATAGTTCCATGCTAAAATTCCCACAGTTCATACTTACTACTAATACCCATCCTATACATACACTTAATCTATGTTTATTAGTTGCTTTAAATTAATGGAAGTGCCTAAAACAAGGATATGAAAAAAACCAAATCTTTATAGGATACATCCCAGTGCAATGACAAAACAAAAAAAGAAAGAGACAAACATAGAAAAAATGATAAAAACCCCTACCATGAATCTGCTCATATATTACTGTATTGATTTATTGACATTACAGTTTAAAGTACTTATAAGATTTCATTAGAGTCTAAAATTTTACCCTGAACTGTGCTAAAAAGTGCGATTCTCTTATTTCATGGAATGGAAGATATAAAATGTGTTGGAATGAAAACACTACAGTGGCATTACCAAAGTGTTTTTCTTAGGTACCATTCAGATATATTTTATAGTGACAAACCATTGCAATAAAATATACCAAAATAAACTCTTTAGCAATACCATAACAACATATTTTGACATTATTGGGGTGGAAAGAGAAACTTTCAAATACAAAAGTAAAAAGAAATTGTTGTGAAAGTCATAAGATACTAAAATTTCCTCTGACAAACCATTTTCATTCATAAAAAAACCAGTATTTTTTTCCATAAAATTGTTCTCTTGCCTTTTTTCTCTTGCTTCTTCATTTTGTTTTTTCAATAAGCCCTAAGGACTACTCACTTTTTAAAGAAAAGTAAAGAAATCCTACCCATGGGCCCAAAAGTAATACAGTTTTGTAGTTAATGTCTTTTTCCAAGGAATATAAATAAATGCATACAAATCTCTGTCTCTTTGTGTTCCATTTGCTCATTTTCTGACCCATATTCTCTGACCCCAAGTTTATTCATGACCAAACAAATAGCAGTGACAGATGTCATCCCACAGACTGCTTTATTTGCCGTGTCAGGATGGGCACCAGGCACCTTCCCCTCTGTGGCTCTCTCAAATTATTAAATGCGTGTCCAGGTCCATGAAATGAAAACAACGAGAAATGAAATTAAAATAATGAGAATCAGATATTTCATAGGTCAAATTAGTTCAGTGTAGTCACGTAAAGTTGTAGCCATAGGGGATCTGCCCAAACAGAAGAAAACTGAACAGGTTTTAAAGAGATTCTAAAATCTTTCTACATTTGTTATGCCCTTCCCTTTTCCCCTATAAAAGGAAGGATGAAATCTATCTAGAGCCTGGAAACAAAACCTGCCATAACTGTGTTATTTTAACCAGAACTGTGTTGCATTCTGCTGTTCCTCTGGACAGCCTTTATTCACACAAGTTGCAGCGCTGAGTCGAATGCAACTCCTGCAAGGTGGCTCGTGTTGATGGCTTTGCACAGGCTGTGATGCAGAGCTGGAGGAGGATGGAACCCCCAGCTCTCCAGACATCTTTCTGTACCCACATTGGCCTGGGCACAAGGGAGAGGCTGCTCTGGTGTGAAGTGCTCTGCACAGAGAGTTTGTGTTTGACTGATGTCCAAGCTTTGCCACTGAAGCCTGGGAAAATTGTCCTAATGTGCATAAATGTTTAATTTCAGCTTTGTAACACAAAATAATTTTAATTGAATTATGATAAAAGAGCAAAAAGACAATAATATTAATTTTTGAGAAATTACGTGCATTGGCGATGTTTTTAACATATCAACTCACATTTTTCTTGATTCTAAATCATTTTGCTCAATAGTTGAAATAATTAAGAAAAGACGTATTGTTTCCTGTCCTCTGTGGCAGAATGAGAATCTTTTTTCATTATCAAAATAAGAGCAATGCAAACAAAATTTGTATAAAATGACAGTACTTCAATAATAAGTTTGCCATTTTAAACATAAATTCATCCAGAAGGCAGACATTCTATAAGAGGAAAGTCAATATTTCTCATATGTAGATCTGTTTTAAAACTATCTGTGCTTTTCACAGGCCTGGAACAGTGTCTGCATTTTGTAACCAGATCCTTTAGAGCTGGTGCAGCCCCACAGCACATTGCCCCTTCCCAGCTCTCACAGTGAATTGACTGGAGAACTCACCAGGCAGAATAGTTCAGGTTCTTCTCTGACTTATTTTGTAAATATCTGTCACAGCTGTAATAGGGGAATATAAAATAGAGGCACATTATTTTTATAATACAGCTCTTAATTCTTAATTCTGATTTTTGCTCCAGTCCTGCAGAGAATGTTGAGTAGGTGGAGTCAGCTGGCCAGGTGTAATCAATAGGGATGGAAAGGAAGACAGAGCTGCACTAAAATGCAGCTTTTTAGGTCCTTTGCTATTTTTGGTTGACCTCATTAGAATTTCTGCCTTACTCATTAAGGCTCTGCTTCAGCAAAGCATGTAAGGCCATAGTTACAACAAACACTCATCGGAATGAATAAATTATATTATATTAGATACATGCTTTACTGTTTTCCTGAATGGGTGTTTTAGCACTTTATTTTTCTAATTAAAAGAAAAAAATGTCACAGAGGAAAATGCTGTTAAGTAATACCCCATTATTTTTCACAACTCAATAAACTTAATCTTATCTAGTATGTTAAATAACTTGGAGAAGTTCTTAGCCATCTAGTCAACACACCTTAAAATTTGAGGGTAATGCTTATTACAGATGCATAAAGCCCATTACTAATGAATAAACATTCATTTTACATCACTTACTTTAAATTCATGTAATTCTTTATCCATTGTGCTTGTTCATGTAAGGAATTTAAAGTTTAGCTGATTTAGAATTATCCATTAGAAACAGAAAGGAAGAAAGAGAAGGGGGGGCACACATTTTTTGTGCTGAGTTAATTCAAAAACCACTTGAAGGACTTAATTTCCAGTTTAGAAGAATAGCATTTGCACTGGAATAAACTATGACATGTTTAGTACTGTAGTGGATTTTATAAACAAACTTGTAAGGAAGCAATTAAGTTTTTTTCTGGTGAGATTTATTCTGTAGAATAAATGAAGATCATAATTACTGGGGACAAACAGGAGTATTTTTGCGACTTCCTTTAAGGCTCAGAACTTGCCTATATCAGACAGCTACAGTGTGGTGTTGCTAACCTGAAAAAAAAAAAAGGGACAGAGAGCTTGACTTCAGCTTCTCACAAGTGAAAAATTAATGGTGATGCTAAGAATGTAGGAATGGTCTTGAGTGGCTCAGAAGTTGATGCAGCTTTGCAGCATCCTCCAGCATCCTGTCTCCAGCAATCTCCAATAATCAACTTCTAGATGGGAGTCTTCAGAAACAGAGCAAACACAGCAATCTTACTCCTTACACCAGTCCAACAATCCCTGCCTTGTGAACATGCAAAGGTAGAGTTTAATACTGGTTTTAATATTTCTAAGAAGTCTTTATCTTCCAGCAGTCTAGTCTCACTTTGAAGCTGTCAGCAGCAGTCTTCACAGCTTCCTGTGACAATGTTCTTTGGTTTGTTTGGTCTGCAACTTCAGGGTTCCCATAGTTGTTGAATTATGAGGAACAACCATCAGTTCCCTCTCTACCTTCTCAGTTTCACTCATGATTTTATAGTTCTGTCAAAAGCTCCCTATAGTGTCTCTTCTCTGAGCTGAGGAGTTCTTGTCTGTCTAATCCTTCCTCTGAGAGATGCTCTGTAAATTTTTTTCATCATTATTGCTCTTCTCTGTATTTCTTCTGTTATGTCCTTGCAGTGGCAGGGAGGCAGATTTCCCAGCAATACCCAGGATTCATGTGAGTGAAGTGCCATTATGTTTTTCAGTCTTGTTCTTTATTTTTTTGCAATAACTCATAAACATCCCGTTTTTTTCTGTTGGCTGTTGTTGACTCCTGAACTAACATTTTCATAAGTCCTGTTACTAGACCTCTGAAATCTCTTTCCTCGGATACAATTGATAGTTTAGAACACCTCACTCCAAAGGTAAAATTACTTTTTATATGACTATCATCTTTTTTTTACTTTTTCCACATTTAGTCATTAGCCTACTAAGTTTTAACACACCTGGTAGCTCAGTATTGGGAGTTTATTGGCAGCTGTATTAACAACTTTTTCAGCTCTGAAAGCCCTCTGCACCATCAGTAAACTTTGCTGTTTCACTTTTCAGTCTTTCTCCAGATAATTTTTGTATACCTGTAGCAATACTGGCCCCAGTGGGAAACTATGAGACTCCTACAGTGGTTTACCTGTATTGACAAAACTGACAATATATACCTACCCTTTCTTTCCAATTTTTGAGTATTTATTTGCTCATGAGAGAATCTTGGAAAGAAGTAATAATTTGATTATCTTTGATGGGATGTTGAAAGGTTTTGGAAGCACAAGTATACAATATCAAATAATGATCGATTCTTTAAAGGATGAGCAAGACCAAACTTCTTTCTATAAAATTCATATTGATTTTTCTCAGGGATACCAAATTTATCTATGTGCTTTCTGACTGTCTTCTACATTATATACTCTACTAATTTGTCTGATCACTAGTCCCCAAATCTCCATGGGAACCTTTTCCAAATTTTAATGTAGTGGAGTTTTGATTTTTCTTTTGCTACTCAGGCCGTTTAAAGAAGAAGGTGAGAAACCACTTTTAATTGAATGCTATTTTTAAAATGTTCAAGACCCTTTAGAACTCTGACAACACATTACTCTGATGTTAGCTTTTCCTGCTTTTATCCTATGAGATGGACCCTGCAAATGGTTTTCCATAAAGATTCTATCGTGTTCTCTTCAGGTATGAAATGTGCAAAGAACTGATCTTACTTCACCCAGCTTCTGTCACCAGGAACACTCAAGATACTTCTCAAGAAATAAGTACAATCCCTATTACAGCAAAGGAGAACAAAACTGTGAGGTGAAGGGCTGGCTTTAACAAAGGACTAAATCAGGACCATGTGCATAAATACCTTGGCACCTCTTCAGTGATTTAGCACTAGCAAATTCGATATGAATGTCCCATTACAGTTTAGCATGTCTTGTGTCTGGGTTGATGCACAGCCCCTCAATGGAGGTGGAAACTTTTTCCTGACCCTTTTTTGAGGTCTTTATCATTAGCCTATACTTCCTGATACCTGATCCTCCTTTAAAGGGTCTTTTTACATTAATTAAAAAACAAAATCAGGATTTACTTGGGGCTGCCCCAGATTAAAAAGAATACATGAAAAAGTCCAAGATAGGAGCAATCCTATCAGAAATAGTTACAATTCAAAAACAGTGTATGCATAATTGAGATTTAAATCACCAAATCACAGAACATCCTGAGTTGCAAGGGATCCACAAGGATCACCCAAGTCCAGCTCCTGACCCTGGACAGCCCAAGAACCACATCATCTGCTGTAGAGCATTGTCCAAACACTCCTTGAGCTCTGTCAGGTGCTGTGACCTCTGCTCTGGGGAGCCTGTTCAGTGCCCAACCACCCTCTGGGGGAAGAACCTTTTCCTGATATCCAACCCAAACCTGCCCTGACACAGCTTCAGGCCATTCCCTCAGTGCTGTCACTGTCACACAGAGCAGAGATCAGTGCCTGTCCTTTGTCTGTCCCTCACAAGGAAGTTGTGACTGCACTGAGGTCTGCCCTCAGTCTCCTCCAGGCTGAACAAACCCAGTGCCCTCAGCCCCTCTTCACACAGATTCCCCTCCAGACCCTTCTCCATCCTCACTGCCCTCCTTTGGACACTTTCTAGGAGCTAATGCCTTTCTCATATTGTGGCACCCAAAACTGCACACAGCACTGCAGGTAAGCCTGCACACTTCCCAAATCACAGTAAATGAACAGAGAGATGAGGCAGTTTCAGACAATTTTTAGTTATAAATTCCTGCTGTCTATGCCTTGTGCCCCAGCACTGTTCATGTTTGCATACTAACTAATGAATACACCCCTCATTTAAATTAATGCTCCCTTGTCTGGTATAAACAGGCTGCAGCAATTCTGTAGCTGGCAAGCAAGGAAAAGAGGAGAGGCTAAACAGGATTAGCAGAATATCAAAGCATCCTCTTTAATTACCTGCTACAATATGTTCATTTATTTTCGTCTCCAAGTAACTTTTTTTGCCATTCACACCTGATTGATCACATAAGAACTGGGCTGGGAGATAGGAGAATCTATTAATTATCTTAAAGGTTGTTATAGTGGGTGCTCCTATTAATCAGATTTTTAAGAGGAAAGGTATGAGGTTGTCCATTGCCATTCAGAAAACTAATGCTCAAGGGAAGGACCTAGGCAAGAGCCACTCACACCAGCAGGCCAGCTAATCTAATTGATAATAGTCCTATTAATTTGGAGTTGTATATTAATGGGCTGCAGCACTGGATCATCTTCCTACCATTCTTGTTATATCAAGTCCTTATTCATTTGGAAGGTTAACAAGTGCATAATATTAATAACAAATTCAAATGGAAGGATGTAAATTGGAAAGAGATATTTATTATTACATGTTTACAGGAAAGAAACAAGCATTTTAGTTCCACTATCATTTAACTAAGGCTGCCTATGAGCACCTGAAGAAGTTACATGAATGCAAGATGATTTAGAAGTTGAAATTAATGATTATTATTTACTTCAAAAGTAGGGAAGTAGAAATATGAATCTGATTCTTTTGTAAGCTGCAAAGGAGTACCTGTGAGTGTTGCTAAATCACCACAGTTGCATAGTGCCTTTCTGAACAGTGTCTGGGTCATTGTGAACATCCTGCTCTGACTGTGGCATGGGCAGCAGGATGCAAGCAATTTTCAGGAATGCCAAGTTATTAGTCTCTACAGGCTTAGGCAAGGGACATCTACAGGCTTAGGACATTTTGCACAGCTAACCTCTCTAGAAGTGCTCAGAGCAGAACTTCAGGCACTTAATAAATTCTACAGCTGAAAATTGAAGAGCTCTTGACCCTCTGCTACCCAAGCATTTCTTGCAGATTGCTGTCATGGACCCTGGTGTATAAATTATTCCTGTGTTGCACATCTAACATGGCTCTGTAAGATTTTTTTCTTTGAAGTCATGAGTGATTCCCTACTATGGTTTATATCTAATGTAACATGTTAATAAAAATGTTAAACGAACCAGTTGTATCCAATATATAAAGAGAGAAAGTAAAAATGTACCAATGCTATTCTGTGCTGTTTCATAGAAATGATACCAGTTATGGGTGTGGTCCACAATTTCTTCATTCAGTGTGAGAAAACTTTTCTCCAAGGCAGCTCACATTTGTTTATTTATTTATTTATTTACGTGCTATTTGGCTTTGTGCTTCTGGTATGTTGTGTCCAGAGAAGTTTTTGTCACACATTTTCAAACAGATGGGTGTGATTTGGCACAGCTGGGTTTATCCTACCAGTTACACAGCTTGGAACAATCTTGTCTGGATTAGGGTAAAATGAGTCATAGCTTCCCAAAATCATTTGTCACTGTCGTAAAATTAGAGACAATTGGTCCTGATTGGTAGTTTCTGCTAAAAAAAAAAAAGTGTTTGATTTGAAGGAGCAAGACTGCTGCAGATAAAAACATGAGGGCCCATCTCAGAACTGCTTTATTTGAGAAACTTAGGTCTACATTTTTTTATATGGTAATTTTTTTCTCTACTCACACAAAATGAAAAAGTTCTCTACAGTGATGCTGTAGGATATACTGTGTAACTTATTGAGTGCTAGAGAATAAATATTGAAAAAGAAATAATATGTTTTTACAGTAAAACCAGGATCTGTACAAAGTACCCTCTTTGCCTTCATGAACAAAAGAGTACAGTAAGAAAAAATTGTTGAAGAAAATAAAGAAAAAACAAATATCCTCTGAATTTCTAAATTTACACATATGAGTTGATATACCTTGAGCAGGACTTTCTTGATTCCTCCCTGCTGCTGCTGGGCTCTGTCTGGTGTCAGATTGGTAAATGGAGGGACAGGTGACCAATCTCTGCAGAGACCAAGTCCAGGTGAGCCATGCAGAGCCAGCCCGTCCTTAAGACTCACCAGAGCTAAATTCCAATCCCTGCTGTTTGTTCAGAGGGGTAAGCAGGTCCAGCTGACATCAAGCAGAAAGAAAAAGCTCCTACACAGTTTGCTGTCAAGGTCCTGCTCTTGAGGAGACACCACTTGTAATAAAATTCCTGCTTTTCAGTCCAGAATAATTTTGCTGCACTTTCTTCAATGGAACTTGTTCAGTCTTCCTCCAAATTACAGAATGAATTCTGTACTTCCCTTATGAATTAAGAAAATAATCTTGCCCCCCTGCAAATAAAATAAAATAAAAAAATATTTGGTAATGACACTATGATTTGTCATCAACTTTGCTACCAAATTACAAGTAACACCTTCTAGGGTCCCTGTCATCTACTCCAAAGAGTTTACCCATGTCTTTTCCATGTTTGACCCTAAGAAAGCACAGTGTGACTTCCATACATGTAATTCTGAAATTTTACTCTATAAATACAACACTGATTTCTAGACAGCTCTACTTTGCCCTGCACTGCAGAAAGAGTATCACTGCTGTGCATTGCTCTGTTTTTACACACCAGTAAATTCTTCCTCAGATCATCATGTTTAGTTGTTTTAAAATAGAAACAAACAATGCAACTTAGCATAAGGTGGGTTAGGTAATTCAGCTGAGTGCTGAAATGAAGATTCCTTATTTGAACAAGGAACCTAAAGAAACTGGGATTCCATATTCATGAATCTGTAATTTTTTTTTCCCCATCTATATCGAGTCAGCAGCTGCACATCAAAAGCTGAATCATGTTTACCAAAAGGAAGGAAAGAATCTACTGATATGTTGATACAACAAATCCACATCTTTCCTTTGCTGGCTTGATTAAAAGGGATCAGAGTTTTAAGCCTTTATCTTAAGGTTTTCTGTTAAATAATACTGGTTTAGATCATTCCACTGTATAAAGTGTGATCAAAACTGTGCAAAACCAAAAGACAGATTCTGTGGTTTTCTGAAAGTAGAGGGATTGTTTCCTCCCCCCCACCCATTAACTAGTGTTTTCCATCCTGGATTCCAGGATCTGCATTCATTCATGACCTCATATTCTATGTGAGGCTTGGGGCACTCTTAAAGGAATCTTGGCAGTGGGACAGGGACCTCCCCCAGCAAGCCCCCAGGGTAGCACAGGCCTGGAATTCATTCCCTAATCAGTTCTATTCTGGAGCTGTATTTTTAATGCCATTTAAACCTCTAGTTATTTATAATGGCCTTGGCCATGTGGCACCTATTAAAAAAAAAAATCCAGCCCTTCATTAAACACGTGACTTTTTTTTCCAGAAAATATTTCAATAATTTACAGTGGAGAAAAAAAGAAATTTGGTACTCTGAAATCCTCATCAAATCACACACCCTTGCTTTCAAACAAATCCCCATTTTCATGCTATACAAGACATGTAAATGAAAACTCTCAGAAATGTTCTTATGTATACACCTCTTGGGGCTGATATGGGCCGTTATTATGATTTATTTGCTATTTGTTGTGCACTGGCAGATGTTTGAGTATTTGCAAACAAGATGGATGATGTTACCATTGTGTGACCTTGCAGCCTACTTAGTAATGAGTTAACACAGGCAAACAGGGACCCCAGAATAATAATGTGCTTGCAGACTTGGGCTACTACTGAGTTATTTGTATTATTGCTTGAAGAGGCATAGATGTTAATTACCCAATTAGTACCAATTAGTAACTCACCTAAAGTGGAGGTGGTGCTGTAAAATTGTCAAAATTTCTCTCAAAATTACTTCCTGGGGCAAGCTTCCACCTGAGAAGAAATTAGCTTTTTCAGTGCTTTTCTAGCAGTAAGTCAAGAAACTACTGCTAAGCTGACTGACATTGTTAACACAATTATACTGTATTTTAACCTATCTTCATTTTTGTCTTTGATTTAGAGAATTTACTTTTTCTGTAGATGGCAAATACAGTTTATCAGAACACAGCTCAGCATTCTTGCTGCTGGAAAGAAAGTAATCACTTCTCCTGCCACAGATCAGTAATGCTTGAGTAAACCAGATTTAAAATTAGTAGAGGTATGAAAGAAGTCCTAGGTGTGGTGGATGATAGGACAAGATATAGATGAAATATTTTCATATGTTTTGTTATTAATTGATCCACTCCTATATTATAGTAGTCTTGTGACTGTAAGGTTTCCGGTATGAACCTAATGCAAAATATCAAAAAGATGCCTAGCAAGTCTATATATAAAGATATAGATATAAATGTATAAAAGAATATTAAACAGTGATTAGCTACTGAAAATATGTTTACTCTGTTTCAAACCTGTTACTTTTCTTTCTAAGCAGTAGTTACCTTGCATTATACACAGAACAATGTAAGGTACAGTTCAAACTTTATTTGCAATAATGTAGCCCACAGGAATTAATGATAGTACCAGTGAGCAATTGAGGTCAAAATGTGATCAATAGATAACAAAACCTCCCACCTTGTGGCACAATAAGCATAATTCTGAAGCACTTTTTTTTCTTTTTATAGTTGACCTTATTTTCTCACATTGTATGCAAGCTGCAGGGATGTGAACAAAACCAGTTATGATTTGGTATTTATTTGATATTTTTTTCTAGTCTTGATATAACTGTATATAAAGTCTTCATAACACATTCCTTAAATTGTTTCTTTCTCCAGGAGACTGATCCTTCAGGTTACCATTTTGATGAAAGAACAGCTCATCAGGAGCCAGGGCACCAAGTTCTATGGAGAAAAGGCCAAGACCCGTTCTGGAAGCTTGAGAATTCATTGCTTGTTTATGCAATAATTGCCTCAATAAAAAATTCATCTCTCAGCATCCTGTGCAGTCAATATCAAATAGATATTTATAGATTCAGGGTTTTTTAGTAGTTTAATCAAATTAAAAAGTGAAAGGTGCTGTTAGATGAAGGCAATGGCATGCATAGCAGAGCACCTTAATACATATAAACTTGTGCATTTCTAGCTAATCAATTACATGGTGCTTTTGCCTTTTATCTCTGACTGTTAACGACTGCCATATTAAATAAAGTCTTAAATAGCTTGCTAGGATGCTCCCTGGTCTGTAGAAGGCAGACTGAGTGTCTGCCAGCTCCTTTGCTATAACATCTTAAGGTCTTTAACTGTCTGAACAGCTGGATGATTGCATATAGCACTGGCACACAGCCACTCTCCCCTCCAAACCCCAATTAAAGCTGCTGTCACAGAGCTAAGAAAGCACAAGCTGCAGTTTTATTTTATGCAACAATCAATGGCAGTCATTTTTTAAGATGATATAGCACTATAGATCTGCATATGGCTCAGCAAACACCCTTCTGTTTGCCAGTGGTTAATGATCTGCCAACAAGCCTCCCCAACGTTTTGCCATTTGATATTATCCACCAGGCAGTTCACACGAATTCTCTTCAGTCTGCATGCAGAAATTTCTTGCAGCAACCCATGTTTGAAATTTCAGCTGCATTTATTGGTTAGAATTGAAAACAGAGACCACGTGGTTATTTTTTTGTTTCTTTGTAGGAAAAGTACAGCTCTTGGAGGGAGAGGCATCTTTGAGGGATGATTCAAGCAGCCCTGTATTAGTGCAGGATGAATAACCCTCTGCCTGTTGACTACAGAAGGAACCTCAATGATTGACTAATCTAGGCACTTGAATTTCAAATTAGAGTAAGGTGGTTTCCACTCTTAATGTACACTTTTGACAGACAGTGATATACAACTGTTATTATAGAGCTGTAAATGGACACACTATTATATAGCATACCACTGTAGTAGGCCTAAATATCACTGAGCTAATCTAAATTTTGGCTAAAAACCCCAAACCAACAATGGTCTTAAGTCCTGTCTCAATCAATAACAGTATTCAAACCACATCTTAATATGATGAACTGTTAATATCTATATATTCCTTCATTTACCTTTATTTTGGTAAGGTTACTTATCTGTTCTTGACACTGCATGAGTCATATTCTAACCCAAGTTAACAAAGTTTTATTTAGCAGAAAAATTGCTACAACCTGCAATACTATTCTTTATGTGTATATATATATATGACTGTGTATGTCTCTGTGCCCAAATCACTTCTTTCAGTGCCTTGTGTTGGCAAACTTTAATATTAAGGACGTTCACATTGATAAATCTGAAGTGTCTTTCTTTTGCCTAAGTAATTAAATCCTTCAAAAGAATCCTATTCAAATAAATCAGAGATTAGTTGTTAGAGAATACATTCTCTTTTCTGAACAAGTAGAAATGACTACTTATTCTTGAAATTTAAAATCCTTCCCACTGCCTTTTGTGGGATCACATACATTCCTCTATGACACACTGCTTATCAGAAGGTCCTGAAAATCTTCAGTTTCACTGCTTTCTAGTAGGGCATGAAAAACTGCTGCAGCATATATAAATTCTGCATTGTGCTGATGTAATGGGCTGCTCTAGCTCAACATAGCCAGGATCAAGCAAGAGGCAGTGGAAGTTCTGCTCCCTAAAGTAACCAGTGTGACATCTCAGCTGATTATGGGATGACAATCCTGGCCTGAGGTAAGAGAGAGTAGGAGCCATTTTGTGAGAATTCCAGTATCCCAGGATAACCTAAAACTACTTCCATAAATTTTGGAAGGGCACAGGACATTAAAAAAAAATTTTAAATTATATATATATTTTATTATGACTCATTGTACTACTTTTTTATTTCTCACAAAGCATTGGGGTAAGCAATAAAACATTTCTGTAAATCCATCCATCTGTGCCTTTTACTTTATGGGCTAAGAATATGGACATTGTTTCTGCTCTGTAATAATTGGTAAGTCTGATTCATTGAATTCTGCTTTTTGACACCCTGGAGAGACCTCACTTTGATGGCCTGCTTCAGGAAAAGTTCCTCTAATGGTTTATAGTGCCAAACTGACCTTTATATTGTGTTTATTTTCCTATCTGTCTGGTATGGTATTAATTCACATCTTTTACACCCTTTATAGCTGTCCATATCTTTTGAGAAAGATACAGTTGCTTGCCTTTGATTTTTTTTATTCTTTTATTGAAAAACATTCTCTATGAATAAAGTAATGATTCAGTCTTTCAAGATTAGTTGTAAATCCTTCCTAGAACAACACATCTTCCTACAATTAACTCTGTGGCTAAACCTCCCCCTAAAAATATTTCAAAGGAATTTTCTTTGCTTTATATGTGATGAGTGACCAACCCTTTGGAAATGAAAAGTTTAACCAAGTTCATGTCATCTGTTTTTGAATATTATAAAATACTTAAGTAATGATAGTGATGAGCAGAAAAGGAACATGAAAACTAAACTTTCAGTGTTTTTCAGTTTTTCAGTGAAACAGTTTGAGTTACCAGTAAGGAAGAGAAAAAGTAACATTTTTCATTCCACAAGGGAGTTTTATCTTTCAAAAAGTCCTGAAATGCTAAGCTGGAATGAAAAAAAAATCCAGTGTTAGAAGATTCCTATGGTAACAAAAGTAAATAAATATTTTGATAACATTAAAAATTTTAACTCACTGCACATTCATTTAATTATATAGTTCTATTTTATTCCATATTATTAGTAAAAATAGAAGTATATTATTACATATAACCAATAAAGGGTCTGATTTATTCCATCAGACAATGACCCTAGCAGATTCAGAGAGATCAATTTCCATGCCAAAACACATTTACTTTGTGTCTGTTTAGCATTCATTCTGCTTCTGTTCAGAACAGCATTTCCCAAACTATTATCTTATTGGATCAAAATCTGCAAGGAAATTCCACAAGAGCAACCTTCAGGATGGATTCCTTCTGCTCTTGTTTTCATTGACTCTCAGATCACTGTCATGAGAAACAGGAGGGGTAATTCAGACCTCCACCACCAGGTAAAAATGAGGAGTTGAGGAAAGACAATACAAAAATATTATAGATGTTATTTCAAACCTCAGCAGAGGGACACATTTTGGACAAATGTTTCAAGAGTGGGTGTGGGATGCTGAGCTGGAATGCTTTCTGTTAACCATCTCTAATTTCATTTCCTACCTCGCATTATGATCCAGGAAGTCTGTTCTCCAGCATGAGTCATTTTGTCACATTCCAGATCTGAAATGAATAAAGCTATTAACATTTATAGTATGCTGTAGTTTTGCCATATTTTGCAAATGTCTATTATTTTTCATCTGTTGTCATTGTCAAGAATAACAGCTGACAATGTAAGTATATATGCCCATTACCAGTGTAGAGAAAAATAAAAGTGACGTTAAGTCATTTCATAATAAGAGATCATTCCAGTCTAAGATTTGTTAAAATGTGATTTAATCACAGCAGAGACTCAGAAAGAGTGCTTTATTATGAGTGCTGTGGTGAAGATGACTTGCCTATGTTAACAGAGCCATTCCATAAAGATTTATGAGTGATAATAATTTTATGGGGTCAGAATCTTTTGTGTTAGTTTGATCCAACTCATGGGAAAGCCTACCCCAGGAAGGCACTGTAACTGGTGCAAGGAAAATAGGAACTAAGTTGGCCTAACCTTTCAAAAGAATTTATCTTAGAAAGATTCATTCTTAGAAGTGGGAATCTACATGAAAAGCCAAAATCAAAGTCAATCATTTATGATTAAACTTCCCAAACATATAAATATATATATATTAATATATAAATATATAGATACATATATATTTATATAAAAATAGATAAATATTATATAGATATATAAATATATAAATATATAAATATATAATATATAAATATATTAAAATAAATGCATATTCAATTAGGTAAGTAACAGTAATAATTAACTTCTAACAATATTATCATGATACTATGAATAATATTAGAAAGCTTGGTGCTTTGGAGATATCAGCTCAAGCACACTCCTATATCTGCATGACAGCTCCTGCTGTAAGCCTCCTGCTGCTGCACTAATAAAACCTCAAAACACACCAACCAACCAACAAACCAATCAAAAAACCCTACAGAAAAAAAAAAAAAAAAGAAAAAAAAGAAGAAAAAGATAATTGAACAAAGTACATTTAGTTTTTGTATCAATAGTTTTTTTTATAAAATCCTCATATTTTAGGATTGGAGGCATTCTTATGGCTGCTGGCAAAAATGCTTTAGTTTGGTATATTCATGCCTGTCAACTGTTTCTAATTAATTTTTGAATCTACATAAAGGTAGGGGATTACATCACCATAGTAATGAATATACCTTAACTAGGTCCAATGTCTTTATGCCTTCCAGACAAAAGGGATCATAGACAAATACAGTAATTTCACGACTATAAGGCACACCTTTTTGACTTAAATTTTGATCCAAACCCAGAAGTGCACCTTATAGTCCGGTGCGCCTTATATAATGGACAAAGTTGCGACATTTGCCAACCTGGAAGTGCGAGCCATGAGCCAAGCCGCGAGGGTGGGGCGGGAGTGGGCGGCCGTGGCTGGAAGGAGCCGCATGGGGTGGGTGGGACTAGGCAGCCCCCGGCCAGCAGCAGCCGCACAGAGAGAGAGGGGGAGCGGGCAGCCCTGCGCCACCCCAAGCCACCGGCAGCCCCGAGCCGTGGGCGGTCCTGAGCTACCCCGAGCACGGCGGGGGGGCGGTGGGGCCGATCCAAGCCCGCCCGGCCCCGAGGCGCCCCAAGCCACCTGCAGTCCCAAACCACCCCGAGCTGTGGTGGCCCTGAGCCACCCTGAACCGCAGCAACCCCGAGGTGTGAGCCGTGGCCGCATTGAGCCACCCCGAGGCCCATCTCGCCAGTCAGGGGCGGGCAGGAGTGCCGGGCCCCGTGGATGGGGAGGGCGCTTGGGGCTGCCTTTAAAGGCTACCCCAATCTGTGAAAAATATTTGCAAATTGAGCACCTGCCAGTAAACTCCATGATCGCGGGATTCCGTTACTAATTTGTTACTTTGTTGCGTGCGGCACGGATCTTCGCTGCATAAATAAAGTGCGCCTTATAATCCGGTGAGCCTTATAGTCGTGAAATTACTGTACTTGCACAAATGCACTTCCTGGGCAGTCAAAATGCTCCTTTATGGCAAGCATTCACTTCAAAAGTAGGGCTGACTCAATATGTACATCTTGTTTTAAAAATCACATCACAAAAAGGGGAGTTGTTTGATGTGGTCAAACAGGCCTCTGTTTTTATTCATATAAGGAAATTGCCTAACTATGTGGAACATACTTTAGACTCTCATTTCCATACTTTTGACCATAAGAATACCATTTTATCCAGGAAAATGTCTGTGCCAAGAGAGACTAACATACTTCCAGATGACAAGGGTAAAATGTACCTGATCTACACAAACATTGCACCTTTATCATAAAGATTAAAATGGTCACAGCAAGTATAAGGTAACAGAGCATCTGGAGTGCCCCATTATAAATGAATGTTTCTTAGGACCTGAAAAAGCTAGAACAAGAAAAAAGGAATGGTTGTTGTTTAATGAGTGATTTTGTTTACAGGGTAAAAATATCCTTTATTTTGATATTCTGCTAAGATAGGTATAAAACATTTCTACACTTGCTATTTTTTAGGTATCTCTCTTAGATACTATGATCAATAAATGAATTTTAATAAAATATGGGTAGCTGGATGCTCTGCCTGGAATGGGATAAAATAACTTAAAATTGAATTGCAAAGCTACCAGTGGTAGGTGGAGAAGGGGGCATCATGTTGCTTTTGGTGTTGAATAATGCTGAAACAAGCCTGACTCATCAATCCCAAAATTAAACATCCTCATAGTGAGGTGGAAATCTAATTGACTTGGTAATGTATCCAACAAAGGAGCAAACAAGTGACACTACCAATAACTTATCTAAAGCTGCTGAGCTGACACAGCTGGTCTGGAGACATCTGGCAGTCAATCACTTTATATTACAAAAGCTCAGCCACACTTTTTAATGGCAGGGTTTTCTAACATTGTCTTTTGTGGAATGATGTGGAAATTCCTGCTTTGAGTGAGGATGCCCCTCAAGGTTACTCCTCAACACTGAGTGAAAGAGACTTGCCCAGTGTCATTGGTATCTGTAAGCAACCCCAGTCTCTACTTAATAATTATTATTAATTATTATAATTATATTTTCTAGCTTTGATATAACTGTCTTAATAGAATTGCTTCAATATTGTTTCATAATGCACTACCAGTAATATACCTTATATACTGTGTAGTAAAGAGTTTTGATTAAGGTCTGTTTGTCTAATTATTATCATAATAAACCATTTATATTTCGATAAATATAGCTGGTTTGTCATCCATAATTGAGGGCAGAGTTGTATAGAGGTTCAATTACACCTTCTTAATCCTTTGGACTCTAACAGTTGACAAAATCTGGAGCTGAGACTGGATCCAACTAGACTCTCCTCTGAGGAGTGCAGAAAACAAGGAGGTCTTTTCTGCACTCTGTGACATAGTGGGAGGACTCCCTAAAAAACATTGAAGCTCCCATTCTGCCTGTGAGAATATGTTAACTACAGTAATTTCACAATTATAATTTCACCTAATTATAAGCCGCACTTCCGGGTGTCAGCAACTTTTCGTTCTTTGTCCATATATAAACCCCACCGGATTATAAACCACACTTTCGTTCACAGCAAGGATCCGCGTGCAACTTTCACAAAGTTGCCAATTAGTAGCAGAATCGCGGGATCGTGGGGTTTACTGGCTCGGCTCGGGGCCGTGTGGGCACGGCTTGCTGCTGCCCTGCCGCCAGGACTGGGTGGGCTCCAGCTCAGCTTGGGGCTGCTGCAAGCTCGCACTTCCAGGTTGGCAAATTTCTGAACTCCATTCATATATTGGCCGCACCTGATTCTAAGCCGCACTTCCAGGTTTGGACCAAAATTTTAGTCAAAATGGTGTGGCTTATAATTGTGAAATTACTGTAAATTCCTTCCTACAGCTGTGAGCAGATGTTAACTGCACACCTTTCCTCACTGAACTTTGTGGAGCCAGAGTCAGTAACTTCAGCTGACAGAGGATGGTTGGTGCTGGTGTTCTGCCACTCCATATTGTGCCTGGTAGTCAGTCACAGTGTCCTGAAAGCTGCAAATAAAGCCACAGGTCACAGCAGCTGCCCTGACCATGAGGGGATGTGCCTGGTCTCACCCCTATGGATGTCATGAATAACCTCATCATCCAAACTAACAGGGTGGGGGTCTTTCCCTCACTGCCTGCTTTACTTAGCTGGTCTATTTGTTCCCAGAAGTGTATATAAGCAGGGGGTTAATAAGATAGATTAATCTCTCACTGTCCTTACACTACTGCTATCAAACTGTAAGTAGTCCTAACTACTTTATTTCTTAGGCAGTCCTCTGAGGTCTGCTAGACAGAAAACTTCACAAAATGCAATGCTAACAAGATGGATTGAATCCCTCCTGGGGATCTTTGTGATCTGTCAAAATTCAGTAAATGCAGATGATGAATGCTAAATACAAACCTAAAAAAGGTTTGAAGAAGGAAAAAGTGGTATATTTATTTAGCAAAGATAGAAATGTTAATGAATTTTGCTGCATGGAAGCATTATCTACCATGGGTGGTTAGGGCTCAGGCTAGCACAACTAAAAGTGATAAATGAGATACAGCTACAAAATAATTGTTGGGTTATGAGTGTCCCTAGAATCCTTGTATGGGTTTGACAATTTTGAATCTATCTCAATTTCTTACTAAATAATGTATATACATGAGAGAGAGAGCATAAATCCACACCAAAGTCTTTGAATAAAAGCTATTCTTGTTCTCTGGGACAATTAACTCACTGCTTTCATGGAAGCTGTAACTTAAACTCTACCATGACTGTTTCATTCAGACACAACTTTTCTTAATCAATCTAAACCTCAGATTTTTCTGTAGAGGTAGGGTACAGTTTAGGTACCTTGATAATCTTTCAGTCAAAGTATCAAAAACTATTTTCCTTATAAGACCACAAGTGGATTTTTATTGCTACCACTCCCATATCTACTGCTACCAATCACTGAGTTAACCAAATACTACCAAATACCAGCTGGGTTTTACTAGATAGAATAGGGGAGTTGTAGAGATGTGGCAGGGCTGTGTTAGTTGTTTTATGCCAATTAGTACTGTAACCATTGAATATTCATTAGATAGGTCTGCTAATATTGCTAGACTTTTGAAATCTGTTTTTTCTTTAAATGAGCTATTGGAAGCATCCTAGCTTTTATTTTTAAAAAACCTGAAATAATTATCCCCTTTCCTAACACTTTCTGACATTAATGAGGTGGTGGTATTTTAGCTTTTATGTGGATTTGACAAAGAAAATTGAAATGCATCTTTCAACTCATGAGAGAATCTGGTCATTGATAACGATATTATTTGTCTATTTTAAATATAAAGCTGTGGCTTTTTTTCTAGTGCAGTCTGGTCTAGTTTTGAAATAGTGTACCTTTTGATGTGCTCTCTTAAAAGTGCTTTTTAGTACTGCTAGAGCTGGAGAACCCCTCATCCCTCAGGTATTGATCTGGCAGGAAGCATAATGCCTGCTAATACCACCTGTGAAACTATGGTTTATGATTTTTATATCTGTTTTACTTAACATGCTACAGCAGGAGAAGGATCCCAGTCAAGCTGAAAGACTGCATTACTGGTGAATATGAGCTGGAGAGCCAAGACAGCCTGGATCTCTTGACAAACATGATGCTGTTTCCTGGCTTTGAGATCCAATGGGAAATTCAGAGACATGGCATGAGTAGAAGGCTTTCTAAGATTCAAATGTGTGTGTCTTGTCCTGCAGAGAGTGAACTCATTTGTAGTAAATGAAAGCCCATTGGCAGAGAAATGACATTACAGTCTGTTTGCTGTGGAGTGCCATCTTGGCAAATAAAACCCCTCCACAGGATAGTCTCCTCCTAAGCCAACCCCATCACAGAATTCAGCTACTTACTCATCTCTCCCAATTACTAATTTTCAAGATTAAGACTTGCATTTTTAGTGACAGCAGTCATGCCTTATATGAAGCTTTTTGCACTGACATCTCTAGCCTCAATCCATTATGTGAATCGAGTCAAATTTATTAATTCTTTGTTATTTAACAGCTGTGCTATGGTTCTCAAGCTCCTTCAAGTGAAGCCACATTCATTTGTCAAAAATGGGACTGAGTAAATTAAAATAGAAAATGCAAATAGTTAACAGCTGAGACCAGAAAAACCTCAGTCTTTCCTGTGCCCTTCTCATGATGTGAACCATAGCCGTGTTTTGTTAAACTAAAAAACTGCTTCAACTTCATCTTTCTGTCTCCATGACCTAGAGACAATGAGAGTCAGCATCTTGACATTTCCATATTTAAAATTCTTAGCACATACTGGAAACAAACATTTTTCCTCCCTGGTTAGTGAACAATGGGACAGAAATTCAGAGCCTGAGCATTATGAGTAACAAAAAAAAGAGAAATGTATTTTTTAAAAATACTAGGAAAACAGAATGCATTTTCTGTACATTTTGTGGTTGAATTTTGATCCAGTTTATCCAATCCTCTAAATAAATACATTGCTTTGGATCATTATCCACTTGGGAGAATGCCATAAAAATGTACCACTAGTTGACTTACAGAAAGGAAAATATTACAAATTATAAATTGAGCACAGCTGGGCAATATCCTAGTGGGAGCAATTATTTTGGCATTATAAAATGCAGGAGATTACAAACCCTGAAATGAAGAAAAGCAATGACCTTTCTTCACCAGAAAAGTCTTGTTCAGTAAGCCTTGCTGAGAGATGGGTGGTAACACAGATTGATATATCATGTTGCAAACACCATAATTAATGTGAATGACACTCTAGACTTCAGGGAATCAGGTAGTGTTAAAGGTGTTTTGTCCTGTAGAAGATGGTAACTCAGATTGGGGCTTTGAATGAATACTTTGCTCCAGGCATCACCTTTATGAGTACAATTTCCTCATCATACAGACTCTCACACACCTCTTTTATGCTTTCAATCACAGCCATCAGAGCCTAGTAATGGTGCCGAGGGGGGTATATCTGTGAACTCAGAATCTGATAATCTGATATCTCCCAATATGCATTTCCTATCTGTAACAAAAACAAAAACCAAAACAAACAACAAACAACCAAACAATTCTATTGTGAATGGTTTTTCTTCTTTATTTTGTAAATTACTGATGAGGATAACAAATAGATAACAAATAGTTCAACAGGTTTATGATGATTTAATGTTACTATTCTAATTAAACTAGTGTTACTAGTCACCATATCAAAGCATGGCTGCATGCAGCACTGTCATCTCCTTTCTGTACTGTGTGCTTCCATTGATTAATAAAGTGTCCCAGATTACCTCCATAGATGTATTTCAAATGCAGTAGAGATGTGAGTACTTGGGCTCTTTGTGTTGCTTCTCATTTTTTTCAATAATCTCTACTGTGACATAGCTTGGATAAGAACTAATTCACTTCTAAGTATATTACACAAAAACGAACATAGATTTATGGAAAGTCTCATGAAAATTCTAGTTAAATACTGGAGACAAAAGCCTTAATCAAGAGGAAATATTACTCTATGGTTCATAGGTATGGAAAAATCTCAAATATCTTGAATCTTAAGCAGTATTTGGTACACAACATACAATCCTGCTAAGACCTGACAGATAATGAATTTGGGCCCTGGGTAATAGTTCAATACATCTGCTTTTTGTCATTGCTTGGAAGGCTAAATGCCAAAATACAGTATCTCTGAATGCTCTTTGGATAGCAATCCTTATCAAATATCACATGTTTGAATACAGGAAATTATTTCCAGGCCAGAAATGCACTGTAAACCAGACATAGATAAAATACTTCTACATCCTCACAGGTGCTTGAAGAGTTAGTCATGATGGGGATGACACTGCTTTGCTGGGGAGTGTGTGTATGTGTGTGAAATAATCCAGTGAAATTAGCCAGCAATCAAGTGTAAGAGTTGTTTTATATCCCCTTTTCTCACCAAATTGTTTTGAAGCAAATGTTCCCGTGGCTCAGGAAGGGTACCAAACATCACCTCTTAGGTAGATGTTACCTGTCCGTTTTCTTCAAACCCATGGTCTGCAGAGCCCAGTAATGAGTCCTGAGATGAAACATGGAGCATGCACTAAGTATATAGAGTATGGAACTGCTGTAAGATTTTAATATTTTAAAATACAAATTCAGTGAGACTGTATGCCACCTTTCTCAGAGTCTTTTGAAAGCTGCTGCTACTAAAGCAGATGTTTTAGTAGACATTTTTGGCTATTTTATGCCTTTAATTCCCACTCTCCCCTTGTCATGTCCTACTTACAGCCAGTTCCCAGGCAGTAGATTGAAGCTGCCAGTAGAAACTGCAAGCAAAGGACTAGGGACGAAAGGGATTTCCTGCATTTCATTCTCAAATAACTAGTAAACATGAATATAAGAAATAAAGGCAAAAGAAATCACTCCATTCTTTAACCCAGGGCAGGGTATTTGATGCTGAAGGGTGGGAAATCCATTACATGGCATGTCTAGACACTTTCAGCCAGTGAGTTTCTCTGTGCAGGATAGACTGAATTCTATATCCAGAGACAGAAGCTTTCACGTTTTGGGTCCTACTTCTTTGCCTTGTGTCCATTAAACCTGTCATAAAAGTGTGTCATGGTTTACCATAACAAAAAGCTTCTCTTGCTGGGACCCTGGCTAGCAACAAGGGTTTTATTGTTATAGCGCTTCCTAAAACATGCAACTCAAATTTACATACAACAATTGAAAGGTATTTCCATTTCCTTCACCCTGGTAGCTTTGGATCAGGCTGTCACAATTAATTGCTAAACAGCAAGAACAGTTATAAATTTGATCTAATGCATTCAAATCAAATCTGCTGTTATCTCAAACCCCTCAGGCCCTGTGGTGTGTACCAAAAAGGTTTAAACCAACTTGTAACTAAGCCCCACACAGCCACTTGCTCACTCTCCCCTGGCGGGAAGGGGGAGAGAATAGGAACTGCAAAAATGAGGAAACTCATGGGAGACTCGCAAGCAAAGGCCAGACATACATGCAAAGAAAAGCAGGAAATTCATTCCCACTTCCCATGGGCAGGCAGGGTTCAGCCATCCCCAGGACAGCCTGGCACCATTAGGTGTAGCCTTGGCTTGGGAAGACAAACTCTCCCCTCCCCTGTAAAGTTTGTAAAGAAGAAACTGGGAATAGGATAGATTTTTTTAAAACCTATTATGAATATAATTTTACTTATTTTTGTAATTCCTGTTGGTACTGCACAGAAGATAGTGCATACATAGAAATACTTTTCTGGGGAACTGCTTCTCTTAGCAAACTCTTCATTGCTGATTAGCCCATTCTATTTTCAGTTCTGTGAACTGAAGGTGAATGTGTGGAAGATACAGAATATGCCTTTTCTCTTTCCAGCTGCAATGTTGCTTCCTAATAACACACAGAGTCCTCTAAATCACCTACAGTAACCCAGCAAGTAACAAAAGCAGTAAATTTCGCACTCATCTAACATTATGCTGTTTCCAGAAATTCTTTACCCTGGAAAGCTGAGCCCAGATGGGATCTAATGGCACAACTGGCTACTGCAGAGCAGCTCTGTGCTGGGTGAAATTGGTTACCATGGTCTGCTCCTGCCAGGCACAGCTGACACAAGGCAATGCTACAGGGAGATGTGACTGAGGGAAGGGAATCCCGGAGTTGTACGTGCATCCCAAAGAGCAGCTGAGTGACCTGAGGTTCAGTTTGTCTGATTGGCAGCTAAGCATCAAGTGCAATATTATCCTAATGCAGTCTTCATTGTTTTCTGAGAGACTTTGCTGGCTTTCAACACAGGGATGTGTCTGCTTGGATCTGAACCACAGTGAGGGAACACGAGCTCCCTTGGGGTAACCATGGGGAGGGTGTTACAGACACAGTGGTAGTATGTGCACACTTCAGTGGGTCAAGTACCAATTTGCTGTTTAACATTAGCTGGGCTCTTTTTCCATTTTTCAACCCAGGCTACTGAATGCAGACCAGGAACCAAATAGAAGGAGCACGCTAGGGAAGGGGGGGGAAAAAAAAGACAGGGAGAGAGAGAGAAATTGGGTTGATAATGATTGTGGAAATGAACCTGAATAGTAGGATACTCAAGTAGCCCATTTTCAATGCTGTCAATGGCAATGAAAGTAAGACCAGAAATGCCAGCAAGGAAAATGAGCAAATGCAAGAAAGAGCTAAAAAGGGAGACAGGCTGAAAGAGCATTTGCCTGAAAGACAGGCAAAAAGAGCTTTATTGTTTGGTAAATTCATTATCTGCTGGGCATGGGTGAGTATCAAAATTACTAATGAAATTGATGAGTTGGCTTTTTTTCAAATACTGAGTTGAGTTGCAATCACCAAGACATTATTACTTTATCTAATGTGAATAAACCATATTCCTTTCCCATTAATTCCACAGAAATCAGCAGGCATCTAAATCAAATAATAAAGAATGGGGATTAAGGGTTTTCACTTAGAGTGCTGGTCACATGTCAGTGCCATTTTGATTGGGGGTTTTTTATAAGTTACATTAGGAAAGAGAACCTATTCTAGATGTCATAGGTTTTCTTGTGTTCTTACTAATTGGACTACAATTCAAACTGGAGAATCCTGGTCACAAAACTCACTGAATATATGCACTTTTCTGTACATATGGCTTATGGAAGCTCTTAGAGAAATCAAGCAGTTGTGCAGAAGACCTGAAAGATTTATGCAGAAATATTCTGCTCATTGGAACTCTTTTTTAAAAAATAAAAACTTTTGAGGGTATATAGCACAGGATAATGGACTAAAAACTAGGGGTAAAAAAGACTGCCAGCAAATCCATGCTAATAACAGGAGAGAGGGAAAGAAAGCATATGTATTTTCTTGCCGTCCTGAATTAGTCATATTAAAGTTACCATTACAAAAATCACTCTAATGGAACCTGTTTATACATCCTCCTGGTTTACCTCTCTGGGACTTGTTCTGTGTTTTCATTTTGTATTTGTACAGGGCTCACAAATTGGAGAAATTCTGAGTGGGGCCTCCTAGAGGATAGTGCAAAATGGAATGAAAATTATTGGTGATGATAATGGATAATGAATAATGAATAATAATAGTAGTAATCTTAAATATCAGAACACTAAGTGAAATAACCTGGTTTCATTGAAAAAGTACAGCAGACTCATTTCTTTTAGACATGATTTTCTAGAAGACCATCACTAAAGAACAGTAGGGAAGATCAGGTCAGACTATATCATATGAGCAACTCTCCCCATTTATCATCCTAGAAACTTCCAAGTGAAAAAAAACCCCCGCTAACCAAAACAAAACCTAGCAACACAGTTGAAATATCCCTGACATAAACATGGTGCATGTAATCATATGCAAATTATTTCTACAACCATGTCTATACCATTTTATGCAATCAGTTTTGTGACCAGTTTTCAAGATGTCCTGAGGGTGTTTTCCTAAATAGAATCTAGTGACAGAGATCCCTTAATTAGCAAAAGCTGGAATAGCTAAACTTATTTAAAGAGTGCAACGTCATGCTAAAGACCTTGCTTGCAAACTACATCGAAAGATTCCAATCCAGTAACTGCAGAACAGGTAATTTTATAAGTAAAAAGCCCTGTAAAATCCAATATCTGAGACTGTTAAAATGTTATCTACTAAGAGACAATGAAGCTATAATCAGGTGACACTATCTGAGGAATCAGGGTCTTCAGATCTTTATAGAGTAAATACAGACAGAATCGGCCCTAGGTTGTTTCAGGGGCTAAGCTAAAATCAATTTTCAAGTAAAAGCTATTGTTTATTTTCTGTGTGTCAGGCTTCTGATCTCTGTTAGTAGATAAATCCTTTGGTCAGCAGCACTGGCCTGTGCATCACAGAAACACATTAACAGTAAATAGGACCTTCCAGCTCTTCAATCTGGGCAGCAGGGGAGACTGAGATATATAGTACCTAAAGACAGACAAAAAATTAAGGAAAGAGAGATGGCTGATCCTTCTTATGACTAATGCTTTACAGCTCCTATTTCATTTTTCTACTTGACCTGTGATCTCTTTTTTCAAGTTTCTATCTCTTGACCAAATAAAACCATAATTCAGAAATTGTATGAATGACAGTATCTTAATTTTAGTTACATAAAAGGTCACTTATATATCTAAAATCAGTTAAAATGGATTTTAAAATTCTATTTCATTTAATGAAGTCCTAGACCATATTTAAAATCCATTTAACTGTCTCACCAGATTAATATGTATTTACAGTGTGTGAATGATCCAGTGAAATCTCCTTATAAAGACTCACTTTTCTTGCTTTTGAACTAATTTTTGTTGCTTTCAAATTTTGTTACTTTTTGGAACTTTCATTTTATTCACCATGATGCATGAATATCCTAATTGCTCTTAAGTGTGAAAACTGATCATGCAGTTTCACTTTTTTTTCTTGGCAACGTTGTTGTCTATTTTCCTGTCCTTTCTCCACTTTCTTCTGAGGGCCAGAAAACCAGTCAGACTTCAAAACATGTTGTGAAAATTGGCAGGAAAATAAGAAATTCCAGATCAAAGACTAGCACACTCAAAGTTAAATATAGTTCCAAGCAGAGCAGAAGGCAGTAAGTTCCAACATCTCTGCTGATGTGGTCACTGCAGTAGAACTGCCCTTCCCAGTCATGTGAATTCAAAAGACTCATGTTTGATTTTGAAACAAATTTCAGGGTTTTAATTACTGCAGATATTCCTGGCACCTTCCAGCATTATCATTAGGGCATGAATACTTTTCTTTCATGCTGAAATCTAGCATAAATGTATTAGACTGAGCCATGAGCCACATATTTCATTTACTCTCCAGTATTTGTTGTAGTCATGCAGGCTTGAGCAGGGGCAGACTATCAAAATATTAACTCTTTCTACTCCTCTTATTTTTGAATACAGAAGACTCAGAATTTCTTCTGATTTTTCCTACTTGCAACCCCTTTTATTGTGTCTTTCTTTTCAGCAGTTCCTTCAGTGAAAAGGGCAGTTCCATGAGCATCACATTTTTGTGTGCCTGGTTTCCCAAGGCATTCTGTGTTTGAAACCTGCTTAGTAGCCCATACTGCTGGTTTTTCATTTGTCACTGTTGACACTGATATGTGTCCTCTCCTCTGCCTGGGCACATATTCTCACAAAGCTTCTAAATCTTAATATAGCAGACACTCACATCAGGTAGGAACTGGCTGATACATCCAACAGAGCTAAGAAAGAGATAGTGTAAGTGGAATATACATTAGAAAATACAAATGTGCATTGTCCTCAAGTCTAGATTGCTCTCATTTTTCATGTACCAAAGATAAAAATAGCCAGAATGTACCCTTTACTGAAGAAATTATGCATACTGCCTTGCCTCACTTGTGCACTACCAATCCTGTTTCATTTTTTACCCCTTCACTTGGGTCCTCCAGATCTTACCACCAAAGGCCCTCCATGAGGAAGCAGCAGGGGTTCAAGCTCAGATCCTGTGCCTACCTTGTGTTAACAGCCAGCTAGACAGCCTGGTTGCTGACAAATCGATTAATCTTTGAAAAGGCAGTGGGCAATCTTAGCTTGGAGCCATTATGTTATTCTTAGAGTAGTTTCCTAACAGACACAGACCACAGCCTTTCCACTCCCCGCTACTGGCCTGCATAGTCCATCTCCAGAGCAGAGGTGCAGGAATCCAGCTCTCAGTAGATTGTGTTAATCAACTGCTATGAACATAGAGCCGGATGGATTTCACTCCCATGCTTACAAGGTTTCCCCCTGCTGTGCTCTGATTGCTTCAGTTTTTGGCATAACTCAGCACAACCTGCCAGATGGCTTAGTCACAAAGGGAATTCTCTTTCAGATAGCTTCTGGAATTTTCCCAATGATGACCTCTTCTTGTTCTGGATATTTCTGGGCCCTTCCAGCTCACCTCCTTTAAATGCAAAAAATACCACTGCTAATGCTTCATTCATCCTCTCCCCCCGCCGCAAAATTCCCCAAAATGCAACATTTTACAGCATTCAGGTTATATAAGTAAATAGCACAGTTGTCTCTTTTACAGTCGGTCGCTAGGAGTGACTGTGGTTACCCACAACATCAAAACATTAAAAAAAAAATCATGTAATTTGCACTGAATTCCATGTAAAGTCATGCACATTAATGCAGAGTTATGTATGTTAACAACTGGGGGCTGAGAAAATTTTGTTTACCCCTAAATCTGTTTCTTCTGAAATAATGAAACCATTTTTCCTAGCAAACTTTAATAAATACTTTGACTTCTACAGAATGTGGGTCTGCTTTTCCTTAGAACTCATCTCCCTGTCAAGACTCTTTTACATTTACTTCTCTTTGAAAATTCCCAGTGTTCTTTATGTTTTGTAGATGTTCTTTGATGATTGAAAAGGGACATCTCTGGTTTCTTGTGAGTAGTTTCTTGGGCCACAGGGAATATTAACTTTGTACACTGCTGTCTATTTGGAAAGCCCTTCTCTTACAGTTGTTGTGCAATTTAGGTTTCAGTCTCAAAATAAGGATTTTGGAAGTTTGGGGGTTTTTTTGCTTCTTTCTTATGTAATTGTTTAGGGCAGTTTCTGTGTGCTGATATAAATCACAACTCTATTGTTTGTTTTGAAAAGCCTTTTGTCTGAACATTATTTCTCTGGTATTCCCAAACTTTCCTGTTTCTTGTGTTTCCATTCAAAGTTGCACTCCTTTTTTAAACTATAGAAACTAAATCAGGCTGCACATAAACTTTGGAAAAAAAACTCAAAACAATTTCTTCTGCTGGTTCTTCTGGCCCATCATGAAGTATAAGAAGTTTCCTTTTCTGCTGGAAGACAAAGAATACCAGATTTAGTTTTTGGATGTGAGAATAAGTCATCTGAATGTGATAATCTGATGTTGTGACCACACTGAGCAACATCACAACTAGTAAAGACATTAAGACCTAAATAGGACCTAAAAAAATGTCTAAAAGACAGACTTGGAGTTCACTTCTTCTTTGATAAGCTGTAAATGTGATAGATCCAAATAAATTCTTGTAAAATTTCTAATTTGTCAATGGATATCTTCCATTTTCTCTTTCAAATTGCTCCTTTGCAATACATCTCATTGGTCTTTCGTAAATTCACATACGATTTTGTTAGGTACTTATTCTTTCTAGAAGAGATACATCATTAAATGATTGAGAGATGAGAAGGATTGAAAAGTTAATTAACACTTAGATTAAAGCTCTGCAGATCAACAGCACTGTCTGAAATGTCTCCATTTTAAGCAATAACAATAATAATAATAATTTCTCTCTAACCACACATCTAGCAACAAAAAATTGGAGTGGAAATTACTCTTTCAAGAAAAGCAGTAATAATAATATCTGCCAGTCATAAATGAGGTTTAAGCTCACAAAATCAGAATGAGTTCTTAATCTTTAACTGTTACGAGGCTACTATGAGATTTCCTATAACATTAATAATATACATTAATTATTTTCTTTTTTGCATTATCAAATCATCCCTCTACCTAATGGAACTCACCTTTCCAAAGCAAACACTTATTCCCCTTACTAAAAGGAAAATGAACACCAATCCCCAAACTGAAAATTAGACTTCAGGGATTGCAAAGGATGCCTTTGGATATTCCATTTGCAAACAGTTTCTTCTTTGTCACCATTTTCCTGCCAAGGGCAGTAGTAGATATCATGGCAAAGACTTTTAAATATAGACTGGTTTTACCTGCATGCTGCTGGGTCTGATTCACCCCTGTTCCATCTGTTGGGAACTTCAACTTCCATCCATTGGGCCTTGTTTCAAATTCATGGCTGGAGCACTCTCTGGAAGTGCTCCACAAGTCCTGTGAGGCTTTCTTTGCTTCAGGGATTCCACTGGGAACACAAACATTTTGCTCAAGGAGCCAGGGATGGTGTCAGTGGAGTAAAAGATAATATTTTCTCCTTTCTTACAGATACAGAACTACTTGAAAAGGTCTGATTCATCCCTGGAATAGAATCACAGAATCAGAGAATGGTTTGGGTTGGAAGGAGCTTGAAAGAGTTCCAGTTCCAACCCTTCTGCCATGGTCAGGGACAGCTTTCACTAGATCAGGTTGCTCAAAACCCCAGCCAAGCTGTGCTGAATCCCTCCAGGGATGGGGTACCCACTACTTCTTTGGGCAACCAGTTCCAGTATTTCACTACCCTCACAGTCAAGAATTTTTTCCTGGAATTCAGTTTAAAATATTCTCTTCTGGTTTACAGTTATTCCCCCTTGTCCTATCACCAGCTTCCCCTATAAAATATCCCTCCCTGTCTCTCTTGTAGCCCTCTTAAGTGCTGGAAAAGACTCTGAATTCCCCCCCAGAGCCTTCTCTTCTCCAGGCTGATCAGCTCCAGCTCTCTAGGCTGTCCCCATAAGAGAGGTATTTCAGCCCTCTGATAATTTTTGCACTCCCCTGGACCCACTTAAATAAGTCCTCCTGGCTTTATTGCAATTTTCAGCCTGTATATCAGGCTTCAAAACAAAAACCAACAAATTTTTGATTTAAGTATCTAAGACAGCAAAAAAAAAAAAAAAGAAAAAAAGAAAAAAAGAAAGAAAAGAAACAAAACCTATCCACTCAATTCAGAATTAAATTCTCGAGACTCTTCAATTCAGAAATATTTTTTAAATTTTCTAGAATAAATGAGAACAGATGAGAAAAGTAAATATGCACAGAAAAAACACAGTTAGGAAAATATTGGGGAGAAAGTGTAACCGAATAATTTATTGTTCTTTGTACCTGAAATGTGCATTGTGAAGACAGGTTCACTTGTCCATATAAACAACTGTTCTTACTGAGGTACAGGCCATGTCAACAAATACCCAAATACATATGTACACAAAAGTAATTTAAATTAGAAGTATTGATGAAAATACTTTATTCTTCTGTCTGGTTTTAAAAATTCTATTTTTCATCTGTACGGCCTTGTGCCTTTAAATATAGGAAGAAGGGTAGATAAGATTTGGGTTAGGGAAGGGTTTGAATTAAAAAGGGGAACACAAAAATAATTCTGTCTGTATAAGCTTGGAAAACACATTTGCGCCTGATCTAAAGAGACACCAGAGATTAAAATGTGATCCATCCCAAAAGCACAGAAATAAATTATACATATGGCTGCTCTCAATGTGAATATGCATATTCACAGGCACAAAAGAACAGTCATCTGCTAATAAGAGCACTTGTCACCTGCCATTAATCTATCCCAAATGCTTGTACACCCCTATCATGAGGAGTGAAGCTTATCTTGTCAGTCTGGGGGCTAATAGCACATGTGCAGGTTCAGCCCAGGATCAGACATGAACCTGTTCTGCCTGAGTTCCAAGCCAAGCAGAAGCTGGGTGAGCCAGTTTTCTGCAGCCTCAGTTTGGAAGCAAGATGTTCTGCTTCTCAAACTTTACCAGGTACAAAAGTTACCCTTGACTGTTTGAAGGATAGGCAAGGTGACCTCCTGTCCTCAAGAAAAGGCTTGGAAAGTCTGTCAGGTGGCCCAGTCTAGACATGATGCCAACACCTCCTCTTTGGATCTGTCTCCCTGAATCTGATTTGACACAGGAGCCCTCTTTTGAGTTAGTATGCCAAAGTACATTAAAGGTTAGCATCAGCTTTGCCATACATCTTTGATAAGTGCCTGGGATCATGTTTGTTCTTCTAAATGGCTGCACAAAAGCTCTCGATGAGCATGCTGGGCTAATTCATCAATTGCATCCTCCAGTTAGGTCATGACCAACTAGCAAATTAAAAAAGAATGTCTGGTCATTAATAATCCAGTGTCCAACCTTGATTTTATGCTATTATTCTAGTGTGTCAGATATTCCAGCTAATTTCGTTTCATTGTTTAGCCCTCCTCTACACTGGCGTTGCTTTCTTGTTTTGCATCAATAGAATGCTTTTTTCACAAACAGTAATTTTTTTGCCTTCATCAAAATCAAAAGATTAACTATGACCAGGCCCATAGCTGCTGCTTAAAGAATTTCATTAGTGATCAGGTTCCAGACAAAATGTTCTTTTTGGTACAGCCTTCAGTGCACTCTAGGTGTCATTAACACTGTATCAAATGCATTTCTCTCCACAAATTATTGATAACCTGCCCTTGTAACTAATAATAAGCCTTTTCTCCATGATTAGGAAATGCTTATAGATGTGCTGTGTCTGGATGAAACTGTCCCAAGTTTAGAAAATTTATTTACATGCCCAGTAATAAGAGAGGGTGTAGTGGTGGTGTTGGTGTTAATGTTTGGATTATACATAAACAACACCAGGAAAAATTAAAAATAAAATCTTCCATCTGAGAGTGTGTGGAGTAGAACTCGTGCCAAACAGCACTCTAAAAATGGCACTATTCCAGTATTATTTTTACAGTATCTCATACATTTTTTACCTGCACAGTCACAAATTAAACAAGATGAATAAAATTTTTTTGAAAAAAATGAATAAATCAGTGTTTTTCTTTATCCTTTAGTCAGATAAGACATAGCATAGCCTGTCTCCCTGCAAAAATTTATGAATTGTTATTATTGTTCTTACAATGTGTACAAAACAGCCATTGAAAAAATGAGAGGCTTAGTTACAGCAGGAGAAATGGCTACTAAAGTTTCACGTTGTAGATCTGCAATTGTACTTTACCTTTGTATTTCAGGCACTCTAACAGTTTTTTCTTGTGCTTTAATGAAAATCTGAAGTTCAGTCTTTTAGGAAAAAGTAATATATTAATCTATTCTGCCAGCAAGCCTTACTAAAATCTAAATGTGTGTCTCTGTTGAATAGTTGATCTATGAACACAATATTCTACCAGTTCAGGAGAGAAAAGTATCGACTGATCCCCCTGCTCATTGAACTATGTAGCATGTAAATACACGTATTTTGTTCTGGTGAAATCCATCTTAAACCAGCTCCTTGTTTTCCTTATTTTTAATAAATGTAAGCTCCTTTCTCATCCTATTTAATCTTTTCTTCAACACACTTAATCGACCTTTTCTATAAATTGGACATCTTTCACAGTATTTCAGCATTAATTATTATACCTCCTTCTTCCCACTATATATCCAGAAAACAAAACACTATAGAAGAACTCACTATAGCTTTCTAATTAAGA
Source organism: Catharus ustulatus (assembly GCF_009819885.2). NCBI lineage: Eukaryota > Metazoa > Chordata > Aves > Passeriformes > Turdidae > Catharus > Catharus ustulatus. Next base: position 115,031,119 of record NC_046222.1, read on the forward strand.
CTGAATCAAGGATTTAGCTTCATTGTTATGTATGAAAAGACAGTATGCGTGTTGCTGAGCGCAGAATAAATTTTCTGATCATTTGTATGGAAATCCGTTAATTAGTTTATGAGGAAAAAGAATTAAAAATATTGCCTTTAAGAGATTTAACACCTGCTGTACCTCCCTGGCCCACAGCTTTCCTCTCCACCAAGGCCCTGCCCAAGCTGGTCCCAAGCTGAGAGCCCCAGGGCACCCCAGCCCTGTCAGGATTTCCTCTTTCCTCTTCAAAAAAGGTGCAGGTTTTGTTAGTACAAGGTTGGTTTTGATCACCACGTTCTTCAGCCTCTGTGGATGGGTGGGAGCTGCACAAAACCAGCTAATCAATAGTTATCTGGGTGAGGAAAAAACAAATAACTGAGGAAAGTTTTGAAAAAGTGTCTCAAGGTATATACTGCTACACAATATTGACAAAGACCCACTGGGAAGCTGAATCTGCCAATCAAACTAATTGGATTTAGCAGGAAATGATGGATTGAAGATGTATGAAAATAACCATCAGTGTGACTGAAAAATGAAATGCCAAATAAATTTACAATAGCAGCCGTATCTAGTATATCAGCCTCCTGTCTGCCTAACCTGTGGCAGAGAGAATAAATCATAAATTTTGGGCTCTCCTGCCAAGATAGAAACATTAATCACATACAGTCTGCAGGTCCTGCTTTGAATAAATGTAACTTCTGACATAATTTTTGGCAAAACCTGCAAAATTGTGTATGCCAGAATTAGGTTTGAAAGCAATATTTGTTCTTGTCATACAAAGCATATCACATAAAATTATGTTAAAGTGCTCTGTCAATCAAATAACCCATTTTTGTAATATCTCAGAAATTTTTTTCTGCTGCTTCTTTACCATGCTGCTGCATATTTTAATGTGCTCAGAGCAAAGGAATATCTTAGTATCATTATGAAGCTAATTTTATTATAAAATTTTAATTATCAAGTTTAATGTGGCAACCATCACATATTTTTAAGTTGAGTTCCTTGCAGAGATTCATTAGAGCAGCCCTAATTATTACAGACTCTTTTCATTTTCATTAGAAATCTGAAATGAGAGACATAATTGTTTTTTTCAGAGAAAAGCTGTAGTTCAACAAGGTTTGAAGACTTAGTCTAAAACAGGGGTTTTGGTTCATTCTCTTTGTATCCAGGTCAGCAGGCCCTGATTCCTTGGAAGCAGTTTGGGATCAGTATTGTTATTGCAACTCATTTTTCCTGAGTTTAGAGAACAATGTGATTTTCAGAATGGTTTCATTCTTAAGGCTGATCTAGTTTTTGGTTCCTGTTTTTTTTATTTGTTTTTGTTTGTTTGGGTTTTTTTTTTAATCTTTGATTTCTGTACAGCACAAGACAACTTGTAGTGTTTGACTGGATTGAAAACCCAGTGCAAGTAAATAGTTCAAGCAAGAACTACAGATATACATTTGATAGCTTTGGAAGTCCCAGTTTCCATTAAGATAATATTTCTTTTACTTTTCAAGACCTTCTGTATTCCACTGCAAAAGAAACTTCCCAAATGGCTGGCAGAACACTAAGCTCCTCACTGAACTGTCATACCACAAAACGTTTCTGGATAAAAGTGCTCCTTCTTAACACAGCAGTCTTAAAACTGGCTTTCAATGATCTGCTGAGAGCTCATCTTGATTTTCAGCAAAGAAATTTTTTTTTTTAAACTGTAACATACTCATTGGCAACTCAAGGATGAAGAATATTTCTATTAAGTTTTTGAAAAAAATATTACCCTTGATATAATAGTCAGGTAGATATAGTACACATATTGCATTTAAATCATGTTTTATCACAGAAAAATGATTAAGAATCTTCTGCACTGTCGTGTAGTCAAGGTTAGTACTACAGGGATGGGACATAGCTGATGTGTGCTATAACAGTTATACATATAGATTCATACTGCAAATATTGTGCTATGTACAGTACACATCTATAGTATAATATACATGCAGTCTGTATGCACACAGTATATGATGTTTATGGAGTGAATAATTATTGCACATATAGTGAATAATCATTACACATACATTAGTGAGTTATTTCAGCTATTGGAATAGGCTGCCAAGAGAAGTGGTGGAATCCCCATCCCTGGAAGGGTGGGTGTGACTTTGGGGGTATGGCTTAGTGGTGAACATGTTAGTGCTGGGTTAGTGTTTGGACTTGATGATCTCAGAGTTCTTTTAAAACTTGAAAGATTCTATGATTTAGTATCTACACATGATATTTAGTAATGCCTAATACATATACTGGAAGCATTTATGCACATTCTATTTGAATAACCTTTTCTGTTTCCTTCTTTTTCTGAAAGTAGGAAGAGATGGAAACAACCAAATGGAATCAAGGCAAACCAACAGCAAATGCACCTGCTTTAAACCCATACCCACTGTCAGGGACAATCAAGTAACTCCAGTGTGGACTTTTGTGCTTCTATTTAGACTTATAAAGCAACAACTCTGTAAATGGTGGCACTGTGAATGTTACCATACCTTTAGTGAAACACACAGGTTATACTGTGTACTTAGTATTTGAACGTTGTGATTTGTGTAGTCACTATTGATCATATCACCAAAATTATAACAAATTAAATGTGAGAGAGGGGGAAAACATTCACAGCATTGCTCTTGATTTTAGTTCCTTACTGTATCAATCCTCTGGTACTCTGATGGCATCAGAATGGTCAGTTGTGATTGCCTGTGTAAGACCTACACTTCTCTTAATGGATATAAAAGCAACAACAACAGTAATGAATGCTTCAAGAAAATAATTCTAGTCCATAGGCTAGGTTGTCACCCAAATTGCTGCCAGGTCATCTGCTGCTCTGTAAGATGTCAAGATAGTCAAACAGTGACAGCCAAAAAGGATCAGCTATTCTTGCACTTGTCTCTGCTCTTCTTCTCCATATGCTTGAAAGAATTTAAGAACATGTTCTACTCCTCTTGAAATGACTGCATCTAAATTTTTCCTGTCATGCATCAGAATTTTTTCCTCTGCTTGAATGGTCAGATTTTGGAGCTGCAATAAGATCAGAGAGACAGTAAACCACAAGCAAATGTGCTTTATATTTAGTGGGACAGATGGTCTCAATTACCATATCTTGTTTCTTGTGCCCTATATTTTCCACTTACCCTATTAGACCTTTCATAGATTTATAATGAGAAAATTGGATAGATTTAAAATTTTATTTTAAGGATTTTTTTTTTTGAAAGCCTTGGTTTAATAGATGAATTTAAATTATTTTTCTAGGAAGAAAGCCAATATGAGACAAAGGCATTTTCCCCAAAGAGAAATGGAAAATATTGCTGTGTAACAATTCAGTATGTTACTGTGTCGTGGTTTAACCTCAGCTGGCAACTGAGTCACCGGTAGCCACTCACTCATCCTCCCCCAATGGGATGGAAAAAATAATTTAAAGAGTAAAAGGAAAAGCATGGCTTGAAATAAAGACATTTAAACAAGACATTAAGAGTTTAGTAGGCAGAAAAACCAAATCAAACCAGCAAACAAAAAACCCAAAAAAAAACCCCAGAAAAACCCACAAAAACCCCACAAAAACAACAACAAAAAAACGAACCAAACCAAACCAAAACAAAATTACATGCCAGCAAAACAGATCACAGTATTCATTCCCCACTTCCCATGGGCAGGCAGGTGTTCAGCCATCTCCAGGACATCAGGGCTCCATTATGCACAGTGGTGACTTGGGGAGACAAATGTCATAGCTCTGAATATTCCCCCCTTCCTCCTTTCCCCCCCAGCTCTATGTGCTGGTCATGGCCCCATGTGCTCTGGGATATCCCTGTGGAACAGCTCTCCCAGCTTCCCAAGCCTGCTCGCTGCTGGGGTGGGGTGAGAAGCAGAAAAGGCTTTGACTCTGCAGGTCTATACCTAAAACAGCAATAACAAAAATATCTCTGTATTATCAACACATCAGCCCAAATCAAAAACACAGCCCCATAAATTTGTTGTGAAGAAAATTAACTCTCTCCCAACTGAAATCTGTACATGCTGTTATTGAATAAAGCTTAGCCTTGGGTTAAACCAGATTTTCACTCTATAGTCAAATATCTTTAAATTTTGACTTACACCTGAATGGAGCAGTCAGTTCCAGGTAAGAAAACAAATTTTCTCTCTAGACATTTAAAAGTTGTATAGCAATTGAGAAGCTCTAATTGATTATAGAACAGTAACTTCACTAATGGCTTCAGAAAGAGTATTTCCAAGCTTTATATGTGTGTGTTTGTATTCTGTACAGCACTGGTTTTCCAAAAGCATTTTCACTGAGTCTAGCCCACAAAAAATTACATTAGCATTGCATTTATTAGCATTAGATGGTATGCCATTATTATAAGAGGTCAGAATAACAACACCAGAGCATGGAAATGATGCTGGTCCACCCAGGTGGAAATTGAGAAATTGAAACCAGTTGCAATTTGCAAGTGCATCTGTGGTATCACAGTTCTTCCTGTTCTAAATCATTTAACATTGGCTCACTTAGGAAAACAAAACGTCTTGTATGTTCATTTAAATATTGTGATTAATGTGGAACTATAATTTTCAAATAACAAGGAATGTAAAAGGTGATGGGAGTCTACTATTGGAAAAGTTTATGCAAAAATTATTAAATTATTAAGTTATTTGTTTAAAACCAAATCATAGATCCTGACTGTGAATTCTTTTTTAGCCTCATTTATTTTATTTGCTGAAAACTAATGTAATGTCTTGGCTACTACAATTCTTTCTTTTAAATGTAATATATGCAAAATAACTTAAAGCTTGCTCGTTTTTTTCCTAATTGTGGCCAATTTTGTGGCTTATTATCACTTTTTACTTTTGTGGTTTGGCTTTTTAGTCATAAGCAAGGATGCATCTAGCTTCATCAAAGGGAGCAGATAGTTCTACTTGTTAATTTATCAACAGGAAAAATGTACTAGTGGCATGAAAAGGATCTCTTACTGAATAAGTAAGTGTTTCAGAAATTTTTAATTACAGGAACTCACACCAAATAGTCATAAAAATATTTACAAGGTTCTGTTGTTAATAATCACATCTCTTTGGTGGTTTGGTTTTTTGGGTTTTTTAGTCTCATCAGAAATTCCCTATATTTTTTCTTATTTATCTTATTTAGAGTTGAATGCTGCTGTATTTCCCAGTGTGCCAGATGGTTGGAGAAATGAAGATACAATCACCTCACCTGAAATTTACATAAAAATGAATGTAGTGACATAAAATTAAAATCAAAGGAAAAAAAAGTCACAATGACCTTGATGAACATACAAAAAAGAGAGAGATGAGGAAAAAAATCCCAGCAAGTGATGTAAGAGGAACTCTAAAAAGTCTCCTACTGTTTTAGGTATGTGAATTCAATAATTTTTCTATTTTTATTTTCAGCTTTTTGCTGCTTGAGGAGGTATAGAACAGAGCCTGAGATCCAACTATGTGTTTATTCTGTAGATATAACCCTTCAGTTAAAATATTAAGGTATTCTCTTTATTTTCCTTCAATTTGTTATTAAGCTGTGGTTCTGACCTTCCCCAAATTTATTGCAATACAGGTTTCACAGAACTCCTCTTCATTTTGAATTAATTGAGTTAGAATATTTTTGAAGGACACGAGGCACCTACCCGGGGATGTGCTCTATTAGAGTTTAGTAGCATTCAATATTTAATAGCTTCTGCTTTTCAGAAGCTTTCTTCAGAGGATAAATATGAGAGTTCAGGAAATGAAACAGAATATAGAAACTCTCAGTTTCAAGCCACACAGTCAGAAAAATCCTCTAACTATAATTACCAGCAGTCATTATTGCTGAGAATTTGAGAACTCTTCATGAAATGATCCAAGTAATAACTAAAGGCCCGTTCTAAAGTAATACTTATTATTACCACTGTTCTTGCATAATTACACAAAAAAGTATGTCCTGTTGTGTACAACTCAAAGACAATTTTTGAATCTAGAAAACACACTTTGTAGCCAAGTCATTTTTTTTCCTAATTCTTTGCATTTTATTGATGACCAAACACAGCATAGCTGGTCATGTTTCCAGATCGATTGTGTGAATTGAGAGGCCAGAGCTCCTCATGGATCTGATGGGTATCTGCTTGTGGCAGCTAAAAGCTGAACCTAAAGCAGATCTCAGTTTAACAAGTATTTTTCCAAAAGAAAAAATCCCTTCTGTCTTTTACTTCACTATTAGAGGAGCTGCAGAGACATAAACTAAAGGTGGCTTGCTAAAGGTTATGTTGCTTCTGCCGTGGTGTATTTTGCACATGAATAAAATGAGAAGGTTGCAGTTTCCAGTCAATCAATGTTTGAGGAAATAGCAACACTTTAAAAAGTTCAGCTTAACAGTTGCAAGCTTTCACTTGAAATATGGCATTTTTTGCCACCTCATTGAAAGTTCATAGCAACTGTTGAAGACAGTAAGAAAATTACAGGTAATTTTAAATCCTCAGCTTCATTTGACAGCTCCATGCTTTAGGATTCAACTTTTCTTTCTATTTTTTCCCCCCTGTAGACAGTACATTCTCTATGAATTCACTAGTTCTAGACCTGACACTTATTCATTGCATTGCTCTCCTTCAATTATGTGCTTGGCAATTGCTCATACTGAGCCTTGGAAATGGGAGACACTGTGTGAGTGCAAATAAATGTAAGCTAGGAAATTAAGGTTATCTTTTATGGCTTTTAAAGTACATGTAATAGAATCTTTATCTTCCCACTGGACAGTCAACATCTCATTTGGAGCAGAAAACTCCCCAAAATGCTACATTTCCCATTTGAAGCATCATTGAAGGGAAGCAGAGATGGGACATAACAGTTACCTCATCAGTGGCTCATCAGCTTTAAATTTGGCTCTCAGTGAGGCCACTATATATATTTCAGAATAAAGCCAAATGCCAAGAGTGCTAAAGGGAACTATTTTTTAATGTACTCATAGTTCTTTTGCCTTCTGTGAGGTTGGTTTATGCCCACAAACAGGGTATGTTTTGATTTTTTTTGGGGGTTGGTTTTTTTTTTTTCAAATGTAAGGTTGTTAACTGCTAAAAATGATTATGTGCTAGTAAAATAAATGCCCAATAAACATTTTTCATACGGATAAAACCCCACATAATCTATAATATTTTGTGAGAATTAATAGACATAATATACTAGAGGATTACTTTTTATTATTTCTATAAATATTGTCTTCAGTCTCATTAAATCTTCCTTACTTTTTTCCTCAGAAAGCAAAAAGTGAGTACAATAAAATGAACATTAAGAAGTTTCAATGCTAATGGCCATAATATATTCTAATCAACATCTTCAGGAACACATCTGTCCAAGTTTGAGATGCTGAACAAAGTTATTTATGGGACTTTGTAGGCTGAATGGGAAAATAATTGGAATTTCAGGAGAGGTCTATCATGAGGATTACCAACCTGATAACTGATGTGAACAGCATATATGACTGAACAATAAGCAATATACCTGCAAAATAAGAAAGTAAAATTTCCAAAACATAATTATGTAAAGTCTCCATTTCACCTTTCTACCCTGCTTACCTGGCAAAATTAGCTCATGGTTTTCTCATCAGTGATCTCCGTGTCAGTGGCTGAGACATGAAAGAGCTGTAACTTATTCAACAACTCAGTCAATTTGTGGTTTTAACTAAAAAGGTTTTATTTCCTCCCTGGTAAGAGTTTCCCAGCCCATTCTGGGGCCCAGGTACTATCATGCATTGGGTTTTTTCCCAGGAACCAGGGCTAATAAGATGATAAGCATCCCTTACCAGCCTGCTGGGGAGGTGGGAAGTTTCTACGCATAGAAAAGAGAACAGACATCTGGGAAAGGCAGCATTTTTCCCAACAGTCCCTGGAGGATATGTGTTAGACAGCAGTGGCAGCTGTATGGGTCAGAGCTGTAACTACTGATAAGAAGAGTCTTTTTCTCTGCCTAAAGCACCATCAGCTTTCTTTCATCACCAGTAACTTAGGAACAGAAGGGTAGGTCTGGATCTGTAGATGATGCCTGAGAGCATCTTGTGAAGTCCTGTGAAGCTGAAGAAATGCTTTTCACTCTTTTGTATGGGATTTTCTTGGCAGATAAAAGTAGTCCTTGAGTTCAGTGGTGTTAACAGCATACAGGGTGATTTAATCAATGGGCTTCTGTTAGAGATGAATGAATCCTAAACATATCCCTGGCATCACAACTGGAGATCCTCTTGTGAGCTATCAGGGAAGACTTAGAGCCATAGAGCATCTGATAACATTCTGGGAAAGAAACTGGGGCTTTTAGCTACTCAAACTACAATTTAGGCTATCATACTCTTTTTTTAGATGAGTATTAGAACAGTATTGTTCTCTTTTTCAACTCTTCTTTTTAAATGTACTTTTCCAGATTTTTTCCTTTAAAGAGATTTTTTTTCAAGACTTCATTTAGATAGCAATTTTTTTTGATAGCTTTAGTTAATCAAAAATTAGTAAATGGACATTTCAGAAGGAGTAAATAGATTTCTTGCAAGGAGCCCCACAGGTAAGACAATGAGTACAAGTTAATCCTGGGGAGATTCAGATTAGACACAACAGAACAGTTTTTCACAATGAGAACAATCAGTCACAGGAATATGCTGCCTAGGGAAGTGGCAGATTCCCCAGTGTTGAACAGTTTTAAGATTCAGCTGTACAAGTTGCTGCATCATCTTGTCTAGACGTTGCTTTTGCCAGGAAAGGATGGACCAGATGATCCCTGATGTACCTTCCAAGCTGGTCTTCTGTGGCATTGTACCCAAGACTTTCCCAGTGCCTTTTTCCATGATTTTCCTTACAGGTTAGAATTAGTTTGCCGGTCTGTTGCTATCTTTCTAGCTAAGTTGCTTGAATAAAATTTTACTGAATCATTGAAGGCCAATTTTATTGTTGCCAAATTTATCTTTAAAACAAATACTGGTTTTGAAATTACTTGATTAATTTAATTGAGTTCTTGTCTTCTTTTTCTGCTGAAGTCTTTACCATGTGAAACTTTTTCTTCTGGGAGTTATTTCACAGTGTGTAAGAAGAAAAAAGTTAAGCAGTCAAACTCTATTTGACATATGAGCTGAAATGCTAAATCCTCTGCTATCAGCTGTAAGCAGTTAGGCTCACAAGTGAGTCAGGAGCAGAGTTAAATGGGATTCCAGCCAAAAAAATGGAATTACGTATGGAAGTAGTTACTCAGATAGAGAAATGGGGGTCAAATGCTGGGCCATAATGAAGAGTATTAGTATAAACTACTGACTGGATGAAAAGTTTTCAGAAGGGATTTATGCTTTGTCAAAGGACTTTTCTACATTTCCCTGCCTGGAATGATGTGTATGAGACATCTTTCATAAAAGTGGAAGGATGTGATTTTGGTTTCTTTTGATCATTCTTTAAAGAATACTGAAATACACAGAAAAATGAGACAGTTTATTACTCTTGAAACTATATGATGCTTATCTATGTGCTTAAAAAATAAAGAAAACTGTGTATTACACTTGCAGGTGCAATCAAGAACAATATGAAAACCATGCTGAAAAACATCAACTGTCATCCATCATTGAGCTTGCTTGTATCCCTGACAAAATTTAGGACAGCCACACATAGAAAGAAAATCCAGATTAACAGCTGGAACATAATTTTTCAGGTTTTCTATCATACTTTTATTTTCAGATGCACATTTATTTTAAACATTCCCAAAGAATTAGCCCTGTCCTGCCTACTTCTGTCTTTTCCTCTCTCTGTTCAAACTATGACCCTGTTTTTACTCTGCTTTGAAATTTTTACTAATAATTAGTCTGCTCTTCCTCTGCCTCTCTTGTTAAAAAAAATAAAAGTATTACACGATTAACTGCTTCTTCTAGCTCTCCATCCCCTTTTCCATTACTAAATGTGTTGAACACCTTCCCCGTTTGCTTTTCTGAACCTGCCGTTCTGGATTCTTTGCAAGTCTACTTGTCACAAACTTTGCCTTCCTGCTCCAATAACAATATTCTCACAATGTCCATTAATTATCTTTTCTGTGTTTGATGTCCTTGAATATTCTTTTGGCATGTCCAAATCCCCTCTAATTGTTTGCTGACATGGGAAATGGGATCATACACTCATTTGCTGTTCTTGGGTAGCTGCAATTGTAATTTAATGATACCATTTGTTAGCAGTTCCTCAGAATTCATCTCTCTGGTATGTCATGGTGCTATCCATGGTAACCCAAATTAGATCTCTTGTCTTCAAGGCAAAAATAAATTATCTACAAGACACCATTTTGAGGGGAGGGGGAAGCATCTACTGTATTTTGGTTCCTTGAAAGACTTAGTCCTTTGAAGGCATATATTTAAAAGGATTCTTCCGAATTCTAAAAAAATCCACCTTTAGACAGAGGCTGACTGACAGAGAATCTTGATTACTATTACTGCATTTACTCTGGCTGGCACAGAGCTAATTTTCTTCCCTTTCAGCACCCTGCATGATGTTGTAATTCAGATTTGTGACCAAAGCAGTGCTGAAAACACAGGGATGTTTTAGGTATTGGTGAACAGCTCTTGAGTAGAGTCAAGGTCTTTTCTATTTCTCACACTGCCCTGCATGAGAGTAAACTTGGGACACATGGGGCTGGGAGGGGACACAGCTGGGAAAGCTGATTCCAAGGGATGTCCCAAACTGTATGGTGTCATGGCAGAGCTGGGTGGAGGAAAGTGTAATTTTCCCAAGTGTAGTTTTCCCAGGAGTCTGGCTTTGGTCTGTGGCTGGGAGGTAGTGAGCCATTGCCTTTGCATCACTTGAGGTTTTGGGATTAGTTGGTTTGGTTGGTTTGGTTTGAGTTTGTTTGTTTGTTTTTGTTGTGGGTTTTTTGTTTTTGGGGTTTTTTGTTGTTTTTGTTTGTTTGGTTTTGTTTTTTTTATGTGTAAAATAATAAAACAATTTAAAAATTTGCACTGCTAAAGAGGATAGCATTATAAAAATACATTAAGGAGTTAAAAAAGCTTATGTTAGGAATGACTATTGAAAGCATTTCAAAACACATTTTCTACTACAGCTCAAGTCAGCCTTTCTCTTGCCTAGTATTAATTAAAAATCTGGATTTTGTCTTTTCTTGTGAGTGTACTCCCTGAAAAAAAAAATTCTGTGTAAACAGACTTGGTCATTCATTTAAGGGGGGTTTGGTATGGTGTTACAATATTCAGCACACATGATATGTATTTCCACAGAGATGCCCATCCAAATGACTTGTGTTAAAACTCATCAAATGCAAAGTCTTAGGAAAATGTTTTTTGAACAGCAGAACTAAACTTCTCAACAGATTTCTTAATGTTAAGACTTGGGATTTTCTTTGAGAAGATCTTACTAATGGAAAATTCTAAGCAAACCTATATTCACATCCTTGACTATGATGACATAGCCAACTTCAATTTTTCATGGAATCAAAATGTTCTTTTTTAAGATAAGAAAATAGCAGCCTGACTTTAAAATTTAAATTAATTTCTATTTTTATGATTTTCAATTAAGCTTTACACCCCTATATATTTTTCCTGTGTACATAATATTTTTAGATTATAATTAAGTTCAGGAATAGTCATGTTCACTAATTAAACCTCTTCATGTTAGGTGACATTGCTTATAATACAGAATTTTATGACAAACACAAAATGTTAGCAAATGCTTATTTCAGAATGCACATCTCTGCTGTTGGGGTCAAACAACCAAATTCTGCTGAGTTCTGAGTTTTTATGGACAGAACACAGCAGCTTTTTTTATGTTCTTGTATCACTTTCTGCCGTTTCTCAAGTACACTAAAAGCTAACATAAAATAAGAGAGTGTTTCTTTTCTGTTCTTATTTTGCCTCCACTCTCTATTTGAATTCATTGGGGTACTCTTTGATCAGTTGCTGTGCATTTTACAATAGCAACATCTGGGATTCTCTGATCTTGCCAAACTGTTTGTATTCTTTATAGCACTCGTTAAAGAAGTAATTAAAAAAACAGAAGTAGGCCTTAAAACCCTTTAAAAAAGTTATCCTTGAACAATAATAGAAGGAATTGTGCATAACATCCTATCCTGAAAAGGCTTTAAACAAGATTTGTCACCTCTTTTTATGGAGAAAGGTAGCTCTGCTTTCCTTATTTTATTAATGATGTCATGGCCATGTCCAAAAGGCCCACGGCTGCTTCCAGCTCATTGTTTGGAGAAACTTTGTGTTTTGAATAGGATTGCTCTCATTCTCATGAGCTAGAAGCCTCTATTCAGAATAATTAATCTCTGTTTGGAAGTCCTGTTTCAGCTGGAAAAGGCCAGTCCTAGGAAACATGGCAGAAGTATCATGCTGGAAACTCATGAACAGCAGAGCAGGAGCTGCAGTTCTACGATGCTGAGTGGGTTATGAGTGAATCATAAGCTGCAATGTCAGCAGATTTGTGACTTTTTAGTGCTGTTCCTTCTCTGAATTCCTAAGGCACAGAGGAGAGCTCTTCCCATATTGATACCAGGGGCATAATCTGTAGTCCAGGAGAACATATTGAGTTAGAGACAGCATCTCAAATTTTAGAGACAAGGCAAACTTACTTCAAAATACGCTCCATGTAGAGGAATAGAATTTATTCCTATAATTTACAAGTTCTGAAAATTCAGAGCAGTGATTTCTGCCATCATACTTTGACAATTCCCTTTGTACTCATTACACATGCTTGAATACCATCCCATTTGTATTTTTATTTGCTCTGGCCAAACACTCTGTTGCAGCTTTGTTCCTCTCTTCAGCAATGATGAACTTTACAGCTAAGAGGGAAATTAGCAGCAGCTACAAGACCATTTAGAAACTACAGAAGACATTTTTATTTCTCAGCTTTGTAACAGGAATTTTTTTTTTCTCAATCCACTTTCATTATTCAGATAGCAGTTTGAAATTCTTGTTCCTCTTAAACAGTTTAATCTTTCCTTGCTATAAAAAAACCAAAGAAGCTCTACTCTTGACTAATTTCCCAAGACTTAAAATAAAAACAAAATGGAAAGCAGTCTATAAAATCACATTATAGTCTACAAGCTTAAGTTATAGAGCTATTGGAGCTGAGAGAAACATTCAAAGCTCTTTCTTTAAAATAAAAAAAAGGATGATACTCATCATCAGCAAAATTTTAATATTTTTTAAAAGAAGACAACTCTCAAAGCTTGCATGACTGAAAATTATAATTATAATAAAACATGCAGCACTTTTATCTGGTTTTATATGTGTGTCCTGAAGCAAAAGTTGCTTCAAATTTAGTAGAATACCAAAGCATGCCTGAGCAATTCCAGTAATATGTTTAGGAAAGAAATATGAGAATTATAAAGAAAATCATGGTTACTGCACATCACCAACATTTAGGTGGTGGTCTTTGAGCTAAAAACTGCCTGAGCATCTAGGAGGCTGCAAAAGAAAAAAGTATTAATGACTGCAGAGGACAAAGGAAGCAATGTCTGAAAGCTGTGAAGAAGCTTGCTGCTGTAAAAAGTACTAGACTCTGCTGATGATTACTCTACCTCATTATTTCTAGAGGGCCCCTTCTAAGATCATTCTTGTATTGCAGCAGGCTTTATGCAAACAGCAAAACAGACAGAACAGCTTAAACTGCTTCTCATTTAAACAGATAGCAAAAGCACCAAATGTGATAATCTTGCCAAGTTCACAAAGCAGGCTAGGGCAGTGAGCAGATCCTCTCTGTTTTACAGCTGCCTTATTCTCTCTAGGCACAACATATAATTTGTTTGAGCTTTTTTTTTCTGTTTTTTTAGAGCTGAGGCAGGATTTTTGACTTTTTTTTTTCCTTCTTACTCATTTGTACACCTATGCCATCACCAGCAGTTTTGTTGGAAGAAACATTGTCATTTCCTAATCTTTTGAGTTATAGTAGAAGTGACTGTCAGAAACAATCTCAGCTCCATTGACTTCATTCTTCCTTACTATAAAATGGATGAAATGAAGAAACATCAGAAGCCGTGTTTAAATCCAGGACAACACCACAAAATATCCTAGGCAGTTTTCCATTAAGAAGAAAACAACTTCTGTTCTAGTACATCTCCTGCACACATAAGCAGATCTGTCTTCAGCCACAGAGTTAACCTAAGCCTAAGAGGTTTCCCAACCCAGATTTCTGAACATCCATAGCACCCTTGAAGATAGCACAAATGCAGTCCTGGTAGAACTTGTAGAAACATAACCCACCTCTGGGATTTCCGTGTGTTACCTTTTGCACATGTGTCATGGAGTAACTGTGTGTTTGGAATTAACTGTCCTTCTGTAATCCCTGCTTCTTATACTGTATGGAGAAAACCTCTGCTACAGCAGCAGGACCTGCATTTCCAGCTGAGCATGCAGGAACTTGGCTAAAGGCTCAAAAACTTGAGACTGGGATGCTGTAAAGTAGCCTTCAGTGAGTGAGGCAGAGATATTCCACATAATTTTCTGAGGTCACAGAGGAGAAGAGTTTGGACATGGATGGGCAGAGATAATGGGCCTGGATTAAGAACTCACATATGGAAGACCAAAAAGAATTGACTAAGTTGGGCAAATGCAGGGCAGAAATCAGCAGTGAGTAGGACGTGCATCCATCCCTGCCCAAAGTCAACCCTCAAACCCTGCAGTCTCAGCTCTCCTATAGCAAATAAGTGAGAAAAGCAAAAGCACTGTTATTTCTCCAGTTATGCTCCACACAGGGAATGAAAAGCTCTGAAAGTCATTTTCTGGATGGTGTGGGCTTCACATTTGCAGATAACCTGTGTGAATGACATCAAAATGCTAAGACGGAGTTTTGGTTTGTTCCTTTTTACCAAATGTAATAAATACTTCATGTACACACACACACAATTTCTCTCATTCTTTTAAACACATACACAATTGCCACTTCAGTCCTCATATATTTGGTGACGTAGCAAGTAGGAGTAAAGCAACTACAGCATCAAGTTTTAATAAAACTGTTTGTAAAAGATTATTCATATTGAAAAAACAATTCAATTTCTTTATTTTCCAACCACATAATTTTTCAATTCTTGCCAGTTGTGATTTAATTTGGCTGGGGTTTTTTTTTTTTTTTGTTGTTGTTGTTGGTTGTTGGAGTGGTCGGTTTGGGGTTTTTGTTTTGTATTTTGGAATCATAAATATATTAAAAATGAGTTCTAACAGCACATCTTTTTGGACTGAGCCATGCCAGCCAGAGAAAATTACAAACCACTTTCATGTTGCAGGATATTTTTGATGCAACAATGTCAAAAGTGTCAGCACATTGTGCTGATAATAATAAGCAAGTGTAATAAAAGTTAATATTTCTGCCTAGGCATGTCCAGGGCCTTGCATCCACTCATTAGAAGCACTGAAACATTTCTGAAACCTGTAATTCCTGAACTGTCATGCACCTAAAAATACTTTTTAGGTAAAAAGTAGCTTGGCTACTTAGCTAGGCTGTCTTTCACCATACATGCTGTACTTGTAATTAAATATAACTTTTCATAATTTTTCCTCATTCACTGCTTCTTCTACTGATAACATTTAACTCTTCTTGCACCTCTGTTGATCTATCCTAACCTTTTTCAAAATGCTGGAATGACATCTAAGCAGCCTGCTGTTTTCTTGCTCTTTGAAATCAGCAGTGACAAAAATGAAACCTACTTCAAGAGTGGCAAGAAATGAAAAGTAATTGCTTGTGGACAAAATTAAATTAAATATTATTTTTCATTTCAGAAGTTTAATTTCATGCTGTTTGCTGCCATTTTTTTTCCACTGATGAATGACTATAGATGATTTTTTTTCACTAGTCAGCTACCTTTAATTTTAGATAGATGTTGATTGGTTAAAAGGGGAGTTAATGAAAAAACTTCTTGAAGAATAAAACTCTAGCATGACATAATAGTTGATAACACTAACTGAAAATCTCTTCCTAATCAATGCAGCTCATCTATGCAATCAGACTGTAGCAGCCCATAGGAACTCAGTTTGTCTTTCACAAGGCCCACACAATATATGATGGCAAAGAACATTCATTATCAATCAAGGGTGAAGAAATAAAGGCTGAGGCAAAGTCAGGCTTCTGAGTCATGTCAGGAAGACAATTTAATTAAGAATGGAGCATAAATTAAAACCAAGGCACCTAAAAGATGAAAATTCAGCTAAGAGCAGCAGACTGATGTTTCCTGCTATACTATAATACCCTATTCTCCCTTGGTGGTTGCTCTCATTATTGGAGTACAGATGGTGAAAACACATACTGTTCAAATTTACTATGCTCATTCGCAAGGATGTTAGTTAAGAAAATAGTGTTACTCTAAACATTAAAGCTCCATTTATGCTCTTTTCTTTTTTCACTTTTCAACACTAAAATAAATAAACCTGCATATGCAGTTACCAAAATGTTCCGTGTGCTTTCTAGAGATGGAAAGCACACGATGGCTAGTTTGCAGATACTGCAATCCATTACAGAACAAGATAATTAAAATTAAAAACTTTAAAAAAATCATGTAATTTCCTCAATGATTCTTAATGTCCTCTCCTGAGTCATTACAGTAATTGTGTAAATATGTTATTATAGACTTATGATATGTAATCTTTAGTAGATCATCTCAAATTACTCTCCACTAAGTCAAGTTTGCTGTGACAAGGTTTGCTTACTGAAAATGCTCAGTCACTCTCTGATTTCACAGATAATAACAGCTGCAAGACATTTGTGGTCCAAGTTAACAGTAGAAGTACAATATCTTTTTATTAATAATTTAGGAGATGGATAAGTGCTATATTAATAAATACTGCAGATGCTGTCAAATCATAGACCTAAAAAGACAATCTGAAGTAGTAAAACACAGCTATATCTTACCTTTACACAAGAAAACGGAAAAGCAATTGGACACAGAGGAAAATTACAGCCCATAATATCACCAAAGGAGCTGAAACCAGTGTTTTCAGTTTGCACTGAGCATATCATGGACAGATATTCTTATGTGCTTACACCAGAAAGCACTATTTGTATTTAGATAGAAACTAAAAAATAATTGAAGGCACATTAATTTGAAATCCTCATTGTAATAATCTTTTGCTAAGTCTAGTTAACGTGTAGCACACAAGTTTTCAACCCACATTACCTTATGCTGGACCTATTGCTTCATTCCCTCCCCGTTTTGTCTCTGGGCATGCATGTTCATATGTCCTAATCCCTGTCTTCTTCTGTCTATGCCTCAGTTTCGTCTCCTGTAAACTGATAAGCTATTAATTGGAAAGTGTTAACTATTTTTTATTTCAGTTATAGTCTTTCCATTTCTACACTAAATACTGGCAGGTGTTTGGCACCTATTGAACTTTTTCCTTTCACTTTAGAATTTTCACCATTTTTCCTCCTAAAACCGAATAAGGTGATGAGATTTTTTTATCAGAAATCACCTACTCTTCTTTTCATTTGTTCTTATCATGCAATGTCTGAGTTACATATCTGCTATCTTATTTTTTGCAGTGTTTTGCAATTTATAAATACTTTGTAGAGGTTTACTGATTGAAATGATACAAGTTCAGAAGACACAGGTAATAGGGTCTGATTTCTTATTCAACCCTTGCTATCAGTGTAAGAGCACTGAAATCTTGTCCTGGGCACAAAGCTAATGAGTTGCAGAGACCTGATGTTTCACACCTCATTCTGAATGAGGATCAGTTTACCTGTTCCACTCTTTCTGCAGACAGTAGAATAATTCTCTAAACACAAGGGTGGGTGGTCCATCTAGTGCACTGCTGTGCCCCCCACAGTGGGAATTAAGAGCAGCTAGTCTAGGAGGGGCTCAGGACAGAGTAAACCTGTGCCACACTTTTGTCAAGAACTCTTCCAGCTTGCAGCTCAGACAGAAGCCAGCCGAGGTTTTTTGTGCTGAAGAACACTTCACTTCAGATAATTTTTCCAAAGGTGCCTTTAGTATCCAAATTTTTCTGACATGCAAAATATGCTGGAAAAGTTGTTCTGTGGTTTACCTATGCACAGCCTGGGAACTTCTTTTGTCTTTAGTGAACCTCCAGTGTAATTGAATTTAATATTCCGGTTTCAGCAATATAAAACCAGTTTGCAAAACACAGCAATGGTATGGCTGCCTTTCTCCTAGTCAGCCATGTTTCATTACTATCTTTCATATCCCCTAAAAATAATAATTCTCCAAGTTATAATGGAATTCTGATTCACCTGGGCTCCAAGGCAAGCCAGCTCAGTATTGGCAAATGTATGTAAATCAATCAATTTCAGCTGACTCACAGACATTACACATCCTATTATGTCACCAGTTATCAGCACCATATTTTTCATTGCTTCCCACATCCTCTTGTAATGGGCACTCTCTTCACTTGGAAAAGCAAGAAATATGAGTTGCCAAATTATATTTGCAACTCTTACCACAGTTTATGGAAAACTCCACAGATTCCCCTTCAGATCACCATGCTTTGTAGACAGACTTCAGCTTTGTCACCCAAATAACCCCAAAGACTGGTGGTTTTAATAAATTGAAGTTTTGCTCTGTATTATCAGTGACTTGTGTCCTTCCTTTCTCAGTCTCATGAGCGCAGCAGCTGAGAGAAAAGAGATCACTGAAGCCCTTTAATTACAGAGCCGGAACTGCACTGCTTTCACGCTCCCAAAATAGCAAAGCTAACATAAAAACATTAGCAGCATGAGGATGCAGAATATTGGGAACAGCTATCAAAACAAAGATTCAGTAAAGGTAAACAAAAACTGCATTTAGACAACTTTTGATCCAGACAATTCTGTAGTTAACAAGAGAAACAATCCCTCTCTTCATGGTAATGCTTCCCCCAAATCAAGCCTTTTGGGAACAAGCCATCTTCTTTAAACCATGGATTATTGTTCCTTGCATTGTACTAGTGCTGCTCATTGCACCAAAATAAAACATAGCTCCCATGGAAACCCAGAGCATCACAAGTCTTTGCTAAGTCACACCTCAACAATGACAGACTTAAAAGAACCCAAGCAACAACAGCAACTGCAAAGCCTTAAGCAAAAGTATCCTCTTTTATTTTTCTGCTCAGGTCAAAGTAAATCACACGTGGCTCCGTGTAGTACAAGACCACATCAATCTCATGGAAATCTGGTAGGTTCTTAAGGTAATGTTACTGAACAGAAGTTGAAATAAATAAAAGTTGGGTATATTTTTTATAAAATGAATGCATACTAGTTAAGTTTTCCTTCTAATCTGTGCTAAACTAACAAAATTTAAATTTGGCATATTTGAAGAGTAGATCAAAACAGAGGACTTAGGAGTAGAGGCACTTTACCCCAGTGATTAACTTCTGAGCATCTGCCTTGGCATAGTGCTAGTAGGGACTACTCTGCTGTACTCATTACCATTGTAAAAGAACAAGTGGAGCTCCTGGACATTGTGGTAATTAGAAATCCTATGGCACTTATTAAAAGTGTAAGAGCATTAACATCAGAGCTCTATTCAAATTCCCATTTTAGTGATTATTGTTAGCTCAGTTTTGACCTTTTCCTGTTTCAGCTGGCTGTCAAGTTTCTCATTTAACCTCCTAAAGACTTGTATGTTCATTACTGTTGCCATCCTGTCACTGGTCAGTGGCTGCATGCAAAAACATGCAAAAAAAAAAACACCAAAAAAAAAAAAAAAAAAGTGCATTTTTTAGTAGGAAGGTTGGGTCAGTATTTTCAGTCCACTTTTTTGGCAGCTTGCTTTGGGATTCTCTACTGAGAAGATGCTGATTGAACCTGGAGAAGCTGGCTGCAGGCTCACAGTCCCTAAGCCCAGCAGCACTGCTCCCTGTCCCTGCAGCCCAGTAGTGCAGCCTCCTCTGTCCCTGTGTGCAGCTGGGGAGGTGCTCAGCCATTCCCAGCGCTGAGGCATCCCTGCATCCCAGAGCTGCCATCTGATATCAGACACATCCAGGGCATCTGCCTTCAGCTGCACCGCACACCGCCTGTGTGCTGTCCCCACATGGTTATCTGGCACCTCCCTGGCACTGTGCAGCACTGAACCCACCCCTGGGTGTGTCTGGTAGTATCAGGCTCAAAGAAAACATCCCAGGCATCCCAGCAGTTAAGACCCCTTCATCAGCTGAATGAAGATAAACCCCAGCCCTTTCCTGGGCAATGAATGCAGCTGGCAGTGACTGTCACTGCTCGGAGGATGAGGAGTCTGGTCCTGGAATTGACTTGTACAAGCAACCATGAGCTGCACAAGGTGGGATCAGCAATTACAATTCAAAGGGGTCAGACCACAGCGTAAACTGACTGCTGATGTTTTACATCAACACACAAAACACATAATACACAGTCTCTAAGATATCATCTTTCTCAATATAAAAAGTGCACCATGCTGCATTTTCAGGTTTTGGGTATTGTAGACTTCTGTCATCATCTCAAGAAGAGAGTTTCTGTATTTTTTTGAAATGGAAGAACCTGAAGGCACTTTCCCTCATATAGAGAACTGCAATATTGAATGTACTGCTAGGGGAGAGCCTTCAAGTTGCTGCATCTCTACTTCAAGCTGGGAAAGCCAAACTACATCTGACTCATTACAGATGATGAGGAAAAAAAAAAACTTTAGTGCTGTATCTCAGTTTCTTCAGAGAGAGACATCTGCTTCAGAGAATCAGTTAAAAATTGAGGCTTATACAGTGAGAAAACAATTCTGTTCTCCCCTCAAGGGAGCAAGAAGCTCATCTGTCTTTTCTCTCAAAATGCTGTTGTTTTTTCAAGAAGTCTCCTTCATTCTTCAGCATCTGCTCTGTTCCTGGCTGTGGAAGAGATTCCCTGAGATTTACATGGAAGCAGGGAACTCTGTATTGTAAGTTCAAACACACATGATATTCCAGTCACATTTCCCCACAAGCTGTATCTCTGGTTTTCGTTCTTGTATTATTAAATATTATTCCAGACCAAACAAGAAAATATCAAAGGTGTGAAGGACACACTAGCTAATTAAAAGAGCTAAAATAAGATTAGTTTGATTCTGTCTGGGTTTTCTTTGAGACCATAATCCAATATGACCTTTCTACACTCTTGTGAAGATTTTACTGAAGGGAACAATTCTAGGTGTCTTAATGTGTTTCAATTTATACTTTTTTTTTTCCTTGTAAGAAATGCTTTCTCAAACATGATTACTAGGTTTAATGGAGAAAAAAGTGGATGAACTGTAATAGTTTGTAATGCAGAGGAGAAAATTTCTTATGTCTCACATGCACTCTATGCCTCAAGCAAACTGTGGGCACCCTGTGTTCAGCTTACCTGGAAGGTACAGCTCCACTTCTGACCAGACCTCACACTAACAGGCAACCTGGCCACAGGCAGGGAACCATTCAAGGGTATTCTCATGACAGAAATGTGGTCCCATTTAAGAAGAAATAGGAACATGTGTGGCCTCCCTGAATGATGACTGGGGAAGGAGAACACAGAACTTACCTGTTTGATGAGAGCCTAAGCCTGAGTGATGCTTTTAAGGTTGCAGCAGTATGAGAGGGCTGCCTGGGTCAGGGCAGGAGTCAGCTTCATGGAATAGAATCATTCAGATTGGGAAAGATCCTTGAGTACAAACATTAAGCATGTCCCTATGTGCCACAACTACAGGTCTCTTAAATAGCTCCAGGAATGGTGATTCCACCATTTCCCTGGGCAGTCTGTTCCAGGGTTTGACAACCCTTTCAGTGAAGAAATTTCTCCAATCATCCAATCTAACCCTTCCCTGACACAACTTGAGGCTCTGTTCTAGTTTCTCATCACTTGCTACCTGGGAGAAGAGACTGACCCCTACCTTGCCTCTTTAGAAGTAGCAATAGAAAGCAATCAGGTCTCTCTGAGCCTCTTTTTCTCTGGACGATAAACACTCCCAGCTCCTCCTCATCACACCCGTGCTCCAGACCCTTCCCCAGCTCCCTTGCCCTTCTCTGGACTCACTCCAACCCCTCAGAGCCTTTCTTCTAGTTAGGTATTCAAAATCAAACACAGGATTTGAGGTGTGGCCTCACCAGTACCAGGGTGATGATCACTGCCCTCATCCTGCTGGCCACAGTGCTGCTGATAAGGCCAGGATGCCACTGGCCTTGGCCACCTGGGTCCTGTCAGCTCATGTTCAGCTGCCAGATAACCTACCCCTGTCATAGAGGCATATCATAGGTATTAGAGGATTTTGTTTTAATTTCATTTAGTTTACCCAGAGAAATAAAACCTATATTCTTCTCATCATTTGGTGAACATTTTAACTTGAGTATTGCAGGATAAGGGAGAGGGCAATATTACTGATCAGTTTGGAAGTAGCTCAGCTTGAAACCTGCATGATATAAAGAAAAAATATTTTTTCAACAAATGCAACATGGCTCATAAACCTCAGTGAATGTCCTGTGTCACACAGCACAATACCAGCCCACTATGGGGCAAACAGTGCTCCACCAAAGGAAGGAGGAAGGAATTCATCCTTTTATTGCCTGGATGTTATTTGGCTTTAAGCAGTTACAGTGCACAGCTCTGGCTGTACTTTGTACCCCACAGCACTGGGTGATGAATATCAGGGATATATGAGCTACATGCTATTCTCTAATTTCTTTAACTGAAAAATAATGATACTAACTTGTTTTGGGAACAGCAATTTGGCTGAATTAGATATATTTATAGAATTAGCTATTATATTATTTAAACACAAACACCTGTAGATGCACTAGTGAGTGAAGATTAAATGTATAAAGGAATAATCTATTTTACAGCACTGCACCTCTCTGCAGTATACTTTTGGATACTGCTTTGGTAATTAAAAACTTTATGAGCAGTTCATTGTAGGATAGTAAAAATGTGTTAAAATCCATTAGCACAGATTGAATATATTCATGAAATGCTTCTTTGGTACAATAATGAAATTCAATTCACTTTTTTCCCCCTCCTTTTAGTAAGAAATTATTCCATCGGAAAGACAGAATAGATAGAGTAAATTGTGAATAAAATGCAGTATAAATGAAAACAGTTATTTTAAATCAAGTCATGCAAGCTTTTTATTTATGCAGCAACTTTCATGAAATAAAAAACTCTGTGCCATTCTAACTCTTAGGGAAAAATCCCAGCAACATAGTAGATGAGAGCAAGATAAACTTGCACTCCCACAGAAATTACTGGGAACCAGCTATTGTGAATCCTACTACTACTAAAAAAATTGTCATATTGGGAAATAAGGAATCCACACAATAGAATTCAATGACTTCTTTTTATGCCGTTCATTTCTTTCATTGCTGATTTCATGTGCATTTTATAAGTCTGCTTCTTTTTCTCTTGTCTGTGAACAGGCCAGAACAGATAGATAAAAAAGTGCTCCTGGGAGAGCCATTCTAAAAGTAAAATATGGTGGTCCCTAGCAGCAACATAGAACTACACACCTAGAAAGGAGAGAAGGCCCCTGTAATGCAGACATTGTTATTTGCTCTATGGAAAATTCCCGCAGATTTTATTAAGTAGCCAAGGTCCTTTTAGAATCAGTGTCAATTGCTGCATGCATCAGAACCAAAAACTAGACAAAAATTAAGCCATAAAAGCCAATTACAAAATTCTAAATGTCAGTTTTTTTGTTTTACTCAGAACTCAGGATCACATGTAGAATTTATGCTGAAAAATTCCTTTGGAAATCTTTCCCACTAGCCTGTAATATCATATTTGTTTTTCATTATATGTTCCATACCCATGAATATGAAAATTAGAAGCTCAAAGGTCAACTAATACATCATGGCAATTTGGTATGAGATATTTGAAACCAAATAAGCACATGCCAACACTACTATAAATATATTGTTATTATTAAGGTCAAGTATAGTTGGTATGAAATCCAGGTGAAAAAAAGAATAGTTGCCTTCGCCTCTACTGAGGGCATAGCTAGTTTTTCCTTTTAAAATAGCACTAATAAACTATGCAATTTTATTTTTATTCCTAGATTCTTCTCTGTCTCCAAATTAGTTCTGAGGGATTCCACAGCTTTACATTGATTTGTGCAGCACAACATTAATGTGCAGCCTTACTTCCCAGTGTTTCTGAAGGGTTTCTTCTCTCCCTGTCATGATGTCTTTCCTAGTTGAAGCAGAACATCTCTGGATTCATTTTGTGCTGTCTGGCAGAGCTGCTGGGTCAGTCCCTCTGCAGACAATACACAAACTTACAGCTGTAAAGTGTAGTTAAACCTGTTTGGGGATTTGCTACCTCAGGTCTGGCTGTCCTGTGTCTTTCTTGCAGTGATTGTAATTGTATAATTTATTGTCTGACAACATTCAGCATTCACAGCTTTTATTTACTAATGGATTGTATCTGATTCCTGGGGAAAGTATGCCATATGCTTATTATAAAGAAAAAAACTTCAAACCAGGATTGTAAGTGGAGGATAAAATGGTATTGTATCTAGAAGTGACCCCTCTTGTGGATAAGTTTGAATTTTTGAGTGTGGGCACTGTTTTTCAGTACCAGTTGTTGGAAGGTGAGAGGCTCCAGTTCTGGGAGCTCAGCTGGGGCTGTCCTGGGAAGGGATGATCCAAAGAGGTTCAGCCCACAAACCCCACAGCACTGCCATGTGAGCAACCTCCCCTTTGCTTCAGAAACTCCTCATTCCCTTATCCTGCCCCTTGCACTGGGCTGAAACAAGCAGCTCCTTGTTTGAGCATTGATGGATGTGTACTGACAACATCAACAGACCGGGCATTTGTCCACATTCTACAGAAGAGAATCTGCCATCTGTAGAGCAAAGGACAAACTGAAGCAATCTAAAATTCCAGTGCATTTTAAGAGTCTCTGAAACAGTGCAGACATTAAGCAGAAAGAAGATTTAAAGCCAGGGGTTCCCAGGTGCTCACTGCTGTTTGGTAGATATCTGCAGATTAACATGGATAAGAATTGTTAACAAGATGAACACTTTGGAGAAATTCCCACAAGTGATACAGCCGCATTAATAATCATAAGGAAACACTTGTGCCCAGGAACATAGAATTAATTTTCATTTTAGGCTCCAGAACAGAATGTAGCTCTGTAGTACATGGCTATTTCTGTATATTGCTGTTCTGTTTCTGGTTTGCAGCTTGGAGAACAACCCAGGAGACAGAACATACAGTTTTTCACATTTCATCACAACTCAGAAAACTTCCTCGTGTCAATTTGTACAATGTATTCTCCCCATAATAAAATTGCAAAATATTAAGCAAATACTAATTTAAAATGTAGTTGGAA
The DNA here is from genome assembly GCF_009819885.2 of Catharus ustulatus. NCBI lineage: Eukaryota > Metazoa > Chordata > Aves > Passeriformes > Turdidae > Catharus > Catharus ustulatus. Next base: position 115,056,354 of record NC_046222.1, read on the forward strand.
GGCAAAAACAGCTCAATTCTTCCCTCTACTAAATCTTCATCGAAGTCAAGCAGTTTAAGAAAAATAAATAGGGTTGAACATTGCTTGAACTGCTTACTGCCACATATTCTGTGCCAAAAGCAAAGATTTAATTAAATTAATTTTTAAAAGAAATAAACAGCAGATGTCATATTTCCTAGTCTAATATATATGAAGCCAAAAGTAAGATGCCCCTGGGGTTTGCTTCAAGAAATTCACAAAACTTTATTTATTGCCCAAAACAGAAGAAATATGTAAATCACTTTTTACTTTCGATAAAATCATACATACTGCCAATTTAAAGGCAGAATTAGCCCACTGAATCTGAATTCTCAACAGGAATACTGAGATAGAACAGACAAAATTAAATTTGCTGTAAGAGAGTTGTCAAAAGTGAAAAGTGCTGTGCAGCACTGTGACTTAGATTTTCATTATTAAAAATATGCATTATAGATCTCCCTTTTTTTGGTTAGCAGAGTAGCAGACTATCCATGGATCAATATTTGTAATTCATGAGAATTTGCTGAATACACAGGCCAAACAATTAATTAATTCCTTAAATTAATTGTATTCATTCTACGCTATTAGCCTTTTTGGGTTGCCCAAAAGCTTTTTTCTTTTCTTTTCTTTTCTTTTCTTTTCTTTTCTTTTCTTTTCTTTTCTTTTCTTTTCTTTTCTTTTCTTTTCTTTTCTTTTCTTTTCTTTTCTTTTCTTTTCTTTTCTTTTCTTTTCTTTTCTTTTCTTTTCTTTTCTTTTCTTTGATATATTTTTCAAAGAGATAACTCATGCAGTCCTAGTCCTAGTAGGAGCCTCTGCTGGCTAAACATCAGACTAAAATTGAATTTAGAAAGATTACGTCTTGGTTTTTAGCCTGCTGACAGAGAACATTGGGAATGTGTGGAATAATTTTAGAGGTTTTGAAAAGTAACCAAGGAGAAAAGCAAATCCATTTTTTGTAATTTTAAATTTGCCATTATAAACTTCTCATGAATTCAAACATTTTGTTTATTTTCTAAGGGAAGAAAACTTATGGTCAAACATATTGCAACCTAATATATAATCAACAAAATTTTAATGTGTTACTTAACTCACAGAAATATGGAAAATGTAGTTATATATTTGATTCATTTTGCTAGTTTAATTTTGCCTCACTAATAGCCACATAATATTTTAATTTATTTTAGCATTTGTTAGAAATTAGTTCTTGCCTGCCTATTACACTTATAATGCATTTTCAAGATATTCTAATTTCTTCAAATGAAAATTGCTTCTTTTAGAAGGCCTTTCCCTTTGCATTGTGTCTGACCCTGATGCTCACCATAATTTCCCAGAGTAAGTTGATAACTTTTATTTGCTCCTTTACAAAAGCAGTCAGTCATGTGGATAATGGCAATGAAAGGTACTGTAGTAAGTAACTGTCATTAAGCATTCCAAAAAGTTTTCATTAAAATATGTTTAATGTATTGTTTGAACAAAAGAAAAGCATGGAAGGATCAGTAAAACACTAAATATAGTTAATTTACCAGTGGAAAAGTATGATAAGGAAGAATGAATTTTGCAGTGGTAACCTAACTCTTACCCCACACTTTCTTCCAAGGTTTCAACAATAGTTAATTAAAGATGACTAAAGAAATTAACATTGTTAAGAATGGATAGAAGTTTTACACATTACCATTCACTGGGTTTCTACACTTAGGCATTTTTCCTGGTAGGACCCTTGTAAGCTGACTTAGAAAGTGTTAATTCAATAACATTTTTCTGCAGAATCAAAACTATCACTTCTTTTGAAAACATCCATAAGTTATATCTAATGAAAACATGCAATGTAAACCACTACTCAGTATGTTTTCCTCTTGCATAGTCCTCAAAGTTGTATCCTAACCAAGGAGAAAAGAAAAAGGGATGAATGGAAGAGGTGTGGAACATTGTAGGAATACATCCTGGCTCTGTAAGACATCTTTACAGACAGAACTCAATTTAACAGGACCTTCCAGAAATCTTTTAGTAGTCTTGATAACGAAACTGCGTGGGACTAATACCTGCAACTGAAATTTAAACATGGAAATAAAGTGTTAACAGTGTGGATAAAGCTGTTCAGCAGCTGAGACCAGAAGCCTCTGATTATGCAAGGGAAAATTCCCATAACTCCCAGATCCCCATACAAGGCTTAATCTCCTCTAAAAGGCTAGAAAAGTCATGAAACTTCAGATGTTACAAACAGGTTCATTTTGTTTTGTTTTGTTTTGTTTTCTTTAATTCTTCTTTAATATGTATTAACTCATAAAACTTACATGCTGTTTGTGAAGACCTACATCTTTGGGCAGACAAAAGATTAATTCCTGCTGCTGTATTTGGGAAAGGACTTCACTGCCTTCCCATCCAGCCTAGCTGAGGCCCAGTCAAACATTAAAATGAAAAACATTTACAAAGCTCATATTTACCATCTTTCAAAAATATCTGATACTGCCATGTATCTTTTTTTTTTTTTAAATGGATTTTCAAAAGTGTTAGACACCTAAGCACAGTAATATATTTGAAGCTGTTGTAAAGCCCAGTGACCTTTCCCAGCATACCACACAGAAATTTGGGAGATGCATGGGAGAGTTCCTTTGTTCTTCCTCCTGCTTCTTTTTTTTTGTCTCTAAAGCAAATCTTCCATGAAGTTATTGTGAATATTTAAGTATATGGAGTATCATAGTCACACTTCCTATGAAATGGGAGCAAGTATGGTCTGTAGTTATTACATTGCCAAATCAGTTCTGACACACACAGCATAAGGGACAAGTGTGAGCTCTGTGTTCTGCAATAAGAAGTGCTGGAGCAGAATAAGCTTACCAAAATAAAAACAACATTTAAGGATGTAGAACCAGCTGTTGTTTTAGGAATTATCAAAACAGCGCAGACAGTGGCAGAAATGGTCTGTTAATGCCCAATTCCAACCTTAGTAGATACTTTAAAAATTTGTCTTTAGCACTTCTCCCCTCATTAGCCATGGCTATTCTGCTATGAAACTCCTAAAGCCCTGGCACTGCTTTCTACTGACATAATTAATGTGCCACAGCAAAGGTAAGAAATGTTTCCTAGAAGCTAAAAGGATGCACTTTGCAAAAGTGACAGAGGTATCATTCCTAAATGCTGTTATCAAATGCATCAGTGGGGCAGGACAAGAAAGTTGGTTCTATGCAATGGGCCAAACTTTATCTGGTTGCCACAAGTGAGTTTTCCTTTTTTTTGTAGAACAAACTTCTTTAATGCCAGGTTGGCTTTGTTACAGCAGCTGTTTTCCCTAAAGGAAGCTCTGTATAACTAAACCTGTTGTGGTTAACATGTGCCTGCAGCCAACACTCCAGGAAAAAGAGAAGTCACTGGGGAACACTCCAGCTGAGTTGCCTCTCATCTGTCCAAGCTGTACTCAGTGCTGTGTCTCCTGGTGTTCCTTATGCTCACAACTCCCTGCTTCAAAATGTACAAATTAAATTTTTTCTTTTTATACTTTTGCTGATTTTGTGTGTCTTGGATATCTGATTTGGCTGTTGTTTCATTTCAGCCCTTCAGCACCCTGTGCATCCAGAAGATTTGCCCTGGCATCTTCTGTCCCTGTATTCTGTTCCAGAACATGGTACTTACAGAGATCCTGTGATTCCTCAGTCTTTTCATCTGTGGGAGTCTGTACCTGAGTTGTGTCACCTGTCCTCCTAATTTCTTGAAGTAATGCCAGGACACCAATAGGATAGTAATAGTAGTAAGCAATTTTTCTCAATGAAAAGGTACAGAGAAATAGGGAGGAGGGAAAAAAGGCAGAAAATGGAGAAATTGTTGTTGAAAATTCAGGCTTGGAATTGAGATGAAATGAATAATTAAATTGAATATTTGAAAATCTGCTTAAACTGTTCATAACTGTGTCAAATTGTTGATGAGAAATTTGGGGAAAAAAAACTTATGATCTCACTGACCTTATGCTACGAGTGAAATTTATTTTTAAGCACAATTTGGACCCCTGAAAATACCCTATCAACATCCCTGAACTATCAGGAAACAAAACTGTACCACAATGTTTAAACTTTTTAGTCTCCCTATAGAAAACTTTGAGTAAATAGAAATAAATAAAAAAACAAAAAACCAAAGTCAAACCTCATTATTGCAGCAAGTAAATTTTATTACACTTCTGTACAATGTGGTGAAACTTTATCCTTTCATCTTGCAGAAATTACTTGCTAGAACACACTCTTTGATGAGAGCAGAGGATCATTTGGGAAATAAAAAACATTCTGCCTCTCATAAATTTTGCAAATTGGTTTCAAAAAGAAAAAAAATCAAATTATTAAAACACAAACTTTGAAAACTAATGCCATACAAGTCACATTTGCAGGTTCCTTTTTAAAGCAAACATTGATTTACTCATTACAAGCAATAAATGATGCAAAACTGCCTACATATCACTGTAAGTTACCAAAGATACAAAAATACTTTTAATTTTTCTGTACTATACATACTAGACAGACTCAAGATAGTGCTAGTCAAGCCTATGCCACTCTAATAATAGAAGCTGAACAATGGACAAGGGTGTTCTTGCAATGTAAAATACTCTTGAAACAAGGATTATTCCTTCCTCCAAGATCCAGTTAAGCAGCTAAGTGTAAACCTTGAATCAATTTCTATAACAAAGACGAGGACGCAGAAAAAGGAATTTGAAGCAAGTAGTCAATAAGAGGTAAGAAGCAACCTTGAAGGGACATGAAAAGCCAAGAGGATGTTAGAACTTCAAAACAAAACCAGATGTCCTCTCCAATGTGTAAGTGAAAAGGATATTTGATCCTTTGTGCATCCTTGAAGTGCTGTGGCTGAAAGTATTGCTTTGCACTGCAATGCTTCGTTAGTTCAAAGTGCTGTGTAAACATTAGGTAATGAAATCTCACTGTAGCTCTGCATTATCTACATGTTTTCTTGTCCAAGGACACACTCCACACTCCAAGACATTTATGGCTCTGGAACCTTTATTTTCTAGTCCATGAACGTTTTTTTTTCACCTTACAGTGGATTTTAGCCTACCTCAAGTACATCTCAAGAATGCCTGAAGTGAGAGCAAACCAGAGGTGGCAGAAATAAATAATTTTTATTGAAAGTATTATATAATATTTAAAACTATCCCTGCAATAATAGGGGAAGGTTTGATCCATCAGAAAAAAAAGCATTATTTTCTTCACAGCAACACATGCAAAATCAGAAATGCAGGGTGATAAATCAGAGCATTGTTTTTGTGGTGTTATTGACATGCAAATATTCTGCACGACTACAGAGCAATGTGCTTCACTCCAGTTCACAGAGGAAACTTCATGCAGGTAAAGTCTAAATATATCAGCCAAAGTTGATTTGATCACACAGAGTATGAACTCAGGTGTGAAACTGGATAGACAAATGCTGAAAATCAAAGGTCCAAATTCTGCAAGAAAGCAGCTCAGAATACATCCCAGTTCTGCAAAGTTCCTATGTACAGTTCCGTGAACTTGGTTTTTCTGGCAAACTTAAGCCAGAGAGGTGGGCCTGAATGATAAATTCACTTTGCAAAACTTAGGTATCTCAGTGTGCTAAGGCATGGCTAATCCTGAGAAAGACTACAAAAATTATTTCTCTCTTTCTTAATCCCTATTATATGAATATTTCTGGCATTCAAATATTACCATATTGAAAAGAACTGCTGTGTTTGCTATATTTTTCATACAATGATATCTTTTGACTTAGGTGCAAATACATAGGTATTTGTGGGCTGTGGGAGTGTAGGTTAGTTCCTATTGTTAAAGCATTGGAGCAGCAGCTTTGTCCCATCTCATCTGAGTTTCTTTCATGGAGAAGGTTTTCAATAATGATAATCCTCATGATTACCTGTGGTGGATCACCAGGTAGTCACTATTCTTGTGGCCACTTGCTGGAGGCAAAAGGCCACTTCCTCACCCTAGAGAAACCCTGGCACTGCCTTGTACCCTCCCTGTGTCATTCCAGGGCAGAAACAGAGTACATCCCAGCCCTGTGTGTGAGGTTGTGTGTACAAACACACAAACGAGAAAGAGACATATATGTTGATATACATATGTATATATGCACACATACACATTTGCTTAACAACAATAATTCAGTGTTAACATAGTCCACAATTGAGTGAAGTACTCTTCAGCATGCTAGATTCAAAAATCCAGCTTTTAAAAACTAGTAGAGAGAGACTCTTGTGGGATTTTATGAGAGAAACATCATTAAAGGCTAATAGGAGGTTAGACCTCAAGACCTCAAAGAGAAAAGAAATTGGAATTTCAGTATTGAGAATAGTCAAGAGAGAAGAAAGTAGATTGAAAAAAAATAGAAGAAATATAAAACATTCAGCCTTTCCTCAGCACTCATCTAAGCTACTGCATACAAAGCACTTGGAATGTAGGTCAGAATTCCTCAACATGTAGAAGTGCTATTTTCTTCTCAGTACATTTGTGTTGCTTTCTTTATTTCATTTTCCTTGAATTTCATCTGATTTTTTTTCCCAAATAGGACTCTGAGGAGATATCATTGCTTATTGTGGTAGATTGACTAAAACCTCTCTCACTCCTCTGCATAGCTGGACAGAGGAGAGAAAATATGTTGAAAGACGTGGTTTGAGACAAGAACAAGGAGAGATCACTCACCAGTTACCATCACCAACAAAACAGGCTTGACTCAGGAAAATTAATTTGATTTATTACCAATCAAATAAGAACAGGCTGATGAGAATAAAATAAAATCTTAAAAACATCTTCTCCACACTGTTCTCTTCCTGAACTCAACTTCACTCCTGAGTTCTCCACCTCTTCCCCTCAGCAGTGCCAGCAAATGGGAAATGGGGGCTGTGGTCAGTTCATCACACGTTGTCTCTGCTGCTCTTGCTCCTCAGAGGGAGGTCTCCTCACACTTCCTCTGCTCCAGCATGGTATTCCCCCCAGGAGAGAGTCCTCCACCAACCTCTTCAACATAAGTCCTTCCCATGAGCTGCAGCTCCTCATAAACTGTTCCACCATGGGTCCCTCCCATAGGGTGCAGTCCTTCCAGAATAAATTGCTCCAGAGAGGGTCCCCTGCAGGGTCACAAGTCCTGCCAGCAGACTTATATTGATAAGTATTTATTGTACATACTGTCATATAATTATACTTCTATAAATAAATCAAAATTATTCCTTATATATTTAATGTATGTATCATATTTATAATAAACTATAATTATACATCATATAGATACAAATATTTATTAATCTTGAAAATTTGGAACAGAGAGAAGGACTTTTTGGGAGGAGAAAAACAGGCATGCAATAGTGGGAAAAAACCCATTAATTAAACTTTTTAATGCAGTAAAATGAGCACTAAATGTAAAGTTGAAACAAATCTGCATCTCTACTTTCAGAAGAGTTTTACTTACTGATAACGTTTGAGGGCCTGCAGCATGAACTGTATGCTAGACCACCAAAAACCTTTAGAGCTTAAGGTTCAAACTATGCCTAAAATAAAAATTTGGTTTTGGCAAGGTTTATATATTAATAGGACTTCAGTTAGCATCCTGAGCGTGGCCTTTTAGGTTTTTTGCAGAGCTGGCCATATTTACCATGTCCTTTGGAGCATGCACCCCTCTGAACTGCTGCACACATGCATCTCCCTGATGCTTCTGCAGAATGCAAATGACTTCTGCTAGTTACCATGGGGACATGAGCAAGGACCATGAGATGCATAGCAACAATGCTCCTATTTTTGCCATTTTTGCTTCATGGTAAGGAGAGACAAACTACAACATATCCTGGAGTTTTTACTTTCTGGTTCTCTTTTTTTCTTCACATGCACACATACACAAAACACTTGCTCCATTTTTGCTAACACATAACAGATACAGTTGGGCCTTTAAAGCTAATCATGAAGTCAAATTAGTTTATTTTCAATTCTCTAAAGGAATAACAGGAAATTATTACAAGAACTATTATATTTTCAAAGTACAAACTTCTTCAACAATCTTGAAGCAGTAAAAGATATCTGAATTATTATGTGTTTTTACAAAAGAAACCCCCCAAAATTTGGATGAATCAAATATGCATATACACATGCATATCTTGAGAGAGAAATCTAGCCTTTAAAAGAACAAGAACTAATCTAATAGTCTAATAGAGTTGTATAAATTGGATGAACACCAATGAACAGATCACAGGTTGTGGTTTTGATTTGGGGCTCTTTTTATAAAAGATACAATACTCTGGTAATTAAAAAAAAAAAAAAAAGTAGCTGCTAGCTTAATATTTTAAGAGACAACTTACCAGCTGTACTCCCCAGATTCTGTTTCTCACTCTTGTCTTCCCCCCTTTATTAAACTTACTCTTGTCCCTGTGAGATCCTTTCTATATCAGTAGAAATGCATTTAAGCATTGTTAAAATGACAGTTTTCTGGGTGGATAAGTAATTGAGTAACAAGACAGAAATCAATGTTGCTTAGTCATATGTTATTTCTTCATTTTTTAATATAATTAGTATGAAAACTTTGATTGCACTAGATATGATTTTAATAGGTAGATCTAATTATGTTCTCAAAGGATAAAGATGATGAAGACTTAAGCTGTGCTGGTGTGACAATTCAAGCTGTCAGGCTCCATGGCTTGCTCTGCTCGTGGTTCCTCCTCCGCTGAATCCTTAGATGAACAAATGCTCTGTCATTGCTCTGTTTTGCAGCCGCTATTCAGCTGGTAACACTTTATAAAAACATTTCATTCTCCAAGGACTATATTGTTCTAGAAGTCTTGCAGATACAAAAGCAATAAATATCTAATTAGGTCAACAAGAAGACATGACAACTTGTAACTGCCTACAGGATGGCACTGATGTAGAAATACCCTGACTTGGGATTTCTAGGGCAGCAGGAGATGGTTCAGCATAAAAGGCAATCCCCTCACTGTGCTTGGAGTATTGAACAGAAGATACAGCAGGCACCTGAGGCACAGACTCACAATTTCCTGTGAAGGAGTGCTTTGGTTCTGGATATCATGCCCAGAATACAGCCCTCATCCTCTCTCATGGTGATGGGCAGGGCTCCTGTCCCACCAGACAAGTACCTCAAGGCAAGAGACTTGGGCTTGCAAAGGTGTGGTGTGTAAAAGGGGGTAAATTGTGTAGATAAATCATGTCAGACTGAATCATAATTTTTTATACTCATTGCTTAATGCCCAGCACCAGGAAGAGACTGCAGTCATCCTGCTGCAGAAGCTGTTTCTGATTATTTATTAGGGCTCATCTCGAGCTATGGACATTGAGTAGGCCCAGAAGTAATCACAGCTTTGTAGCTGTCTGTGCCAAATTTTAGGATTAAATCAATCTTCCACTACAATCTTACACCACTCATCCCTGTCCCTCCCTTCCCACCCTCAGCAGCCATTCAGGACGTCCCTTGCCAGCAAGGAGCTGATGGAAATTTCCAAGGCCAACCAGAGAAGACATCAGCTGTGCAGTTCCCAGGAAAACAGTGGCTTTCAGCACCTCAAATGCACTTTTCCAATTAAAATGCTTTCCTTCCCTGTGCTCTTGGTCTTTATCTCACTGTCCTTCTAAGTGGGAGATTAAACTCTGGAAATGGAATCCGGATGAAAACCTGCAATTATCGAGGGGGATGGGTCAAGCAGCAAATGGAACAATGGGAATTAATCTGATACCGTTGGACAATGCAGTTTGATTGCAATTATATGAATGCCAGTAAACTATGCACACATGGCAGATTTTCCACCTATTTATTTAAATAAGAGCTACATTTATGATATCCCATAGAGGATCATAAATATTCAAGGACCTAAATTTTCATTAGTACACTAGCAAGTAAATTTTCAAAGTGATGCATAGGGATTTAACTGCATGAGTCCCATTAATGTCACTACTTTGAAAATTTACTTCCCATGAACTTCTAGAGGATGGGGGAAAAAAAGAAAAAAGTCTCTCATAATTTTAAGAAGTAGACAGGAAAAATCTTGTCATCACTTTGGCACTCTGGTACTTTAATTGGTAAAGAATAATTTAAATCATATCTTCAAAAGTAAGCTCCATTTTAGGCACAGACACAGATGGTGACATTCCATCAAGAGTTTCTGCTGCACATTATTAGACAATGTACTAACAGCCCTTTTACTTTGCTGTAAATATTAAGAGTCGACCAATTCTGCGTGACTTCTGGGAGAAGTTTAATGGCAATTCTTGGTCATGAAGTTAGCAATCAGCCTCTTTATTTGGGATCTGAAATTTATAACTCTGGAGTGGGATTTTTTTTTTAATCTTTTGAGAGCTCAGTTCCGCTTGGGCCAGTTATTTAGTTACATCAGTGTAATGAAAATTCTGTCTTTCTCACATGAGAAAAGGATTATTATTTTATGGGTAGCAGAATTTTAATTCAGTAAAGAGTAACATTTTTTGTCATGCATAGAATTACCAATCTACTTTCTCTTTCTCTGAAATATATTTGAAACCAACTTTATATTTATGCTCCATTTTTCTATCATGTCTGTAGTAGAACATGGGATTCAATCAGAGTATAGGTAGGTGTGTATAGTGGTCCTCAAAGAGTGCATCAGAGATTGTGGAAATTCATACATCACTGTCAATTTTGTATTTCAGCTGGGAGGAACAAGGGGAACATGAGAGAAGCCCTTACTTTGAGGTTATAAACTTTCAGAGCCAAGAGGCTGAGAGGAATGTGCTCACCTCCCTACACTTTGTGTGGCATCACTGGAGAAAAGAGCCGAGGTGAAGGGACATTCTAGGTCTGATTTCAGTGCATGGACAGGAGTGAAACTGCAAATTCACAGCTGCTGGTTGGGTTGAGCACGGGTCCTTGTTGACAGAAAGAGCAAATACAGAGGATGCAGATCCTCCAAGAGCTGTTTCTTTGCACCAGTCTCTGCTGCAGAGAATGAGTGGATTTCACAGCTTGCTTTGCCTGTCAATGAGGATGAAGAGCTGTGATGATTGAGCTACCATAAGGAAAGATGCTGAAAGAAGCTGATAATTCAAAAGCTTCAAGACAACAGGCCTAAAGGAAAGACAGCACAGAATTCTGAATCTTTATGGGGCAGAGCAGCTAACAAACTGCACATGCTTTAATTAAAAATGCCTACTATATCAGTAACTTAGAGGGTGGCAAATTTTATATCTCTAATTAAAAAGGTTTAATAAGTGATCCAAAAAGTTACAGATGAATAAACATTACATCTATATCAGGGAAGTAAAACAATAAACACCTGAAAGACCAGGATGTGATAAAGCCTAGCCTGCTGAGTTTTCTGAAGAGTCTCACTGATATGCTAAAATTCAGTGAGTGTCTCCAAAGCAATAGATAGCAGGAAGTTTATTCAGTCCTCTGACAAGGTCCTGCACAGGAAATTAGTCAGGAAAGTAAATATTTGTGAACTAAAGTATTGCTGTGGATCAAACCTCTCTAAGAGACAGAAAATAAAGACTAGAATTAAACTGTCAGTTTTTGATGAGGGAAAACACAGAGTGCCTCAAAATCACACCTGAGACCAAGCTTTTCTGGCATAGTCATGCTTTGGAGCAGCAAAGTAAGCAGGCTGCAGAAGTAGTTTTGGTTATGGAAGTGCAGAGTGGACTGTGAGGAGCTTCAGGGACACCAGACACTGAGGTCAGAGAAGCTGTTATTAGGTACAATACATTGGAAACACAGAAAATACTCATCTGGGAAAAAACCCAAGATTCTTCCTATACTTCAAACAGTATTAAATAATTTTCCTACTGCTTCAGGGAGGAAGAATGCAAATGCAAGGAAAATGAGAGATGGCATATTATAAATGGGTAAGGGGAAATATCTGTATTTTCAGTAGACTGTGGAACTCATTGCTGCTGCAAGTCATTAAGGCTGAGAATTTAAAGAGACTCTGACTTGCATTTTACAAAAACAATAAATTAGTACTTGTACAGAAGTAAAATGACTAGTTCCAGAAAAAGGAAAGGAGAGGGATGAAAGGGATTTAGCATTATGTTGGCTGGGCTTGCACTTTCACCTCTGCCAGTGGTTGGGTTTTACATTAACAGTGGTAACATTCTGCAAACAAGCTGTTGTTTCTTGACCTAAAATACTTTCTAATTTTTTATACAATCTAAAAAATACAATCTAATTTTTTTTCAGTTTATCTTCTAGTTCCTCAGATTCATATGTTCAAATTGTAGAAGAGAGAGGGGCAAAGTCAAAAGAGTTCAGATGGCTTAGAGAGTGATTAATTTATTTTTTGCTTTTTTTGCTATCTAAGTGAAGGACATTCAGCACTTGACATCTCCAATGCTACCAGAAATGGGAAACAGCAAGTGGGGAATGGAAGAAAGATTAATTTTAAATCTGATTGCCAGAGCAATAGAAATATTACCAAAGGATAATATTGTAAGGCAGGAGCCAGTGCCCAGTGAAAGCAGGGGTGTTTAAACATGGGACTATCAAAGTGCAAATTATGACAGGGAAGGACCAAAGACTTGGCACGATGTGTAATTGAAATGTCCCCAAGATAATGATAATTGGTTATATAGTTTGGGGGAAGAAGGTGAGTCTGGGGATGGATAGGAATACAGCCATGAGAAACCAAATCTTTGATAGCTTGTTCTCAGATGTGTCTTTGGAACCTTGATTTGTTTCATTTTCATGTGCCTGCTTGACACACAAAGTCTCCTTTTCCTCACTGTTCTTTCTGTCTGGAGGTTGTGACAAGTGTGGAAGGTGCATCAATTAGAGAAAAGATGAGCTACAAACCTGTTTTTCTTCTTCACAGAGTGACTAGCACATTTCAGGAGCCCAAACCTGGGGAAGACATGAAAAATCAAGTGAAATTTTAAATGTATGCAGAGAGAATCAGAGCTGCCTGAGACAAGCAAAGGAAAATTTCCTAACGTTAATCTACACAGCAAAGAAGATTTTTTTCCAGTTTAGTTTTAAGTGCAAAATCTTTCATACACCTCCAGAGAGGCTCTTTACTGGCAGAAGAGTAATATAAAGATTCTGATGTGTCAAATCAAAATGTCCCTCCCCTCCCCCTTATATAGATTCATCTCCCTCCCTCTCTTTGTCTGCCTCCCTCTGCATGCTCCAAGTTTAATCTGCAGTTTGACTTCAAATGCAATAATTCACTAGCTCTAGGCATGTGCTTAAAGGACTATGTATAATTGTAATTCTGAAGAGATTAATACCTTATATTGATCCCCTATTTCTTCATCTATCTTGACAGCATGTAGTAATTTTTAAGAAAAGGAAAAGTGATTTGTTTTCAAAAGGGTCCTGGTTTATTGCCTATTCATACACTTGTTAGAACTCCTGTATTCTCCTAAAATCAGTGTGGTAGAGCATGCAGAGTAAATATGTGTTGAGATTTATTGGTTACAGTTGAGAGCATATGGGAAAAGCTATAGTCTAGAATAAAAGCCTGCAGAAGTGTCTGTTGGTCTGAAAGGACAGGTCTTTTCTTTTACAAATAGTCCTTACTGGCACATCCATTTTCTGTCCCAGTTCAGCTGCTTCATTTTACAGGCAACATGGATGTTTTCTACACCCTAAACTGAGATGGTGTTTCTTAATTGTTTTAAATATATTGCATGTCCTAACAGAAGTGAGATACATTTTTGTCTGGTAAATGATTTTTATCTCTGAGGTAATTTATCTGACCATTAGATTAGGGTTTGTTTTGTTTTCTGGGGTTTTTTTTGGTTTTTGATTCTTTTGGGTTGTTTTTTTTTTTTTTAATAAACACTTTAATTGGAAATGCGACGCTAATATGACAAACAGGCTTCGTGATGTACTTCAGGGTATAAAGAAAGAGATTAACTAAGAAATAAAGGACACCTGCAGATTCTTACATGTGTTTGGTTTAAATATGCCCAGAAAGTCGACTCCATAGTGTAAAACCAGGAATGTTACAAACTACTAAGGGAAGCACTTTTCAATAGAATTGCCTCAATTCTGTGACATGGCAGCTACTTGTAACCTCTGTTTATTTAAATGACAGCTTATGTGGCTCCTTGCAGTGAACCTAAGTCTCAATCACATAAAAAAGGCTCTTTTGTTATATATCTTCATTGTTTTTGCTAAATTATGTATCTCAGCTTCAATGAAGAAAGACACTTTCAAAAGCACAATCATACACAACTCTGTAAGTTTGATATGGATGATTCAAGAGCTGGAGAATTTAGGAATGCATTAGTAGATCTAGGCATACAAATAAAAGTGGTCACCACTTAAAATAGTCTGCTAAATCTTTATAGAGATGCAAGAGAATGTCCATTATTTGAAGAAAAAAAAATGTAAGCACAATAAGGAAAATATTCATTTTGCTATAATATCAAGAAGAAAATAACTTCCATGAAAATGACAATATACAATCTTGCACTGCATTCAAAATTCTCTCAGCCACTCCATAAATAGCTTTCTCTATGTGCATTTAAAGTGAATTTCTGGAGCTCTATTGCACTGATTGTTAATACCAACTCCTTGACTACGTGTTTTGTACTAAATGAATCCACCCCTTAGTTATGATATGGACCCAATATGATTTTGGTCTACAATTTATGCATAGAATATCTATGCATAATACTGCTAGCTCAAGTTGTATTCAGAAAATAACATAATTTGATATCTTTGGTTTTGTAAATTTAAATTAGAAGCTTGTGAAGTTTTCCAGTCAACATGATATTTGCAGAAAGATAGGAGAAAAGTACACATATTGTTGGCTGGCACAGGCTCTGTCTGCATTAGCATTTTGGACCATTTTGCAGAGCAATTCAGGCACAAGAGAACTTGATTTCTTCCTGATGAAATTGGGCAGAAAACCCTGATTCAGGTGCAGGTTTAATGCACTACAAACCCTAATGGGCCTTGAGCAGTGATGTGGGCCCAGGACATTTCCAAACCACATACAAGGCTGAGGGCACACAGTTCTGCAGGCCAGGCTAAATGTAACCTAAAGTAAAAGGTGCAAATTGCAAATAATAACGGGGCTCCAGCAGCAATGCTTTGATCCAGTGCTCTGCTCCTGCTGAGCTCCCCACTTGCTAATGTAGGCAGAGCCTCAGGTGTGCTTTCAGATCATCAGTGGTGTCCCTACCAAGGCCAGAAGCATAGATCAGATGAAAATAACAGACTGAGAATTAATCAAAACCCTTCATAGTTTTAGTCACCTTTTTCTTTTCATTAAAACTTCATAGGTAGCAAGGCCAGGTATAATTAATGAAGAAGCCTTTTCTCAGGCAGGATTATTCTGAGGTATAAGCCTGATTAGTTTCCACTCATTCTTTGACTCATTTCATGTTCGTTATATAAAGTTAACGTCGAAAAATTAACTTTTATTCCTTTCCATTGAAAAACTGAACTACTGAGATGAGAAAGCATAGATTATACAGACCAGAAAATTTACATTCAATGAAGTGTTTTATTACTAAAAGAAAGGAGGGAATGTGATTTTAAGAAAGTATTAATATGAATTTTGCTATTGTTCCCATATCGCAAGTTTAAATGAGAAGAACAAAATTGGGCACAGAAACTTTTCAATGCAACAGTGAACCAAAAACCTTTTCCATACAAGCCAATGGGTACTAAGAAATCAGGAGATAAAGAAAGATGTCCTGAGGCAGTAAATTAGATTTTTCTGCATGTTCCTTTTATTTACAGAACATTTCCAGTATCTGTACATGAGTCCTTTAAATGTTAAAATACTGCAAACCCCATTACAAGCATTATTGTGTATATTTTCAAAAGACAAATGGATATATAGCCTGACAAATAGCCTGAGTTTTTGTTTCTAATTTCCCTTCATGTGTGACTTGGTGAGATGATATGAACTGGGTAACTAAATTTCACAAATGCTAATAGTGACTAGCTCAGGAGTAAGAATATATTACTTGCTTCTGTTCACAAATAATTTATACAGGCTGTAATCTGCATGACACCCCTACTCAGCTGATGACTGTGCTTTTAATCAAAAGCAAGAGTTGACAATTTTTCAATCTTTAACAAATAAAAGTTTTTCCATTCTGTTGAAACCAGTGATTCAGCAGTGAGACTTTAAAAGACATCTTCAATTATTGCATTCTGTAAATCTTGGTCACATAAACACAAACTCCATGGGGTTTTTTTGTTATCTTCTATTCTCCATCTACAGTTTCATTCACACCCTTTTCCAGGTCTGTATGTAGAACACCACAAATACTTTTGCAGCACAAATACAAGGTTTTACTTCCTAGTCCTTTCCATCTTAGATGTACCCACCTTAGATGTGTCCACCTCAGCCTCTGGCATCCAGAATCAAAATTTCTCAGCTGCCCCTGTATTTCTGTGGCTTAGTCTGCCTTGCTGTAAATTTATAGCTGCACATTGCATTCCTCCATTGATTTATATCCATCTTCTGCATTTCTGCAGGAGCCATCATGTCAACTCTGCCTTCCTTTCCCAGGCACTGTACCACATCTGTCTTTCATTTCAGAAGTTTCACGCTGCTGAGAAAGCATTTATGGCTATTTCTGGCCAGCTGCCCACTATGGTTTTAGGGGACTTGTTTGTTTTGTGAAAGAAAATTATCCTGTGCACTAAAATCATACAAAAGTGACAGGAGTTTCAGAAACAGCAAATATTGTTTCACTTGTTATTGTACAGAAAACAAATTGGAAAACCTGAGGCCTGTGTTTTATTTCTCAGAGTTCTAAGATCTTATAGCAACCTTGGAACATTTTATAAACTGCTGAAACCCACAAGGTAGCTGAGGAAAGAGACTTCACAGCTATCTTGAGAGGTTTAGAGCTCAATTAAGGTGCATTGCAAAACAAAGATGGATAAAAAATTTCCTTCCTTGGGCATAATCAAGTCTGGGTTAGTTGGATTAATGTCTGTGCTTCAAGACTGTCTCAAAAAAAAAAGTAGATGAAAGCTTTATGAGTTTTCTCTAAATGCAATATGAGGTGTTAGTTATTGTATCAGCTCTCAACTTTGTACAACGAATGCTAAGGTGACAGGCTATCCAGGAGCAGTGGGATTTAGTGCAAACAGTACAAAATTGAGTCAGAAAACCCTAATTCTTTTCTTAGGCTTGCTCAGTAGTTTTGGCAAACTTATTTCTTTGCTTCTGCTTGTTTTGAGCATTATGTGAGTGCTGGTTAATACCAGTAATAGGCAGGAAGATTAGCAGGATTCATGAAATACAGTGGGAGGAAAAAATATTTTACTTTCCTCAATACAGGTGGAGAAAATAATCAATTGAACTTCAAGATTCCAAAGAGAAAGAGCTGGAAAAATATTCTTACAAACCTTTGAAATAAATGCTATAAAAATGCACAGTACATGTTTAAGCCATAGTTAAGGGTATTCTATGTATACTTTTAGATGGCCTTTTACATAAAAAAAAATATGTTGCACATTTTTTAAATTACAGTAACCTCATTACATAATTATGTGCAAGGAAATGTTCCATAGGTTTTGTCTAGGAAGCCACAGCTGAAGAAGACCAACTCCAGATTAAAGTCATCCTTTTCACCAGACTTTTCCTTCTCAAAACTCTGGTTTTCTTTTGCATCTTTGCCTATGCAGGCTACAGGCTGCAGGGGTGATTATTCAAAGGGTAATGTGCCTTCCTTATTTAGAAATCATTCGTGTTCCAGACCTTTAGGGAGATGCACTGAAGCTTAATATGTGTCACAGCAGCCAAACAAACATATTGTCAGATCTGCTGTCAGGACCATTTGCAAGCAAATTGATAGCTCATTTTCTAGACCAGGCTTCTAAGGTGAGCCTCAGGTTTTCTAGGGTCTTTTTTTTCATGCTTTTAAGAAGCTAATTTTCTCTGCTTTTCTTAAATGACATGGTCAGAGACACAATACATGGGTTAAAATTTATGTGCCTGATTCTAATTTATACTTTATAGTAAATTCTGATGCTTTGACAGCTAGCATATGTGATATCCATTCTGATATCAGAGTGACTGGCAAACTGTGTAGGAGCACACACACTTTAGCACAGACCAACTGAACAAAAGACTTGTTTCTGTAGCTCGGTGTCTAAGTAGTTGCAGGGATCTCTGGAATTCCCTAAGTCCTGCATTGGAGGGAAAGTCTCAAGCAAAGCAGATGGTTTGTGCATGAAAGTGAAAGACATAGAATATTTTATCCATCACTCAAGCAAATTATGAAAAAGGAAAAGAAAAAAAAAGTGAAAGAAAAGCATGGTTCTCACCTGCTGGAACAGAATGGATTTGCAAGCTGTCAATCAAGCAGCAAACAGAAAAAATGGAAAGGCTCTCTGCATCTTCTACCAATTCTCAATGTAACTAAGATACTCCAGGTCACTCTCCTATTAGGGCAGCCATTTTTTAGTTATTCTTATATGTGAAGGAAGAAGATATGGCATTGGAGGTAATAAGCTGAACCTTTTCATCTTTAGACCAAGTGAAGCTGTGCATCAATTGAAAAAGAAAAAGACCAACCAACAATAGATAGCTGAGAAAGTATCTCTAAAGCAGGAGCTGTTAGGCCATGACCTCAGCAGGCAAGAACAAATCCATTGGAGGGTGAACACGAAGTGCTATGACCTGCAGGTGCAGAACATAAATCACAGACATATTAGACCTTGCTTGAAGCCAGTGAGCCATGATCAGTGGAGTCAAATTGTTTTCTTTGCTCTGTAAGGGTTAGCAATGGAGCAAAACTAAAGGAGGATGGAGTTATGAGAGTTGGACTTCTTGAAATTAAATTTCTGAGGCTGTTTATTTATTTACAGGTATTAATCACAGTGGCTGATTGCTTTTCTCCTGTTTTAAAGTGAACAGTATTCATCTCCTATGTCAAGGTAAGAAAATGACCTTGCCATCTTACAGGGATTAACACTGTTAAAACAGCTCTCTAATTGTTAGGAAGAATTTTTTTTGCTTCTTCCAATCAGTGAAGAAAACTTACAGACAAAAAGTCCCTCTGAAATTTTGGAAGCTGCAAAGTTTTCACAATTGCTTGGAAAGAAGTGGGAACAGAGTAAAGTAGAATAAAGAATTTTCCTTATATATTAGTCAGCAAAGAATAGCCTGTCTCTAGAGCTCCCACTTTTCTGGTACTGCAACAATTTTATAATTCCAGTGAGACAGCAAACATGACAACATGGTAAAAATGGTTTTGTTGAAGCAGTCTGTGCATGAGAGAGATTCTCTGCCTGCACTCAGGAGACCTGAGAGATGCTCTCAGATTTGTGCAGTTCACACACCCAGAGGTTTCCTCTCAACTTTCATCTCTAAATCATGGGGACTCCTGCTGCAGTTTTGTCAACCCTGGTGTCCCTGCAGGGCTTGCCTGCTGCCTTCAGGCAGTCTGGCTCCCAGCTGAGGTTTGCTGATGATATCTGAGGGAGATACTGAAAGTGCTGCCTGAGTGATGTAGTGATGTGTGTGTCTGGGCTTTCTCTGTGGGGAGAGGGCTGATCACACCTGCATGGAGGTTTCTCACAGCACCACACAGGAACAAAAGCGACAGTCTTCATTTCCACAGTATGAGGAAACAAAATGCAAGATGAGATTCTTTATGAGTTTTCTGTTGGCAGGAAAAGGAAAGGAAAGTCTTGAAGAGCATCATGGGACACAGGAGCAAACATCAGGACCAACCAGTGGATAAGTTGCACACACTGCAAGGCTCAGCCCTGAGCTGCTGCAGCCCACGAAGCTGGCCAAGCCACACTGTCTGAATGTCAAGCCAGGATCTGTTCTTCTTCATGCCTGTCAGGGATCCTCCAACCATCTGTCTTGACTGTCTCAGTCTGTGGTGACTGCCTGTCACTAATTTATGCATATATGATTTTGCTTTAAACATTCTAACGCTGACACTGATAGCAGAGAAGTGACTGCCGTGGAGGCATTTGCTAGATTAGATTTACTCTAACAGATACAATTTGCTGCCATATGTCTGTCAGACCCCAGTTGAAGGCTCCTTGGACAGAGATTTTTTGCTGCCCACTGCCTTCAAAAATATGAGCCTGTGGAATTTTTATAAGCATTTTATCTTTTTGGAAAGCACCACTACAAAATAAGAATAATAAATTAAAGTATATATAGGAAATGTAATAAGGAAACATAAGTACTACTTTAATCTAATTGTTGTTCAATCATTCTGCCATAATTACTACAGAGAAATGAGACTATAATCCCACCAGGTGAGTCACTAAAAACCCAATTCCATGGTAAATCACTTTGGAAGATGATGTCTAAAGAAAGCTTAGCATTTTCTGAATTCTGAAATGTATATGCCAGCCATCACTTAAATAGCATCTGGGATTTATTTTGAATAGAAGCAGCCAGAGACTTATATTGGCAAGAACAGCTGAAGAAACATTTTAGACCTTGACCTTCAACATTGATAAGGAGACAAAGCTGCTTTCTATAGTATTTACTCTGAATGCTGTTTGTCTTTCTGCTTAGCTGCTACCTCCAGCTATTCCTTCTGTTTTCTCATGTCAACCCTAACACATTTTCTCCATTAATCTCTTCATATTCTTTTGTCCTGTATCACCTGTTTTTCCTTTGTTTTGTCTCTTTGTTTTTACAGCTAAATCACTGTTTTTTCCTTCTTCCCATCTGAGTTTAAAATACAGTATTCCCCCTGGCAGTTGCACAGCAATATCCTGTATGCATATGACAGTTCATACTATCCTTAGAGCACAAGCTTTTGGGACCTTGAACTATCTTTCCTATATTTCTCTGGATTATATAGGGCTGGGATCAAGGCTTACTGTATCAGAGACAATAATAGCATAATAATAGCATTTTCAGACACCAAAAAGATAAAACTAATTTTCAGAAGCTCTAATGCATTTAACTAGATATTACCTTTGCCTACGCACAATTAAGAAGTAGAATAACAGAGACTAAATGGCAGCTTTAATAAGGTCTTTATATATTTATCTATGGTAAAGGTACATTGATATATGTGTTGATACATGAAATTATGATGTACTTTAAAATAATTTACCATTCCAGTAACATTCTTTCTTCACCTTAACTCATCTGGCTAGCTGGCCTACTGGCTAATGAACCTGTCTTCAGAGTAGATATGGGCACTTCCATAGCTTTCTTTGCTTTGCCATAGTTTCTTATAAGCCTCCAGATATTTAGTACTCTATTTTTTTTTTTTTCTTTTCTGTGGGTCAAATTGTTGTTCTCCTGACGGTAACAACAAAACGCAGTGATTTTTCACAGAGATCACTGTGGCACAGGTACTTTTTAGACTCTTCAAAAATGGTATCTAGGCTTCTGTTCTGTTGCCTAATTTCTCTGCAGCAGTTGGAGTTCAGCTGCTGGAGTGCAGGTGTTTGCACTCCGTGATCTCCAGGTCCACCAGCTTGGGTGTCCCTGCATGGGGGGCATGGATCAGCTGCAGGGCCAAAGAGGAAGGCTTAAAGGGAGAACAGGAGCTCTGCTTAGGGACTATACAAGTAAAGCTTTTTTAAACCAGGCCTTCCTCCCTGACAGAATTTAGAAATGTGTCCATCCTGCCCACTCATGGTGAGAGCACTCAGCTCTGCCAGGGCCAGGCTGACGGACCCAGGGTTTGGCTCTGTGGCCACTGTGGAGCGATGGAGCCTCTTGGTCCCCGTCCCACAGGGACTGTAGCTGTGGACAGTTTCAAAGTCATGTGAGATTTGCCAGCACGTGTTGGATGTGGCAGTGGTCTAGGCTGGCCCCAGGGGCTGGCAGTGTGGGAGGAGGTGTCCCTGTGCTGGCCCCCAGCACTCCAAGGCAAGGGTGGAGCTCAGCCACACCAGCCTGGCAGCCCAGCTGGGATCTGCAGCCTCACCTGCACTGTGTGCCAGGACAGCTGCCAGCTCTGACCTCCAAGGTGCCACTAGGAGACTGTGCAGTGACAAACAATGACAAGAAGCCTTTGTCCTGTAAAAATCAGAGAATCGCCTGAGGATGGGGTTTTGAAACCATTGCATCCACTAAAAGAAAGGAATAGCACTGGGGCACTTTTACTGAAGCACGAAATTTTTTAGTGTACATTTTTACAGTGTCTGAATAATTTAGGAATGCAAACTCGATGGAACTTACCTTATTATTCCAATACTTTGTCAAGGTTATCTTCATTACACAGTGGTTTACCACATATAGAAAAGCTGTAGATTTGATTGAAAAAAGCTATTATAGCAGTCAGAAGCCCCTTGAATTATATGTGCCCATAAAAACCATTTGCAGTAGCTTTTACTGCATTTTTCTTGCATTTAAACTCTCTGTCAGTTTTGGATATCTCAGAAGTCAAACACTGTTTTAAGATGCACTGAGTATGGAAAGCAAAAAGTCAGCATTGTGCTATTAAAAAAGTTTATAAATTTGAAGAAATGGTGATCTAGAAAACTAGCCTAAACACCAAATAATTGACAAGGATCAGTGTGTGGACATACAGATCAGTTGCACAGAGTTGAAAGGCCTGGCACATTACATAATTTTAAAAATTAACCCTTCAGTGTGAAGAAAATGCCCTTCAGTACAGTCCCCTGAAAACTGCTAGGAGATTGTGCCTTCTTTAATGCTTAAGAGACTATTGATTAATATGTGATTCATAAATCCATTTCTGGTGCTGACTTGTAGAGGGATATGTGGACTGATCGTGGCCCTGCATATATTTTCCAGTTGCAGAACTATCAGCTCACCCACGTCACCATCCACCTCAACAAACACCATCATGAGCAGAACACGTCGTCCTCTGAGGCTTCTCCTTCTGGAAAGGCAGCCTGGAAGAGAAATCAGCTCCCACTGTACACAAAAGGGACAAAAGAAAGTGATCTAGGGGAAGAGGAGGAAAAGGAGAAATGAAGGAGCCACGGGGTGTGTGTTCAAGGTGTGTATGGAGGGTAGGTGCATGAGTGAGAGGTTTACAAACTGCTGAGATTGTTATTGCCACTAGTTCCTATTCACCAGACTTGGAAAAAAAATCCATCATTTCTTTGATTCAATTTTCTCGATTCACAGCAACAAGGGAGAAGCACAAATTTTTCCTGAGTTCTGACAATCCCATTTTATAAGCAGAGGAGCCTTGTGCTGTGATAGCGCAAGCTGCATACATTTCAAGTCTCATGCTCAATTTTATCAAAACACAAAAGGTTTCTTAAGCTTTTCCAAATAATAGCAGATAAAACTGTGCATGTATGTGTACCTGCACACACAGACAAAGAATTTTTCAAAGTTTCTTGCATATGCAACAGGAATGCTATAGGCAAGAAAATCTGGCTTGAAGGAATGGGCGTTGCTCACTGAGGAAAAAATATAAAGGAAAAAGAAAGAAGAAAAGACTCTGACTTACATGCCTATAGAGCAATTACAGGGAAATGCTTGTACTTAGCTACCAGCCTCCCCAAGCCTTCCTCCCTAACAGCAAGTTAGAAATTTATGATGTTATTATTATAATGGTTGTTCATCCTGCATACTTCAGTAACCTACAGTGCATTAATATGGGCCTCCATAAATAAAATTCTGTCTTTTATGTATGCAACATCCACCCCCTCCCTTGCATAGCAAATTCCATTCCAAATTGTGCAAATTCAGAAGTGCTTAAACTTCTGCAAAACACAGGAGTTTAGCAGATTTACAGTGCAGTAAAAAAATAAAAGTCAACAGCATACCACCAATCTGTTCAAAACCAGACAGCCAAGAAGAAAACATGTACACTTCCCAGGCTATTGCATATTCAAGCACTTTTGCCTAGCACTGCCTTCCTAGCTTCAGATGTCTTTCCTCTTCATGCCACTCAAAATCGTATTTGAAAATGGTCATACAAATAATGCTGAAAATACATCACCTTGCAAGTTGTTAAGGTTTGGGAACCTACATACTTTTCTTCCCAAACATCAACAGGTTGCAGTCCCACTTTGCCAGCTGGGGCAACCCAAGTGATCAGACCAGTGAAGAACAGAAAATACCAAATACTTGCACAGCAAGAAATTATTACACCATTGTCCCTGGTTTGAAACCCTCCAAAGAAACCCTGTGCCTGACTCACTAAGCCAACTCCTTTTAAAGCAGTGTCTGTTCATTGGTGAGATGCAGGGCAAATGAAATTGTGGGCTGGAGCAGATGCGACATTTAGGATCACACCATATCTACTGGATGCTTAGGGGAAGAATGAGAAAGGGAGAGATCAGATCAGGAAGGAACAAGTACGGGAAAAGTATGAGGAAGGAAAATCAAAGGGTGCTCTCCCATGTGTGCAGGCAGCTGAGCAGTTTATTTGGCGGAACATTATGTTTGATGGCTACAGTTTGTTTTGTTTTCTTATTAAATTCCTACTTCTAACTTAGAAGTGGATGAGCATGCCCCCGTTCAGGGTAGAGGCAGGTGCAGACTGCCAGGACCTTGGCGTGGGGCAGGACAGGAGCACCTTGGGGTGGGGGCACAGGTAAGGGGCTGCCACCCACAGTGTGTGCAGGTGTCCCATTAGGGACCCAGGGCTGTATCAAATGCAGCTGCTCAGCTGTGCTGGCTGCAGTGGCTGGACAGCATCACTCTGCTCCTACTCCCCTGTAAAACATCAACAGGCTTAGGAAGATTGTCCAGACTGCCATGCCAGCAGTGCTGTATCTCTTGCCCTCAGTCCTGTGACAAGTCTTTCAGCCCCATAACACTGGTGTTGAGGAGAGAGACTGAAGCACAGAACAGGCAAGGAACTGTGTGATGACTGTGATGGAATTAGCTGCAAGTCGTTACTGCAACGCTAAGGAAGAGCAGACCTGCTGGCAAGAGGAAGCAATCAAAACAGGAATGCAAATATTTTCTGTCTGTTCTTAACTGACTTCAAGGTCTAATAAACCTCTTCAGCGTTTCTTCTATGAGAAAGAGAATTTTTCAAGTACCCATATGATTTCAGCTTCAGAAGTACAGTTTATCCAGAGATTTATTTTTCTTCATTCAAAGTGAGTTAAAGATACCTTTAACAGAAGACTCCCAAGATGTAAAAACAAGGGATATATTTATATATATATATTTATATATAGGGGATATATTTAAGGGATATAAGGGATATATTTATAGATATATATGTATATTTTATATATTTATATATTTTTATAAAATATACAGAGCAAAAGACAAAATAAACATGTACATGAATTAGACAGACAGATATGGACATACATATTTGAGATGTTGAATTTTCTTAGTAAACTAATCATAAGTCTTTCACACCAATTAATTCATCACTTCAGTTCCCAATAAAGCAGCTTGGGACAACAAATGAAATTTGCTGAGCAACCAGAAGGCCAACAATTTTTGACAGTGATAGTCCAAAGGGAAGGAAGCAAGTTTCAGAGATGATCTTACATCCTTGAAAAAGTATTTTCCAATTTGATTAGGTAGCAATTAGGGTGAGTGCCTCTGTCGATTTCAATCATTATGGTGAACTCCAGAAATACTGCTGAACTTGGAAGAATCCAGGATCCAAAGCAATTTATAATGCTCTGGAGAGCCATTGCACATCTGGATAAACTATACAACAATCCTATTTCCATTAAGTATTAATGGGTCTGATCAGTCACATCTAATAAAGGAAAAGCTGACTATTGTCTTACATTACATGATACTTCTAGAGCACAGTGAAAGAGTTAGCATTCTAGCAACTTCTCTGCCTTCACTTAAATTCTTGTAAAATGGACTCCAAGCTGAGGAAAGGATTTCTCTAGCAGCAAAACTCCGACAGCCTGGTAAATGTGACTGACAGGGAGCACTGCTTCTGAGCCTGTCTGCAAATGGCTCCTTTGGAGGGACATCCAAAGCTAAGCACAGGGCAAGACTGAAGGCGAGACTGGGAACTGCTGCTCTGAAACAGGGAGGGAAGGCAGATTGTTGTGCTAGGAGGAAGCAGGAAGGATTGATTAGACAATCCAAGAGGCTTATAGGATAAAGGGCTTCTCATGCATAGTCCCTCATGCAACCCCTCCCTGCCCATAATACATCATTTATAAGCTGAAAACCCTACTCTGCCTGCTGCTGCTGCCCTGTGTGAGGGCAAGAGGGAAACTGAAGGCTTTGTGCAGAATGAGAGGCAGCAGGTACCAAGTGAACACTCAGATTCCCTTTCTGCCCAAGAAGACAAAAGAAAGCAGCTAGATGCATAAAGCTGCTCTGCATTCAGGGGTGAGCAGTTGCTAACAGTATTTTTACTTAACTGTGTTTCTAAGCACCTAACAGAGCTTTCCAGAGATCAGGACCTCATTGCACTAAACCATTGCACAGTCATAGAACAAAGAGAAAGAGATTGCAGGAGACAAGGGATAGATAAGGCAGAGGGGGTCTGCAAGTCCCACTGGCAAAATGAACTAGATAATATTAGTTAAAATAAGAAATTGTGGTCTCAGAAATGTCACAGAGTTCTGGTGACCCTGGACTAGAAATCTGTTCTCTGTCCACACTGTAAGCATTAACCTCCAAGATGGCCTATCAACACTTTGAATGCATCACTGATCATCAAGGACTGATGCCTACATTAAAATCCTTCACTATAATAATTTTCCTCTGTTATTAAGAAAGATCATCCGAGCAAAATTGGACCAGTATTAAATTAATATATTCATACAATTTATTAACCAATGTAATAAGTTTACAATCTAATCTATTCCAAAATAATCATACCAAAATAAACCTAGTTAAAACCACCCAAGCTGACATTTGTCAGGACAAAGTATGTATTAGCAGATAACTACTGCTGATTGTGAATCATATAACAAGAACGGAAATGAAATTTTTTGTTAACTTCAAGAGGTGTCATGCCTACTTCTGATTCTAATCTAGATTATATTAATCTTGCATTTTAATGAACTGAGCCAACAAACAGACACACTAACAGGCAGCTGCTCACAGAAGCAATGCAGTTTAATTTTGTTGTCCATTTTCCGTACACTGCTGTACATTTGTGAAAGAAAAAAAAAAAAGACAGAAAAAAAAGTCAATTCTATATACCACATGGCTACTTAAGCACTTCTTATTATGCCTTCCAGGAAGACCAGTCTTTCTTTTCCACCCAAACTCTGATCTCGCTGATTATGTTTCTGAAAGAAGCCAGGAGGGATAACCCAGCACTAGACTGAGAGGTAAGTATCCAATAGGTAAATTATTGTTCTCTCTCCCCACTAAAGGGAAATCCACATTTCATTTTTTAAGAAAGCAGTCTCCTTGAAACCAAATCAGATGTCAGATTTTCAATTAATATAAAGCAAGAAAGCATGGGTTTTTTTTTTCCATATCTGCAGCAGTGGTCCCCATGCAGCAGACAGCTTATCACAGGAATGTCCCTTGGAAGCTGCTTGGGGATCCAGCCAGCACAGGTTTAGAGTTTCTGAGAGCCAACACAAGACTGGAAGAAGACACTTGGCCTATGCCCAAAGCATATCTGGCCCCCACATCCACATCACCCCTTGACATTTTCTCTCTCCCTCAAACCTTCTGAGAATGCCCAAAGAACTGAAGCCTGGGAGGAGCTGCAGGTGTCTGAGCTGACCTGGTGCCCTCTATAAAACAGGGTTACAGGTGACACCAGAGGTTACAGCAAAGGTAAAACTAGCACACCTCTGGGACATCCTGAGCCTTGGTGGTCTCTGCAGACAGCACAGTGCAGCTACAGTGCTTCTGGGGGAAAGCTGTGACCCAAAGTTCCTGCTGCTCAGGCAGAAAACAGTGTCAGAACATCTCTCTGCTTTCAGTAGGTACTGCTGAACCTGCACTCTGCCATCCTCAGAAGGAAACACAGAGCTGGCCAGTGGTGCCAGCAACTCAGCACTGCTCTCCCTCTGACAGCTTCTCCAAATTCTCATGTCAAACAGACCACTGAGCCTCACTTCATACCCACAGGCTCATTTTTCAGCTCATTCCCCAAGACTCTAAAAAGGTGCACAGTGAACTCATAATGAAATCGTATCTTTTATATTGATATGACTAAAACACAATTAGGATACTGCTGAGAATGTTGCATATGGAAACTCCTGTATTTGTTTTTTCTGAAGAGACTAGAACATCAGAAGCCATTAGCTAATACTAGGTAGCAGGAAGGGATTGAATATTGAGCTCAAAATAGTTTTTGATATACAAACACAATGCTTGATAGTACTGCTGATTTTTAGCAATTATGTAAGAACACATTTTAATATGGAGATTTAGTAATTGGAGATGCACCTTACATTTATTTGTAAAATAAAAATTCACTATTTATATTACTTGTTTCATACACTGTGTCTGCCTTTAGAAAGCTTAATAAAACTAATTTTACCATTTTTTCATTTCTGGCCCAGCTGTGACTCTGAGTTGACACTTTGCACAGATTCTGGACAGAGTCATGATGTCTTTTGTTTTGCATCATTCCCACTTCTAAAGTTTGTGCTATAGAAGATAGAATTCTTGTCTTTTATTTTCACTTGTATAAAGAAGAGTGGACATAAATATTTAATAACTCTTATAGATCACTGAGACTTTATAAAAAAAATCTCTGAATCCTATTTTTTTTCTTTCTATGTATTTTTCTTCCCATGTATTTATCATTTTCTGTTCACCCCTAGCAAAGTAAGGAAGTGTTTACTTAGGTCCTAGTAGTGTCCACATCAAGCACTTCTTAACACCTAAAACTGCTGGTTTTGACAACCTCAATTTTATTATATCTGCCTTGCCAACAAAACACTGCCAACCTAGAGAAGCTTTGCTTCCCATGTTCTACTTTAAGCCAGTCAAAAAAGAAACTATTTTCAAGTTGTGAAAGCACATTGCTATGCTCTTCTCTGCTTCCCAATTTATCATAAAGATACACTAAATGTTATGATTCATATGGTGAAATGCAATGTATTTAAGTTTAAATGAAAACTACAGCAATGACTAGCTACCAGCAGAACAGAAATAAGAGAGAATTTGAGTTTCCTTTTCTGTAGTTTTTTTCCTTGATCAAGTCTAACCACATTTTTCTTGCACCTACAAGTCTCTCAGATAGATAGATGATACTTAATGGCCTGCCTTGAGACATGATTTTTAATCTTCAGAGAGACCAGAAAATCCTCAAGTAAAAAAAACCCAACGTTGATTTATAGATTATACCTCTCTTCATAACCCTGATAGAGGAGGAAATACATTTTTTGGATTGTAAAGAATTTAAATGAGTATAACTTTATGATGGATTCTAAACTACACATGAATGAGTGAGATGAAAACGCGTTTAGAAAACCAGTGCATTCTTATTCTCACCTGGACTGCCAGATAAAGGAGGCAGCTTTAGTCACTCTAATTCAAGGCTGTAACATCCACAAAAAGCTGCAGTGTAACCACAGACAGTAAATTTAAAAAATTGAAAGAATAATTAAATTGTAATTCCTGCCTAGAAGGTCAAGTGAGTAGCTTCTGTTTTAAGTCAAACATGTTAAAAATGAGTCATCTAACTTGAGTTATTAAAAAATAAGTTGAGCAAATAAGGAAGTGAAACTACCTTGTAAATAGTTTAAAAGATAATTCAAAGCCAATAGTAAGACACTCTTTTTTTATTTTTCAAATTAAGAAGACTGTTGAAAATCTTTGAAAAAGATCTGCTCATTGAAGTAGTTCAGTGATCTATAAACTAAAGGAAATATTTTTGGGGCATTTTATAACATTGTAGTCAACTGTTAAAAGGGAAACAGAATATGCTAAAAACTGTTTTAACAAAAGCTGGAATAAAATATTTCAGCATTTTAAAAATGAGCCATTAGATGGATGCCCACCTTTAAACAGCCAACCAACAATCCTACCAACACCTTCTCCTCCTCATTACCCACATGACTCTTCTTGGCTTTTGATATCATATGGAAAAAATACAGAGAAAACAACATTTGAGAGAGTAAACAGGAGCTAGAAGAAGGTTGAAATGCACCTCTACACACCCATGGCATGGTCTCTACCCAAGTGCAGGCACGTGCCTGATCCAGAGCCACTCTTAAATAGCTCATCTGCCCTCCTGGAGCTCAGGTACCAAACCCTTCTGTCCATTTCAATTAAATCACACATCCCTCTCTTCTGGATTGGCAAAGTGACCCATCCATCAGCACTGCAAATTCACAGAGAGAAATTTATACCCACAGTTCCTCAGCTGTGGAGCAATACTCATTCTACTCATCTGAGTTCTGCCAGTTCTAGCCAACAACTTCATCCAGCTACAATTTTAGGTAAAATAGCACCAATGAACATATTCATAAAGCCAATTAAATCTCATCATATTCTTCTAGGTTGAGAATAATTTACATTCAGTCTTAGCTTTGGAAAGTAAAAATAATGTTGTAGATAATTTCTTCCTATTCATCAAGGACAGTGGATATTTTTATCCTGTTGGACATTTCTGCAGCATTTAGAGACACTATTTCAGGATGACCCAGTGTTATCTGACACAGAGAAAAAAATCCATGCATAATGTATCAGAATGTTTTTCCAGGAACATACAAAAGAAGCAGTGACAGCCAGCTGTACCTCCAGTGCTGTAGCATTACTGCATAGGGTATAAAACGAGATCCTGTGGAGAGGGGAAGAACTGGGGACATTGTGTGAGCCTAGTCAGATAAAAGGCATTAAAGTAAACATCTGCTGGGTATTATATAGCTCTGCCAATGCACTTCTGTGTAAAACCACCTCACTGTTACCAGGACCTGTTTCTTTATATGATGAGTTCATAAATGAAAACCAGGTTGCTGAGGCTGGACACAAGGATAAAGGCTACAGCTCAAGGGAAACTTTAAAGAAGCCATAGCCTTTCTTGTTTGAAAATATGTGCCACTTGTAGTCAGGGTTTTGCAGTTCCAAAAACTCTGTAAGTGTCACACTAATAACCAAAAGTTACAAAGCACCATGCTATTATAGCAAACATATCTGGCTTTATTCATCATTTCAGTATCACTTTTCAATGATAAATTTGCTTATGAGTTCATTAGGAAATTGCATTAACAGGAATATACAAACCTGACCTAATTATCTCCTCATTAACTAACATTTGCCAGTCTATAAATATAAAGGAGTCCAGCACATACCTGAAGGTCCAAGTTGAATAATGCCTTTAATAACATTATAGTGGTACAGCTGAACTTTTTATTACTGAATAATAGGCCAGAGTTTATCTTAAGGTAGAGAGCTGAGTCTGAGATTGCCAATCAATTCCTGCAGGAGTTTTAAAATAAAAGAAGTAGTGAGTAAGGATTTGTGATGTTGCTCAACACATATAGCAAGAGCATCTAGTACAGGAAAGCACCTCCTTACCAAAAAAACCCACATTCTTTGCATAGTCTGAGAGGACAAGAGAAATAGAATGATGAAAATACAAGCAGTGTGTGGGAAACCTGTAAACACATTACTTAATTCACCACTGGCAAGCACAGTGTAAGAAAGACCATTGTGCATATGAGCAGAATAAGAATTTAGGTAAGTATTTGCAGCAGGAAAAGAAAAAGTTTTGGTTTAATACAGATTTGTTGCTAATACAACCAGGATTGTCATGCAGGGTTGTTGCTAACAGAATCACAAAATCACAGGATAGATTAGGGTGGAAAAGAACTCTGAGATCACTGAGCCCAACCTTTGATTGAGCACCATGTTGTCAACCAGAGCACAAAATGCCACGTCCAGCCTTTCCTGAAACACCACCAGGGATGGTGACTCCACCACCTCCCTGGGCAAACCATTCCAATATTTAATTAATCCTTCTTGGGAATAAATTTTTCCTGATATAATGTTATGAACCATAAAGGGAAGGTAATGATTCAACATTCCTCCAATATGACTCTAATTTGTTTTCCATAAAATTATGCTGATTATATAGATATAATTTTTAGTAATTAGACACACACATACACATATATATAGACATATAGATAACATCAAATTCCCCAATAAATTTGCAATTACATAAATTGATTTCTGATGTCTTTGCAGGTATATTTTATAATCAATTCTTCAGTGTGGTACTTTAAAAATGTTTTAAAATGAAGTCTGATTAAAATTCTAAATGAAAATTTTAAGACAGCTTCTTCTTAGGGAAAAGAACATGATTCTAGTGTATATTGTAGGGATTTTATGTCATGTGGTATGGGTTACAGTTTTATCCATAAGATTCCAGGCACAAAAATTGGAAAGATATTTGTTTTCTCCAAAATCTGCTGTTTAACAAAATTATATTTTAATCTGTAATAGGAAAAAAGGCAATATATAATAAGAGAAGTATCACTTCTAGATTAAAGCACTATGACTATGACAAGTTAGGAGAATTTTGTATTCTGACAGCTAAACTGATAATATTGACTCATTATAGCTTGTCATTACAGTGATGGTAGATTGGCCTTTTCAAACAAAGTAGATTGGTCCTTTCAAATGAGCACTTTATGACACTTTGGGTGATTTTTCCATTCTGTTCCTCAGTCTATATTGTGTGCTCAGAGACTCTTAACTTATTTCAGGGCCACACACCAGTTTTCTTCAAGCTTTTCTCAGCCTCAGGCATCTCATACTCCCCAGCCCATAGCAATATTATGTAAAGACCCTCTGCCAAGATCTTAGAATTTCCTGAGAAATTTTGCATTAACATATGTTTTGAAAGAAAACATTTGCTTTAATTGCTCTTACTTTACTCCCTGGCTTCAGATACATCTGGAGATGGGGAGCAGAAGCAGATTTTAATGTTCCTCTCTAGGCAAGTCTAGGATAGGCTTGCAATCTGGAAAGAAATATGGCCTCAGAGGTAATCTTTAGGTTTCCCCAGAAGTTCCTGCAGGAAGATTTTCAGTGTTTAATCCTATTAATATTATAATACTCTGCAGGTATATTGTACACTTTCAGCTAAATAATTATTTCAGAATGCAACAGCATGGCATGGAACGTTCCAGAAAAAGAATAATCTCCACAGAAAACATAAGAGATCTGGATTCATGGGTACAGACATGCTGTGCTTGCTCAGCAAAGGCATCATATCTTGGCCCAACTGCTTTTTCCCTGAAAGTCCCAATAGTACTCATTCAAAAATGGCATTAGTGAAAATTTAGTTTGCACACACTAAAAGAAGAACAGCAAGTGTTTGTGTTTCACTGTGTTTCTGTACATCACTGCCCTGGGCTCCTCAGGGTGAGCAAGGGGCATCCAGCAGCACCCACTGTGCATAACCCAGCCTTTGCACCACCAAAAAAGGGAGCTTTGCTGTGGTCCTGCTCCCTGCTGGTGCCTGCAGGGACTCCTTGGGGTCAGGAGAGGACTGAAGTGTCTAACTGGAATTAAAGGGGTTTATCCCCAAGAGCTGCAGGAGGGTTCTCGGTGGGAAGGGGTATCTACTCCTTTTGAATGAGCCTAAACCAGAAACTGTGTCCTGAAAGTTTATGTAATCTGGTCCAATTGATAACGGGGTTTCAGTCCACAGGAGGATACAGAGTGACTCTGAAGCGCACCTCTCCCTTTGGGTAAACCACAGCCTCAGTGCTGTTTGACTTGATAAATCCAGTTTTACTGGGTTCCACAGTTTGGTGACACAGTAAAAGAAATGTAGTAATACCATGGCAAGGTGGACCCTGGTGTCACAATAAGGGATTGACAATTAGTGCTTATTTTTGTATTTTTAAAAACAAACACACACACACAAACAAAAAAAGGAGCAGGAAAGGAAGTGATACATTCCCTGGAAGAGTTCAATGCCAGGCTGGGTGGGGGGTCCTGGGCACTCTAATGTAGCTGGTTCCATCCCTGCCCAAGCCTACACGAGCTTCAAGGTCCCTTTCAACCCAAGCTATTCTAGGATTCTATGAAACACAATATGTGTTTTATTTTACTGCAGATGGCAGTAGATGAGACCCTTCAAAGATCTATAAAGTACCAGATTCTCACATTCCCTTGGGATCCTGACTGTGTTTAATCTCTACAGCCTCTAAAAGACTTGACCTACAACTAACAATATTATTTTTTACCTGTGTCTATCTGCAGACATGTTCCATATAAACCTCATTTTATACCTCCTGGGTAGCTCAGGAGCATTGATCTTCAAAGCACAGTTATGGAGTGGTCTGGTAACAACAGGAATGCACTAAATTGTGCCACTCTGGGAATGTTCAAGGTGTTTGCTAGAAGTTTCTGTTTAGTAATACAAATACCAGTCTCACTCACCTTACCAGGTCAGAAGGAATCACAACACAGAATGACTCAGCTGATGCTGTGGTGAATATCTGTCAGTTATTTGTCTGGCACTATTATGCTGCCTCTCCAAGCTCCTGTGAGAAAGTAAATGTCAAAGGCACCTTTAACCCAGGAGCTGAGCTTTTTCAAGAGTTGGTGTTTAATATATTCATGCCAGGCTAAATAGGAAGGGTGACACAGGTAATCTGACTTCACCTGCTGTGCCAAAGCACCATCTGTCAGTGTAATGAAGAAGGGCACGTTGAAACCAGATTACATTCACCTGAAAAAAAAAGGCTGAAGTTTAGACTGAGCATTCAAAGGCCAATCCTTTCCCTGTTGACTTGAAGCCAGAATGAGATTATGAGCTGTCTTAATTTATCTCACTTCCAATTCTTGTGAGCAGGGAAATAGAAACCTAAATAAAGTGAGCAGTAAATACTTTCTGTGGTGTGCAGGGAAACAGAACTCCTCTTGGCCCTCTCAAATATCTTTTGAAACAGACTTAACTTGTCTGCTCTGTTTCTGTACATCTCCAGAATAAGATACTACATGCTGGTGGGGTCATCCTACTGAAGAGAGAAGAGACTGCCAGGGAGCTGCAGGTTTGGGAGAGAAAGTGGAGAAGCTCTATGGATGTGAGAAGGACTGGAAACCCCTGGGGACCCTGCACACCACTGCAGTGCCCCTGACTGCAGGAGTCACCGTCCTGAGAGGCAAGAAGAGAGGGGGGAAATGCCCTGGTTCCCTGGAAGGTAGGTCCTCAGTGTCCCCTTTGTTTAACTACCTTCAGGGGAAAGGTTTGGATCATTTCTGCTGTGTCCCATGCACTCTCTTGTATTTGGTTGATCTTGGGGGTCCTTTCCGACCTTTATGATTTTATGATTCTGTGATCTATTAACTGATCAATTTATGGGTGTTTCCCATCTAGGAAAATTAGGGCTGAGCTGTTCAAGCTGTTTTGAGTCTTGAATAAAATTACCAGGGTCAAGTAGCACTGGTAAGAGAATCACCACCATTTGGAAAGTCCACGACACTGCACATTTCTTATTTTGGAAAGCTGAGCTTTAAGTGCATCATTTTTAAATGGTATAACCTGATCTGTGGTGTTTGAAACATGTTTTGTACAATACATTCCCAGAGGCTCTTCGAGAGGAGCAGGGAGGTAATAATGGGCAACAGAAGGTGAAAATAATGAGGAAGGTTTGGAGGACACCTTTTCTCCTCACAGAGTTCATAGATGTTCACTGTTTGGGTTTTTTTGCCATAGACTCTTGGGAGGAGAATTTTTGCCCCGTAATTTTTAGGATTTTCACAAGACAAGATATCCCGCAAAAGGAAAATCTTCATTCTCAAGCCTAAGGAAAGCTGACAAAAACTCTACTTCTCCCAACATGTTTCAGGATTTAAAAAAACATGTCTAAGTGTGGAGACCAACTGGGATAAAACTTTCAGAAACCAGAAATAGAACTGATTCAGCACCATTATCTCTTCCATACTCCTTTGCCTGAAGGCATTTCTAAAAGCTGAACTCTTCTCCAGCTGGTTTTTGGACAATCAAAATATACAAAACCAGAGAATTTTGCTATGGCTTTTTTTCTACTTCATGCATGTATAATAATACATAATTACACGATATAATAATAAATAATCTATGAGTTATATTGTAAAATATTATATTGTTATAATATTTAGCAAATATTAAAAAATAGATAACTATTAAATTATGTAATATGTCTTCTATACCTGCTACAGAATGTTGTAATAATACTTTTTCTTCACATATGGAAATAGATTTGCTATAACTATTGCTTTAGTTGTGCCCACACTGAATTTTACTTTCAGTAAATTATGTACAGATTTTGAGTGCTCTCCCCCCACGGGGTATGATGACTTGTCCTGAGTATCTCTTGGTTCTTAGTTCTCATATTAAAGACTGAGGTCATACATTTCCCTCTTAGGTGTTTTTGTTCTTACCTTTCTTTCAAACCCTTTCAAGAGGTTACCAAATGACCACAGTCACAAATGACTACAATTCCCAGGGGCAATGGACAGAGGCTGGAACAGAATCCAGCCCCGTGTTGGGTGCTGCAATCATCATCTCCTCAGTCTGGAACCTCTTGCTCTGGGAGCATGGCACAGCTCTATCACTGACAGGCCTTGACTATTCAGCTCTCAACTCCTACTGCTTTTCAAACACATCTGAACATAACAGATTTCATTTTACAATGAAGGTTTTGTCATGAAAATAAGGGAATAAGAAACACTCTGCAAAGAGAGACTATCTGCAGCCTTGGTTAGGTGTACACTGAGTACAGCTGAGACTGCAGTGCTCCTGAAGAACTCTGGATGTAAAAATAAATTCTACAAAGGAAATAAATAGCAAAGGAATTCAGTGTTCCAGGATGCATTTCACAAATAAGATATTAACTTCTAATCAAGAAGAGACACCACAATCTTAAACCTATCCAAGTATAGAAAATGCCCTGTTTGGGGAAAGGAATGTCAGAATTTCATTATATAAATAGTCATTAAACTAAAACAGAGAGCTTGTAATGCAACATAAAATACAGGTTGTAAACATATACTCCACAATGAAGTTCATTTCTATTTTATTTTCCAGATTCACATCCAAAATCTAAATGTAGTTACTGTTGTGTGAACTTAGCAAAGAGAAGCATTTAAATCTTTTGTTGTTCTTTCAAAAGACATTGAAAGATAAAGTAGATGAGTTAAAATCTATAAAGATCTTGTACTTTTGGATACACTGTCACTTGTGGATGCACACATAAGTAATTTCTTTCAAAATCTACATTACAGCCTGTGCATATGTGTGAAGCAAATGTTATATACTTACACAGCGATGTGTTTTCCTAATTATTAATTATCAAAATTAAAAATTACTTCTTTTCTCTTAATTTTCATTTGAAACACATAAAATTGTAGAAAAATGTAATTCTAAATTATTTATAAACTACAAAACATTGCACCTACCAGTAAGTGGCTATGGCATAAGACAAATAAGAAAAGCATCTTACTGAAATTACCTCACTGCTCTACATTGATGAAGAAAATGGATAAAAATGAATGATGAAAGGCTACATAACAAATTTTATAGTGTAATTCATTGGAGTGGACTATATCTTCCCTTTACCAAACTCTCCTTACTTCTCATGCATAGAGATGATCATTTATTTTTCTGTAAAAGTTCACTGGGTGCTGTATTTTTGTCTCTAATCTGAGAATTTTAGTGTGTTGCCAAAAGCACTCTGAAATGTCTTGTGTCTGATCTTTATTTTAATTGAAACAGGCTGGTAAAGTAATGCTCATACAAGCTGCTAATGTGTGTGTAGTTTATCTTCATTTAATGAAATGTCAGGTTTAGGACAGGAGAATTGTGGAGTTTCCTAAACTGTGAGGAGTTTCAGAGTAATGAGATTGTGTTTTCAACATTGCCAGAACTGTTTGAACTTTCTGAAGTAGTCAGAAGGGCTGTACATGAGGTGAAACACTTTGTCTCCTTATAATTTGTTCCCCTTTAATTCTAAAAGGCAATTCTGAAAGGTGTGCTGTCACTGGTCAGCATGTTCCATTCACACTAAGGCCACTGGGGGCTGGTACACAAATCAGCATCAGTGGATGTTCCCAAATACACCTTGCTCTCAAAATAATTGAAAAATGTTTTTACTGTATAGTTCTTCACCACAAAGGAAAAAAAATAAAAATAAACCCTGTGCAGAAGGATTCTATCTCTTTTTTCCTCCTTAGAAAATGCCAGAAATGTCAGTACATGACCTTGCATGGGGAAGAACACACTGCTGAATGACACTGCTTAAAAAATGGCTTGCTGTGCTGCTACCTAATTCCTACAAAAGAGGGAGAGAAATTAAAAGGCAGACAGGTGATAATTTCTTATTACATGAGGAGGAAACTTCTCATTTTGATGCTCTTTTCTATCATAGAGCCATAGAATATCCTGAATTGGAAGGGACCTACAAGGATCATGCAAGTGGAACTCCTGGCCCTGCATAGGAAAGCCCCAAGATCTCACCAGGAGCCTGAGAGCATTGTCCAAATTCTTCTTGAGCTCTGTCAGGCTCAGTTCTGTAACCACTGTCCTGGAGAGCCTGTTCAATGCCCAACCACTCCCTGGTGAAGAACCTTTTCCTGATACCCAACCTAAAATATCCAACAACCCAGTTCTCCTGTTGAATTATTTCAGCCTTTTCTGCATGGGTTGTTCCTGAGCAGGGGTACATGGAGATGGTTGAATTAAGGCATGAACTGAACAGTAGGTAAACATATAAAACAAAGACCTGCTGCATTGCAGCAATACCACTGTATCCAACTACAGCAGTTCAATTGACTGCCTTACAGAGTGATTCAAGAAAATGACATTTCCCCTCCATCCCTCATCTAGGGTATTTTCCTGAAACTGCTGGAAAGCTGAGCATTCCTCATTAACAGGTGAAAGTCTCCTGGGAGGCAAAGAGACTCTTCTTGTTATCTTCATGGTTGTTTGCATTCTATTTTCTTACCTTCCTTACTCAGAGGCATCTGTGTATTTACCAATTTCAAACAAAAACATGGAAACACACATGGTAAACTGAAGTTTTCAATATAGCTCCAGAAAAAAAATTTCCATTCTTAAGGTAGAATGGAGTTTCAGGACTTCTGACCTCACTATTGTGAAGTACAGTAGATGTATCCACTTACAGCATTTTCTCGTCTATGAAGGGAGAAAAAAAAGAAGCAAAACTGAATTTGAAATAAGCTAGAGGTATGAAATAAAATGCTATAAATACAATATATCTTTATATCACAAAGTTCATACCGTTCAAAAGAAGAGCTGTGGGGAAAAGGCTATTGAACTCTCCTTGGAAGGTGACAGAAATAAATCTCCTACTCTAATTTATCAGCCAGTAAGGGACGAGAGTGTCTCCAATCAGAAGACACTGAGATCTATATATGAAGTGCAGGAAAAAGAGAAAAAGAAACACCCCAGAAATTCTAACCTTAACAAACTCAGACTCACAGACTTCACAGAGGCAAAATAAAAGTTATTAGACACTGTCATAGAAGAACAGTGTTCTTTAAACAGAAAAGATCTCTAATACATGGTGACGGGTGTATATTCATCCTTTACACCAATGAGATACTGTGCATTTATTCCAATGCCATATTTTGAAAGTGGGAGAGGTTGTAAACAGTGGTGTGATGATGTGGATGTTAAGGACTCACACACTGGCTTCTTAGACTCTTCTCACCATGGGGAATTTTTCCTTTTGTGTCCTACTGACATAGCTGGGAAGAGTACTTCAGCTAAAAGGAATTCTAATATTTACAAAACAGAATTGATCTGAGTCTTAATCATGAAACCTTGCAGGAATCTGAAGTGCACCCCTCTTGCTGACATTTGGGGCTGGGTGGGTGTGCACAGCTCTGTGGTGATGAGGGCAGCTGTCCCCACTAGGGCACTGCCAGCTCTGGTGCTGTCACTCCAAAGAGCAGCGGCCTGAGCATCTGGGGTGTGTCACCCACACTTCCCCTGCAGCAAGGATCCATCAGTACATGGTGGGCCTTGGCCAGTGCTCAGCACCCAAAATGTGGCAAAGCAGGGTAGCTGCTAAGATTGGAGCTGCTGATTAACAGCTTACAATAGCTAAATAATGTTAATGAGGTCATCGCCCCATAATTAATGTCATGAGGTTTGTGTAATGTCTCTTACTCTTCTAATATTCATGTAATTGAGCTCCATGAAGCATTTTTAGACAACTTGTTAATTTCCTAATCAAAACATTGAAAACAGACTGTCAGATTTCTAACTTTGATTCTACTTGGTTGGTTTCATGCATTAAACATCTTGCAGGGATATTTGTTTTGGCTTGAGCCACTCTGCAGAGCCACAAGTTGAATGTCCCCTGAGCTCCTTGTGCATTTTTTAAAGATCTCAGTGTTTCAGGTAATTGGACTGGGAACTGGTTTCCTGTGCACTGGTTGCAGATTAAGGAAATTAAGGGTGCAACAGTTAGAAAGGTGCATTTCTGATTTAATTTGCTCTCTGGAATGACAGAGCTATTAAATCAATTTCAGAGCATTGCTATTATTCTGGAAGACTGCCAGCCAGGGAAGTAGAACTAAATTTTTAGCTGGATTTGAAACAAATAAAATAGAACAGGGAAGCAATTGGCACTGTTGCAATATGAAAGAACTGAAGGCTTGCAGAACAGGCTGACTTCAATAGGTGTTGACTTTTAATTAAAAGAGAAAGTAATTATTTTAAAAATCCTTTATTTGAAAGGCATCCGAAGATGTGGAAAAAGATAGAAGATGACATGCCTTTTCTTTCCCCAGAAAACAGGAATATGTATAATATATTATAAGAAAGCAAAAGAAGAATTTTTCACAAGTGGAGGGTAGATAAATAGGTGTAAGGAAGTATAAGTTTAAAATTATTGTTACTGCACAATTGGCAGATTAAATAGTAGAAGAGATTGTTGTTAATGAGGATGAAGCTACTTTCTTTGTTCCCTAACGTCCATAAATGTAGTTTGTGCATCTTCTGGAGAGGAGTTTGAATGAATATGTATTAGCCATTTAGTTGCTGTTGTTTGATTATTTTCCTCTTTCCTTTGTATTGAAGAATAACAGTAATGAAACTGAAGAACTGCATTAGGGGGTCGTTGATTATCTCAAAAGCAGGAATGCATCTCTTGCCATTGCTGTCCTGCCAAGAATTAGGTTGAAAATTGAACAATATGCAGCCAACAGAATTTTATCTAATGATTATAAAATCAGCCACTGTTGGAAGTAAAAAACTGTCAGGTTTTCCCTAAAAAATATATAACACTGTTTTCCTTTAAATTCATAAACATTGAGGAGACTCAAAACCTTACATTTAAGTTTTGATAGACACATTATGACTTGGATCAATTTGAAATATAAAGGAAGACACATTTGGAACTCTGAAAGAGTTAAATTTTATAAAGTAAGAAATGTATCTAAGTACCTGGAGGGAGAGTGCTGAGAGGCTGGACCCAGGTTTTTCTCAGTGCTGCTGAGCATTAGGACAAGAGGCAACTGACAAACTGGTGCACAAGAAGGAAAACTGAAATCTGTATGAATTTTGAAATCTCCAAGATTTAAGGCTATTTAGAGTCTGTATGTCAAGAGAGGAAAAAAAAAAGGCTGAGGAAAGAACACTCAGCCAATCACTCCAATAAACATACCAGGAATACACTTTAGCTCTATGAACACAAAAAGAACAATTAGCAAGCTGTATCTTAGCTAGCAAGTAATGTAGGCTTAAGCAAGAATTGCCAGAAGTCAAGCTGACAGGTGAGACCTTACAAAGAAATAAAAGAAACAGTGAAAGAAACAAAAATAGATGATAAAAAGTAGGGTTCCTAAGTATAGAACCAGCAGGGATAATCTAAGCAAGTCTCCAAATCACAGAATCACAGAATCACAGAATCACAGCATCACAGAATCACTGGGTTGGAAGAGACCTCCAAGATCACTGAGTCCAACCCATGCCCTAACACCTCACTAAACCATGGCACCGAGCGCTACATCCAATCTTTCTTTAACCACATCCAGGGATGGTGACTCCACTGCCTTCCCGGGCAGACCATTCCAGTTTTATCACTCTTTCCATAAAAAACTTTTCCTAATTTCCCACTTACATTTCCCTTGGTGCAGCATGAGACTGTGTCCTCTCATTGTCAGTTGTTGCCTGGAGAAAGAGAACAACCCTCACCTGACCACAGCCACCTTTCAGGGAGTTGTAAAGTGATAAGGTCAGTCAATACTCTCAGTTTTCATCATGAAAGCTTCAAAGATATGAAGGTGAGATGCAAAATGAAAACAGAGGCGTTGAAATGACAGTGTTAGAACTGAAAGGAAAACTCCAGGAACTCTACAGAAAACTGAAAGGTGCAGCAAAACAAATGTTGATTTTGGTAACAAAAATCTCAATGAACTCAAGTTTGGGATTAGTGGGTATAAAAGGAAAAAGTATTTAAAGCAATAAAAAAAAGGATGAAGATTGAGAAATCATTACATCTGGGAATCTGATGCCCAAATTATGCATAATTTTGGAATAAATTTTGAAGGAAATATTGCAAACTGAGATGTAAAGGGGAAATGAGGATGAAATGTAACACAATTCCCTTAAATGTAACATAGTTTACCTAAAGCAAATGTGATTCTATCTCTGAAATTCTTCCATCTCTGGATTTTCTATATATTTGGTCTAGTGGAAATTAGTTAAATATTGCTCCAATTGAGGAAGATGCAAGCAATTAATAAAAAGCAGACAAAGAAGTGTTAAACCAAAGGCCTTTAACA
This sequence comes from Catharus ustulatus, assembly GCF_009819885.2. NCBI lineage: Eukaryota > Metazoa > Chordata > Aves > Passeriformes > Turdidae > Catharus > Catharus ustulatus. The sequence goes on from NC_046222.1 coordinate 115,098,880, forward strand.
TATAACTTCTGGAACTAAAGATATTAAACTTGAGCTATTAATAATGATTAGGTTTTGTTTAATATTTTTGCATTTAGTCTAACAAAAGAAAAAATCTATAACAGAAAAATAAAATATTAACAAGACAGATGATGTATTTAAAAAGTAATAATTTTAATATTCAAAAGATATATAAAATGTTTTTAAGAACAATTTACTGACATTAAAAGGCTTCTAATTCTTAGAGTTTTGGATATTCGGGATGTAGAAAGCTTTCCAGTGGCCAACACTGAAGATTTTTAAAAAGCCAAAGCAAGTCCCTAATTATTTATAATACTGTCCTCTGTGAGATTATGAAAGTCACTGTATTGTGCATTATTTGTGGTGGTTGGTTTTGCTCACTTCAGAGGTCCTGTACAGTCCAAAGCACCTTAGTGCAACAGCCTAACAATTTTACAGCTCTGAAAGTAAAAATGAGGCATAGATTTATACCAGCTCTGACTTTAACTCTGCCTTTCCAGCATGGGACTGCAAAGTCTAAAGGCATTTTTCTTTCATGTGCCATAGGACAACACAGCTTTCATCTGTACCTGAGCTGCCTTTCACCTCTGAGGACTGGGACTAGCAGTTCATGACACAGCACAAGCTCTCCTGTAGCTCACACACTTCAGATAGAGAAACAAAAGTTGTTTCTTTTTGGTTTTTAATTTTTCAGCGGATATACTTTTTGTGAATATGAATGATGAATAGCATTGACAAGTAAGTACAACATTTAATTGGACAACAGCACCTGTAAATCAGAAAACAAAGGTCTGAAAGGCAAATCAAAGCCACAGGATTGATGTGAGAAAAGCCCCAGAAATAAGTATAAAAATCTGCCAGAGAACAATCAAGCTTTTCAGTTAAAATTCCCTAAACACAAGCCAAGACCAGAAGTGATTAAAGTCATATGTTCTTGAAGTGATGTTTTCCAAATCAATAGCATCCTAAATTTCATCTCCCAGGTAGAGTGAAAAATGAGCCAAGTCTTTTAAAACATACTCCTTTAATGTATTTAGATATGGCACAAAAAAAATTAATTTATTTCTTCATGTGATTGGCAGCACCAATAAAAGATGTACTCTGACTTTTAAGAGAAATGCTTCTTACAGTTGTAAAATTGCATTTCTCAGTGTTTATTTTCAAGGAGGCCTCTAATCTTAACAACAGTTACATCAAGTAGAAAATATTACCTGATTAAACAAGCTGTTTTCAGGCCTTGAGAATTGTTTGTTGAAAATGTTTTGGCCCAACCATGCAGCATCTTTGTACAAGTAGATTTTTTTCTATCTTTCCCCCAGGGTGTTTCTCAGGAAGCAAAGCTGGTTTTGATGCTGAAGCCAAGTGATGGTGATGGTTTCCAGTGTTGACTCACTGATGTCAAATAAAGCACATACTGACATTTCTGTCTTTCCCTCTTTGAGCACACATATAGTGATCTCTTCATTGTCTTTGGCCAGCAGTTCCATTTATTTTGTCAAAACTGAACAGCTTTGAGATCTCATGTGTCAGCAAGATCAGGAATGTTATCTGCAGGAAGGTAAAGATAGAAAAAGAGAAATGTAAAAAAGAGAAATTTCACATCTTTAGGACACAAGATGTGGCCGTGCATCCCTCCCCACAATCCCTCCACCATCCCTGGGCCTGTTCTAGGATCTCAGGAGTTCCTGGTGAGCCTTGACCAGACCAGTTGGGGATGGAGCATCTCTGAGTGCAGCAGGGTCTCTTCCATGGCACAGGTGGGAGCAACACTGATGTAGCAGAAGCATCAGCTGCCTGGCCAAGGTGGGGAGCAGAGGATAACCAGTCATCCCTGATGGCCTGTTGTTACCATGAATCTATAATAAGTCATTGTTATAATTGTAGTAAATCCTATTTAATCACTTTATGGTTATTAAATTAGTGGATGATTAAATGCTGCTAAACCCTTTTGTACCCTTGTCTTTTTTATTTGCAACCTTATTTTTTTTTTACCTGGTAAATAATTCTAAATTCACTCTCATGATTTTCCTTTGTATTCTTTATCCATGCATGAAGTAATAAAGTGAGCTTCACCACTAAAATCTGTCAAGTTTGCACTTTCACAAATTCATATTAAAACCTGCTTTTTGCACATCCTTGATGGTGATACTTTAAGTGGCTGAAACCTCTCATTAGTGACACAAGGCCATAAGAACACATTTAAATTAGTTCAAATGTGCAGTGAGCCTTAAAATCTGAATTACCCAACAGTGGGCTGTTTTCTCCATCTAAATGAAGAACAAAGGGACCTGCCTATTATTGTTCTCTTTGTGGCGTAGTTTTTAGTGTGTTGTACAGATATTTTCAAACTTATTAGATGTTATTTTGTGTCCTCTTGTGCTACAAGTATGTATTCTTGTGAAATATGAGTGGGAGATATTAAGGAAATGTCACTCGAGGAAAAAAAATGGAGAACAAGCATTGCTGACAAGTATTTAAAAATTGTGTAGGAGCTCCAGACCATCTCTGCATGAAATTCAACATACCTCTGCTAGACACCACAATGGTTAAGAATAGAAAGCAACAGTTATCTAAGCACTAAAAGTTGTCTTCAAGGCCACAATTTGAAAACCAGAAGAGACAGTGTTATTTTCTTCCGTCTTTCAGAGCTTTGAGAAGACTTTCAATGATGCTATTCAGGTCATGAAAGCAAGGTGCTGCAGGGAAACAGGCAGGAGCAAGCCCTCCTCCAGCCTCTGCTTCTTCTACTCTGTGAAGTTCTAAGCACCTTGTTCCTTTCATAATGAAAAGATTTTTTTCTTGGAATCTGATGCAATTCATAGCAGAGGAAAAGCTAGGAAAGATGGAAGAAAGGAAAAACCAACAGCAAAACTGAAATGAAGACAAATCACATTTAGTGTAAGGTGTGGTAAAAAAGTATTTTTATGTTTGCAGGTATGAATCAGAAGACTGATGTAACTGCCCTTTCATGCACTTCTAATCAGGAATATATTGATCAGTTCAGGAACCAAAAGGCCTAATTGTTAATCACCCTTTTAAACAGAGATTGTCCCTCAGTGGCTCAGTGTGGCAGCACATGTGTAGTTCAAGGGGATTTCATGTATGTTCCCCTACTTAAGCAACAAAAATCTTATTAAAATGTTTTCATTTTTCTGCATTCTTTTTTCTTAAAGACAAACAAAAATAAAATTCCAAATATCCCTTTTACAGTGTTGGGATTGAAGCAATAAAGCTGCAAAAACTCCACTGTCAGGATTTCTGAAAACCAGGGCTGTTTCAGAAATGGAAATGAAGGATATTTTCCTGGATTTCAAGTTTCTGTCATACAAATTCCTTATTCCTTGTGCCTACTTTGAAAGGTCTCCTAATGAATGTGGAAATCAGAGGGCAGAGTTATGCCACAGGGCTGTTCCCATGCAAACAGCAATTGTGAGATTCTTCTCTAACTGAGCACAAGCTAACTCATTATCAGTGTCTTCAAAAATCCTATCAGGAGTATGCACAAGAGAATTTGCTTAAGGAAACAAAATTAGAAATGAGGCCTAAACCATTATAATTTTTCATGCCTTTAAAAAGATAATACAAACTCTACAATATAGAGTAATTTGGATGCATTTTTTACTATGCCTGGCATTCTCATAGGCTGTAAAATCTCTTTTTCATGAGCAACTATAGATGTGGATTTCACGGAAAACAAATTTAAAAGAAAAATATAGAATTCTCTGCTGTTTCAGATCACAAAAGTATTTTGGAGATATTTGGAAGCAATGGAGATAACAGAACAGTCTTGGAAAGCCTGATACTTAGCCATCACTCTTAATAAAAAAACAAATACTACCCGATCTAGTAAATTTATATTGCAGCAATTATGGAAATGGGGCTGGCTTATTTTCCTTCAATATTTTAAAACATTTTCTCAGTCATATTTATTCAAGATTTTTATGCTTCTCTGCCTCTAGCTGTGAAAAATAGAGGACAGAGAGGTGTTAAAGAAAAAAACCCACTTGTCTCTGATTTGTCACAAAGACAAAATTTTGACCATTTGTTCTTTACTTCAAATATTTAAGCCTGAAGTTCTTTCCTGTCCATTCTTTGCTCTATTCAAACTTTTATCATACAGGGACTCTTAAACTTTGCTGAAAGGCTTGATTGGCAATGGGCCAGGTCCCCAGGTCTGTAGCTAAATTAAATAAAATAAAGCAGATTGTCTCTGCTCTAATACAGAAAGAACCTGTGACTCAGGTTTATAATACATCAAGTTGCCTACTGTAATTCATCCAGGAGATACATAAACACACGCTTAAATTTCTGTCTGTATCTCTGCAGAGAGAGACCTGGAACAGTTGGATGGGTGGGCAGAGTCCAATGGGATGAAGTTTAACAAGTCCAAGTGCCCAGTCCTGCATTTTGGCCACAATAACCCCCTGCAGTGTTAGAGGCTGGGGACGGGGTGGCTGGACAGTGCCCAGGCAGAAAGGGACCTGGGGGTGCTGGTCAACAGCAGGATGGACATGAGCCAGCAGTGTACCCTGGTGGCCAAGAAGGCCAATGGCTCCTGGCCTGTGTCAGGAATGGTGTGGCCAGCAGGAGCAGGGAGGTCATTCTTCCCCTCTATTCAGCACTGGTGAGGGCACACCTTGAGTGCTGTGTCCAGTTCTGGCCCCTCAGTTCAGGGAGGACGTGGAGACGCTTGGGCACATCCAGAGGAGGAAACGAGGCTGGGGAGGGGCTGGGAACACAAACCCTGTGAGGAATGGCTGAGGGAGCTGGGCTTGTTCAGCCTGGAGAAAAGGAGACTCAGGAGTGACCTTATCACTCTCTACAACTCCCTGAAAGGTGTTTGTAGTCAGGTGGGGTTGGTCTCTTTCTCCAGGCAGCACTGACAGAACGAGAGGATACAGTCTCAAGCTGCATCAAGGGAAAATTAGGTTGAATATTAGGAAAAGTTTTTAATGGAAAGAGATAAAGTACTGGAATGGTTTGTCCAGGGAGGTGGTGGAGTCACCATCCCTGGATGTGTTTAAAAAAAGATTGGATGTGGCACTCGGTGCCATGGTCTAGTTGAGGTGTTAGGGATGGGTTGGACTCAATGATCTTGAAAGTCTCTTCCAACCCAGTGATTCTGTCTGTGTGAATTCTGTATGAAATCAGAGAGCCCTATTAGTGTGCACCACAAGTCCTTCTCTTTCCTAGTTTTTTCTTAAATCAAACCTAAGTATGCAGAGAGATACCAAAATCATCCCAAAACACAGAAACAAGGTGCACATGTGTCAGTAAGGTTTATCTGGCACCCCCTGAGCTGTACCAGTAGTGTGCTTGAATTTGCATTCTTTTTATGTTTTCAGGTTTTTTTTACTGTTCAATTTTCTGACCTCTACTTCATTTTCATTTTCCACTAATATTATCCTGTATCTACATGGTTGCAATATTTTTGCACACTGCACCCACATTTTAAATCAATAGACAAAAAATCCCAGAAATGCTTCAAAACAGAAAATTTTTGAAAATAATATGTTGAATTCAATTAACTGAAAAACAGAGTCCTTGAATAGCTATTCCAAAGAGATTTATTTTTGAAGACCAAAACAAAGCTTACAAAAATTGATTCTCCAAAGGTCACTTTCATCTTATTTTCCCAGTAGTTGCAAAAAACAGAACACTCTACATCTCTAAAATAATTACAAAGAAAAAATAAAAGTATTCCTAAGTTCTTGATGCTGCACATACTGAGACTAAACTGTCTTTAGAGACACACATAATTGCAATTCATGAAAAAAACACTTAAATGAGCGCTGTGTTGTTCTTTGAAAGAGTTCTCAACCTTCCTGCACTACTTCAAAACTTGGTTTGGGTGTTTTAGAGACCTGAACTCACTCTATTGGTTTTCTGCCTAACTTACAACTAAATATTGAAAGCCATTTCTGCAGTTTCCAGATGCATAAATTGTAACAGTTTTTTCATTTCTTTGCCTTTTGGTTTGCTTGTATCAAATAACAGCTTTCAAAAAAGTAATTTATTTGTGTTTATAACAAGGGTTTCCAGAGTGTTCCATGTACTTTCACTAAATTTATGATCTTTAATCACAAACTGAATCACTGTCCTCCTCCTTGCCAGTCCTGAAATTCTGCAGGGAGTTGTGTTCCTGCCTGAGCTCGTGTGCTTCCTGCAGAGCCTTCATGTTCCCGCAAGGAAAGTTAGAGAAAGTTTTCTACAGATTCAGGGCAAAGTCCGGGGTGAGTGTGGTGGCCTTCCCCAAATTTCTGACAGCAGAAACTGGGACCTTCCAACAATCACTCTCACACAGCTCCAGGTGATCCACTGGATAAAGAAACAAGTTGGTGAGGGGGTGACACTGAGTCCCCAGTCTTCCAGAATCCTTACATGACCTTGGGTAAGTCACTTAAATATTTACCCAAATCTTTATCTTCTATTTGTGCAATTGAGTAGTTCCTTGCTTCTCATGTGGGTAAATATTAAGAATTTCAGTGCACTGAGTGATAATGGAAGTCATTAAGTACCTAAATCAGCAACTCTGCATTGATCTATGATCCATCTATCAAAAAGAATAGCTTACAGACATAATCAGCAAAATATCTCTTGTCCTATTTTGGGAATACTTTTGCAATTATGAGGCTGAAACTAATAGAAGTTACTTATGTTTCCAAGGTAGATTTGTACTTAACTCTTGTCAGATATAGACTGGCTATTCCCAGAAATATAACTGGCTTTATTCCTTTCAAAATAAGGTGTTATTAATACTAGTATAATTGTTTATATTATCCACAGAGCAATCTAAACCATGTCATGGAACTTAGTCAGAGCATTCATATATCTTCAGATGTCTTCCATTTGTCCCTTTTTATTCACCCTATTATCTAAATTATGCAGGTTTTATAAGTGCTGTGATGTGATTTTTTTTTCCCCTGCCTTAAATAATTGGTTGTTCCTTTCTGATGGTTTGCTTGCTGAGCTGAAGTGGCCAGAGCTGGACACAATCAATGAATATATTATTATTTTTCCTTTCTGCAGGAACAAAAACATCTTACTATCTAACTTGTTTTCTGATGGCTTCAGACCTACATAAGCCCAAAGCCTAAATTCAGCATTTGAAATTGTTACACAAGCAAAATTCCCATTAAAGTCACATTAAAAATTGCACTCCTGATAAGCATTTTAAATATATCCTAATTTAAGGAAACACAAATTGTTCCTTGTAACACTTGCCCTTAGAAAGTGCTTCGCAAACAGATGAAAGAATGAAATGTAAATAAATTGTGTCTGAATACTTAATAGGTCATTAACACATTTCACCGTGTTTTAGCATCCCCCCAACTATTCACAGGGCCTTTGAGATAGTTCCCTCCTATGTCTTTGTCACCACAAAATAATTCTTGCACACGGTGCACATTAAGCTTCTGAAAGCCCAAAGGACAAAGGAACAAAACAGTTTCTGTTTCTCCTTATTCTGCTTTTCTCCAAGGACAATGGCATAAATTAGCCCAGCTACACAGGAGTCCACAATCACCAAAGCAATACAAATTGCTCAATTGCCCTTCTCAGACCAGCTCACCAGAGCTGCGACCCAGCAGGTGTGCTGTGACAGGATTTATAACAGGACAGCTTCAGCAAGGGGAGTGAGACAAGTTTAGTTAATTAACTAAGTATAGCACCAACTCCAGAGAGCACTGCCTCAGATTTCCCTGTCAGGGAATTCTTTAGATCTTGGAGTATCAGCTTTCTCTACTTGCTACTAGGTTTTCTTTTCTTAGCACATCAGAGCTTTGCACACCATCTGCAGCCCCATTGGAAAGCAATTTTTCAGCCCTGATTTGCAGTGCAGGTCAGCACTGCCTGGTTCATCCCTTCTCAGTCTTGTGTTGCTCCCACATACACACATCCTCTAATTATGGTCATTCCCACAGTTTGCTCTCTATCTGATTCTAAGTTTCAGCAGTGTTGAGTATAAGTCTTGCTTATGATTTTCAGAGATGTCAGAATTTTATAGAGCTACTTTATTTTTTTTCCCTTTTCAGGGCTTTCAACCTAAAAATTAGGTTTTCACAGGATTTTACAGGAATTAATTTATTAACAGTTGAGATTATATTTCATGTTTCTGTCAGGAGATAAACCTCTGTCTCATGGTTAGGGCTATTTCCATCTGTGCAGGAAGACATGACATTTTCTGAAACCATACATTCTATCCTTTCATTGCAAGGACAGTTGCCCTCTTGCCAGACAGAGTGAAGCTCAGTTACAAAAGCACATTTCCACCTAAATTATTTATATCTCTTATAAAAGAATTTTATTGAATAGAATTTTATAGAAGTTTAAAGATTGCTTTCAGAAACCACTTAAGTTAGAAAGTCATTACATATTTAAACTGTCTGGCTTTCCTGCAGTGTACTTGGAGGCAGGGGGGCAGATGCTGACTGACTTTTATTGGTTTTCAACCAAGCCTTTGCCATAATATCATGGCATTTGTTACATTATCATGTGAAATGAATTTGCTTAAAATACAGAAGTCAACTAAGGTATCCATAATTTTGATTTTTTTAAAGCAAGCCTAGTCATTAGAGTTAGAATGTTAGAGTGTATGTAAAGTCAGTGTTGTACACTGATAGCAGCTGCCAGAAAGAAGTAAGTTCTGAAACCATCTAAGAACTTTTCTAGATACGTGGTCAAACCCTACGGAGATTTTCCAGAAGAAGAAAAACTCACATGATTCAGAACATTGTCACAAGATCTCTTGGGAAACCAAGATGGTTTGACTTTGTTATGTGTTTTTGCAGTATAACAGGTTAGGAACACTTGCATAAACTGCTGGGTTATAATTACAGTAAAAATCATAATTTCTTAAACTGCTAGAATGTTTCTGGGGAAATTTTGTGACCTGGCTCCTTTTCTTAACTCCCTTCAATATCAGTCAGAAGTTTCTCAGAGTAAGTACACATACCTGTATGTGACATACAAAGACTAAAATCAAGATGTTTTGTAAAATCTAAATGAATTTCAAATACTTTGGTGCAATAAAAAGATGGAAGAAATTGTCTAAGAAGTTCTAAAAGATCAACCCTTTATTGTTTGTTTCTCAAACTAAAATATTCTCAGCATTATCATGACATACACTTTAGTATGAATCAATATAATTTTTCATTGTCACATGCAATGGGCCATATTATTTCCATTCACTCAACTAACAAGACCAGTCTGCAACAATATAATTTTCCAGTTCAATAATTTTCTTTTTTAACAACTCTTAACATTAATAAAGCTGTAGCCACGAAGGCACTAGATGCATTGGACATAAAATAAACTACATTTTAACAACCTCAGCAGACATTGCCAGGTCCTGAAATCAGCCAGGACTGCTGCACAGTTTCAGTGCAGAGAATAGCATTAGAGAGAGTAAGAAAGATTTTGTCATTAATGCTGGGATTATTTACTTGAGGTGCTTTTGTGGAACTGCACTTCAGCTCTCTACATGTCCCTATGCTCCTCGGGTGAGACACAGGCTCAGTCACACTTCCACTGCCAGCAGAAGAGCTCCTCCAGTGGCTCTACAGCTGCTTCTTGCTGTCATATATGCATTTAATTGTATGTCCTATGTGGTCAATAAACATACACACTACGGATAACTGCAACAATTTCCATCCCAAAAGTCTTAAGCAATGTTCTTTGTAGGCTGTGAAAGCCAGGCAAGCTTTCCTGTAGCACACCCCAGGCCAGCTCCCAGGAAGGCTGTTCCCTCTGGCCAAAGGAAATCCCTGTGTATCTGCAGCTGGTTGTGTTACCTCACTGGGGTTCCAGCAGGCACACAAAGAGGAATTTCCCAAATATTGTGATAAAAACCACAAGTAAACAGCTATTCAGGCAAAGAGAAGGTTGTGAGCTTCCAGAGTGAGGTACAGTGAGCCACAGACAATTTTTTTTTCATGTATCCACAGGGTGAAGCACACTCACCTGCTGCTCCCTACATCCCAGGGACAGTGCTGGCCCTGATGAAGATTCCCACTGAAATGTTCTTTTACTCACACTGTGTTCACAGTCTGGTTTTGGTCCTGCCCCATGAGATGTTCAGTGTCAAACAGAAATTTGTTTTATGCTGTGATGGGACTCCAGCTATGCCTCGGCACTGAACAGCCACTGCCTCTTGGGAGATGCTTTTTCCCCACACAAAGAAGATAAGAGATAACCATTTAAGCCCTTTGTGCTACTGATTTCTCATCCTTTGAAATGAAATCATAGCAAAACAAATAAATAAATAAATAAAAACTAAGGTAAAATGGGCTTCTCCTTGCAAGAATGTGGGAATTGCAGTTTATCCCACGTAGAGTGGGATAAATGGGATGAATGAATTGAGGCTTTTTGGATTAGATTTCTGAACAAAATAGGGCAGGCTGTGGAATTTACAGTGATTATATTTCTATCTAGGTTGGCTAATATGTGGACATATTATTATAGTTAGAGATGATATAAACTTTCAAAGAGAAAGGACAATTTACAGCAATTCTGACCCACAGCATCAAACTGGACAAAAGAAGAAAGAGAATGCATTTTCCCTAAAATATGTTTAGCTTTAATCTGTATTTCTAATAAAAAAGGAATAATTTCAGCTTCCTGACAGTAAAATACAATCTTTTATAAGAAGCAGAATGCTTAAGTGCAAATTACAGTAAATGAAAGCTCTTTACAAAATAATAACTTTTTTTTTCTAGTAAGTCTAAGACAGGAGTAAGAGATGTCAGTGTCTTACATTAAAAGAAAAGAAACTAGGAAAAAATATGAAAACCTACCTTTGAAGAAGTGAATTCTTGAATTAAAGCTATTTGCTAACAACTGATTCCTCCTGCCCAATTTCAGCCTTGCTTTTATTGAAGAGTAAGTGAGGAAAAGGACAAAACCAGACAAGGAATGTGTTTAGGAATCTTGGGAGTTCCACTAATTTTCATTGCAAGGCTGAGAGGCCCCCAGTGAGAGAGGAAAGCAGGTAACTCCTCTGTGCAGGTGAACTGAAACTCTAATTCTTTAGCCATGTGAGTTAGCAGTGCTAGACAATACCCAGTGAAATGACTTTGTCTCAGGCTACCTGATTTAGCTGTGAGATATTTTAGCTGGCTTTGTACTTCGCTGACATGTTTGTATTTCAATAAAGCTTTATGAATGGAGGCTCAGCCAAGATTCTCCAGCCTCTTTTATGCATTCTTGTGCTCATCAGCATTTTCTCTGCTGAACAATAAAGCAGCAGAACAACAAAGTCACAATTTTCTGGTTTACTGCCGTGTCATTATGTTTGTCACACTAAAGACCACTTTAAAGGGTGGGCATTTTAATTCCTCTGAAGCACGTTTAAAGTAACTGATCAAAACATTACATGAATCTCAGGTTCCCTTAAAAAACAACAGAGGATGTTTTCTCCCTCAGTCCCAGAGACTTTATTTATTCTCCCACATCACTTCAGCAGCCCCTCAGCACACATATGCACTGAGTGAGGCAGGCAACCCATAAATAGCTGTTAATCACCTTCAATAGCCCAGCTGCCAGAGAGTTTGTTAATTCAGGGCACACTATTCCAAATGTGGCTGTGGCTTCAAGACCTGGCCAGCACCATGACACTACCATATTTCTAAATTATTTTCCCTTTTGCTTTATAGAAGTCCATTCCTGATATAACTCCTCAGAGCCTGAGAAACTCCTGCCAAGGGCTAAAGGTTAGTTTTAAATAAACTCACAACACACCTACTACCTTGGTCCAGATGCAGTTTATTTTACTTCTTACTACACAGAAATCAGGTTATGTCCTGTGAGGAGTTTGTCAGTGCAAATGGGAGCTGCAGTAAGGTCAGACCTGGCATTTCCTGAAAACTACTGGGACATAAAACAATCCTGACCAGTCAAGCCCGAGATGTGTGACATTAAAGACTGCTGGGACTGAATGCACTCTTTCTTACAACTTGAAAAATTCTTTTCTTTCAAATGTTCAGTCCTGTCACATTCTGCTTGGTGACAGAAGCAGAAAAATCTATGCACAAAGAGAGAAGTCACAGTCTGTGTTGAACCTCATTTATTGCAAATAAAAGGTTTTGATCTTTCTGTCTGGCTCAGGAGAGGGAGAAGAGTCACGTTCATGTCCTACACTTTGGGCTTGATCTTTTTCTTCTGCCTGGGAAATAAACTTCTAGCTAAGCTCTGCACAGGGAACCAGTCAGGACAATGTTTTTTAGTTTGTTTCTGTGTCTATTTTACAGTAATGGAGCTTTGAAAGTCAGCAGTGTGATATGTTTTGACCTGCTGGCAAAATCTCTTTTTTCAATAGACATATTCTGCATTTGTTTAGCATATTTTCTATGGAATGCAACCAGTTTTGACCATGTGGCTCAGACAGTTTGTTGGAGTCAGCAAATGACCTCTGTTCTAAGACACTGTAATGCTTCTTTTTTGTGTTTGTGTGTGTGTGCACAAATAATCATAATTACACATATTTTTCTCAATTCTCAGCCAAGGAAACTTGTGGTAGAGAACAGGAATTCCTTTACCTGTAACAATACATGGCTTTTACTACAGTGTTTTGGAAACTAGGTTGTGTGTGAATTGACTGAAGAGTAATTTTTTATTCTACATCTACAGCAATCATTCCTTCTCAGTTGCAAAATAGATTTTTCAACACTGTGCTTTGACACCTTCCTCAGAATTTCTATTCAGTACAGTGACAGCTCAAATACTATGTTCATTGGGAGGTGGAGATATACCATTCTCAGAGACTGACATATAGAAAGAAGTAGCAGTGATTATGTATGCTTATATGACTTTTTTTCTAACTCAATCCACATGTTTTTCACACTACCTATTGTATTATTTAATGATCGACAAGCTATTGAGTATTTTCTTTTTTTTCCCCTTTCACACCCACATTTAGCAATCCTAAATGGCTAGAATTGAACAACTGCAAAGAAAACTCCTCCTGGTCTTGAAGGTTCTGGGTCTCTCAGGAGTTCCTTTTATTACAGGGGTTTGTTTCAAACAGACTTGGGTTTTTTGTTTTGTTTTTTTTTTTTTTCTGGTGAAGGATGTGGAAGTATTCATTGCCCAGAGAAACAGAGAAGCTTTCCTGTCAAGCAGCCATCTACATCTGGGAGCAAAGAACTCTGAAGGCTTTGGAGGAGAGGTTCCTCCTAGGGAAAATACAATGACATTCACCTGTACTTTCCCCTTCAGAAAAAATTAATCTCTTCTTGAAACCAGAGTCAGACTTAATGTGGCAATTCTGTGTAAAGTTGGGGCTCACTGCTGAAGAAAAGGCAAAAAGACCAAGGCAGGGAAATGTGCATAGTCTGCTACATCTCCTGTACCTGCAACAGGTCAGCCTAGTGGTTGAGACATTTATTAACTTTGGAGAGGAAGGCACATAGACAAGTCATTAGGCAGCAAAGGAATTTAAGACTAAACAGAAGCTCTGCTCTGTAACTTCCTGTCTCCTTTCCCACTGCAAGACAATCACATTATGTACTGTTTCTACAAAAGAACTGTGAATCACTCTAAATAAAATCTATTCACTATTAGCACAGAGAAAGTAAAAGGTTCTTTACCCTCAGATGACACAACACATGCCCAGCTTGAGTTCATTGCCAGTTATGGGCTGATTGCTCTTTGTACAGCACTTTCCCCTGGCTGAACTGCATCTTCTTACTTCTGGTGATCCTCAAAACTCCCCTTTGAATTGTTCTGACTTGCAAAATTAACTCAAATTATTTTGCTGTAATCCCATGAGACAAGAATTCAGCTATTGTGGTGATAGTTATAGTCTTTCTCTGAACATATTTCTGCTGAGATTTATATACCAATTTAAAAAATCAAACAGAATTTTCAGAAGTTTGTAGAACAGGACTTACCATACTTCCCTCTGCTTCCCTACCTGAAATAAAAACATCCCCCCTTTGCTTGCTTTAGCCATTTTTATTGTACAGAAAATCTTCATGTCTATCCCAGGATGAACTATTTTTAGTTCTGGAAGATGAGTTCTCAGAAAAAATTTTGCTTCCAAGAAGAAATTTTGCTACTTTTCTCCATGTATTTATCCTTGCATTTTGTGCTTCTCACTCTGAAGCCCTTCCATGAGATGGCCAGGGATGGAATGAGTGAGAGATTCACTGGTAGGAGGTGCTTGTGTCCATGGTGGCAGAAACATAGACAGTCTGGGGGTTAAATACACCACTGCCTCTGCAAAGGACAAATTATTCAGAGTAATGGAGAGAAATATCCTCAAGGTTTTGCTCTCCTATGAGGCTCCTGTAAACCTGCCTTTTTCTGAGAGGACTGGTGCTCTTCCCACACTCCTGTCAGCTACCCCAGAGCCTGGCAAAAGCTACAATGGCAGAAGTAAATAAACACAGATGCTCATTTCCAGCTTGATACTTGACTTTTTGTTAGTCTAACTGCACTGAAAGGTGAATTGAAATTGTCTGAGGCCTAGAACAGAATGGGAAGAGGGGTTTTATCTTGTTGAAGATATGCTATCAGGAGAGACACCACTGGCTAGACATGCTGCTTGAATTTAAGAGAAAATAGCCATCTGCCTTTTAGAATAATTCAGTAGCAAGCAGAATAATTGGTTCTTTGAAACAGAAATTAGTTCTTCATTCACAGTTCCTGGAAGGAAGCTCAAATTGGAAAAGTTGTTTAAAATAGATGAGTTTGGAGCTAGCATCTCGCACAATGGAATTGACCCATTTAATTAAAAGCTTGGTTGTCAGTTGCTGTTTTCTTTCAAACTAAGGTAACTCTGAGAGTGAAGTGACACACATCACTAAAGACAGAGCAGTGCAAATAATGGCTTCTGTTCCAGCTGCAAAATGAAGAAAGGTGGATAGAAATGAATAGAAAGTGTTGTTTTTTTAGTTTGTTTACTTGGTTTGGTTTTTTGATGGTGGTGGCCTTTTTGTTTTTGTTTTGTTGGGGTTTTGTTTGGTTTGGTTTTGGTTTTCTGTTTTTGGGGGGGGTTTGTGTGGTTTTTTGGGGATTTTTTTTCGTTTTGGGTTTGTTTGGGTTTTTTGGTTTGTTTTTTTTTTTTTTTTTTTTGAAGAAGTGTTTTTTGCACTTGGAAATGGAAGTGTGAAGAACTGTGCAAAATAAATCAAAAAGAAATTATTTCATCTTGTCCAGATAGAATGGGATTCAGATCCGTGAGTTATAGGACACAACACAAGCTGAAAAGTCTTCCAGAACTGCCTATTAGTAATTCAGCTCAAAGCCATTCCTCAGAAGGGGTTAGAGGAGCACCAGAAATATTAAATAGGTGAAGATCCTTGTTTGTGTGATGCTGTCTCTTTGCTTGTGGCTTCTCTGAGTGAGCTCTGTTAGAAAGATTTCTCTTTACAGGGTCAGTGGTCACACAAAGCACGGACACAGGTGATCTTGGGGGTCACAGCAGAGCTGACACGTTCTGTGTCTCCCACACATTCTGCTTTTCACCTTCTGCCATTCCTCTGCAGCCTGCACCAGTCAGACCCCAGAGCTGCAGTCTTATTTGGCTTTCCCTTGAGTTTGACACAGCTTTATCCAGAATAACTGGTGTCCAACTTGTGGATTTATGTCTCCTTAGGCTTCCTTCTGCAGACAAGTAATACCCTTAAATTCTTTTGTAAAGTCACTAAATATAGATTATTTCCTTTTTAGGTTCTGCAGATTATCAGCCTGAACTCTGAAAATTGCACTTAATTCCAAACTGTTTGCTTTAAAGGTTTCAGCTCTCATTCTTAACGCTTTATCCTTTTCTGCTGATTTGTATAAGCAGACTTGGGAAAAAAAACCCTGATCTTAATCTGAAAAACTAAAATAATTAAAGTAAAATATATTGAAAAAGATTTGAAATATTTATTTAAAAGCAAAAAAAAAATTAATGAAATTATTAAAGCTGGTATTTTACAGCCAGAGAAAAAGAGTATGGAATTCATTAAGGACTTGTTTGTGCAATAAATCTACAGTTCTTCCTATACACCACATAAAAACTCACACAACAAAAAACACTGTAATTCAATTTGCTCTCTTTAACTTAATTATCCACTTCATTTCTTAGAGCCATATAAAAGTGCTATTTTTTTTTTTCTTGTTAAAGCTCATTGTGAGTTTTTAAACAGAATTTATATGACTGTGTTACCCTATGTGTCTCAGTTTTGTCGTGCCTGAATTCTGGAAACTAGACTATCCTCACAGAGGATTGAAAGCAAGGATTTGTTTTACTTAATTTTAAAATGCTTTGTTAACTGCTTGGGTGCTGCCAAATGAAGCTGCTAAATCCTCACAAGAAGCATTCAATCCTGTAATTCCATCAACATTCAAAGCTGACAAATATGACTTTCTCCTCAGAGCAGCAGCATCAGAGCAGGCACTGCAGGCTTGAGCAGGAGAGATGAAGCAGTTTTCAGGTTGGCTCTTCTCCATGTTTTCACTAAGGTGATTCCTTCACTGGAATAGCTCAAATGATTCACCCTCAGTGTGGAACTTCCATCCTTTATCACTTGCTGAAAAAACCTGGCACAATTAGAGGCTTGGCTGGGGGAGTTTGAGCATCCTGGAGCTTTGGTCAGCAGCAGCCAGGGAGGAGCCCTGTCCATGTGCCAGCACTGTGGGACACCTGTGCAGCTCCAGCTGCCTGGGTTTGGCTGACTGAATTGTTGTTGTGTGTTCATGTCAGGTTCACTTGAGGCAGTATTGCTTCTGTCCTTCCTGTGCTGGTTTGGAAAGAGAATTTGCTGTGTGACACCATGAAGTCAAAGTGGGAAAGAGAAAAAAGGAAAGGATTCTTCACTGTCAGCTAAGCTTTCACCCAGGGAAACTCTTATGAAAAGGAAAACACCCTAGAATGATAAATATATTGACTACCTTAAGCTAAAATTGGGTGGAGTCATTATCTGCTAAAAATTACATCCAGATTTTATGTAAAACCACAAAGACCAAAATCCTGTTTCAGGTTACAATCCATTAAAACTAAAGCATGTGGCAATGGAAACCATTATTTGAATGCTTGGAAAATAATACTTCAGTGAAGTATTTCTTCTTTCTGTTCAGAATGCATTGAGAAATATTGTTCTCTGTGCTGAAGCAATAGCTTCTGACACAATCTAACCACCATACTACATTGTTGTTGCTGCTGTTATAGAAGGAACTAAAACAAAGACAAAAAGCTCCATGCATTCTTCACACTCTCAGAGCCAAAAATATACTTTGAACATTTGGAAAGAGAAAGTAGTTAACTGTACAGAGATATATAACCCAGATTCTAGGGCTGCTTATTTTTTGGCATATTTTACATTTTGTTCTTCTGGCACTTGGTGTTCTACTGTGACCAGCCCCGAGGTGAAAAGGGGTTAGCTGATTCAAAGATTACATTTATACTGTTTGTTCCAGGTGGCCTTCTGGTTACTCTTGAGATCAGGTTTGACTGTCATCTTTATCCCCAGGCTGAAAGTATATATTTCAAAGTCACTAACAACATACACTCCACAAACTCCACATGGTGTACGCTATTTGCAAGGCAACCAAGTACACGACAGACATGGTTTCAATTGTTTCATTTCAAGTTAGTTGAGTGTCTTACATCTTCAGAGCAAAGATACATTAGTAATTAATCCTCAAACAAAGTAAAAAGAGTAAAAAGTTGATTCCTTGTCACAGAAATGTAGAGCTAAGGCACAACATTAAGTGGCAAATAATAAAATAATCTCTATAGGCAGAAAAGTAGATTTCTATATAAGCTGCACTTAGGCTCTGGATAGTGAATATTGAAAGGTGGACCAGTGTGGTATCCAAGGGGATGGACTGTGCAGAACTTACATTTCTAAGCAGATTTCTATTATTATTCAGAGGTCTCAAAAGAATCCTGCAAATTGACAAGGACACACTCTGAAGAAGAAAAACATCTGTAAAAGAACAGGAGTTCAGAATTCCCTCATCCCAAGATGCTTCTGATACTGCTTGCATTCCTAATTGTTTGTTCACATTCATGTACTGTATTTGCATAGCAAGAGCAAAAATATTTAGTATTTGAAACCCAAATGTCACGCATATGTCAACACGTCACACTAGAACTGCCTTGGCAGTGCTGTCATGATGAGACTTTGGTTTGACTTTAATGTCAAGAGGAGTAATTCAATTTGCAGTCAGAAAGACCTGGAACTCTATTCTGCTCACTGGCCTGCAGCCAGGTCACATTGGGTTGTGAACTCATAAACTTAAGAGTCAGCATGGATCAGAACTCGAGGAAATGAGCATCCAGTGATTTAGAAGCGATGCTTCTCATCTCAAATCAGCAATGCCCCAAGAAGGGATTGAGGGCTCAGTTCCTCAACAAAGCCATCATTCAAACTGAATCTAAACCTGATGCTTTGACAGTCTGTGTTTATTAAAGATCCAGGCTACTTTTCAGCATCCTGAGCTTACACTCCTACTCAGCTCTCCAAGCTGACCTCTACATGTTCCTGGTGCACTGACCAGTGATTCTGAAATTGTGCTATCCCATCCCCTCCCATCCCTGATTGCTTTCTGCACAACTTTTACTGATGTACAAAATGTATCACACAGGGGAAGGTGCAGCCATCTCTGCCTCTTCACAGCTGGACAAATTTTAATGCACACAAAAGTTTCGAGTGTTTGTACAGTCAGGACAAAAACCTTAGCAATTATCAGAAAACAACCCCCTAAACATAGACAAAATCTAAGATTTACTCTAATCAGAGGTAGTGATGATCACTACCTCATGTTTGCAACAGGTAACATTCATATTTTTCAGTACTTTTCAGAATGAGTGGTCTAACTGTGGCACAAAAATTGTTATCTGGGAACCAATTAGCTATGTCCACCAAGAAATTGAAATAACGAGAAAGAAGGATAAAGAAGATAAGCAATTGACTGCTTTCTGACATCAACAGTTTTTTGAGAACTAACAGAAGCAAAGGATAGATGATAGAAAAAAGAGGTGGAAGGTAACATGGTGAAGGAACACAGTTGTTGAATTTCAAAAGAAAATTGAGGTAAGAGTATCTGTAACCACTTAAAGGCATTTTTTTAATGTCTTTTAAAGAAAGATTAGAATTTTTTAGCAAATTGCTTGGCACACTATTGCAGGCCAGAATTCCATGAAATTCTGGTTGGCAGAAAAATTTATCTAAAGAGGCCTTTGTGCACTACCACTAGAGAACCAAAGGACTGCTCTTACAAAGCTATAGACTGGCAATAACTGAGATTTGTGAACCTCAGATTGGGTGTTGTACCAGCTTCAGCAATGATGCTGTGACAATTTAAGCTGGGTCTTCAAGAAGAGGGAAAGACAGTATCTCATAAATCTGCCATGTACAATGAATATTAAGCCTTTAAAAGCTGAAATTGAGAGACTGCTTCACTTGGGGTAATTCTTTACCTGTGTAATCAGTTTGTTTCATCAACCACTAAATTTTAATGTCACGATTTACCTTTGATGTGAAGTTGTAAATATCAGAACATGGGTAATCAAATTTATTTTGCACCTGGCCAGAGATGTCAAGGGAGAAAGAGGAAGAGTGACAAACACTTCGTATCAGTTTCCCTGCTGCCAGGCTTCCCCAAGTGAGTAGAACAATTTGCAAGCCCAGAAGGGTCAGCATCATCCAGCAGCAGCACCAAAGTCTTATTTCTGTTCTCTTTGGCCTTCCTTACAGCTGAGCTGGATGTGCTTCTCCTACTGAAAGATAAACTTCCTGAACAAGGATGGTTGCTGTACCAGCATCTTTGCTGTCATCTCATTCCTTGAGTAGTTGTGTGTAATAATTGAAACAGAGCTTGAACGAAGTAAAGAAATACAATAAGGGCATCCTAATCTGTGTATCTCCTGATATTTTGGTTTTCATTAGTTCAGATGATCAGTATTACAGAGATGCAGCTCAGAGTTCATACTGCATGCATTCTGCTGCCTTGGACCCACATGAATAAGAAGGGATATTTTAAACTCCTAAATCCAACATTGTAATTCAAGCCACATATTCTATCTTACGATTTTATGAAATAGAATTATTGCCTGCGGATGTTAATTTCCAAAGAGAACAGTTCTCTGTTAAGAACAGGTTATTATAGATAGTTGTGTAGCTAAACTATACTCACTGTCACTCAAGAAGAGAAAAAGCCTCAAACCAATGGGAAATATGACAAGGGAAAATGCTAGGAAAGCAGTTTAATTTTGAATATATAGTAATCTTCAGCTCTCAGGGAGAAAAGGCTAAAATATGAAGAGCTAAAATGTGAAAAAAAAGTGAGACTAAAATAATAATAAGCTATCACTAAAAAATAAAAATTTTCAGGACTTGAATCCACTGAAGATGCACTAGAAGTCTGATAACTTTGGGGGCATTTAAAATGAAGAGGCATTGTCATTAAGTGTCAGATGTATCCTAGGAAAAAGAAGCATAAAATGAAAACATCAGTCTTTTTCATTTGAAGTTGTTGTGTATAAACACAGCTCAGGGATTGATAAAAAAAATAGATGCATATGATATGCACTTAAAGTACCAGTGAAATGAATAGAATTTTCAAAGAAGTTATATAGGCATACTCTATGCAAAGTAAAAAAAACCTGTGTTTCTCTGTGAAAATGTCCTGGGAGATCACTAAATTTTCTAGTTCATCTTTTCTTAAATGATCTATTTACCTCATTTTTTCTTCAGCCAGAAATTCTCACTCATACACTCAAAAAGTGTGAGAGAAAAATTGCTCACCCGAGAATAACTTCCCATGTCAGATCTTGTATTGTTTTCTTTAGAATACAAACTGAAGAGAATCAGATGTATTTTCCGCATTTTTTCCTTTTTTTATTCCCATCATGTCTAGAATAGTTTTCCTTAAAAAATTGTGTAAACATCCAAGCAAGCCTGATGTTTGTTCCCATTTCCCCCCCATTTTCACATCTTGCTCTGTAAGTCTCTTCAGCCCACGACCCCTAGAGTGCAGCTACATCCCCTTCCCAGTTAAGCACTGCTTTTTTTTCCAAAAGATTTGGTCAGAAGCTGCTGTCAGCCAGCAGGCACCTTCCATGCCCAAAGAATGTTCATCTGCTCAGGAATATTAAGAATGCACCATGAAGGAGGATTAAAGAATCAACTAGCTGTGACATGAGTAGCAGGAGTCATGATGGCTGAAAAGTGATCAGTGCAGTGACTTCCCAGCTGAAAGCAGCACCCGGAGACTGATCCCAGCACAGCAGAGACCAGGAACACACCCAGAGAGGGAAGGTCAGTCCCACCTGGTGCTAACACACACCTTGGTGCTGCAGGGATGGCTTGCACACCACCCAGGAGCTGGCTGAGCAGACTTGCACCACAGGGGCACAGTTTGCAGGGAATGGCTGGCAGAAAAAGTCCTGAGAGAAAAGCAAGGCAGGCAAATCTCACCAGGCAATCCCTGAGAAAGATAAAGGTGTTTTGGGGTTTTTTTTTGAAAGAAGGTTATGTAAATATGTTGAGCTAGTACTCCCTGTTGAGCTATCACTCACTGTACAATTGGCTTAAGGCAATTATAATCCAACAAAAAAGCTAATCTGTATGTAGACTCAATTCAACAATCCAAAATCATGTTCAACAGCTTTTGTAACTGCATACAGTCCCTCTGAAAATCACTGGGAAATTACTGTACAACTTACAAACAAATTACTTACTGTACTTTTGTGTCATAAAAATTTGCAAGAAAGCACTCTAAGCATAAAATAACTTACGAGCGATTTGAAGTGTTTAGAATTCATTTTCTTTAGCAGAGAGTTATGAGAAAAACATAATTTTAAAAATATTCCCCCAGTGGCTGTGTGTCTCACCTTTACAGAAAGACATCCACAACATAGTGAAAAAAACTATTGGACTGTTCACCAGTGGAAGACTATAAACTTTTATTTTCTTTCAGCTCCAGTGGTATTTACAATGTCACAAACTTTGTTGGTGTCTGTACTAAAAGGTCAAGGAATAAGATTAATGCACTTGGAAAGATTCTTAAATACTGTTGTAGCCTCATGAAATGTCACCTTTTTATAGCAAGCATTTATTTTCAAATCTTGGATTTAATCAGATTTTTGATAATTGAGCTATAAGAAAAAAAAATGTAGTTTTAATTTTTCATCATTATTAAATGATATTAAAACACTATAAATAACCTGGATTTTAAAAATGGTGTCATGAAAGCTTGACTTGTTCTTATGATAGAAAACTGCAACACACACTTTCAGTTTCAGCAGTCCCTCTGTAGCAATCCAAATTCAGAAATTCTGGTTATCATTGGAATAGCTGTTCAGCTTCTGCTGTCTCTCTGAAACAACACAAACTAAAGAGCCTGGACCATTTAAAAAAAAAAAAAAAAAAGATTGCTTTAAACTTTCAAACGGAATAAATTAGCTGAACAATTTATTTATTGCATTCTTACACAGTTTAGGCACATTGCAAAGGAACTTCCATCAAGAACTGTTTAAGATTTAACCAAGTAATTGTGCAAAAACCTCAAAGATCAGAGTGGGAGGAAAAAGGAGACAGTATGATTGCTCACCCAAAATCAGCAGTGTTCATATCCTGAGCAAGGCACTTGCCTACAGCTCAGTGGAAGGGAAAGAAAGCCAATGGGACGAAGCAGGGAGTTATTTTTGCTTTCTTTTTATATCACTTACAATTTTGAAGACATATCTCATCCATCTCTTTTGTAAACTACATGCCTTCAGTCTCTTCAGTACTCCTCACTGAGAAAGTTCAACCAAATCTGCAATTATTTGCCCTCCATCCTATTTTTTCGCAGTATTCTTTTCTGGTAAGTTAACAGGAACAATTAAAAAGAACTATGGTAGAACATCAACATTATGTTAGAGAAGCAATCATTACCAATATTGATAAATTATTCACGTATTCAAGTGTACACATGTGGAAATATGCCCCTAATACAATATATTCTGGTTTAATTTACATTGTAGTCTTGATTACATCCAGTTATGAGAGAGGAGGCAGTTGGACCCAGGAGATGTTGCAGACCAATGTGGAAAACAGGAGACAAAGCAGCAACCCGAGTCAGTGCTTTGTGTTTGTTTCAGCAGAAACTGTGCAGGAGCCATTTTGTCTTTGGAATAAATGGCTATGAAATATCAAATGTATCACTGATTGTCTTCAACTGTGCTGCTACAGAATGAGAGCTGTGAGCTTGAGCTTCATTTGCCTCTTCCTGGCCAGAATGGCATAAAAAGCTTTGGGCTGGAAACTCCTGCCAGAGTCTCCTGTGTATCTTAAATAAAATAAAATCTCATGACCTCTCACAGGATCTGTACCTGTTGCCCTCTCTTCCAACAGCATATTGCCTGAAATCTTGTGATTTCATTTGTCCCTATTCAGCTTTTTAGGCAGACTGCCATCCATGAATTTTTGGTGATGTATGTAAAAAACTTCAACACTGATCCTTGCCCAAGCAATACCTCAGTGCCTGTCAGCATTTTCTAACACACAGAGAAACAAAACAAAACTATTCCCTGTCTCAGTATTTCCTTACGTGATACAACTACTGAAATTGAAGGAATTCCCCACATCTGCTTCAAATTTCAAAACAGCAAAAATGGGTTAGGAAAACTAAGTTTTAAAATCAGATGTTAGGAATATGTATTGGCCAGTCCCACAATCAATTTCCATGATTTTGTCCCCCAGTGCAGGTGCAGGTGAGGTTATTTCCCTCTTTGTGATTATTCCCAGGGATGAACAGTGTGCACATTACCTCAGGCTGAGTGAATTAGAGAAATGGCAATGTTTACAAGTAGAACATCCACATTTCATGTCATCCTACAGCAATAAAGTTCACAAAATATCATAGTGGGACATGCAGCTGTAGAAACCAGTAAGGCCAGACTGCAAAGCTCTGGTAAACACAGCAAACAGATCACTCTGGGACAGAGAATATGCCAGATGTCATCACAGGAACTGTCAGAATGTCCATCTCTAAATACGAGTACACTAGTACTAATAATAATTCATAAATTAATTACAAGAATAATTATAAGCAGTTAGATTAAATAAGAGATGAGCCAGCAGGAAGATTGGCAAATCAGTTTCCTTTGGAAGCAGCAAATGAACTGAGACAGATATTCATTTTACTGTCAAAGCACACTGTGATAAAGACAATACACATCAGCCTTTCACAGGATTCCTCATGAGAATCCCAAAGAATATGTTCTTTAAAAGAATTTATACAGCCTCCTAGCACAGACACCACACGTGAAGAACAAAACCTAATTTTCTCTTGGACTAATATTGATAAAAGTTCCTGCTATTTGAAAGAATCCTGCTGCTGAAAAGAATTTGAACAAGGCAATTTTTACTATTATGGGCAAAGCACGATTCTTTTCTGTTTAGCTTTTGATTCACTTAGCAAAGCTCAAAAACGATGTGTTTGTTGGATATATATCTAAATGTTAATCCTGTGGAAGAGATCAAGAAAGAAACTTCTATTTCTATACTTCACCTTCAGAAGTAAATTGCCTTCTCACCCAGTATTTGTCATAATCCAAAGCTTTAAAGGGAGATTAAAGTCTCTTCTGCCTTTTTGTGTCCATGCATAGCTATCAATAATTGCACACTTGCCCCCTTTCATCCATCTAAATTTGCTTTTACCTATCTGAATATACTTAAGTTTTTTAAAAACTGCTGTGGTCCACCCCTGCATCACACATCCTTTAGGACATTCACACACATACCTACCTTTGTGTGAGTCTAACACTATAAATATAATAAGTTGTCACATATTTCAGTCATAAGTATTGCAGAAAATACTCATAAGTGTCCCAGGCAATTCCCACAATGGTTTATAGCTAGGTCTTACTCACAGCAGAGTCACAGGGAGACATTTGCTAAGTGTCTGGTTGGGTTTCAAACATCTCCAGTGGTGGATATCCCACAACATCTCGGGACACCCAGTGCTTGAGTGTTCTTATAGAAAAAAGGTTTTTATGTTCAGACAGAACTTCCTGTGTTTCATTTTGTGCCCATTGCCTCTGAGATGCACTGAGCAGTGTGACTCTGTTACATTTACTCCCCTCATCAACCTACAGGTTGGTAAGATCCCTCATGAAAGGCACTCCAGTCATCTCCTCAGCACCTTGCTGGCTCACTGCAGTGTCCATGGCCTCTCCTGCTGGTTGAGGAGAGAGGAAGGATCATTTCTCCTGACCTTCAGGTGCTGCTCCAGTGAAGCCCAAGGTGCTGTTGGGCTTTGCTGCAGGGTCACGTTGCTGCCTTGTGTCCAACTAGGCATCTCTGGGACATTTTCTGCAGAGTTGCTTCCCAGCCGGGCAGCCTCCACCTGTCCTGGTGCCTGGTGTTGTACTGGTGCTTGGTTTTGTGTTATTCCACCCCAGGTGCAGGGCTTGGCACTTCCCTTGCTTGCCTTCTAAGGATCCTGCAGGCTCACTCCAGCCTGCAGGGTCCCTCTGAGCAGCAGCACACCCATGTTCTGCATCAACCACCCCTCCCAGTTTTGCATCACCTGCAAACTTGCTGAGGCTACACCCAGCCCCTTTTTAAAGTCACTGCTGGACAGGTTGTTTTACCTTGATCTTGGCCTATTAAGCTTGGTGATCTGGTCGGTGTTACTTTTTATGAACCACATCCACAGGGTACAAATCCTGGGTGTAAATATAATCATGCACTACCTCTGTACCCGTGAGAACACCTTTCTTGTGTGAAGTACAACAATTCCCCAACTACTCTGCGTTTGATCAGAATATGAAACCAGGATTTGGCAACTGTGTTTATGTGGACTGGTTCCAAATAGTTCACTGATTTTCCACAAATTTACAGTCTGGACTGGGGGAAGAGGTCAAAATTTTGAAATGTGAGGTCCTGATGACGAGTATTTAGCATGATACTAAAGCTTTTGATGAAGTTAATGGAGTCTTAGATGTGCTGAGCATTTCCTGTCCCCTGTGAAGTCTTCAAAGATTAAGACCAGGCTACTTATTAAGATACAGAAATATGAAGATAACTGTCAGACTTAGTAATTTTTGTATATTTAAATAGAGCCATGATTAATATTAAAAGGATGTGATGTTCCCATGTTTAGCCCATTTTAGCTGAAGGCTGCCAAAAACAGCAGTGAAAAGGGGATGAACTTTCTACACTGCACATCTCAATGGGACATGAGCTTCAAAGACTGTGCAGGCATCTGAAAACCTAATGCAATTAGTTAATCAGTTTATTGTCCCTTTGATTGTAGGCAGGAATATATTGATTTTTTTCTCCTTTATTAATTCTAAATTTAGAGTTCTATATTTGAAGCACACAAAAAGGGGGAAATGAGTATCTGCAGCTCACCTACGTCACAAATATTGCATATTTTGCAAAGCATTTTTAATATGACATTCCTTTCAGTGCAATGAAAGGTGCTTCTGTGACATACTTAATTTCTTATTTCCTGCCTGTCAGATTTCTATCATTAATATAGCTTGCTGAGTATTTAACTAAATGGTAATGAAAAGCAAAATGTCTGATTTCCTTCATGGTGTGTTTCTGGGAAAATGGAACTGTGCTTTGCCCTACCTGAGCATTTGCCTGTAGCTCTAAGTGAAGAACCCATTTCAGAGTGGATTTTGCATAGTTCTTGTATTCCTGAGATAGTTTCTTAGAACCACTAGGCCATCTGAAATCATTATTCACTATTACTGGTTATTACCATTATTGCTATTACTAACATGTAAGGGAAATATTGAATCTCTACTTTTGCAGACAGTGGCTACAAAAATATTAAGAGAAAAGCCTTCAAAGAGAAGCAATTACCATCTAGTAATTATTGTTACTCTTCTCTCACATACCACACATTCTCATAAGGATTTATTTTTTATTAGAGCTTTCAAATTTAAACAAAAATGTGCTTCCACTTCTGAACCAAACCCTGCTCCATGTTCTGCAGGTGAATATGTGAAGTTTTCTGTACTAACAAAGGGAAAATCTGTCATTTACTTCACATCACATCATTAGAATCATGCATCATAAAATATTTAAGACTCATACTTCTGTTCAATTCTGTTGGAAAAACAGAATACAACTACAAAAAGGGGTGGAACAGCATGTTAAACACCAGATAGGGCAGAAAACAGTAGATAAATGCTGTCAAAGCCAGCATGTTGACTGGCAACTTCCAATATTTCTGTGAAGAATTTGTAGTCACTGTGGTGTCAACTCAAAAGATCATGTAATATGTTAGAAAAAGTGCATTTAAAAATTCATATTTCCTGCAATTTATATGGCTATCAAATCTAGAATCTTTTGGTCTTGAAAATTAATTTCCACATGAATAAGTCATTATAAAGATGAATAAGCTTGTAACCAATCACAGAAATGTCTTGCTAGTGAAATTCAGTTTTGAGGACCTCTTCACACATTGTCAGTGTTTTCATTTATGCAAGCATGATCACAGGAAACGATGAAAGAGCAGTTTTTATAATTTCTAGGTGACTGCCAAAACTTCAAATCCAAATCCAAGTCTGTCAGAGTGAGCAAAACTCTTCAGAAGCTAATGGAACTGAACCCAATTATGTCAGGCTGAATTTGGTCCAGAGACCAAATTGTTAACTCTATGTAGAAGCAACTTTCCCTTCAGGTTAGGGAGAGCTGTACAAAACATTTATGACCTTTGGGGAAAGCAACAATCATCTCTAGAAGATTTAATCCTATTTTGTCTCCTTTTAGCAATTTTCTTCAAGTGCTATAATAATGCACATGTGAATTCTTACTCTGTCTTCCCATCTTCCCACACATACCCCCAAGCCAAAGTCTTGAAATATTTTCTAAGTCATTACAGTAATAACATTGCTAGACAATTTACAGAATATTTCTTTCAAGAACAGCAATTTTTATTTAAGTATGTGACATGTTCTTTTGGCTATGCTATTGGTTAGGAAAATACTACATTCTCTTTGCAGTGCTGATTAAATTTCATGGGATTATTTTTGTGGAATTTTTCCTACTGATAATTTACTAAAAAACCAGAACAACATAAATTAATAAAATCCAGAAACACAAAGTGAACTTTAATTTGCAGTACTGAAATAATTGTAGATCACTTAGTTTCTGGTAATGATGAGTGATGCTCCTTAAGAATACTCTAAAGAAGATTAGCCAGAACTGGCTTTGTTCTTTGCTGCAAGACCTTCAAAGTTCAGATTTTTCAGACCGAAGAAATAGAAAAAAAAGCTCTAAAGGATATGAAATCTTGCTATCAGCAGAAGGTATAAACTTTGTAGAAACCCCTTTTACATTATTTTATGGAATTTCTAAGGAATCTTGATTTTGCTTTGTTCTGTTTCTATTTATATCTCATCTATTTGCAAGCATTCAATCCAATTAAGGATATAAATTCATGGATTAATATTTCTCAATTTTCTAGCCAAGGCACATTAACATCTTAGTCACTTTCTTAGAGCAGAAACATCCAGTTCTTGCTTCCATTAAAATATGGGCTAAGAAAACATCCTCCTTTGCTGTGAGAACAGTTTAGTTCACATATTTGTCATAAATAGTATCAGGTTTTTTTCTAATGAAAAAAGTGCTCACTTTGTCTCTCCTATGTCCTTCTATTAAATCAACATATATTTTAGAATATTTGAATAAACAGTGAAGATAATTTATTCTTAACAGGAGTGCTGGTGACCTTTCTCTTCTACCATGCAAAACCAAACAATCAAACGAGCAAATCCAAAGGGAAGTCAACAGAAAAAGTGTGCCTAGCTCTTTTCCATTAGCAATCTGTCCAAGGCTTCAGCTTTCCTGTCCACAGAACAATTGTGACTAACGTGCTCTCCTCCCACAATGGTGTTACATGGTGGCAGCATGACAACAGCAGCAATTAATGCTAATTGGAATTTATATTAAATCAGTTGTGTGTCAGAGCATGGACACATTTTGGCACAGGGAATGATAGAACCTGAAAGTACAGACACACATAGTTATGCTGGCAATGGACTGCCCAGCTACATTTGCACCAGGATATTTCCCTGACACAAACTTAGATCTGATTATCTGAACTAATTATAACATTATTTTTATTAGAGATGTCAAATTTGCCATGTTTAGTTTCCAGATGAAGGAACTGTGAAGATCCTAAAGAAAGCCCTTTTCCCACCTCTCCCAACCTGCTTTTGGCCTTCATACTTGAAGTCAGCTCATCTAAGGCCTTCCTGAGCATGAACACAGACAAACTATGCAACTGGCTGAGATTTTAAAATTACATATCCTCCCTTGAAGGATATCTCACTCAATTATTGTCTAAGGCTGTTGGAGAAAGGCCAGTATTTCACTTCAGAGAAGCTGTACCTTCAGTTCACTGGGGCAAGCAGAACCACTGAGTACCTCAGACCTGCCTTGAGGCTTTCCAGCAGCTTGGACTATGCCCTTGCAGGGCAGACATGAAGGTAGAAGCAAAGGCTCTTCATCTCATTGCAGAAAAAAAGGGAGAAAAACTCGTGAAAAGTGATGCTCTTTCCTCTGGTTGATAGTGGGAGGGGTGGGATATGCAACCACTCATTTGGGGGGATTAATATCCACCTATCCCAGTGCAGTGTTACCCTGGTGCCTTTGTCTGTGGCACTGAGACCTCTGAACTGCTCCTCTCAGTTCTCTCCTGAAAGCCCAGTGCAGAGAAGGGTCATTAATCACTTTGCTCCCCAAGATACTTTGCCTCTGTCAAGAGCAGCTCCTCATTACTTCAAGGATGCTCATGAAATTAAGTGAACTTACCCAAATCAAAATGAACAATCTTATTCTATAATAATGAATAATATCATCCTATAGGACAAGGGATAATGGTTTTAAACTGAAGGAGAGTATGTTTAGGTTAAATATTAGGAAGAAATTCTCCACTGTGAGGGTGGTGAGGCACAGGAAGAGAGAAGATGTGGCTGCCCCATCCCTGGAATTGTTCACAGCCACATTGGGCAGAGATTTGAGTAATCAGGTTTACTGAAGGTGTCCCTGCCCATGGCAGTGGGGTTGGAATGAGATGGTCTTTAAAAGGCAGCTTCCAACCCAAGTGATTCTATGATTCTGTGACAAACCAGTTTGAAACATTAGTTTCCTCCATGCCTTCATGTTAATCTCTGTATTTGAAAACACTTTGTATTTTTGCAAAACATTGAAGTCTGACAATATAAAGGAGTGGGGAGGCTTTCAGTCCCCCTCTACAAAATCCACACAATGAAGTGATATATTCAACACACTTACCGACATTAACAGGCACACTTGAAAACACAGGAAAACCATTTGCCCAAAAAATTGCCTATGAACAGCTATATCCATAGATGGCCAGTGTGTCTGAGGAAAGCTGCATTTGAGTCTCCAAGTAAGTAATTTGCATTATTTTTTCAAATTAATAAAATATATATTCCATGACTTAATGGGATTTTATGTTTCATATGTCTAATTATAAATTAAGTGTTAATATAAGAAATTGTATTAATATATTTTAATGAAATGGAAAAAGACCCTATTAATTATTATTTGAGTGGTTTTAAGTGCTGTTGAGTCATATGTGATTCAGTTATTTGCCCCACTGGTAAAGCAATGGCATTTTCAGCATGACACTAAGGATTTCTTACTGACAGCCCACAGCACTTTGCACCCACTCACAATACCTCCTTCTATCTTCATCAGCAGAGATTAAAAATTTCACATGTGTTAAATCTGAAGGTAGCTGATTAGGTTTAATTCATTGATCACTATGAAATTTAATTTGCCAGGTTTTTTAATGGGAAAAAAGACTCAAAACCTATACAAGTCTAATAGCTATCTCCAACATTTTGTAATACTTCCTGTTCTAGCTACAGATTTTAGACTTGCTTCGTCAAAATGTGAGATTATCAGCTGAAATTAAGAAGAGTGAAAATGTATAGCTCTTCAAGTCAAATAAGAATGAATATTTGCAATATTCAGAAACTATGAGTCAAGTAGAAAAAAAAATATTGTTAAGTCATTGTCATCATTTTTTTTTAAAAACAGTTTTAAAAGAAAAAAATTTCTGGAGGTTAGCCAGGCTGCATTTATGTGTTTATAACTGTGTTATCAGGCCTCTCAAGATAAATTCTCTCAATGAATGGACTTAGAAAGATCATCTCTTCTTTCTACACTGCTCTGGATAATAATGGTATTTATCTCTCCCAGAAAAGTATTTGAGGATCTGGTTAAATATCCATTATCTGCCATCCAAAGGCAGTGTAGAAGTGTAAAACATTAATAGAAGCAAGCAATACTTGCCACTTAAGTACTTAAGGCATAGATTTAACTCTCAAGGTGTGAAATTTAGACACTCTATGTCATTTGAAAATCCTGTATGTTTGCCAGCACAACCAGAAACTGAACATAATTACAAGAGGCTTGGGTGACCCACTAATAGTGCTTCACATTAAATAAAGAGAACAGCCAGCATTATCAGAGCTGCATTTCCATGCTCATTGTGTTTTGAGAGAAAATGGCCACAGCCATAAGAGCTTACCATCATCACCCTAACTAAGTAATTAATTTCTCATTTAATATTACCACTGTTGTGAAAGCCCAGCATGTGCTTGGATGGCCACAGTAGAGAGCAATAGCAGCATTTAAAATGTTGTGCATTTTTTTGGTTTGGGTTTTCCTTGCAAATTATTAAATCTGTAGATTAAAAGATTGGGCATGCAATTAAATGACCAGTTTTCTTATTTATCTACCAGGAACAGAAATGTTCTATTCTGTTAAGAGAATGAATGTACTCAGATGCTGTAGCATTTTCATTCATTTTTTTCTTTGTAATGTAGCTCTCTGTCGGGGGAACTAAAAATCTAGAGAAAAGCTTGATATGTCTAAACAATTCATCCTGGAATTTTAAAAGTAAAGGTAAGCTCCCCACAGCCTAATGGAAAATAAAACCATACAATAACTGGTTTCAAAACACAGTATAAAGCTTAGCTATCTTCTAACCAATGCCCACATTCACAAAAGGATTTCAGCTTCCACATGGGCACTCAACACCTAAATCCTCAAGTGTTCTCCACAGAAATCTCCACTTAAACTTTGTGCCTCCTTGGATGATGACAAATAAAAGCGGCAGCATGTCTGTTTATCCCCTGTGGATGTTGCAGCTTCCAGCTTTGCTTCCCTCCAGCCAGGGCCTGGCAGGGCTGGGGATGCAGGCAGTGGTCTCAGCAGGGATTTGGTGCTGGTTTAGCAGGTGGGAGGTCACAGTGCTTCAGTAGCTGCAGAGAGAAAACTGCATGGAAGCTGTGGCTCAAAGAGGTGCCTGACACTTCAGATGCCTCCTGTTTTGTTTGCCAGGGCTGACACATTTCTGGGGCTACAATACCAACATCAATGGTTTATCCACAAGCAAAGAAACACTGCTTCTGATAGTTCTTCATTTTGTTTATTGACTCTTAGGAGGGGAGGAAGGAAGTAAAAGGAAGAAACATTTCCAAAACACTTTGGTCTTGCTGTAATCAAAGGCACACCCCCTTTGGCTGAAGAAGGAGTGAAATGAGATTAACTCCAAGAAAGCTGAGGTGATGTGCAATCAGAAAAGAAAGACAGGTGAAAATACAATCCCAGACACAGATGCCAGTTCAGGCTTTTTTCCTGGCATCACTTTTCTGTTAGAATGTATGGGGACATTGTACAAGATTAATAGTTCCTGGCAGCTATTCCAAAGTACTCACCAAGGGCCAGATTTCTGATCTCTTTTAGCATGAAATGATGCCCAAACCAGTGCATTGATTTTTAATATGCACTGAATAGTATATTAATATGTGTTTCAATACATAGTTTCTTGCTAAAAGACCCTTTCATTCTGTATGAAGGTAAATCAAAGTTGGAGAGGATGAAGATAGTAAGGCTATATATATTTTGAAGACCAAAAGGAGGAAAATCGAAATGGATGTTAGAGTGAGACAGGAGATTAAAAGTAAAAATTAAATCAGTGTAAATACAACTTTTAATAGGAACTCCTTTCTCATTTGTCACCTAACTTTAATGTTAACATTAGGATCTGCCAGAACTGTTGCTTGTAGTAATTAGACACATTTTTTTTTTAAATTTTGGTCAATAACTACAGCTTCCTTCCCCCTTTTGTGAAATTTAGTTGTTGGCAATATTTTAAAAGTTGCAACTCTTACAAGAACATTGCTTCCCTGTCTTAGATCCAGGGTTTCCTAGCACTCAAAAATTCAGAGATTTTTCAAATGGAAATATTTAGTTTAGGTTGTAAGAGACATGAGGAAAAAAAAGGTTGTTTGCCAGAGACATTGAGGTACCTGAAGATGTAATTCTCCCCACACCGTTTGGTCCAAGCAACAGGAAGGTGATGTTCAACAGAGAAGCAAGCAAATGAGATAACAAAGAGGAAAACATCACAGTGGAAGTAAAGCTAGGAAAGTCTTTCAAATCTTCAATAGCATTCTACCCACCCAATCTGACATTTCAGTTTCAATTTTTAAATACTTGGGATAAAAGTTTTAAGATATTTGTCATTTCACACTTTTTTTTCTTTTGAAACATGCACAGGAAATTATCAGCCCACCTCTGTCATCAGCCAAACAACACAGTCCCAGCTAAGGCCATCTGAACAAGAAACCTAATCAGAGCTGCAGCCTCTGCTCCAGACTCTCTGCTAGAAGCAGCATTTTAAAAGAGTAAGTGAAGCTCAAACAATTTGAAGCTGCCCAAGGCAGCTAATTTATTTTTTTAAAATGTACTACTTTTCATCTCCACACATGAAAAAAGAGTCATTACTGATGATATAAAGAACTAAGTTCTCTAAATGTACTATGCACAACAAACTGGTTTGGTTCTGATCACATAAAGTCTATTTTAGTACTTTTTTTGTTCATTTTTGTTATTTTAGTTCATATTAAGGCACCAGACTTGGTGTAAAACATTATCATAACCAGCATACGGTTTTCCTGAACTAGATTTTTTAATCTCTCCCCCTTTTAAAATGTTATTTATATAGCATTTAAATTAACCTCTGAACATTTCAGTTTTACCTTTGCTATTATGGATCATTTATTATGATTAAAAAATAAACTTCTATTTCAGTTTTGGTGAAATAGTGGTGTAATTTGCATTTATCCCATGTGCCATGTTGATGCTAGTCTACCTGGAAGATTTCACCATGAAGGTGGCTGCTGTGATTGCATTTCATCAGCTGTAGAAGGGGTTTCCCAGAAAAAGGAATGGAAATGCTTTTATAGACTTTTAGGTTATGTCAGAATTTTTTTGTTTTGTTAATATGAGCTTTTGCCAATCTTTAACAGCATGATCCAAACCCCATTTGAAGGCAATGGAAAGTCTCCCATAGAGTTTGATGGCCTTTGGATCAGTCACTAAGTGCATCTAGACTTAATGAGATGTTAATGTGAATTTTATGCTGCTGTGTATAGGAATAGATTTTCCAACCTTTCTTCTCCCCACTAATGCAAAAAGAGTGATCTGCCTTTTTAAATTTTAAAATTTTATTTTCCTGCTGTAATCGGTGTGCACGCAGAAGGAGGATTTATGCAGCTCACTGTGTTCCCTACCCTCTCCCCCTGCCACCACCCCGTACCGCTGCGAGCTGCAGAGAGCATCACTCGCTTCCCTAGAGGAGCAGTAAATGCCTCACCCTGGAACCCCGGCTCGAGAAAAAGGCAAAATTAAGGACGGCGGAGGGGAAAGGTGGGGGGGAACACCACCAGTAAAATAAAAGAAAATCAAAAAGCAGCAAGCCCGGGGAAATCGGGGATTCCCAAGCCTGGCTTCTTGCTCCACCTGGCGGGAGATGCGCGGCCAGGGAGGGATGGATGATGGATGGGGGATGAGGGATGGGGGATGATGGATGGGGACCCGCTCCCTTCCCCGAGGGGTTTGGGTATTGTACCGAACGTGGGTCTGGGCTCACGCACAGGGTTAGCATGAAGCTCCTTTTTTTTTTTTTTTTTTTTTTTTTTTTTTGGGTCCCAAAGGGAATGATGCTTGTTCTGGTTCTGCAGCCCCATAGCGCAGGAACACTGTGTGACTCACGGCGGTGTAAAGATTAACCCCGTGCACAAGCTTGCAGGGCTGCTGTCTGTTGGACAAGTATTTCACATATACACAGAAATTCTCAGAAGAGAGAAGATGTATCTTGTGGTTTGTCTCAGTCACTGTAAGAAGAATAAGAAATCATCTGCTTCGGGTTGGTGACATTGCTGACCTAGTCAGGAACACTCACTGAGTGTGGGAAGTTGGAGACACAGCACAACATGTACCGTAGGAAGTGGTTTTGATCAGTGTGAGCAATTCCAATACTTCTCAGAAGCTGTTAGCACATCTTAAATCTACTCCTTTATAAATATTTGGAACACAGACAAGCGTTAATGGCAACATTTTCGTGCCCTTAGGTACAAAGTGAGTTTTCTCTGGAACACTCTGCTCTGCATCTTTGAAAGTCTCCGCACAGGATTCAGCCCAAGCTGAAGTTCCAGGGAAGCCACAGCTCCACACAAAGGCAGGCTGCAGGAGCAGTGCCTGAAATCACATCCAACCGAGGACAGCTGTCCCAGCAGGAGGGTGGCAGAAGACTCCAGACTACTCCGGGGTTGTTCTGGCTGTTCACAGCCTTATGATCTGGTGGCTTTTTTTGGGCTGCCTAGAATGTGGTTCTGTCAGGATGTCCAGGGTCTCAGACTCCTTGCCAGAGAGGAGGCAGCTTGTCTGTCAGTGCTAACAGGTGATGGTGATGTGCCAGGAAAGCCAAGGACTGCACTGTGAGCTGAAGAACAAAAGAACAAGGAGAAAGAGAGAGAGATCTGGCCATGTGAGGGAGGATATTCAGCTATGAGACAGCCAAGGCTGCACAACAGTGCTGGACACAGTTACACACAGGGAAAGAGGGTTTTCCATGGATTCACAGCCAAACTTTGGCAGGAGAAGTGGCAAGCCCCGATCTTGGTATTTGACGCCACTAGGCTGGAAGTAGCTGCAAAGTTTCACTGTTGGTTAGTTTTCACAAGGGCCCATGAAGTTAAAAAAAAAAAAAATTAAAAATTGTTACCAATAGAGAATATTTATAACAGCCATTAGTTATTTTGTCTCCATTCCTTCAATAATTGCTTCAGTAGTAAAGGCCAGCTATTTGACAGGTTGCAGAATATAGATTCTCATTTTGTTGATTGATAATTGAGGTACTTGTAAGCCAGTCTCAATTATGTAAAATTCTTGGCATGCCTGACTTTTAAATAGAAACTTTCCTCAAACAAGCATCTTGGGAGACCATTACAAATCCTCTTTTCCCAAAAAGCTTGAAAAGAGATACACTATCTCTATCTTCCTTTAAATGTCATCAAACCAAGCCTATTTATTACACATTTCAGATTCAACTTAACAGTTTCAGCATGATGTATTTTAGGAGAGTGGTAATCTCTTAGGTTGCTTTAAAACATGCTCTTCTTCAGTGAAAAGAAAGAAAGATACACACTGCATTAAAAAACCAAACCAGAAGAACTTGCATTTATTAGAGAATTATTATAGTATGTCCTCTGGCCAAGAATTCTCTGATCTAGGTGAAGACTGAGTATCTTTCAACATTAACCATTTGCAAAGCATACTAGAATATGGCCATGGGTATCCATAGCAAATTTTAAATCTGAAATCACACCATCAAATAGATAATTTCTGCAATTGGCTGGTTCCAATAGCTCTATCAATTCATTTATCCCACCTGGACTGTATGGGTATGTCCAACACTTGGTTCATGAATCTTGCCAGCAGTGCAGGAACAGCAGTTGTGCATCAGGTGAGCTGGAGCAGATGACATCTTTTATCTGGATTCACAAGCTGATCACCCCAGCTGTTTGGTACAGTTTGTTTACTCCCTGAATTCCCCCTTGTGCCTCCCCTCTTTGCCCTCATCTGCATGGAGCAAAACAAGTGTATAAATGAAAAGGAGCTCAGGCTGACAAACCACAAATTCACTGCCAAAGGAAGATTAGGCATATATACCAAGAAGACATTACATATTTTGTCATAGCTGCACTCAATATGCAGAGATTATTTACCAGGTCCAGGGTTTAAGTGTGGCAGATGGATGCAGGCTAGCAGTTCCCATGAACAAAGATGCTGTTTCAGAAAAAAGGTGTGTTCAGCTTCTGGAAAAGAAATTTACCTCTCAGCAGGCACTGGCAACTCCAATCTTATTTGCATTTCTCAAAGCAGCAGCACGCATCTCCCTTTCTCAGCCCTAACTCTCCCTGCCAGCAAAAGCTGTGCTATACAGATAGGTAGTAAATAATGCAGGATTGTGCAGGTTGTCATGAGGCCCTTTCCTTCTCCTGTGCTGCAAATGCCTTTTCAGAAGCAATAGTTAAGTTGTCAGCAGAGTGGGATTACAAATCTGATACTCAGCACAGTTCTGGACAGTTTGAGCTTTCAGGCATTTTCCATGAGCAGACACCAATCATTTCACTCCCACACTGGTGGGCGCTCTGTGGGTCAGATGTTTTTTAAATGGGGATCAGAGAAACAAGCACAGGAGGGTGAAAACAGATACAATTTTGTAGATTCATGCAAGGTACCAAAAAATCTAAGGCTATAAGATAATGGCATTTTACTCCTAGGCTTTGAATTAAAGTGTCTTTCAACTTTGTTTAAGGGATTTGCATTGTTGAAGCAAAATTTCTGAACACTTGTTGCTATAAATATTTAAAATTCTCCTCTGTGAAAACACAGATGAGACATATTAGCAAACACAGCATTGTGTCTCATTATGACTTCTATGCATAATGAAAATGTTAAAAGCAATATGGTTTCTTTTAAAATAATACTAGCACTTAGAGTATAATGGTACACCCTTGAAGATGTTATTTCACAAATGTTCAGCATACAGGCTCTCATTCTAATGCTTGTTGTAACACAGCAGAAACCTGTACTGCTATAAATTCTCACTAATGCAAATTACTTAGAGGGATGGAAA
Organism: Catharus ustulatus; assembly: GCF_009819885.2. NCBI lineage: Eukaryota > Metazoa > Chordata > Aves > Passeriformes > Turdidae > Catharus > Catharus ustulatus. The sequence continues at coordinate 115,136,845 of NC_046222.1, forward strand.
AACCTGCCTTTATATTATGTTGTTCATTTTAATGTCAATGCCATTCTCCATTCCTCTATTCACATAGCTCTATTATTAAAAATATTTGTCTGTTAGGTGGAGATGATCAAACAGCTCAAATTAAAAATACTCAAGGCTCAGGTGACTGCACCAACAATCTGTGCTTCTGGGTAGCCACCTCTGCTTGAGAGATTTCAGCTCATGCCCTGCAGGCACTAATAAGGTTGGGAATCTCAGGCACAGTAATAGGGGAGGAGTTTCCAGGATTTGAAGAGCCTTAGGCTCTGTTCTGCCTCTCAACAGCTGCTCCTGGAGCAGTTCCAGCACTGCCCTGTGGTGGGAAATGACTAACCCTGTTCCATAGGTCAGATGCTGAAATTTCTGCGGTTGAGGTACAGCACAGGACAACACTTTTCCTGCCACCAGCCTGTGCCAGAGCCACCACCCACCCCTGACACATGGATAGGATCCTGGCCCACAGAGCTCCCTCTCTGTGCTGTGCTGCTTTGAAGTAGAAACAAGAGATGTCACAGGGCTCTGACAAAAACCTGAACTTTGGCAACAAAGTTCCTGTTGGTTTTGATCAACAGCACAAACAGCAGGTACTAGCACAGAGGGTGGAACTCTGGCTTGTGCTAAAAGGTGACACAATTTCTCCTTAGCTCCAAACAAAAAAAGGTTACAAGGATGAAAAAGAAAAACAAAGCAAAACACACACATGCATTAAATCAGTAAACAAGCAAAAACCAACAAAAAGAGGAACCATAAAAGTGTAAAGACAGGTATAATTAGAATTTGTGGGGTTTTCCCCCATCATAATGCAGTCAGATCCACTCATCATCTTCCCTGCTACCTTATATTCTGAATAGTTCAGCATGATATTTACAGAGAAAAAAACTTGTGGGACGTGTTATGTCATGTTCCAACAATCTAATCAATTTTGTTCTGGTTTTGCTGAACTAGAAAGCATGCATTTGATTCTATTAAATATTGCCATTAAATGAGTTTTCTAAAATAATGCAGATAGTTTCCTGGGAAATACATAAAAAATTCCACAGTTTCTATAGTGAAAATGCCCCAAAGAGAACAGCCTGTCTCTCCACTATGTATTTCAAAAGAAAATCTTCCCTAAGGTTCTGTGCAGAAGATGATAGTGAAGAGAATGTATCTTCTAATGTTTGATTAGTTGCCACAGAAAAAATGTGAATTCCAGTGAAAGTTAATCAAAGATACAGTTAAAGGGCAACATGTTTCTGTTTCTTTGTCCTTAGTATCATATGAGATTGTAACACTGAAGTGGAAATGTGGAATATTGCAATAATTTTAATCAAATATTTTGTCCTCCACAGCAATCACATTCTCTTTTGCTAGTGAACTGCTACTCATTTTTCTTCCTCTTTTCTTCACACCCATGCACTATGGATGAGTTCTCAAAACATTGCCTCTTGTCTTTAATTATCTAGAAGAAGAGCTTGATTTCAAGAAATATTCTGAATTGGAAGAGATCGACAAGGATCAATTACAGAATGCTATGTTGGTTTTTTTTTTAATTACATAGAAAACATTTTTTTTTCCTCATCATCTCTGTGCATGCATTTCTACAAACAGTGAATTACATGAGTAATTATTCAGTTTTCACTTAGGCAACTCCTGACAGTAAAGACATTTCCATATTGTCCAGGCTATGATGGGATTTCATCCACTCCATCATTTCTTGAATCTACCAGACACATCACACAATCAAAACCATACAAAACCAAAGCTTTTCTACTTATTTATGGGTTTTTCTATATGAAAGAGTCCTTCTAACTGCAGGTGTTCCCTTGGAATCTATGGCAAAAACAAAAATGCAGTCACAAAACTCAGGAGCTTGTTTAGAAAGTACTTTAGTCATTGAGAAGTTTGAGCCTTGCCCATATTCAAATTAAAAAACAAAACAAAACAAAACAAACAAACAAACAAAAACCCCCAAAAAAAGCCCAAACAAAAAAACCCCCCAATATTTCTAGACTCTTCTCTTTTCATATTATGAACTTTTTACTGCTACAAAATCAGTGCTGAGACTGATGACAATGTTACAGCGTGGAGAACTTTTTGCATATGCACATCTGGGGAAAAAAGGAAACTTCTGAGCAAAGGAGCTACTGACTGACAGCACAGAGCAGAAGTATGAGAGAAGTTGGTGAATACCAAATAGCACAAGCATGAGTTTTCATTACCTCAGAGTTCTAGATTTTTTCTTTTTATTTTTACCAGGTATCTTCCCATTTTTCAATCATCCATGATCATGAATGACAGAAGAAATAAATCTTTATGCCACTATTACGGGTTATTTTATTATAGGGAGTTATTTAATAACAGGGTATCTTTTATCTCTACCTGTGTCTAGGTGATATCAGTGAGAAACTAGGAAAGCTCAAAGCACCTTGAAGAAAACACATAGGTAAGTGTCATGGCAGAAAGAATTTAAACTACAAATGCTCCTAGGAGGAATGTCAGTGTGTTGATACCTTCCTTCTAAACACAAATTGAGACATGACCATGATGTCAGAATTAGTGGATGTACACAATGTTTCAGGAGTGAGTGGTAGAAACAAGACTGCATTTCGTCGTCCTAAAATAGAAAGAAAAATAGAAAAGGTAAGAACAGTGTTCTAAAATCTGTTCTCTATAGACTGATGAAAACTGCAAAAGAAAAAAACCCACATTATTGAGCTGAATTACATTTCCATGACATGTTTGAGGAGGGAATGAAGAATTTTGCAGTTAAGTTCCTAAATTCACTCTTACTGCAAGCATATGTTTGCCAACATGTCAGTGCTGCCTCATCTCTCTGTGTCAGCTACTTTTCTTCCAGGGCTGTCTCTGATGCTCTTCCTTTCCATTACCATTTGTCACCTGGCATAAAAAACTCCTGATTTCTGAGCTTCATGGGCTAAATTCAATGCCAAATATCCTGCTGATCAGAGTAGTGAACTATGGCAGGGTGAACAAGAACATTAGTTAAGGAATCTCTGTTTTTCCCTAACTCAAAGATAATCACTATAAATCTAAATTAAATATTTCTGGCCTGTAAGTGTGATAACATGGAGATTTTTTTGTTTGGTTTATTTTTCTAGGCTATTAATCAAAACTTGTGTTCTATCTCCACCATAATTTTCATCTTGAAAAGTGCAGCAACTTAAACTTGTATTTCTGTAACTTGAAAATAATTTATTGTATGTTTTCAAATGTAGAACACACATTGATTTGGCCTATACATGCTAAGTATCCCAGAGTTTTATAACCCAAATTATCAATTCCTCTGTTCTCTGCTGCACTCCCTTCCTCTGTCTAACCACTATGCTGCCAGCAGGACTGGCTGCATTCTTACAATGGGTTTGGGTTTCTTTACTCTCCTGTCAGAAGAAATAAAATGCAAAAGGAAAAACTGGCAACTGGAATGACTTTGATAGGACTGCCTAGTAGTTACTTCCATGGATTTGTTTGTTTTTATGTCAAGAATTTGTGAAAATATAATTTGTGAAAATGAGAAGTTTCTTTATGACTCTCTGAGACTCATGCCCTATTGAGATCCTGCTGGGCAGTGTGTGTGTTTCCATATGCAGCTCTCCAAGGATCACACTGCAAAAAAATCACACAGGTAACAGAATCTCCCTCTTAGATACAAACAACCACGCATAATCTTACCTATTAATTTCATCAGACATTTCAGTCTGCTTCTGATTTTTCAAACGATTTAACCAGAAACAATTAGAAGTGTTTAGCAGAAAACATAGTGAGTTTAATCCCATCTTTTGAAGTCAAAAAATGCAAGGTTAAATTAAAAAGATGGAGTTAGTGTTTAGTGGAGAAATATGAGAAATTTCCCCTTGGTCAAATGTTTTGACTGTACAGCTGCCATGTGCCTGTGCACACACTGCCTAAAAGTGTCAAGGCCTTGAATTTCTTTCTCTCAAGCAGCAGCACTCTTGGGGAACTGCAGCTAATAGAGAATGCAACCACACGTCTCCTCGGCAGCACTGCTACTGGGAGCACATTAAGCTCATCCTTTGCTCTTTACAATTGCTTCCCATAGAATATCAAATAAAATTCAAGGTCTCAGCACTTATCTGCAGTGCTTAGATACCCACGGCTGTAACCAGAGTGGTGAGCACGAAGCACATGGGAGCTTTCATGTCCTGAAAAGACCCTGTCTCCACACTTGGCTAAGATCAGGGCATGCAGAAAATCCCACTCACCATTTTGTCTAGGTTTCTATAGAAAATAAACCTGAGTATGTGGAGGAGTAGAAAGCAACTGCTTTGGATGAGAAACAAAGCAAGACAAGGGGTTTAACTATGTACAGACACGGGACTGAAATTCTGGATATGTTATTTTGGAGCAAAATAAGGTATCAGACAGATACCTTATTCTGAGCCTGGCCTGGATCAGCAATGGGGTGGCAGCAGGACCAGGGCAGGGATTGTCCCCCTGTGCTCGGCACTGGTGAGGCCACACCTCAAATCCTGTGTCCAGTTTTGGGCACCTCACTACAAGAAAGACATTGAGGGGTTGGAGCAAGTCCAGAGAAGGGCAGCAGGGCTGGGGAAGGGTCTGGAGCACAAGTCTTGTGAGGAATAGCTGGGGGAGCTGGGGGTGCTCAGCCTGGAGACAAGAAGGTTCAGGGGGAGCCTTATCCACTCTCTACAATTCCCTGAAAGGAGCTTAAAGCAAGGTGAAGGTCGGGCTCTGCTCCAGGGCAATCTGACAGGATGATAGGAAATGGACTCAAGTTGTACCAGGAAGGTCCAGGCTGGAAATCAGGAAGAATTTCTGCACTGAAAAGGAACTTAAGCATTGGAACAGGTTGGCCAGGGAAGTGGTAGAGCCACCTCCCTGGAAGTGTTCAAGAAACTGTTGGAGGTGGCACTTAGTGCTGTGGTTTGCTGGACATGATGGTTTTTGGTCAAAAGTTGGACTCAATAATCTTTAAGGTCTTTTCCAACCTATTGTTTTAAAGACCACATAAATAATGCTTCCATGAACTAAGGAACATAAAAAAATATTCAGCCCAATACAAAAGACATCATTCCATGCCATCTTTAACACAATTGTGTTAAAGATAGATAAATGCTTATTAAAAAAAAAAAAAAAAGAAAAAAAAGAAAAAAAAGAAAAAAAAGAAAAAAAAAGAAAATATACAACAACAAAAAGTTATTTTGGAAAGACTAAGTGATTGAACACTGTAGCTGAGTCTGTCTTGCTCTTCAGTGCGTAGAGCTCATTATATATTTTACACAATTTCAAAATACTTTTTCATTACACACAACATGACAAATATGTGTTATAACTGCAGAATAATTATTCCTGATGTACCAGATATTATTTGATTTTAATTAAAAATATTTAAAATTGCTTCATAATAAAATGTGACAGGGACATGTATTTTCTGCTCTTAATTATTAACAGTTTTAACTCCAAGAAGTACTATTATAACAGTTTAAAATGTATCTCAGAAAATACTCCTTCCTAAAATGCAGTTTGGAAAATTTTTCAGATTCCTAACCCACAATTTAAATGAGCTTTCATCATTGTGACCTGTCATATACAAGTAATGAGATTCTTAATTCCCTGAGGAGCTCCACTAAACTTAGAAAAGCTACTTGTGTGAATAGAGAAAATAAAGAGTTGGTCTCTTAAACCTGTTTGCAGCTTGAATGAGCTCTGGTTTAAAGAATGAGCATTTTTTATGCTGAACTGAATATAATAGTTAGGAAATCAAATCCAGACGTAAAGAAATGAAAATGAAAATGTGAATTTTGAACAAAAAGTTGCATTTAGAAGAAAGATTTGAGTTTTAAAAAGTTGTGTTTAACTTTGTAATACTAATTTGTGCAAATGAGACTTCCTGAAACCAGAACTGGGAGTTCTTCAGTTGATTGCAAAACTGGGATAGAAATGTCTCAGGTGGACTTCAGCACCTGGGAGTAGGATAAGTACCAATACTTTGTGATTCTTTGATTTTCTCTTTGCAATAATGAATGAATGGAGTTATTGAGTAGCTTCTAAGTTTCCTTATGTAGATGTTAAAGTGAAACATTATTTTTTGAAAGATCACCCAGTTAGGTAACAAGAAAACAGCAATTTGATTGAATTACTTTTTCGATGACACTGTTTGGTTGACCAGATCTATATTGTGAAAAATCACAAATGAAGAAAAGAAGATAATTCGAACTAAGGACAAACTTTTTTCTTTCTATTTCCAGATGAAATGTTGTGAGAACAGGTACAGAGCTGCAGCCAGGCAACACGATATGCACTGTCACTTTTACACCTCTCAAAATTGTATCACAGCCCAAACACCTTCCACAGAAACCTCCTTGTTTTGACTTCCTTTAAAGCCATAGATCCATTATCAAACTTTCATTGTTCTGCTTGTAATGCCACGAGAAGTAAAAGGTGTTTTCTCCTACTTGGAGCTAGCCAGGGCTGTGTCAGACCCAGGGCAGCCCCTGTTCCCTTCCCACAGAGGCCACCCTTGCAGCTACCCCTCTGCCCTCACCTTGCCACCTACACCTCCACACTCTTGCATTCTGGTTTTGTAAAACAAAAAAACCCTTTTAAAACAAACTGAACACATTCTCAGCTCTGGCAACACAATAATATGTGATCAGGCAATGCAAACTGTAGGAAGATCAAAAGATTCTGAGTAACTAACAATAAGTGATTCAATGATGTCCTTTAATCTTTTTTGTGCTTATATTGTTTATTTGGTTTGATTTCCTTTCTGTAAGCTTTTCATATGAAAAATTAAATGTATAAAGCAATTCAATCTTTTGTGATTCATGCCTCAAGCAAGAAGAGATGTCCATCAGCAGCCATCCTATTTCAAGCCTATTTGTACATACGAAAATTTTTCATATTCAATTTCAATGTAAACTATTGAGCAAGCACTTCTCCAAGCATTTTCTCTTGTTTTCCTTCAACAGTCTGTCTGCAAAGTTTCTGTCCTGTTTTTCTCCATTGCTGAAGGCTCTAAAACAAATCAAGTTCCTTCCTGAATCCTGAATCTGAACATGATAAACTCCCCTTACACCCTGCCAATTCTCTACATTTTGTAGACAACTGTCACAATTTCTGCTTTATCTTCATGTAGGATCTTAATTTTGCTAAGAAAGCTCCTGGACAGCAGCTGCACGTTAGATTGCATTTTCCTCTCTCTGGGGAAATGCTTTTCCTGCTGAATAGACCTGTGTGACCCAGGAGGGGCTGCAGCAGAGTGAGTCTCTGTTCTCTGGATTAACACTCACCTTGTTAGAGGTGGGGGATATGGGGAACTTCTTTTTTAAATTCTAAGTGCTCACAACCAGCCCAATACTTGAATATACCCCTCGATTAGCAAGTTTTCCAAAATGCTTTAAAAAAACCCAAATTAAAACCATATGGGAGGGGAGCTATGGCAAAGAGAGAACATAGGTAAGGTCGTGTCTGCTGCCAGTTGCCTCTGGCAACAGTGTCCAGTGATAATACTGAAGTGCACAAAAGCTAGAGGTGAGTTAATGTAAAATTAACATAACTTCTGAAATCAGTAAATACTATCAAAAGCTGCAGGATTTGTATTTTTGCTCTCACCTATCTCTTTACAAATAAAAATACAACTGCATCATGTTTCCTACCAGCAGCTTTAGAAGTGTTGTTTACAGCCTGTACAATTTTTAAATCTTTACTTTCCTAAAAGTGAAAAATGTATTTTTCCCTTCTTGCAGACACACCTACTTAAAAATCCCCAACACATTAAAACATTCAAATCTTATTAAACCCATTCTGTCTTTTTGCTAAGCCTGAGATTAGTATCATCAGGTAAGTCAGGTAATCTTTAAACACAAAGGTCAAAAGTTAAAACAGCAGAAGTCAAATATAATACCAGAAGTCTGGTATTAGTCTTGGATTAGTACATGCCTTTGAACGGGAAGATACCCTTACTTTATTTCACTTACAAATTCTGTTTGTAGACAAGAATGAAAAAAACACTGAGCACAGAAATACTGGTGATAGCCAACAATTGCTTTCCATAACAATTTGCTCAGTGAAAAACATTTCCTAGGAAGCTGTTGCATAATTATATTGAATTACAAAAATAGGCAGATATTTTAATGCATATGCCATAAGGGAATGGATAATAGAGTGAATGATATTATACAACAAAGTTTTGGCTATTATCTTGTCTTTGCTAGATTTTTATTTTGACACATTTTAAAAAGGACTACAACCTGGAGCTTTTTCTATTAAAATAAAGCTTTCCAAAAATATTGTGAAATACTCCTTGTTTTCAGAAGATAGGATTAAAAATCTTAGGATTTGTCATGAAGTTAAAATACCTAAAATATTTTTGAAAACTTAACATATTGCCCAGAAATGTAAGCAGTCTGTAAGAGTGCTTTAAACAGTTAGAGTGTTTTACATTGTTATAAATAGTTCTGTCTAAAACTATGCAGAAATTCTATAATTCCAGGTTAGGGAAGATAAAAAACATTTTTTGGAAAATATGTGTTGGCTAAGCAGAGAAGGATCAGCAAAATAAAAAAATTAAGAAAAATCTTCAGGAAGATTAACCACCTGCATCAAAAAGAAAAAAACCAAATCCATATGCCCTGCTAATCCCTGGATTCTCATCCATGAGCTCTTTGTAAAAGATATGAAATTATAATGTCAGCATTAGAATGCATCAGGGCTGAATATATCAGTGTTTATCCAGGCACAGTGTACACAAGGCAGATGTTGGACTGACCCTTGCTCAGTGAAATCTGTCTGATGGTTTAGTTGCTCTTCTCTATGCATTTGAAATGTCCATGATGGAGAAAGATGTCAGAGGTGCACCTTTAAATTTCAGGAAAAGAGCTACTCCCACATGTCCTTGGGAGGACACCAGATCCAGTCTGAGACAACGTCAAGGCAGCATTAGTTTAGAACATGTCTCAGACTCCTGCAAGGAGTAAAGATAAAAGAAAAAGAATTTGAGAAAAGTGGGGTTATAACATTGTTTTCCAAATAGCTAGGGCTTGCTGTTTCAGGCAGGGTTCAGGAAGAGAGAATAGAAGATCATGTTATCCTACAGATTTCCTTCTCAAACTGAAATCAATGAGGGGTAGATGAACAGGGTTAGTGATGGAAGAGGAGAGAGTAAGGAAACAAAAGTAAAAGGTCTCAGAATCTCTACTGATGAAAAAATAGCACATACTCCCAAAGCACTGCTGCTCCACGTCACTTCAGGTATTACTGGTGAGAAAACAATGTTGGAGAATAACAGGCAGGGAGAAACTGTGTTGAGAAAGTAATCCAAAGACTAAAAAGTCACCACATATAAAGTGTTATAAAGGATAAGGAGAGGAAAAGGGTGGATGAGGTTGGCCTATTGAGTTTGATGTATCTCTGAGTGAATAGCTCTGTGTGTGTTTGGAGTAGTGTACACTGCAGGCCTTGGGGCATTTCTAGGCTATCAATAGTTTGCCACAGCAATTAAATGTGGCATTCAAGAATAATCCTTGAGGCAAAAGCATCACTATATGCCAGTTAAATTATCATGGGTCAGTGAGCAACAGACAACTGCCTACCAGTTTTCTTTTCTTAACATGAAGGAAGCATTTAATTCCCTGGCAACTCTGTTATTTGCCTTAGGTATAAGAAACACATCTTGTAATTGCCATTTATTAAACTTTGCCTCTATAAGCATACACAACATAATCAAGGTCCATAAATAAATGCAGTTGGACATATCTCCTACTTTGCCTCAGAAATTATCTTTCTCCAGAAGACAAGGAAAATATGCACTCAAAAAATGGCAAGTATAGGCTCTGTACCTCTCTTGTGATTTGCAACACCATGATGGGAAAACCAGCAACACACAGATTCATTTTTTATTTAAGTGATAAGAAAGAGGCAGTGGGAGAATGACTTTGAGCTCTATGGAACAGCAAATTGTTGCATGGAATTATGGAAATAATTTTAAGGGGAAGCTGAAAGCATCAGAGAAGCTGTTTGAAGACAAGCACAGCTACAGAATATGGCTTTTGTTTTCCAGATACAGTTTTATTTTGCTGCTCCATTTATGCTCTTAGCAGATGGTGTTTTCTTCTCAAAGCTCCAGAGAGCCAAAAGTAAAAATAATATCATACAGGAGTAGTCACTCAAGGGAATTTTTAGAAGGTTGTCTTTTCTTTCACCTGTATATTTCCTCATTTGTCTGAATTCAATGTGAGCTTTCAGCTCTTACCAGCACATTCCCATAATTACCCCAGTGTTCATATGGTCACTTCTGACATGCTCACTGCCAGGTCTGGAGTGGGTTTTCAGAAGTTTAGGAAGAAACCTGACTTGAAACCTTAGGGAGTAATTTAATGTCTGCTACCTTCCTTACTTTCCCATTTTCCCACTGCAAAGCAGCCATTCCTTCCCATTTTTCCTTTTCATTTTGATGCGAAACTTGTTTATAAAATGCTCTATTGCCTACATATCTTGCAAATAGATAGAGTGTGAGTTATATAAGTACCACTGGCAGGTGGCAGTTGAAACAAAAACAAAATATAGAAAAGATAGAGGAAGTAAAACAAACATGGTACAAGTACAGTTTATTTTCTTATTTCTTTACAACAGAAGAACCTATGCCTTCCCCCTCTATTTTAGCATTGTCTATGAATTAATACAGAATGGAATGGTAATCCATTAAACATTAATTTAAAAACTTCTGTGGTATTATGTTTGTATTACTGCACCAGCACTATCCTGGCAAAGACTATATAAGTTTCCAATAAGAACAATTTACTGAATTTGGAAAATAGATCTCTCAATGGAAAAAGATTTGCCAGTGGAAGTCAGAGAAATAGTTCACAGGTCAGCAGCATAAGAGCATGAAGGGCGTTTCTGAAGGCAATATTCTCAACCAGAAGCATCCAAATAGCTGTCAGTCTCAGGTTTCTGCTTCACTTTTTTCACTCTATTCCTGAACAGACACTGAAGAATTTAGTAGCATAGGAAAGAGCTCTTTTACAGTTACAGAAATGTGATCCTTGGTAGAACACAATACTCTGTTCATTGCAGAAGTGGGATACACCATTCTTTTCAGAGCTTGTTATGTAATTTCTCATTGTCTTTTCCAAGGAAAGGACAGTTTTCTTATTGACAATATAGAATATAAGAGACCATGAGCAAAGCTATGCCAAGTGGGGCTTTGTTAAGCCTCCAAAATGTTCTCTTTGAACACCCTGCCCTTCATGGCACTGCAGTTATTATGGGGAGAACACAGATCTCCTCTCTCTTGCAGGAGCCCTGGAGGTGTCTGAAATCTTTATGTGCTTGGGGCTGCCTGTTCAACAGTTGGGTTAGTAAAAAATGTGCTCATTCTTTCAGTATAAGGGAATGTTATCTCTGTGAATCTCACTGATTTGGCAGACATTTTCACTGCCTTTTTGTCTCGAGATTAATCTACATCACATGAGGCCTGAGACAACTTGGAGCCGGAAGGAGTGGTCAGAACTGTCCTGTAAAGCCAGGACCCTTTTTTATCTCTTTTCTTCTCAAGCTGAAGAGTTCCCTGAAAAATTAAGTTAAATTTTCACCTCAGTGCTGTTTCCAAAGCTACATCTCCAGAAGTTTCAGGACAAGCCTTTGAGGATACAAAAACTCATTCTTAATCTGAAGTTACTGTTAATGATGGAACATAATTAATTTTCTGTTTTTCATACATACATAGATGTATGGATTTGATAAATAAAAAACACTGTTAGCTTTTTAGAAAATACACAGGCAATATTTATAGTGAAATTCATAATGGAACATGGGCTAAATTCTGTTTCCAGGTGACAGGTTTGAGAGAGCTGTGCTGTCAGTGAGGATGATGGATTTTGGGATACTTCCAGGAGGTGCTGGGATAGATGTGAGCTGCTCTACCTTCTAACTATAATTTGTTTATTCCTTTGAATTAAGTGGTTTTATGGAACACAGCTTACCCTTCCAACATCAAAGACCAAGAAATATTTGAAAGTAATAATGTTAGAAATGATTTTGATTTTTACACTGAATTTTCTATTTTCATACTTAAAAATAATTTTTCTTTCTCATGCCTTTCTGCTTTTTGGCCATGCCAACATAGACTTGTTTTAGTAATATTACAAAATGCAGAAAAAAGAGACAGTAGACAAATGTCCAACACATTAATCAACAAGCTTCCTATCTCACTAAAACTTAAGGCATATTAATCACTTCAATCACATTGAACAATTACTTGTCTTTTAATGGATACCAGATATTATGATCATTTTCCTACCTCTTCACTTGTCCAATACTCCTCTTGAAAAGTAAGTCTTTTAAGCCTGAAAGAGCTCAGGATCTAAATGAGAGAAAAAAAATCCTCATGCATAATACTTCCAGACTTTTAAGTTCTACTCTCTGCTAAGGTCTTAAGAAGATTTATATAAAGCCTACAAGTTGTTTCTAGTTCAGGTCCTTGGCAGCATGTTTTAATTTTAAACCTGCTCTTTTTTTTTTTTTGGTTTATTAGCTGAGCTGGGAAGTGGAAAATGGTGAAAATGGTGACACACTTCTAAAACTCCTGCTTCTGCCCTTCCCTGTCAGAATTATATGTAGCTCTGCAGTCTTCCCGAGAGTCATCTGCTTCATTACTTGACAAACCTTATCCTTGCATTCTCTCTGGTTAATCCCCTGTCTTTCTTCTTTCATGTATCTCTAATGCTCTTAGGAACCCTTCTCAACCTCACAAATCTCACTAAGAGGCAGAACTAGCCCCTAGTGAGGACCCTGTTTTCATATTCATCCTTCTTGCCAAGGGTGCCAAACTCTGGAGCTAATATTGCACTGACAGGTTTATTAAGTCTTTCAGTGAAATTTTCACTTGCAAAGGGTTTGTTTTCAAAAAAGAAAAGATTTTAATAAAAATATGAGTGAGAACAATTTAAAACAGTGGGAGAACAATTTAAGAAAGTAGGAGAAGCAGTCATAAAAGGATAATGTTTTGCTCCACTGCTTTTTGCTTTTCAATGCCTCCAACATAGGATTTCAATAGTTTATTCCAAATTGATGCATATTGAAAAGATTATTGCTTATTTGAGGGTTGTTATTTCTTTGATGTTTCTTGGGCTTTCTTTACATATTTCAGTTTTTTCACCTGCTTATCTTTTTTGTCCTTCTAATCTTGCAAATTGCCAGCACATCAAACTTCCAGCTTCATGTGCATCTAATGGGAGACTTAAGGTGACCTCACATGGAATGGTGTGCTGCACGAGTCTTCCTGTTGATGCTGCATGGTATTCTAGGTTTTGGGCGTTAACACCATCATCTCTGGAAGGAAGACACACTTTCTGGATGCAAAAAGCACTTCAACATGTTGATGTTAAAATGGGTGCTTTTAGCATGTCAGAGGGTGCTTTTCCCTCTAGTTTTATGGGGTATATATTTTCCATATCTTGTGGAACAAAAAAAAATCTGTGTTGACACTATTTCTCAGCTAGACTTTCATGTAAGGCAGATTTGAAAAATAAGCACTTATTTTTTTTTTAATTGCTATTTTAATCCTGGACCTTTTATCTGACTTGTTTTCCAGTATGGCCCAAGAGAGATTGGCAATGCCTCAGTCAGGGATGCAAGACTTTTCATATGGACTTGGTTTGATAGAGAATGTGCTTCCAAATACTTTCACAAAGGCTGGAATCTGAACTGGTCCTGTACCTAGGACAGATAAATGAAAACTGTATAATAAAATATTGTTTAGATATGTAAGTCATTAACCAATAATTACTTTTACAGAGTCTATCATGCCAGGAGCCAAAATATTTTTGTTATACTGGTCAATCACAGTGTGATGTTGTGAGTTTTATCATTCAGTATCATCAGCCAATAAATTGAGATGCAATGATAATGCTTTCATTTTTAAGCTAGATATTGCCATAAAAAAACCCCAAAACTTTCAGAAGATCCAGCAAAACCTAGTTTCCAGTCAGAACCCAAAATATTCAATATTCTAAATTGAGATGGATCTCCTGAATACTGCTTCAGCATCATGTTTACCTCTCGTATCCAGAGTTGGAGTTATATCCAGAAATTTTCCTTTTCCCCTTGATATACAGTCTCCTGCAGTCTGTCAGACTGTTCCCTTACAGCCCCCTTTTCACACATAATCCACAGGTTAGGGATGGTTTTTTCCTTCAGTTCAGTAGCTTGCCATTTCTTGAAAAATAATTGTTCAATTGACTGTAAACTGAGAGGGATTTTCTACCTGTCAACATACTAGACTTACTGAGATAGTGTGTTGACAACGTGCTTTTGAAGTATTGCATGCTCCCAGTTTTTTTGGCATTTGCTTTTTCTCACCAGGCTGACTTTGTACTTGTTTGCATCTGATTCTCCCTAGAATCTCTTTTCAAAGAAAAGTGATATCTTACACAGCATTTTCATGTCTAAAGAGGTCATGAAGCTGAGATAAGGGCAGATGTGACAGCCACCACATTGCCAGATACTGGGAGCAGAGCCAGGGGAGTGGCAGGCCAAAAAGCAACAATTTCTACAGCATTTACTAAAGTGCAAAGTTGCATATGCAGGACTGCTGCAGAATTTTATCCCTGATGAAGTGGGCACAGAAATACATAACACTGCCATTCCAAGAGATGAAAAATCTCACCCCATCTGTTATTCTAAATATAGAATCACAGAATGGTTTGGGTTGGAAGTGACCTTAAAGATCATCTCATCCAACTCCTTATCATGGACAGGGACACTTTCCACCCCACCAGGTTGCTCAGAGCCACATCCAACCCGATCTTAAACACACCCATGGATGGAGCATCTTCTCTGGGCAGGCTGTTCCATAATTTATTGCTAGCTCAGGATGCTTAATGAGGGTGCCAAAAGTTATTATGCAGCCTGTTGCGCTGCACAAGCAGACTACAAGAAACTCAAGCTTTTCACCCCCAAGTGCCCAGCAATTTAGAAAACCTTTGTATTTTCTGTTTAGTAAAATAAATGCATACCTGGGCATGCAAATCTATTTTTTCCCTTTCCACATAAAAAATAAATTGACCAGTTTATTTCAAGGAACACTAGTATGTTTCTTTCTCCTACTGCAAGAAACTTGCTTCTCTCTTCCACAATACTGCTTTCCTGGGGTTTTATGATGTGCACCTTCTTAAAAGAGACTTATGATTTTCCTGTACCATGTTATGTTCCTCATCACTCTCCTTAAAGCCAGCAGGTTGTACACCAGCAGCTCTATTAATATATATATATATATATATAACAATATTAGAAAGAACTTTTCTCTGGTCATTTGAACACAAATATTAATGCCCAGATATTGCTGGTTGCCTGAAAGCCATATGATAAAATCTATACCACGGAAAATAAAAAAATTATTCTAAAGTGACAGTATAATATTGTCAATGAAATATGCTTTTAATAGCTTGGAAACATCAAAATGAGACAAAACAAAAAAAAAAGTTCTATTGATTTTTGAAAGTTTGCCAAACCAAAACTTTGTATCAGCAGATGCACAATGCATATTAGTACAGAACTGTCAAAGCTGTGGGATGTTTGTAGACCCAGGTAGGTAGGTGACTGTTTTATCTGCATTTATCTGATTTGTTCAGAAAAATGAACTCCATCAACTCCAAGCCTGACTGAGCAGAAATATGCATATGCAGGATAAATACACATGCTGTGGGGCATAAAGAACTTTGTTCTAGACAGAGGGAAATGAAGTTACAGTAATTTCACGAATACAAGCCGCACCAATTTGACAAAAATGTTGGTGGAAACCTGGAAGTGCGGCTAATACTCGGGGGCGGCTAATCTGTGAATAATCTTCTGACATTTACAACCCCAGACGTGCCAGCCAGGGCGCCGAGCCAAGCACCTGCCAGTAAAAGCCGGCATTTCACGATTGTTACAAAGTGTTACTGTGTTGCCCTGGCTCCCTGCAGGCAGCACGGGGGGCGAGGAGAGAGGTAGGAGAGCTCTCTCCTTCCCTCCTCTGCCGCAGCCCGGGGGAGAGACGGGGGGGGCCCCGCGCCGCCATTGCCGCAGCTCGGGGAGGAGGAGGGGGGCTCTGCCCCCGCCCTCCGCTGCCGTGATGGGAGCAGTGGGTGCTCCGTGCCCGGCCGGCGCTGCGGCGGGAGCGGGGCCGGGGCGAGCGAACCCAGAGGCAGCGGCCAGCCCTGAGCGGCACCACCGAGCTGGGCCACCTGGCCCCGTCAGCAGCCCCTAGCGGACCGAGCCTGCACAGCCTTAGTTGAGCCAGTAAACCCCGCCCTGTCGCGGTTCTGTTAGTATTTGGCAACTTCGTTGCACGCGGGTCCTCGCTGCGAACGACAGAGCGGCTTATATTCAGGTGCGGCTTATTTATGGACAAAGAACGAAATATTTGCCAACACCCAGAGATGCGGCTTATACTCAGTGTGGCTTGTATTCGTGAATTTACTGTAATTAGATGAGTTGAGATGCAGTGGTTTACAAGTTTCACATGCAAGATTCTTTTACATGCTACAAAGGAAATATACGATATTTTGTTATGTACTGTGCCCTATTAGATGCATGGCTATATGTGTAACAATATAAATTATTTTTTATGCTAAAGAAACTTTCAGTTTGATTCTACTTTAAATGCACCAACACAGAGCTCACAAACCCAAGTATCCAAGCTGTGGCATACAGGAGCAGAGAGCCACACGTGTTGGAGGCATGGGGGAAGTGAATTACAGAAACTGGCTGTTGCAGTCTCTGAAGTTTCTACTTGGTCAGCATCAACGTAGCAGATGATCCATAAAAACCAGGCTTTGATCAACAGCAACATCCTTCACATTTTCCTGCAGAAAAAGAACTGCATCTCCTTAGCATTAAAAAAATCCATGCAAAAAGGCTGCTTGTTTCCCTTTTTATGAGACAGATGTTAGATGCCCCATCTGCCTCATGCCTGTCTGTGTCAAATATCCTGGAGAAAGGACTGTGTCTTCCCTGATCTTTTGTACTACAGCAAGGTGGTAGTGGATGGAAAATTAAAATAATAACTAAATTAGATGCAACCTTTAAGTACATTCTTTGGTGTAGAAAGGATTTTGGGATCTGCTATCAGGTATCAGGATCTACTAGAAGGTAAAAAAATTATTATTTTATTTTGGATGGGTACATTCTTGTCAAATTTGAACTTCTAATAGGGATTATTGGGGGGGAAAGGGTGAAAAGTGTGTGGGGGAAACATAAGTCTCCATGCAGGGCTAACAAGAATCTACTTTCCAGACACTCCAGACAGAGAAGTTGGCTTGTTCAGTAGGCAGTGGCAGTAGCTTCCCCAAACATAGCTGAGAAGTAAGGGTGTAGAAGGGAGCTGCTCTGTCTCTGCAGCAGCAGTCAGAGCTGGTTTATCACTGACTGCTCAACTCAGGGAAGCACAGAACAGCATTATCCAGATTTCCTCTGATTGGGGAGCTATAAATCTGTCACAGCAGGACACCTCCTTAAACTCCCTGTAGTGGTGAGACTCCACTCCCATTCCTACTCCCTGGGTCTTACAAATAAAAGTAAGAATCAGTCTTGATAACAATTCATCCTCAGCTGCTGGGGTTTTTTCTAAGTGCTTCCATGTTCTTTTTAGTGTTAGGAATGGTAGCCAGTCCTCAGTAGCACTTTACAGACATAAGGGTTTTCCATCTTCCTTCAACTGCCTGTAGGGAATCAGGGCTGTATCACCAATGAGTTACATTCACAGTCTACTCTGAGCAAATTTCCTGGTAAGGAATTTCATCTAGCTGTACCTTGGTATAGTCTTGGTACAGACAACCTATGCAGTGCTGTCACCTAAACATCTGTCTTTTCCTGGGGAGGACAGGGAATATCTGTTTTGAACTGTGAGCATTTCTGCAGCCCGTGAACGCTTTGCCATTTTGTCTTCACCCTGATGCAGCGCTGAGCGAGCACTGGTGATGAGTGCATTGCCCTCCATCATGTTTTGAGAGAGGATCATCACTCAGGTGCACTCACTAATGTCTCTCTGGAGTTGATGACAAGCCCTGTGTGGTCAGACTTAATGAGTCAATTAGAGTGTTTGAACAGGCAGCACAGTCCTGAGATGAAGGGACTTCGCCCTGTCTCGTTGCAAGTTGGTTGAAAATAGCCCCTGATGCAAAGTAATTAATTTTCTGACTCATATTGGTGGACTACTTGACAGCTTTCTCCTGTTTGCTTCTGAAATGGCTTGACTTAGAGAGAGAAATGCCCCTCAATATAGTGGTGCACTGTTGCTTATCTATAGCATTTTCTACAGAAACATTACCTCCTTCCCCTGATTTTCTTCACTGCTTTGGTTAAAGAAGGGTTGTTCAAAGGTCTGGCACAGCAATCATTTGTCATGCAGACAGACCTGATAACTCAGTCCAAAGTATTGGAGGCAATCAAACTGTGGTTAGATCACAGATTTCTGAGAATATGAGACTAAACTACGTCTTCATTGACAGTAGAACAAGTCTTTGACTTGCTCTGGTTTCTTCAGTTCTTGTGCTCATCTCTAATGTTAACTACTCAAATTCATGTCTTTATTTTTTAAAGGCAGTCTTATTAATTGGAAAAAAGACCCAGTCCACATTCAAGTCATAAACTATCAGTAGGGATTTACCTCTTTATCTAACCTTCTCTATTTTAAAAGAGAATTCTCTCTTTCATCTTTGGAGGTAAAAATTAAAGTTAAATTACTACCTGAACAAATTTTGGAGTTTTAATCTTTAGTGACACCTCAAATCATGATGTATGAAAAATTTCTTGGCAAACTGAATTAGCCTTTCATCAAAAGAAAATCCCATCTACAGAGCTGCACTTAAAGCACAGGACTAGTTACACTTTGTCAGCAGAGCGATACAGTCCTTTTGAACCGACTACCATTCTTACAATGTCCTGCAGTTGACAGGCTAGCAGACAAAACCACACACCTTAATACCTGACTGAATTGGTCAAAGTTTTCTGTCACCTATCTACCTAAATAAATAAACAGTTAAATTCCCTCTTCATTGCCACTTTGATTGCAATTAGAACAACAGAAAGCCACTGTTTAAATGGACTTCTTGAGGCTATTCTTTGTCCTTGGGTTTCTCAGGAGCCTGTCAAAAACCACCAGAGCAGGGCTTTGACTTCAAAGTGAGGAATCAACAAGCCAGTAAATAGGACTAGAAACAGCAGTGAGAGAGACACAGGAATCACAGAATCACAGAATAAGCTGAGCTGGAAGGGATCCCAAGGAGCATCGAGTCCAGTTCATGTCTCTACATAGGAGAGCCCAAGAGTCACACCCTGTGCCTGAGAGATTGTCCAGGTGTTTCCTGAACTTCCTCAGGCTGGTGCTGTGAGCCCTGCCCTGGGGAGCTGCTCCAGCACCCAGCCACCCTCTGGGGGAAGAAACTTTTCCTGATATCCAACCTAAACCTCCCCTGACACAGCTTCAGGCCATTCCCTCTGTCCTGTCACTGTCACCCCAGAGCAGAGATCAGTGCCTGTCCTTTGTCTGTCCCTCACAAGGAAGTTGTGACTGCACTGAGGTCTGCCCTCAGTCTCCTCCAGGCTGAACAAACCCAGTGCCCTCAGCCCCTCCTCACACGGCTTCACCATCCCATTGTCCTCCAGAGCCTTCAGCATCCTCATTGCCCTCCTTTGGATGTTCTTTAACAGCTTCATGTCTTTTCTATACCATGGCCCCCCGAGCTGCCCCAGCCCTGGAGTGAGGCTGCCCCAGCCCAGAGCAGAGCAGGACAATCCCTCCCTTGCCCTTCTGGCCATGCTGGGCCTGGTGCCCCAGGACACGCTTGGCCCTCCTGGCTGCCAGGGCACTGCTGGCTCAGATTCCCCTTTCCATCCCCAGCACCCCCAGGACCCTTTCCCTGGTGCTGCTTTCAGCCTTTCATCCCCAGTCTGTCCGTACCTCCAGGGCTGCCCATGCCAGGGACAGAATCCAGCACTTTCCCTTGCTGGATTTCACATGGTTGGTGACTGCCCAGGCCTCTCATTTGTCGAGGTCTCTGCAGGGCCTGCCTGCCTTCAGGGAGCCAGCAGCTCCTCCCAGCTTTGTGTCACCTGCAAACCTGCTCAGCATCCCTTCCAGTCCTGTGTTCCAGTTCTTTATGAAGATGTTGAAGAGCACAGGGCTGAGGTTGGAACCCTGTGGAGCCCCCCTAGTGACAGCTTTGGTGTCACCCTGTTCACTGTAGCCCTTTGTCCCCATCTCTGGGTCAGCTGCTCACCCATCAGTGATGGTGTGGGTGAGGTTTTTCAGCTGGGGGCTGGACGTTTCATCCAGGATACTGAGAGAGACACTATCAAAAGCTTTATTGAAATCCAAAAATCAGCTGGCTTTCCTTGATCATCTAGGTGGGTTACCTTGTCATAGAAGGAAATCAGGTTTGATAAGCAGGACTTTCCCCTCATGAAGCTGTGCTGACTGTGATGAATGACTGCATTGTCTTTCCTGTGCTTTTCCATACCTACTAGAACAATCTTCTCCATAACTTTACCAGGCACTGAAGTGAGACTGACAGGCCTGTAGTTTCCAGGGTCCTCCTTCCTGCCCTTCTTGAAAATCATGAAAACATTCATCAGTGTCCAGTCAGCTGAGACCTCTATGGATTCCCAATACCTCTCAAAGATTGAAAGAGGTTAAACAATGAAAATAGCCGGAAAAACATTTTCAATATGAGAAAAAAGAATTCAGAAATATTTTTGATTAAAATGGAGACCACCTTGTACAGTGAAAAAGCATTTCTGGTTTTGCTTATTCTTCCTCCCATTTTTCTAACTTCTTCAGCGAGGCAGTGATAAGTGGTTGCACGTATGCTACCTGTCACAGAGAGGACAACTGAATCAAAAACGCCCCTCATCAATTTATTTTCCTAATGGATACTGCACAAGAACTGAATTTTGCTTAATGGTTTGTGTCAGAAGAGGTAGAGCTGGATGCATTCACAGCCTGTATACGTGCTGTGACTCAGACAGACGCCCCAAGGTACAGTCCAGGGCAATGAAATGTTGTTCCCCTCCTTCTAATTAATTGTGAGGGGAAAGGTTTGCATTCATCATCAAATTCTTTTCATATCTCTTTGTTGTTTTTTGGGGGTACAAATTTTGCAGCTCCTGTGAATGGGAAAGTCCAAAGGTCTGTGTTTAACAAAAACAAAATGTATTTTTCAGCAACACTGAGCCAATCGTTTCAGGCATCAAGGCTTCCAGGGTTTTCATGTCTCCAGCTCTCTTTGAACTTTAATGAATGGATACAGAGCAGAGAGCCTGGAAATAACTAATTTGGAGAACCTCTGAGTGTCAGACCCAGGCCAGAGGAAAAAAGAAAGGAGTTTTGCAATAATCTGTGTGGAAATTCAGAGTATCTAAGTGATGGCTGAATTTGGAAGGTGCTTAGGCACCATCACAGCCTCTCATACTCTGATCTTGGGTGGGACTGGAGGGTACTTTTTCTGTTTATGAAGAACCAGCAGATAAAATCTGCCCAAAGGAAGCCTCCTTAAGGCAAAGGAGAGTTTCACACTTGATTCAGGGTATATTCACCTTCTTTTGTCCCACTTCTGCTCAGATTTCAATTTGGAAATCCAAAGGCCAAATGAATATCATATTTATCTAGCATTAAAATGCTAATTGAAATGGGCCCGTGGTGTCTTTTAACATTTGTCCACCAAATGCTCACTGAAACATTTCTAAGCAATGTGCAATTTTTCCTGAGATCAAGTGATTTTTATTGTTGAACAAACACATATTGGATTCTTCATCTTACATTTCAAATTTGGTCACACATGGGTTTAAGATTCCAGCCCTGAATAATTGCCAATGCATGAAAATGTATTTAACTTCATTGCCTTTGCTTATTTCTTTGTGAAATTACATTTGAAATGTCATTATCTCTTTTCTATTCCTTTTGTAATGACACATTTATTTGATGGGAGACTAGTGGATACAAAACCAATCCCAACAAATATGACTAACTGCAGTTGATGTACCTATTTCTTAATTAGAGCATGTTGGGCCACCTATTCTTTAGCTTTTTAATATATTCTCCTCTTCTCACGCTTCTGGGTGCAACACACTCTTTTGTTGTTTTTTATTTTATTTTTTAAACAAGTTGCACTTTTTTTTTTTTACTTCAAGCAAGACAACATCCAAGTCAAATCTATTTCTGTACTCTTTTATTCTTTTTTTGTTTGTTTGAAAATCATACTGATTGCCCATAAAATTTTTGTCAGGTAATGTATCCGATAGTTTCATACAGCTTTGTGCTGTAAATATTTTTTAAGACAAGGCCCATTCTTTTGCATGAATAAAGGTTTTGCTCCACTTCTGCTTTGCCACAGGGCACTGCTCTCCACATACTGCAGAGAATCAGTTCCTGACATGTGCCAGTCTCCTCCTTCATTAATCACAGGTTGTCTCCCATGAATGTCATCTATGAGGTTATAAAGGAAACTAAATGAAAATTGCATTCCTCTCCCTATGGTAGCAAAGAGGGGTGGGGAGGGGAGGCTTTGTTGAAAGGGAGTGACAGCCATTCCATGAGAAATTTTGCTTTGCTAAGAAACATCCCTCCACTTCCTAAATGCATATCATCTCTACTTAACAGATGTGACATGGTCATGTCATCATTTAAAGCCTTTTCAGGTGTCTCAAAGGCATATGGCCACCACTGCTGCACCTCGCATTCTTTCCTGCTGTCTCCAGGATACCAATTTGCAGAGTTGAGCAACCTTCTGCTCCATATATATGCTGTTTGTAACTTTTAGGGGTTTGGGTTTTTTACTTTTGTTTGTTTTGTTTTGATTTCAATTTTGTTTGGTTGGGGTTTTTTTAAGATGAATAGGAGCACAAAAACTGCCAAAATAATTTCCCTTTTAAAAATCACAGGGACCTGCCTTATACAAAATGCAGGGTTAAGAGAATTATACTACTTCCAAATGATTTCACATTGTGTTTTGGTATAGTACCAGGAAATACATCCCCTCCACCCCCAAATTTGAAAATAACTGAAGAACTTACCCACAACTTTTAAAAAGCCAAAGTAAAATCATTTTAGGTACATCAAACCATTTCACTTCTAAAAAACTAAAATGTGCACTGAGTTTTAACTGGTATTCTGTAAACCAAGTTGAAAGGAAATTTCCGTTTGATCAAAATACTTTTTTTGTTAGTGCCTTTAAGAACAAGCCAAAACACAGCATTTCAACAACACTGGGAAAAATATAGAAGTAGTCATAGAGGAATGTATTCACTGTACTCTGTTAATATGTTTTTCAGCTGAAGAAGTACAAAACATAACTAAGAAGTAAAATGTATAATACATATTGGTCGTAAGTATTTATTCTTGTACTAATCATTTTATATTTATTTCCAGAAGGGCCTGCTCTGACTTACTCTTTAGACAGTACCAGATACATAACTGCAGCCTGAACACATTTCAGTATCTGTTTAAATAGGGATAGATTGGAGTGGTGATCTCCAGCCTAGATTTAAATTTTTATTTCATTTATTGTCAAATCCTGCTCATCTGATAGAAGAGTACTATTGGAAAATCAATCCTTCTTACAGCTTTAAAGTACCTTCTTCACTAGTGAAATTATATTTGCATCTCAGAGATAGTAGCACATGTTACAGGAGGCTTCTGAGACCCAGGATATTTGTTTGAATGCATAATACAGTGGCCTTGAATCAGTACCATTAATGATAGATCCTTGTTGACATTATGTAACAAATTACCCATAACTGGGTTTTACACAGGCTTGTCCATTTTCCTGGTTTGGAGGACAGGTGTCTGCTAAGAAAGGCAGGAGCCTCTGTTTGAAATTGAGAATGTAAACCTCTTCCCTCAAAATTATTATAATTTTGAAATTAAGGGGCTCTCAGGCAAAAGTATGGGAAACAGGAGTAACAGTTCTTTACTAGGAAAAATGAAATAGAAATACAGTACTACAAAGAACAAACCAAAACACTGACAGAGTCAGAGTACAACCTGACACCCTGTCAGGCAGGGTGTTGGCAGCAGTCCCATTCAATGGTGGCTGCATCCTCCTGCAGTGACAGATGTGGCTCAGTTGGAGCAGTGCTCCTGTACAAGGTGCAGTTTCCCTCCGAAGGTCAGGTGATGATGTGGGAAGGTTCAGTTTTCCTCTGGAATCCAGTGGAAAAAGGCTGCTCTGATGGTCCAAAGCTGAGTTTTTATCTAGGTAGGAAAGGCTTGGCTCCTCCCCCTGGGTGGAGCATTTCCCAATGAGATTATGTAATTTTATCAGTCATGCAATGGGACTTAATGGCCCATTAACAGGAGATATCTCCCTGGAGGAAGGATGGGCCATGAAAAAGATAAAGATGACTGCCCCAGCTGGTTTTAACAGCTGGCCCATTAGCAGAATATCTCCCATGGAGATAAGGATCACTGCCCCACCTGGCTTCAACAGATAGTGATAGAATGCACATTTCTGGTCACATCGTGTATTGCAACCCAAGACATCCATAAATTTAATGACAGGAATGTGACAAATTTCTTTATGTTTTACGCCTTTATCACAGTTTCTAATGACATTGCATCCAGGTCTATTTTTTAAAGTTGCCATTAATTTCAGCCTGCCAATCTAATGAAGTTCACAGAACAGCTCTCAGGGCTGCTGAACCAGCAGAGGCAGCACTTGATATGTTTAAGCTTTAGGGTGCATAATAAACATGAGAGCTTCATGCCCTGAAAAATAATCACTGGGAAAACAGTGCATAAACTCCAAGCTAGAAACTGCAAGCTAGAGACATGTTTTCTTTTGGGCAATTTCCCAAAAGACACATCAAACAATAATACAGAATATAGTGCACCTAAGTGCTTATTACTTGAACTTTAGATTTACTTTTAAGAATAAAATATTTACACTCAGTTTCATAGTATTTTTTTTTTCTTTTCCTTCCCCCATCCACGTGATTTAATATAGCAGACTTGATTATGGTGGAAAAAAGTCCCCACTGCATTTTTCTCTTTGACAGGAATATCATTCTCTTTCTAGTGACGATTCTTTTTCTTACAGCACTTTCAGAGAAATTATGCACATGGGACACAAAACACTCTTGAAGTAGCAGTGAAGTCCTTTAAAAACACAGGCAGAAAACCATGCAAGGTTACAGCAGGACATGAGTAATTCCCAGCCCTTGTCCTGGCCTTCCTGAAGGTGCCAATTTCCTCTCTCATGATGCTGCAGAGGAGCTGTAGGTGTGTGCCAAGGCCACAGACAGGCAGCCTGCTGTGCCCCCAGCCCTCTCTGGGGAGTGACAGCTCTGCCTGACTTACCTGCATGGTCATGAATCAGAGCATGTCTGACAGAAATAAGATAATTTAACCAGCACCCATTCCTCACATCAAGCCACTAAAATCTGAATAGTGGCTATCTTTTCACTTTATTTCCTTATTCTCCTTACCAGTATCACCTCCCCTGTCCCCAATGTTTTTGTAGTTCCCATACCAGAAACTTTCCTCTCCATGACTCAGACTGCCCACCTCTGCATTCCTGTCTGGTAACTCCCCATTCCCCTCCAAGAAAAGTCACCTTGTGCTTGCCTTGTCTTTGTTGTCAAGAACCCCTTGATAACCATTCACTGATATCTACACTCAAAACCTAAATACAGACTTTCTAATACTTGTCTTAAACAACAATTTCTTACTCCATTGTTTTTAACAAAAAAAAAAAAAAAAAAAAAAAAAAAAGATTTCATTTAAAGAGTGCTGAAAAAATTAAAAAAAATATTATTTGAACAACTCTGGAGTTGACTGGTAGGAAATAAAGGTAGCAAACAAGTATTACAGCGATTGCTGGGGAGGAAAAAAGAGACCACAAACAATTTGAATAAGCTACTGCACTATTTCTTTTGAGTTTACCAGACCATACCAACAAATGCTGTTCAAAGACTAAGGGTGAATTAATATCCTGGGCAAACTCTTGCCACCAGGATGAACACAAACATAGATTGCCTGACAACTGCAAGTGCTCTCCTAACAAATGAAGCACAGAGAGGACAAAATCTCTCTTGCAAAGAAATAAAAAGCAAAAAAAAAACCCCAAACTGAATAAAAACTAGTTAATAATGTGTTGTTCACATCCACAACAGAACCCCCAGCAGAGTATAAATGTGTGGACACCAGACTGGGCTAACAATGCCAGTCCTGTCCTCTGCAGCCCTTTTCCACACAGCACAACATCATTTCTTCCCTAATGCAGCTGTGCTGTGTCTAATATGTGGGGAAACACAGCCTCCCCTCCCATTCCTCAATTTGCCTGATTCATCAGATACCCCTGGCAGAGGGTGCCTGCCCTGCATGCCAAGGCACAAAGATTAGTCCCACCTTTTTCCTCAAAGCAGAAATTGATAGTGTTTAATCACTGTACCTAGGTTTTTAAAATAAAACAGGATAGTGTTGGACATTTTCCTTGTAATCAACTCACTTTTGCCTCAGTCAGCTTCACAAACTGTTGCTTGGTTATTTGACTTAACGAATCCCCAAAATGTACTGATTTACTTGAGTGTGAAGCTTTATATACTGCCATGATTATTATGGTCTCAGTATAACTGTGTGTCCAATTAGTCATTGAAAATCTATCTACATAAATATTTGAAGAGGTGCTTCTAGTGAGCTTGAAGGGAAAGGGCCAGCCAGCTTCTCCCAGCCTGAAGCTCCTCGGAGAGGGTAATTACCAACATGTCTCACTTCAGTCAAAAGCTGGTAATGAGCTCTCCCATTTATATGTTTGTACTGGGTTCTGTTAAATACAAGATTCAGGGTTTCACCCTTGGTACTAAACCTGAGACTCTTCACTTAAAAACTGAGGGAGGAGGAGAGGTTGTTATTATTTCTCAACTGTAACAGGGAGTCAAACACAGGAGAAACACAGATAAAATTCTAACAGGGTAATGCTGATATTAGCAAATGAAAAGAACAGTTTGTTTGGGGCTTTTTAATTAATAAATACAATAACTTTATTTTCTCCTTGAGAAAAATAAATACATTTAAAGGTGAAAAATTAAATCCACCTATAAAAGCTCATTCATGGAGAGACATTGTATAATAGATGCCAAAATACACTGCCCCTTGTGTGACAAACAAGTTATGTAAAAAGGAGAGAGAGATTTCCAATTATTTGCATTCTCAATAACAGTCAATTATGCATCATCACCTTTCATGAACATTTTTAACTATTATCCATTGTGGAAGCTGCAAATAAATAATGCCACTTGCATGTTACCTTAGTCTGGTTAAGAGAAATTTCAATGTAACTGGGCAGCAACAAGTTCCCTGCTATCCAAGACATCCATAAACCAACAGCTGGGATGCCTTAAGTGTTCTGGCTCCTCACCACACTCTCCAGAGTATTCAAATGTGGCACAGTCAATTCCTTTAGAAGTGGCATGACAGGAGAAGAGACCATTTTATAATGGTCAGGAAGAAAACAAGGAGGAGAGTGACCTTCCAGTTGCAGATGATAACCATGAACTCCTTCCAGAATGCAGAGAGGTGCTGGGGTACATCCTGGAAACAGCCTGCTCCAAGGAGCATGGCCAGTGCATCTCTCCAGCCTTTTCTGTTCATCTTCGTGCCAAGAACAGCTCACAAGCTGAAAAGGGGAAACTGTGATGTCATTTGATGGCCACTTATAAAAAAATAATATAAAGAATGGCTGTCAAAATATGGAAAATTGCATGTGTGCAACACCAAAGGATTTGTGAGATTTTTGTTGCAGAGGGGATTGTAAGAGGTGTGATGAAGGAACAAGAGCAAAAAATGCTGCTTGATGTTGCCAGTGAAAACTGTGATTAGTTCAGGACTGTAAACTGAGCTACCCTTCGTACCTGTAGCTATACCCTGATATACCTCAGAAGAGCCTTGTGGCCTTATTAGCAGATGGAAGGACAAAAGGGAACTCTGCATTCTCAAATCACAGCCTCTGACTGACTGGAAACAGAAGCTGAAAAAGCAGAATAGCTGCAACCTGCAATGCTTGGGTGATTAAACACTTCCACAGAGCTGAGAGGAAAACTGCTGAATTCTCACACTTTCTTTTTATTTTGACCTTTATGAAACAGCCACACTGTGATCAAAGGCAGCCTCCTATCTTCTCAGACCAACAGTCAGAGAAGCTTTATTTGCTCAAGAGAATATATTTACATGCCAGTATAGAGTGTTTGACAACAGCTGAACTAACACATGCAGCAAAGTTTGGCAGCTGAAGGGCAAATAACTGATTAGCAAGATGAATGGAAAAAATTTATTTTTTGTGGTTGCTGTTGTTGTTACCAAACAATGCCAGCTGCTCATGACAGTACTGTTTATGAAATTGGAGATTTTTCTCAATTCAATTTTTTGTGTGTATCTTTTTCAATGGGAAAGTTGGATGGTATGCAATCAAAATAACCTTTTGCTGTAAAAAGGAGAAAATTAAGCTCCAAATTATTTCCAGTAGCAGCTCACGAAAATATATTTTCGTTCTACCATGATATTTTTAAAAAGGCATAAATAAAACAAAATTCACTTAAGCTTTTGAAGCATAGACAAATATTTTTCTTCTGTGATTTCTTGCATTATCGAAAGCAAATTGTATAATTAATCTATCATGCTAGAAAGTGCACAGAATAAAGCTTTTTTAAAGTCTAGAAAGGTGTTTTATAGCTTGTGTGTTTCCACAGTAAGACAAAAATGCTACTAGACAGATATCCAAGGCTCTCTCAGAAATACTTTTAGCAGGGCTTTAAACTTCTGGGAGCACAAAATAGATTATAACACTATCAGAAATTTCTCTTCTCTGTGAGAGCACTTGAATCAGCCTTTAGTACAGGCAGTATGTGAAGGGAAAGGGCTGGTTTTTAAGGGTAGCACTGGCCCAGCACTCAAACCAGCAGTAGTTGCATCCTCCAGAGACTTCCCAGCAAGGAACACTGGAGCAGGTTTAAGGTGCAGAATCTTCTTGAATATTAAGGGTACTTGCCTTCACTTTGAAAAAAAAATTAGTTCATGCAGAAACAAATATTTGTCAGAGCCATAAAACACTAGAATTTACATCCTATTAATAGCTATAGCTGCAAATACCCTCAATAGAAAGGGCAACAGTTTTATTTCAAGATATTCAGAATACATTTTGAAACACCTTGAAAGTTTTAATAAACCAAGTCCCTGGCCATGCAAGGAAAAAGAATTGATTTGAGTGGTACCTTAGATGCAATGTTACAGGCAGAGCTTGTTAACACATAAAAGTTTTTGCTTGAAAGGGAGTTCTGATGAAATATCCTTTAATCTTCAAATCAAAAGTAAGTAAGTTAAAAAAAAAAAAGAGACAAGTCATAGCT
Organism: Catharus ustulatus; assembly: GCF_009819885.2. NCBI lineage: Eukaryota > Metazoa > Chordata > Aves > Passeriformes > Turdidae > Catharus > Catharus ustulatus. Next base: position 115,166,224 of record NC_046222.1, read on the forward strand.
TTCCAAGAACAGAGTCATTACAAGTGGGGAGTTCAGGCAAATTAAGGTACTTATTAGAACAACAGCATTAAGAAATCTGAGTTTCCTAGGTAGGTTTGATAATTAACTTTTTGTGACAATAGTCTAAAAATAGCCTTCTCTTCTCATGTACCATTAGATTTTGTTGAACTGACATTTTCTAGTGAAATACTGTTCTTTCAGTTTTCAATTGGTGCTCTGAAATAGCTCGGTCAGACCCTGTACATGCTGGCTTAAAAAGCAAAGCCTGCAGTGCTGAGCTATTGTTCACCTCTCTTTCCTGTGAAGCAGCTGCTGAATTTTCCCTCTTATTAACAGTGCTGTCTGTGCAGGGGAAGGTAAAGGATTTTTACGCCATTTGCCATTCATATTTTGGGGCGAGGGTGTCCTTTTTTAAAAAGCTGTGATGTCCATGTTAGACAAAGAGAGACACTGTGGAATTTCATGAGGCACTTCACAGCCCTTCAGTTCAGTGCTGACTGTACCTGGGTGCTCCAGTCACCAGTGACAGAGGAGGGGACCTTCCAGAGGGTGACTCAGAGCCAGACCCCACTGCAAACACTTACCCTTGGATCTCCACCCACTGCAGTGGGAATCAAGGGGAACAAGACAAACTACATTATCTGACTTTTTAGGTACTGGGATTTGGGTAGTGTGGATGTTAGAGCTGTAAAAACCATCATTAAGGGTCAATTACTCAACCCAAGTAACCCTGGAGCTCCATAATAAGACTTTAGGACCATCTTGTGCAAATCCAGGCTTTATTCAGGATAATTTTAGGGATGTAAGAGAGACTAAACAAGTTTTTGATCTTTTCTCCTTTATATAAACAAGCTATTCTCTTTTCCCCTTTGTTAGAAAGAGAACAGTATTTTCATCCTTCAAAAAAACTCCTCTACCTCTTCCTTCCCTGTCCTGATGGCTAATTCCTGCTGGTAAGAAACTCTTCTTTGTCTCATAGCATCAGAACCACTCCTGACCACTAAGTAGAGCTTCATCCTTGAGATCTTTGGGGCCCAAGTTTGAGGTAGAATGCTTGGCACAGTAAAGCATGCCAGCACTTACACAGGAGTAAGAGCTTTTGGGACACTAGTCAGACTGAAATAAATGGGTAAGACAAAACTAACTTCAGCCCTCCTCCTGGTCTCTTTTTACTTCACATCAGTTTCTCAATTTTGTTCAAACACCAGATTTTCAAAGCAAGTTAAATGAGAAGCATTTTCATACTGCCTCTACAATCATCTCACGAATCATGGCCTTAGATTTCTACTCCCTTGAATTGAATTATAACTTAGGTGAAAATTGCTCTTATGCTGACTTTAATAAGGTTCTATTAAGTGTCAATTCATCTGGAGAGATACCAAGGCACAAAACCATTTAAAGCAGAGGAGTAGCTCATGTCTCAGATCAGAGGCTCAGAGTGTTTTCAACATAACCTAGTCAAACACAATGCCAGAAATATCATGGGAATGCACTTTCCTGTTGCTGGGCTCATCCCAGTGCACCCACTGGCAGCCAACCAGGTTTTCCTTCAGTGGTGCTCCAGCAGCACTTCTTTAACCAGCAGCAAAGCCAGCTCATGTGTTCCTGCCTTTCCCACATACCTCTGCTGCAGCTGCTCCTTTTTACCTGTCCACCAGAGCTTCTCTCTGCTGTGCTTCCACACAGTGTTCCTTTGCTGGGGAGAACACCCTGAGCTACACTGCCAACATCACTGCAAAAAGCTCAGTGCCAGCCCCTGTGTTTGGTCTGGCAGTATGCAAAGTTTACCTTAACTGAGCATTCTTCTTCCAACTGTCTGAAAAAGGATGGAATTCTGAAGTTTTAGGTTAGATCTTGCTGTGTATTAGCTACATTTACAGTGGAAACTAATTTTATGTAACACAAACGGGAAAAACAATCAAAGCTGGTCACTAGCTCTGTCAAAAGCTATTTTTACATGCAAACAAATTTGGAGATAAAAAGTCTGGAGGATGACACCCACAGCCTGCTTGCTGGAACTGGGGGAAGGTATTTCAGATTGCTAATGAAGTTGCAATTCTTAGTAGCTGCTGTACCATTTGAGAATTTAATTGTTATAAAAAGTTGGGCTGACACATTCAAAGCTACATTTGAGAATCAAATGTTCAGTTCTCACCAAGATGAAAGAATGAAGTAGTAACACTGCATAAATACTGCAGCATAAGCAAAGAGGTCTGTGAATGGGGTGAGCAGGGCAGGGGAGAGCAGCAGAATATGCCTGACAATATAACAGTGACAATAATAATATTGGTATAGTTTGATAGTCTGCTAGAAATGTCAACATTTGACCCAACAAACACAGCAAAACCAAGAACTCCTTATGAAGAGACTGCACAACCATTCTTAATTGGATTCACCATTGACTTAATTGTCAAGAGCATAATTTGCTTGGTAATCATTTTAAATTTGGAATTCAGCTATATGTCAGGTTACTTAAACATTTGTGACACACTTCTTCAGGTGGTAAGGCCTGACATAGACTTGCATGAGGCCTGAATTATTAAATACTGAAGCAATGTTCTTGTATAATAAATAGGTGTTTTCATAAAGTGACAGGTATTTTAATCACGCTTAATCATTAGCAGTACCACGGAATCATTGAATGGTTTGGATTGGAGGGTGTTTTAAATGTAATCTAGCTCTAGTGCCCTGCAGGGACACCTTCCACTAGATCAGATTGCTCAAAATTCCATCCGAGCTTTCTGTTTTCCAATTTATACACAGATCAGGACTCAATGCGGGCCAAGTTCCTGTTCATATTTTTGTTTTTCCTTTTGCTGTAAGCACGAGCAGGTCCCGGTCCTTCCTCGAGCTTTGCTCTCTGCCCCGGCGGTCTCAACCCCGCGGTCTCTGCCCCGGCATCACCTCGTCCGGGGGATGCTCGCTGCCTTTTCCACCAAACACACACAGATCTGCCTGCAAAAGCTCTGCTTGGCCACGGGATGGGGCTCTCCGCACACAAGTGACATCCCCTCGCTCACGGTGACATCCCGGAGCCGCCGTGCCCACCGAGCGCCCCGGGGAGGGGACGGGGAGCAATCCAGGCTGCAAGAGGCAAAGAGCGGAGAGAGAGAGAGAGCTGCTAGCTTTAACCTTTCAAATCAGGGCTCATCTGTTACAGCTTGTGTTAGCCACAGAGAAACAAAGGGGTGGTCACACTTCGAGTACATACTGCAGGTGTTCGTGGCCCAAAGCAACACCTCGCACCTACTGATATTTAGGAACTCACCAGGAGGTCTCAACAGCAGAAGAAACAAATAGCTCAGTAGTAAGGGATGTTGTAATTCTGCTCCTTCACCTTCCGCTTTTTTTTTCTATTTATTTATGTATTTTTACTTTTTTCTTTCTTTTAAATCTGTATCACATAATCACAGAAAATGCTGAGTTGGAAGGGACCCACAAAGATCAAGTTCATAAATTCCAATTCCTAGCTCTGCACAGAACAGCCCAAGAGTCACCCCATGTGCCTGAGAGCATTGTCCCAATACTTCTTGAGCTCTGTCAGGCTGGTGCTGTTGGGGTGCTGTTCCAGTGCCCAACCACCCTCTGGGGGAAGAACCTTTTCCTGATATCCAACCTAAACCTGCCCTGACACAACTTCAGGCCATTCCCTCGGATCCTGTCAATTTGTATAGTTCATAAAACCATAAAAATCGAGACCCATATGGCTTTTATTTTACCTCTGAAAGTAGAGAAATACACTCTCATTCTACACTTGCTAAACAGACACACAAAGGGAGTCTTTTGGTAAAGGTCACAGAGGAAGTTCATGATAGAAAAGCAAAAAGTGTGAGCCTGCCAGGCATCAACCCCACATTTGCACCACTGGAACACCCTAATTCCTAATGGTCTTCTCAGTATTCACCTCTCGTGTAAGGAGAAGTCCTTTTTGAACCCACTGTTCAATACCACTCATATTCACTGTTTATTAAAAATAAATAAGTTGCAATTCCAGTTTGACCACCTAATGCTGTATGTGGGATAACTCAAGGCTGCAAATGTACTGAGCAGGCTGAGCTTGTGAGAGAGGAATGAACACACGGGGGAGCTGCATGGCCTGTGATGGTTTTTAACTTTAATAGAAGCAAACACAAGAGCAGCAGAAAATACTGCCTTATACACATTTTACCTGTGGCTTCTATTTATTCTACTTTTCCTATGAACTAATATGGAGGAGTTTATTTAGTTGTTTTCTGATGAAGGTTAGGTTCCTCATCCACTCCACCCCAATCAATCACTTTTTCTATATGGCTGTTCTTCAGCCTTGGTTTCTACTCATTTTTCCTTGTACAGCCTTGTCTATTTTCTGATACAGCAAGTTCAACTCTATTAGATAGGATGCCACACACTCATTCCTATTTCTATTGCTCAAATTTCACTTCTATGTGTTATACTCTCTGAATCTTCTTCCTTTCTCAAGAGTCTGCCATCAAGTGATGCCATTTTGGAAAAAAAAAAAAAAAAAGAAAAAAGAAATCTGTCATATTTTAACCCCAGCCAACAACCAAACACCATGAAGATATTCACTCACTGTCCCCCTCCTCCAGCAGTGGGATGGGGAGGAGAATTACAAAAAAAAAGTAAAACTTATGGGTGGAGATAAGAATAGCTTAAGACTTGAAGCCATGTAAATTAAATAATCCTAACAATACAGTAACAGTAATAATATTAATAATAACTCTAATGGCAGATAAGAGATAAAACCCAAGAGAAACAAGTGATGCACAATACAATTGCTCAGCACACACTGACTAATGTCCAGCCTGTCACCAGGCAGTCAGCCCTGATGGGCAGCTCCCCCAGTTCATGTACTGGGCATGATGTTCTGTGGTGTGGAATGTCCCTTTGGACAGTTCAGCTCACTTGTCCTGGCTTTGATCCCTTGTGCACCTGCTCACTGGCAGAGCATGAGATAATGAGATGTCCTTGACATAGGGTAAGTGCTGCTCAGCAACAACTGAAACATCACTGGGCTATCAACATTATTCTCACACTGAACACAGAACACTGCACAGTATCACACACCAAGAAGACAACTAGCTCTATTCCAGCCAAGACCAGCACAAAATCTCATTTCACTCAATCTAGAAATTAAATTTAGTTCCTGAAAACTTAGCTAATTAAAAACTGGAGGCAAATGGAAGACAGCTGCGTGTAAGCTTTTTCCAGCTCTATCAGTGGAGTTGATTCTACCGTGTGACTGCTCAGTAGACTTTTGTTTTCCCATTCTGCACCCTCAAAATGCTCAATTCCCCTCAGTGTAGTCTTCCCTGCTATTCTGTCCTTTCCATACAGAAACTTCCTGTGACGGATGTATGTATCATAAAGAACCTGCATATTTTGGGGCTGGAAACATAAAATCCCACAAATCACACATTCACTGTAATTAGGAGTTTAAGGGATAACATGTCAGGATAGAAATACTTCCTGAGAGAAGAACTCAGAGTCAAGGGTAATGATTTCTAATGGAGAGCCAAGACCCACTGTCACAGTGGGGAATGATAGAATGGTTTGGGTTGGAAGGGATCTTAAAAAATCATCTAGTCTTAATCCTCCTATCATTGGCAAAGACACCAGGTATTTCTTTTAGAAGAGGGAAAAAAAAAAGAAACTCAAAAATTTTCAACTTTCAAAATAGTTTTAGGTTTACTTATACTTTCAGTAATTCAGCTTCAGCAACCACAACATGCCTGCTTTGGGAAAATATACCACCATTCCAATTAATGGAAACGGACTGCCCAAGACCCAAGGGCAGCCTGGAGCATCCACAGCCCCACCCTGGCTGAGCTGCCAGAACTCCAAGCTGCCTGTGGGCAAATACAAGGACTGGATCTTCTGGGAAGCCTGGGAAAATGCTTGGTAGGTGATCTGCAGGGAGCCAGCAGTACTAAAGAGCAGTATCTTTTTACCAAGTGAGCCCTCAAAGAAATGAGGAGTCACCAACCCCTGTTAGGTACTCCCTTCCTCTTGAGTGTTGTGAAAATTACTTTTGTCATCAGAGACCCATTGCTTTAGGCAGTGGTTAGTAAGATTCCTTAAAATATAATCCCTTAGCTCTCTAAGGCTCTAACTCTCTTAGCTCCATGAAGAAACCTAGGTGGTTTTTTGGTCTGCTTAAATTTTTCTTGGAAGCCTCATACAGAATCTGTGTCTTGAAACTTATTTCTGATGTTCAAACTGACCTTATGAATGGTCACTGTATAAGCAGAGTCTTGTACCATTCTTTCCTCAGCAAGGACACATGACAGTAATTTACCATTCGATAAACTGTTGCCGTTTAGAGTAAACTTATTGCTTTTTTGTCTAGCATAAATTAATTACTCACTAATTTTTCTTCTAATCCCCAGTAGGTCTAAGTTGGTTAAAATTTTCAGAATTTCAGAAGTCTTCTATACAGTGCATCCTGTTGGAAATTGATGGATCATAGGCAATATGCACAAAACGAACTTCTGGTCAATGCAATATTCTAATAAACCCATGTCCAAGGAGTTCTTTCATTAGGTCTTGTTTGTTGTTTTTTTGTTTTTTTTTTTCCTGTCAGAAGTGCTGCACACTACTGATACCATAATAACAGTCTGGTATTCGGCCAGATTTATTTCCCCTTTCTTAAAAGTACCTACCACATTTTTTGTTTTTCAGCAGTACAGTACCACTCTGATTTGGACTTGCTGACAGCTCTCTTGCCAGCTTTGTGTTCCAGATCTTCCAACTTCTGTGGCAGAGGTTCCATGACACATCCCTACTAAATGCAATGCATGGACCATGGAATTTTGCTTCTTTTCAAGCTGATAATTTTTCTTTCCACACCCTCCTTTTAGCTAGCTGTCCTGCCATATCAAAACAGCCTTTGAAAACCAGGGAAATATCTGTTCTGGTTTATAGGAAATAGTAACCAGGCTCAATTAGAGACTGTCTTTACTGAATATGTTTTTCCCCTTCACTGTTAAAAAGTTACAGCTTTCCAGGCCTGTTATGACTTCTTTTCTTTACAGTGGCAAGAGGAAGGTGAAAAAGTTCCTTGTAAAAGGGAGTATTGGATTTCTGAAGATTTTGGTTAGTGTTGCCTGGCTATAAATAAAAATAAATGCTCACACAATATCCACTGAAAAACAGTTGGATCAAATGCCTTGTTCAGCCACATGAAAACTCTGCCATGACTTGTGGCAGCAGATCACGTACACTGCTCAATAGAGAAGGATTTGACATCTGAAAGGTGCATTTTTAGTGGCAGACTGTTTGGAACAGTTCAATTACAAACAGTACTTTTCAAGGATACAGCCACTCAGTGTAATGATTTCATCTGTTTCCTTGGGGGAATTATGTGCTGAATCCACACAGAGCATCTGATTGCATTTACCACCTGCAGGTGTTTTTAAAGTCTTTTCCTGGGTTTAGGAACTTTAGAGCTTCACACATCCAATGGGTCTGATTATGGGTTTTAGAGTGGGAAGCAAATTATTTCTCCTGTATAGGTAAAATCTATTGACGTATCAGTCGGCATATCAACTTTGTACATAGTTTACTACAAAGCTCTACCAACAGAGAAATATTTGTACTGTGAATCCATTATTACAACAGAATGATGAGTTTCTCAGTGAGCCCAAATCTACTTTATAACAGAGTCTGTGGAACCAGCTGTACGGTAATAAACCTCTCAGCAGAATATTTTGGGCTTTCTAAGAATTCCGTAACACATTTTGGAAGAGGTTTATTTGCACTTCTGCATCGTGTATGCTCACATTTAAATGAAGGAAGCTCCTTCCTTGGTACTACAAGATACATTTCCATCTGTTACTGTACACTCAAACCATTATATATTGTGCAGTAGAAAAGTAGAGCTCCATTCTAACATTTTACACTTTTATATTAGGCTATGGTCTTTGAACACAAGTATTGCCTCAGTAATAAAATCTGTGACTCAACTTGTTTACTTGGATCTCTGATTAAAGAACAAATATTATGAGCACAACAAACTCTTAGAGACTTATTTTAATAATCATTAGGATGTCTTGTGTGCCTACAAAGTAAGACAAATACTTAAAGCCACTGATTAAATCCCTGCAGGTGTTGTAGCTGAAATTTACTCGTGGACTTCTGCAGAGCCTGTAGAAGCAGCTGAAACATGCCTTCCGAAGAAAAAACTTTACTTTTGAACACTATCCTTCCTTTGTTTTGACTCCTTACAGACAGTATCCATATGACTGGGCAGATTGCAAAGGTGTAACCACAAAGGAGCACAGAAACATCTAAATCTCTGAACATGGCAGAACCTTTCTAGATCATGAGTCTGGCAATATGTTTTAGACCCCTTTTGGGAACTTAAAGTACTGTAATCCTCCAAAGACAGAACAGGTCTCTTGCAAGGATGACATTTAAGTTAGAGCTCTTTTAGCAGAAATGCTTATAAACTTGAGCATTATGAAATAGCACAGGAAAAGAATTGTGATGAGCAGCATATATCCCCATTAAGACATTCATTGTAAGAGGCACTAAAATAGCTGTGACTGTGGGTCACTCTGCTACTAAGTAAAGAATTTAATTCTTGATTTGCTAGATTCTGCAAATATGAATTCTCAAATTAGCAAATCAGCTTTATTCCAATTTTCTAACAAGAGCAATTTTGACAGAATACTTCTGCCCATCAGACTTTCAAAACGTCTCATGCACAGCAGTGTTCTGGGTACTTCACAAAACTTAAAATTATTAAAGTCTCCTTTAATTGTGCTTTTATAATGGATTACCTCATACAGCATATTGTATTACTGATTGCATTATATTTGAAGATGCTCATGTATTTCAGTTAATTTTTTCCTCCCACTCTGGAGCCAGGAAAAGTGTGGAAGTGAGAAAAGTGGGTTTATGTGTCTCCTCTCTGTAACAGACAGAACCACAGGAAATCTGTACCTTGGTATCATTGATATCCACCTAATTATACAAACAACCAGTCAACCAGTCCAGATTCAGTAAATCCCTATGCAAGTGTGCAACCAGCTGTTCTGATACTGGGGGAGAAAAACCCATTCTGAAATGTGAGTGGGATTGAGAGTAGGTTCCTACATATTCTGCCTGGGATTCTCCACATACTATAAGTCACCTTTTCCTTCCCATGTCTGTGATCTGTCTCAACTCTGTGTCACCCATAAGGCTTCCCTTCTTAGATGGAACTATTAAAAAATTAGGGAAATTAGTTCCAGCTCCCTCTGCAAGTTCCCCTCTAATTCCTGTTGACTGTATTAGTGTGTAACCTGGATGTGGTTGGTTTTACTGAAAGCAAAGGTGAGCAGACTCTGAATGGAGATGTGATATCTGCTATGTCAGCAAGCAAACTGTTTCAACTACTTCACGGCTGCATTCATTGTTCATTTTCATAACTTCAGGATACAGCTCAGAGGGTGAGACAGTCCAGGAGCTGGACCTCATCTTGGCTCCAACTTCTTTTCTGAGTGTCCTGTGAGGCTGCAGTGGCACCTCCAAGCGTGCAGGTTGTGAAACAAGTGTCCCAAGTTCCCATGCACCCAGCCACAGGCACAGCTGGAGCCTGGCAGCTTTTGTTGTCTTCTCCAAAGCAAAATTTGCAATCTGGTCTTGACAGCCTGACACAGATTTTGGGAGAGACTATGAATGACAAAATATAGACACCTGTGCCTGATTTTAAGCCCAAAAAGCAGTCTGGAATGGCAATGGAGCAAAAGACAACCCTTCAGGCTATGATTTGTGTTATCCAAAAGATGTGGGAGTTGCTGACTGAATATGCAGCTACGAACGAGCTGTGCTCAGATGCAGACAAAGCACTGAAGTTACTGAAGGTGAGTTCCCATTCATTTCCTGTACTTTTTTGAAAACCAGGGGGCTAAACAGAGGAGACACACCCCAGCTGACTTTCCCACAGATAGAAAAGCAGGAGCATAAATTCAGCAGTCACTGACTGGTAGTTGAAAGCCTGAGTCACGGGCAGGGTTCACCACTACTTGTGGTACACAGTGTACATTTACAGTGTCTGGCAACAGTCTCAGCAGGTAAACTTACATCTTTCTTTCTCTTTTAAAAGTGATATTTGGAATATAATACACTGATTATATTTCTTCCCTCAAATTATTTTCAGTAACACTCAGACCTTTAATCATGATCTATAAGATTTTTAGTGGACCATGAACTTCTTTCTACTTTCTAAGCTTTGTCAGGCTATGTTTATTTCACATTTCCCAAGAAGGGCTATAGTGGGATATATCTCCTTCTGTAGCAGTAGACAATTTATCCACTGCTAATTCCAGTTTATTCAGTGCAGCAGCTATGACCATATAAGTTAAATAGTTTCAAAAAGTTTAACTATGAAAATGCAGCTCATGTTATATATAGATAATTAGAATCTCGATTCTTGATTTCCACACAATATGTTCCATATTTCTAAAATTCTTGATCTTGCCATGACCTAGCTTGGTGCATGGGACAAGTCTATATATGATTTATAAAACATATCAACGTGTCTATAAAATTAGCAAAATATTCTTAAAACATTTTATTCCTCCCGAAGCAAAACCATATGTATCTAAATAACTATCCTCCATGTAACAGAGATTGAATCAGAAAATTTAGTAACAATATATTTGGACAACATATTGCTATTAAATGTATATTGTCAGGTTATTTAAAGTTCTTACCAACCCACTCTGAATTCAAAATTCATCATTCTTCATGCAACTTTACATTTTTAGAAGTAGCAGCTTTAAGTTCAAATTTCCTCCAAAACTTGAGTTATCTTAGATCTTCACTCCAAGCTCCTGTTTTATCTGCTCACATTTATGTGTCTTCCTCTTAAATGAGTTGTAATAAACAGATTTTTACAAACTGAAAGATAAAGCTGATCCAAGAAGTTCAACTGACTGGTTCCTAGAAGTTCAGAATCCAGCTTTTTCAAGAACCTAGCAAGGCTTAAGAGTAAAGGAAGAATTCTGTGTGTTCAACAAAACTTAAATATTTAGCCAAGGATTAGTGAAAAAAGTTTACAAGCCAAGGAAAGTACCTATAAAAGAACTTTCACCTCAATTTAGCAGTACATTTTTTGTATTCTTGCCTGGGAGAAGCCATCAGAGAAAGAAAGACTCAGGCTACACAGTCTGACCTCGTTCTAGATCATATCCTCAGTTTTACAACTCTTTTCTTTACCCTGAATTATTCAAATATCTTTGCATTGAAAAACTAAATTACAAATGTAAAGGCCTCTGCAGTCCCCCAACTGTTTTACAGCCTAATCTGCAATTTCTATCCTCCCTATTACATTTAGTCTGCTGGAAAAATGTAATATGCAAGCTATTTCCAACATTATGAATTATTTGGGTGTCTCCAGAGTTTAAGTACAAACATTTTCTTCTCTGCACATTCTGTTCCTGTTGTTACCAACATGTCCTGCAGAACATGAAATGTATTCCACTCACATGGATACATGGAGTTCAGCATCTTCAGCACATTATCAGGTTTCTGCAATAGCTTCACATGGCAATACTTTGTGAATAGCTTTTTTCTTCAGTTCCACTTCCAAATAAACACTGAAATTTTCAGGGGTCTGTTGTCAGACATAGTGAAGTGAATTAGCTATTCTGAGCTATTTGTTACTCTAACACTTCAGTTTTTTTCCCCCAACTGTTTGTTGAGAAGACTTTTTCAGTCCTCCCGAATTGTTTGACTGAAATTATTTTTCCTCTAGATCACACAAAATAGATAGAAGATGTGATATATTACAACACCTTGGAAAATAAATTGAATTTCATTCCTTTCACCCCCTGTTTCTCCTTGTAATCTCATCACAGACAACCATAATAGTAAAATTTTATTTCATGGGAAATTAAACAATCTGGGCTGAAGAACTTGCAGGCATTACCTGAATTCTGGAGTGGCTGAGTTTCTCTGATGATTCAAGTGGAAGCATGGAACTAATATTTTAAATGTCCAATGGATTAAAGTGCTTGATTCACTGACATCTAAAGCTGTGAGAGTCAGATCAGATGTTTTAAAGTGGTTCCGAAATCTGTTGTACAATTAGGAGGAATGAGCAAACCAGTTAAGGAGAGACCTAAATAAAGATTTTACAGAAACTTAAAAAATCAGCCCTTCATAGAAATTTTAAAAATAAACCACATCTTTTTATTTCTTTAGGTTTATAGAATTTCTGAAATTATCTTGCCAGTATTCACCATTTTCTTTCTTAATACCTGGATATACAATGAATGACAGTAGGCAGTAATTGTATAGTACATCACAACAACTCATTTAATCACTAAGAAAAAAGTACCAATAAACACAAGTGAGAAATCTACTAGCAACATATTATTGTAATTCATGTCTTTGTAACCTTGTGCAGCCTAAGAAATCAGTTCATACCTTCTATCATTAATATTATCTTCTAATAGTGTTGGATAAGAAACATCATATGTGATTGCAAATCCACACCTCAGAATGAAAAGCAGTAACTACCACTTGTCCCTCAGATTCTTGCTTCAGAGCTTGTAGGTCATCCTAACAGATTTCCAAAAATTTTAAAAAATATTAAAAAATAGGGAACACTTAACAGAACTATTTGTATATTGAAAATTTAGCAATTTTAATAGCAAAAAATTTGTGTATTTTAAAATTTAGCAAATCTCATCAAGATCAGGCTGCAGTCTACTGAAAACATGAATCATCAGATGCCCAGCAACTCACCTTCCAACTGGCTCACATTCACCTGATCAACTCCTGTTATTTTAATAACTACAAAAGGTGCTGCCCAGAAAAATGTCAACCTTTAAAAAGAACCCAAAATTCTATTGAATGCCAGTTTCAGTAACAGCACAGTTCCAACACCTTTTATTAGAATTTGGCATAACAGGTTTCCAAAACTCAGCAGTACCAAAGGTAAGGCAGGGCTAGGATAAGATAAACAGATGAGTTAAGTGAGTTGCAGGCACATACTCTGCATCTCCGCCTCATAATTCTGCTTCTACTTTGTCATCATTAGAGACCATTGACCTACATGATTCACTGAATAAAAATTAAAATCCTCTGAGCATGGCTCCTTCCCTGTCTTACTGAGGTGAGCTCCTGCTGCAGTCACTTTGCTAAGAAGGTCTGGTAGTGATGGCTGCCTTGTGCCCTCTCTCCTTTTTAACTACACCTTCATAATATCTATAAAAATGGAGCACCTCTGGAACCTGTGCTGTCAGGTTAAACACATGGCAAATTTGTCAGTGGTTGCAAACTGGGGAAGGAAAGAGGAAAAGTGAAGACCAGTAGTATAAAAGTCCATCTCTGCTTTCCTTTCTCCCATCAGGGGAGAAGTTACAAACAGATGTAGTCAAAGATGAACCAATTTATACAATAGTCCTCAGTATCAGTAAAAAAGATTGATTTTATGACTGCTGAAAGATCCTCATCTGTACTAAACCTATTTTGGAAGTAGAAAGTCTTTCTGTGTTTTTTCACTGTGACATATAGCAGTATCTTGAAAAGAAAGAAAATGAAAAGAATTGGGGAATTTCTATTTCTTTCTGTTCTTCAGAGAGTTCAAGCAACCCTTAAAAGACCCCATAAAACAAATTCCCCCACCCCTCCAAATAAAATAAAAAAATCACCAAAATCACTAGGCCGAAGAAAGCACATGACCCAAACACAGAACTGCAACTTGCACAATAGGTGAGTTTTCCCATGCTCATTATTCCAATATAAGGTGGAATTTCTCCTTCTGTATTTTCTGGCTGCATTTTAGCTTTTCTTTTTAAGAGATACCTAGAAGAAAAACTCCTTTGAAATTACTCTCATTTGTATGCTTTGACAACTGAAAGAAGTGTCTGAAATCAAAGAATACAAGACAATCTCCAGCTCAGCTTTCCAGAGAATGTTGTTAATAACCTATCAAGTATTTCACTGAAAATAAACCAGACAGATATACTAAACAGTAAGCCTGAGGCCAGATTTTACATGTCTTGGTTTAAATTTTTTTTATAGCCTTATTCTGGGTTGTGGAAAAAAAAGAAGGAATTTTTGTTTACCTTAAATGAGCTCATTGCAGCAACAAAACTTAAAAATATTACCAATTCAATAATCCAAATTAAATTCAGAGTGCTATGTTCACCATCCAAAAGTTTCCATGTGCCTAACAGTAAATCACTGTAACCTGAATTTTAACCTGTGGCACCACTACAGTAAAAAGTGGCACTGCAAGGCCAGCTCTTTAAGTGCTACTATAAAATCACTAAGATTGGAAAAGACCTCTAAGTCCAACCCTTAGACTAACACTGCCAAGTCCACCACCAAACCATGCCCCTAAGTACCACATCTACATATTTTCTAAATACCTTCAGGAATGATGACTCCTCCACTTCCAGAGCAGCCTGTTCCAATGCCTGGCAACCATTTCTGTGAAGGAATTTTTCCTAATATCCAAAAAAAATCCAGAAAAAACAGTTAAAAGTGATTATTAAATATTTTTTAATGTGAAGAAAATATTTGGTATACATATCACAGAAAGGATATCAGAATTCATACATTGTGTTCATTCAGAAAAGGAATCAACAATCACCATTTTTCCCCCTACAGTTTCTTTTCTACATTAGAAAAGAATTTGCTGTTTCATACATAGCAGGGGACCATTTCTATGCCTCAGGAAACATGAAAATGGGCTTGCAGCTTACATCTTTGAACTCAGCATTTAAGGTACAAAATTCACTAAAAGCAAATCTTGAACTCAGACATATATTTAAGAGGATTCTTTCATAATATAAGGCTGAGGTTTGACAGAGAAAGAGGTTTACTTTTTCAGAGGTTAAAGAGAAAAGATGAAAGAGATTTACTCTGATATTCTAGACTTACATGAAATAACAAAAGGAGAGCTTGAAAAATAGTGCATGCCAGAAAAATCCAGATTATGGTATCAGCATCAGTAGCCATATTCCAAGGGCTTGAATTCCTCCCAAGTCTTTCTGGGAGTCAGCATTTCCAGTGTTTAGTGCTGCTTAGCTGAGGGCACATCTTCTCAGAGACCTGGCCAACAGCTGGTACCATGCCAAAATAATTAGACAACCTGAAGATGTCACAAGATATCATCAAAGTGTGTATGCTGGGAAGCTGCTTTTAAAATAAATAAATAAACAAATAAATAAATAAATAAACAAATAAACACATCGTTATGCTGTGGTCTATGTTTTAACTGGTCTGTAGTCCTCTGCTTTTCAGGGATATCAAGGAATGCTTGGCAGCATAATGAGGCAATTCATTATTGTCCTCCAGAAATGCATCAGATAAGCTGTGACACACCCCAACACACTTTACTCTAAAATAATCTGCTTCCCCCAGAATAATACTTGGCCAGAGTTTGTAAACAACATTTATTTAATTCTGTGTCCCAAGATCAGGAGAGAAAACTTGGTATCATAGTTGTGCCTGCAGTAATAGAAACAAAATTAGACTCTATCTGAGCTAGTGAAGGTGGGGGGAAGACCAGAGGGCACAGAAAAGGCTTCAGATGGCTCTGCTGTCACAAATGACAAGCTCAGATAGCTCACCAAAAAAAGTGCTACTCTAATGAGGATAGAAGAGGTGGGTTTATAATGAACTTCCTGAGTTACCTGGAACAGGCCTTTTGAAGGAGTAAGGAATAGAGTTAATTACTTGCCTTTTTCTTGGTCTCTTTTTTCGCCTATGCAAACTTCACACACAAAATGCACCTGTGAAACAACAAGCTGCTGTTAAGTATAGCTGTGGCATATGTGCTCGCAGCCCATCAGTATGCTTTTAGTGTGCAAACTAATTCCAAACAGCTTTAGGCTCAAACAGGCCTCCTCTCAACTCAGAAGCAAGAGAGAAATCCCTTCTCAGTCTCATCTTGCAGATTGCTAACTAAGGTGAGCAGAACCAATCTTTCACATCTCCCCTCTTTAGGGACCACAAATCAGCAACTCTTGATGCAGCAATCTGAGCCCCAACAGTAAGAACCATAAATGCTACAGAACAACCAAACACAGCTCTGGAGGGGAGGAAGGAGGAGCAGAATAAAGGTGACCTTCAGAAATGTCCATCTGCTCCTGGTGCCTCCTCCTGGCTGCCGAGATCCCCAGACAGTGCAAGGGAAGGGCAGGCAAACTCCAGTGAGCAATTCTTTATATGGCCTTACAACACATTCCTGTCTGAAGCAAGGGGACCTATTTTATTTCATTCTCTGGGCCTCTTTTAAGCAGACACTGCTGCTTTTGCCAAACTGATGAACTATAAAATGTTTCTGCAATATCCACAAATGGATGGAATGAGGTGCTCCAGCTTTATTTTCACATGATGGGGCTTAAATACTGAGCATAACTACTTGGAAATCAAAGGCAGATACTAACTCTCTTTACTACAATTTTCCCTGACATATGTGGAATTCCTGTATTGACATTGCCTTTTCAAGATTGAATTAGAAATTTCAATTGGATGCACTTCAAAACAGGTGAAAATTGTGTTTGTAAAGAGACAATCATAACATAATTAGGTTGTCTGTTGAGATCCAAGTTTATTCTCTTTTTTGTTCTAGCACTGACAACAGAAGTAAATTGCACAGAAATTTATTTTCTCTGTCTTGGAAAGGAGCAAACATTAACTGGTCATAAAGTAAACTGTGTACGTTACTTTACAAATATATTTAATCTTGTAAAAATAAATATGTGTTCTATGTGCAAGGCTACTTATCCTTTCAATTAATGTTCTATTTTACAGCTAAGAAATATTATGCAAGCTGTTCCTTGTCTATGTTCTTCTCTTATTTTTTTCAATTTTCACGTAATTAAAGATCACTACCTTAAGAAAAAAAACCAAAAAAAACCAAAAAAACCAACAAAACCCAAGAAAATACCCAAATACTCCAGTCCAAAAAAACCTCAGAAACTTTGGATGAGTTTGTATATGCTACAGTTTTTCCATCCAAACAGAATGATAAAGCATTTTCCTGTTGAATAAACAAAATGCTACTGTTTTATGAGAACATAATTTAACTCCTAATGTTTTCCAGCTAACAATTAAACAAAAGAACATGAC
This sequence comes from Catharus ustulatus, assembly GCF_009819885.2. Classification (NCBI taxonomy): domain Eukaryota; kingdom Metazoa; phylum Chordata; class Aves; order Passeriformes; family Turdidae; genus Catharus; species Catharus ustulatus. Next base: position 115,183,300 of record NC_046222.1, read on the forward strand.
CCAGAGAGCAGCAGTTTATGTGGACAGAAACAGTTATGGGATAGCACCCAAATACTCTGTCCGGAGTTCCTTACAAATTATGTAGTATGAGAAAAAGAGAGACCTCACCCATACATATATCAGGCATTTTTGCTTTGTTCCACTCTTTTAAAACTATTGTGGTTTCACAGGCTACCTTTCACTCCTTTGAAAAACAAGATTAGTAGCACAGCTTTTGGTAGTTTGCCCAAGCATTATATCTGTTTCATTGTTTTTCATGGACTTGGAAATTCAGATATATTGCATTTAAAGAGTGAATGAAAGAAGAATATTGGAGAAGCTGGAAAAATAAAAAGCTTCTTTAGCTCTAAAATATACTGTGGAAAGGTCAGGAATGTATCAACCCCCTGCTTCATTACTCTATTAGCTGGCATTGTTGGTGACGTCAATGGAAGAGTCTTTCTTTTAATGTGAAGATAGGATAATTTTGGTAAAGCTGTCTCAAGAAATTTTAACTCTGTTCAAAGTAAAGGCTGCATTAATGCATTCCTCTCAGAAAAAAAAAAAAGTCTCATTGCTAAGGTCACTGTTTTGTGTTAGAGGGAAAAAGCTGGAAGTGAGATCTGTAAACTCAGATTTTGTTTCATTAAGAATTTGGAGACAGGTGCAGACTGTGGTGCCACATCTGTGCAGCCAGATTTGGTATAAAATTTGGGTTCTACCCATAGCTGAAAAAACTGACAGGTAAGAATTCATCTCACAGTTGGTTCAGTTCCGTTGGTTAGATTGTATTATCAGCCTGCTTGCAGACATTTTTCAATGAATTTTCTAGAAGAGCAAAATTATCCAAATTATTAAACACACCAAACAACACATGGTACAGACACAAATATTCTCAGTATATTCAATTCCACTGTTTACATTGTACTTGATTACTCCCATTTCTTTTGTAACTCAACTGGTTAGAGTTTAGTTCAGGATTCAGTAGAGCTGGCCAGAGGTCTCTGAAGGAACATTCAGCAGTCCCTTTTCTGGAGAGTTTTCTACTGAAGCATGAAGGACACCTATCTCAGGACTGTGAAAGCATTTCCACATAAAAGTGGGGGTTTTTTGAGGGGTATCTGGGTAAAGCTTTGCAAAAGCAGAACACATTTTTATTAGGAACTTACATTTGCGCATTCTCCATTACTATCACTGCAAATACCAGCAAAACAAAGAGATGGCTATGATGTGATTACAGTAATTTCACGATTATAAGCCGCACCATTTTGACTAAAATTTTGGTCCAAACCCTAAGTGCGGCTTATAATCAGGTGCGGCTTATATATGGACAAAGAATGAAAAGTTGCTGTTTTAGTTTGGAGGACAGGTGTCTGCTGAGAAAGGCAGGAACTTCTCTTTGAAATGGAGAATGTAAACCCCCTCCCTCCAAATTATTATCATTTGGAAATCAAGGGGCTTTCAGGCAAAAATATGGGAATTAGGAATAACAGTTCTTTTCTAGGGAAATCAAAATAGAAATATAGTACTACAAAGAAACAAACTCCAAACTCTGACAAAGTCAGAGTACAACCTGAAACCCTGTCAGGCAGGGTGTTGGTAGCAGTCCCATTCCATGGTGGCTGCATCCTCCTGCAGTGACAGATGTGGCTCAGTTGGAGTAGTGCTCCTGTACAAGGTGCAGTTTCCCTCTGGAGGTCCAGTGGTGATGTGGAGAAATCCGGTTTTCCTCTGGAGTCCAGTGGAGAAAGGGGCTCCCTTAGTGTCCCAAAACCTCTGTTTTTATCTTGGTAAGAAATGTTGGGCTCTTCCCCCTGGCTGGAGCAACTTCCAATGGGATGCAGTAATTTTATCAGTCACACAGTGGGACTCAATGGGCCATTAGCAGAAAATGACTCCCTGGAGGAAGGATGGGGTGTGAAAAGATAAAGAACAATGCACTGCCTGGTTTCAATGGATGGCCCATTAGCAGAATATCTGCCATTGAGATAAGGATCACTGTCCCCACCCTCAACAGATGGTGATAGAACAGATACCTTTTATCACACTCGGTATTGTAACATGCGGCTTATAATCAGGTGCGGCTTATATATGGACAAAAAACCAAAAAGTTGCTGAAACCCAGAAGTGCGGCTTATACTCAGTGCGGCTTATAATCATGAAATTACTGTATATAATATTGATAAATCCTGATATTTTTCCTCCTTTTAGCCCACTCTCATCCTTCTTCCCCCAAAAAATTACCATTGGTCAGGATAACAGTTGTTTAGCACTGGCATACATTGCACTTTAGTTCACATTATTTGCAACTACAACACTTGATTTGAAGATCATTTAAATAGTTCTTGTCCTGTGAACACACACACATGAACACACACACACAAAACCACAAAGTCAGTCATTACACTTTACTTCATATGTCTGAGACTATGCTTTTAATAAAAATATATTTAATATGGGAAGTACTGTGGTCAAGAAGGGATTGTCATAGAGTGCAACTGCACAACAGTTTCAGGCAGCTGGAAACTACCTGGCAGTAGTCTCTAACGTGTACAGTAAGTACAGTAATTTCATGACTATAAGGCGCACCCTTTTGACTAAAATTTCGGCCTGAACCTGGAAGTGCGCCTTATAGTCCGGTGCGCCTTATATAATGGACAAAGTTCGGAAATTTGCTAACGCGGAAGTGTGAGCCGCGAACCGCAGGAGGAGCCGGCAGGGCTGGGACAGCCAGGTGCAGAGGGGCCCGCGGGGCCGCGGCTGGCGGATAGAGGCGGTGCTGAAGCCAGCAACTGCATGGGGGGAGCCGGTGGCGGATCCTCGCTGCAAAAAAATAGTGCGCCTTATAGTCTGGTGCGCCTTATATATGGGCAAAAGTTCGGAAATTTGCCAACCCGGAAGTGCGCCTTATAATCCGGTGCACCTTATAGTCGTGAAATTACTGTATCTGTTATAATGATAAATTTAATGGAGCAATACAGCTTCAGCAGCATCTAGAGAATTCCAGTAAAAAGAACAGTTTGGAAATCCCTTGAGCTGCTTGGGTAAAGTTAAAGAGCTGCAGTGTAGTGTTTCTGGCACTATTCTGTATGGACTCACACATTCAGAGTGCCGTGTGAGCAGGATCAGCCTCACACACAATGGGTGTCCCAAAAAACGATGCAGTGCCAGTGTCCTCATGCCTTTGGGTGTCTGCCTTGTGCTCCTTGCCAAGTACCACTGATGTTCTTTGCATTTAAGGCAGAAGTGAGAGGTTCAAGTCATGGAAATCTTTCAGGAGGTGATACATTTGCAGAGCCTTCACAGCAAGAGCTGAGCAGGTAACCCAGGTAATCCACCAACAGGAGCCCTTAGGTGCATGAATATCTCTGTATATAATACTATAATCAAGTCACTAAATTATTGTTGTAACTGAATTACAAACTGGTCTAATAAAAAATAGCAGTCACTTGAGTTCTGTGGAGCACATTCAGTTAAGGTGATCCTATGTCTGTTTTATTTGGTTTATTAATTAGTCTATTCATAACCTATATGAATAGCAAGAAGCAATTGTTAATAATGTAGGTTAATTGGATCCTAGTTTAGCCAAATAGCTTTTGCAAAGGATTGCAGTCAACCCTCTCTCTCCAAAAAGTGTGACATGTCAGAATTATTCAGTTAGTTCAGAGAACTAAGTAATCAAGTTACCGAATATTTTTAGAAGGATCTAAAATTTTAGTAATTGGATTGGATTCAATGATCATGAAGGTCTCTTTCAACCCAGTGATTCTATGATTCTGTGATAATTTAAATTAAGACTGATGAATAAAATTGCAAATGTTGAGAAAATTAATTTCTTATACAAAGAATAAATGACAGTGAGTCAAAATGATCTGCTGGATTTCTGCATAGATTTAAATGGAAATATATTTAAATGAAAATTTTAATTAAATTTCTGTGAAAAATTAGATGAGTTTAAAATTACATGCAACGCAAACACAAACGGGTTGAAGGGCAAATTCAGAACAATTTACTTGCACTGGTAATCTCTCCTAACATTTTACATTCTCACATTTGCCTACCTTCAACTTTCATGAACTTTGCAGAATACAGCAGCTGTGTGCTCATAAATAATTACTAGGGAGAAAAGAGCAAAGTAATCTGAGTCTTTATGCAGTTCATCTATTTCTTCTTTAGGCATTAGTTCACCATAGAGAAGTGCAAAATAAAAACCTGTTTAAAAAATAATAGATCAATATTATACATCTAGACTTCCTGAGGAAACGCAGCATGTAGCTGACTTGACTCAGAATGAAGGGATGATATTAAAAATCTTCAGTAGCCATGAGTCCAATAAGAGCTGATCAACCCACAGAGTGACCCAGGGATGGGCAGCACCAGTGCAAAATGAAACTATAAATTATTCCTTAAAACTTGACTATGTTCAGTGCTGTCCTCTCTAGCTAGGAAAAAAAATATGTACAAATGTGCCAAGGGTTCAGTTGTTTTTATATAATTCAAGATAGATTCTTACTAGCAGGATTTTATTCTAAAGTGTAACCAACTGGGAGAGCTGCAGGATGCCCCAAAACACAGTCAAAATGATATTTACTGGTGTTAGAAAAAGGAAAAAATATTAAAATATGTCCCTCCAGTGCAACTGAAGATACGTCCTAGAATCTTAACTAATTATAAAGACTGATTTTGAAATAGGAACTGACTCAGAAGGATATAGGAAATTCTAGCAAAACACCTGCATTTAACCTTAAACCTAAAATAACAGTGTGTGAAATGTAAATATGAACTTCAAATTTGAGTCTCAGTGTGGTGGCTCCCATAAAATACACCATCATAAGCAACCAGGCTTTACATGGAAACAAATTCAGTACCAAAATTATGATTCAGTATGCTCCAAAAAGTTTCTTTTTACTGAAACTTTTAGTTATACTTCTTCCTCTTGTAATAAAGGGAAACTAAAGATCACTTTATTTTACTCTGATTTTTATATATATTGACTAACAAAAGCACACCAAATCAAATGATATCCACATGATTAGCTGAATGAGATTGTTCATTTGATAAGCACAAATCGATATAGGGGTCAGGAGGCAAATGTTAATTCTGCTTTATATGCTTGTCTGAACCTTCTCCACACTGTTATGGAGTGCTCAAACACTCTAAGAGATAAGGCTATACATTTCCCTTAAGGCAGTTTGAGGCTGACCCACTTCTGGAATAAGGAAATTCAGGTCTGTTTTGTTGCAAGATTTTCTTAATCCATATCTACATCTTGAGACACAACACACAGTGATCCATCCCCATCTGTATCTGCTCTTGGAGTTCAGACCAAATTCCATGGGGCAGAACTGGGACTCTCTCCCAGTTTCCTTTCTGGAAATGCTAATTCTTTTGTCTTCACAAGACCATTCAAAAAATGGGGGGATTTGATACCTCTTTTAGACTAATTTATAAAAAATCCAGGATACCACACCATCTTTATTCCCCATGGACTGTTTTCAGTTCCTTTGTGGCAGTGTTGGTGTCCAAGATAAGAACTGCCCAGAAAAAAACTGGTAAAGGGCAACATTTGAGACAGTAAGTGTTAAAAAACCCCACAGGAAAAAAAAAGATAAAAAACCTCACCATACCCAAATGCAAACACAACCAGTAAAAGCTCTCTCAAAATGAGCAAGAACAATTAACTGTCCTGACTAATTAGTAAATTCATTGTGTAAAGCTCAGGACAAGAGGAATGCAGTTGTTTCCCCAGAAGGGGGATCTCTCTGAAGCCCTATTCCTTGACCATATAAATAGCACATTAGAGAGAGAATCAGAATTGCTGTATCTTGCAGTTTAATTAGGTGCATGTTTAAGAAAAACTAATTATTTGATAGACCCTCGATTTGCAGTCCTCTCATATGAGTGCATGGCTGCCAGACAGGTTCCTAATTACATCCTATCTACTTTTCATTCTATTTCATGTCCAAAGGAGAGAGGTGAATATGTAGTTCCTTCAGAGCTGTTATCCTCCATTCTTTGTATTTCTTCTGTAAGCTTGCTAGAGTAGGAATGCTAAATTAAGCAGGTCAGCATAGCAGACCAGAGTAGATTATTGTACTTCTCTGCTTGAAATTTTTTGTTCTTTTCCAGGTACCTTATGTCACTTTTGACAGTGGTTCTTACTATTTTGCTAGTATAATCAAGGAGGACTTCTGCTCTGCTGCAAAAAATAAGTGCTAATAAGTCTACCTCTATAACATTTTCACCACTGGTCACTGGAAAATTGACAGAGTAAATGGAGCTGGAAGAGACATTTTTACAGTGAGAAAGTCAAATGCTACAAACACCAAATAATTTCTTCCAGGCTTTGGTTTCACTCTGAAATATGCAAGATAATTTATCCTAACTATAGTATTTTAAAGCCAGAAATGAATCATAATATCTATAGTGTGCAGACGCACACTGTAATTTAACTGGTCTTTAGTACAATGAATCTCTAGTGTGAAATTTTCCTTGCTAATGATCAGCATAAGAGATGGCTCTTAATGTAATTATGAATCCAAGCCTTGCCATCTACAGGCAACTGAGTAACAAGACGGTATCATTAGACTTTTCATTTCATTCACTCATACCTATAGGGGAAAAAGCAACCATTATTATAAGCAACTCACTTTTTCTAGCACTAAAAGGGACCCTAGCTTTGAACTACTTATTATAGGCTCTACATTCTCATGGGTAAGTAAATAAACTGTTCCAGCACTGGCAGTTTCTCTTTTAAATTTTTTTTTTTTTTTTGACTAAACTTAGAGACAAATAAGGCAGTCTAGATAAGGAAAGAACCTTTCCTGATGCCAGAAGCAAGCAAACTTTTCAGCCCCTTTGGAGAGATTCCTCCCCTTGAAGAGCCAGCCTATCCCCCCATCAGTTACCTGAGGGTTTCCCAAACAGGATCCTTTCCTGCCCTGGGCTGCTTCACCAATATATAGGAACTGGCTTCATCCCATAGTGTTTTCAGAGGAGCTTGACCAGCTGCTTTCCAGAGCCTCCAAAGTCCCCAGAGATGCTGTGGGATGATTCCCCACCTTACCTGGCCCAGCAGCTGTTAAATCTTTCCCATCAGCAGGAATTCAGCACTTCCTTGGGGTGGGGTCTGGGCTGATAAAAACCTGTGAAGGCCTAGAATAGAAGCATCAGCTATTTATTGTCAGATAATCCCATTTTCAGCAGCAGAAAGTCTGTCCAAAAAGTGAGCCTTCTCTAAAGGATTTCAGAAATTTAGTCTAAAGGCAAGCACCCTTTCTCCATTGGGCACACTGTGGGTGTTTTTCCCTCTGGAAGGAACTTAGAAGGGCTGGTGTGTGTCCTGTGTGTCCACACCCTCTCCCCAGGGAGCCACTGCCAGTCCCAGACCAGAGGTTTCTGCACAGGTCAGAGGTCTCCAGGACAGACAGGTTTAAGAGCCAACAGCTCTGCAAGATGGACAGTGTGGGCACATGTGTGTGCTTTGGCAATCAAAGAGAGTGTACTGGGAAAATAAACACTTTTCTATCTGCTCAACCTTGTTCTATACCATGTGTCAAGACTGCAGTTAAAAATATTATATAATTAATATAATATAATAAATATAATTAATATAATATAATAAATATTATTAATATAATTCATATCATATAAATGTATACACTAGAAATTGCCTACTCCAACAGTCTGAAGAGTATTTGTCAGTCCTTCCACTTGAAAATCCCTGTGTGACCGAGTCCTATGGTGGCATTACAGCACCCCTGTGATGACATTTCATTACACCAAACAGCACTTCTAGAGAGAAAAAAAAAAAAAGTATTTCTTTCCTTTTTATTTTTTTTTCAATCTTAATAACCATACTTTTATGTTTCCTAAGAGAGCAACTGACCTGCTTAGCAGCTAATACCTCACACCTAAGAGGTTCTCTACAACCCCTGTAATAAGATTCACCTGAAAGTGAGTAGCTTCCTCTAAAAGAGATGGCATTATAAAGGTCTGCTTGAGAGACTGTGCACTGAGAGTTTTGGATAAAGGGTTCTTTAACACATAATAGCTAAAAGAAGAACATTGCTAAAGAGGAGCCAGAAGCTGGATGGATATGTTCTTACTTAATAGCTTCCTTATCCCAAAGTAAAATCAATCTTAAAGATTAACTCCAAAGATCTGGTGGTTGGTTTTTTGGGGGGAGTTGTTTTTTGTTGATTTTGAGGGTGGGCTTTTTTCCCCATCAGAAAACTGAGATTGGTATTTTGCATATTCTTAACACCAGCTAGATTGAGAAAGTCACTCACTGTACTCAACAGAGCAGTCCTCATTGCTCTGTGCTCAGATGGAAAATCTGTATTGCCCGTTTGTTTGTTCTGTTTTCTTTCAGTTTTCAAAGAGGACAAAATTTGAGGTGTGGTGTGTATTTTTCTGGACTGTCTCTCTGAACCCAACATTTCTAAATCAGAAACTGAGTAAATACAGAAGGATTTTCAGATGACTTCTAGCCAAGTAAATGTCAGATAATTCTGGTGGATGATGGCTTAATCTTTTCTGCAAAATCTCCAGTGATGCAGACTCTGCCACCTTGTCAGGCTGTTTACCCTCACCCTTATAGTCAGCACTTTTTTTTCCCCCCTGACATCTAATCTACATCTTCTTTGCTGCAAATCAAGTTATTTTAATTCCTGTCCTATCCTTTGGAAAAGTCTATTGCCTTTGAACTTGTAGAAACCATGGCTTTATATAACTGAAGACTATTACTACAATTTTCTTTTTGCACTGTCCTCTAAATTAACCATTTCAGGGTTTTCTGTCTTTCTCTAAACTTTTTCCAGGATCTCTGATCCACATTTTTGTCCATTCAGAATTCTTCAAAAGGTCGCAAATAAGCAAATGCAATACTTCAGCTGCAGCCTTACTAAAATGGAAATACTTTGCACTTTACATGCTCGACTGACAGTTAGATTTGGGGTTTTTTGCAAGCAACATGACCCTGCTGATTACTACTCAGTCTGTGATTCACCTTATTCTATTTCTTCTCATATTTAAAGATCTTTAACTGTGTACATGTTCTTAATTAATTTTTTGGTATTGCTTACAGACCGTTTATGCAGCTCATGACTGGACCTCATAGAAAAATTGCCTGGAAAGTGAACATATAAGCTGTGGCTGAAAAAGGGAGTGCTTGCCGAGTGACGTGTTTGAAACCTCACAAAGTCAAGCTGCTGGGAATAGGATATTTAATTTAATAGAGTATTGTTATCTCTAGGTGACTTCTACATACAGTCACGTTTGAAAAACAGAAGGTACCATTGGTGCACTAAAGTGACCAAAATTTATACAGTACTCTGTTAAACTAATGGAAGAATGCTGTAAGCATTAACACCACCAACAAATGAGTTTTCATATTCAAAACATTTAATCTAGCCTCCCATATATAAATTTACTAAATATAAAAGGATTTTACCCCAGTACCATGAGGCTAAATAAAGAAATAAACAGAGTGAGTGCACCCTAATGATTTCTGGTTTTACACAAAATAAACCCTTTCATGTTTACAGCACTGAATGATTGATGCTCCCAAAATCTGTTTTAATATCCTCCTTGAAGCATCTTTCCATTATTAAATTCTTCATTTTATTTTATTTCAGCAGCTAGGTGCATATAATCTGCTTCCTTTCCACCAGTACTTGAAAAAATAAATGTAGATCTATTAAAAAGTGGATAATTTAAAATAAATTGCATGCTTCCATAAAGAATGCTCTGGCACTATGCTTTTACATTAAATGAGATGAGGTGACTGGAAACCAGTATCACAGACAGAAGGCAGCAGCACAAAGCTTGTAATATGCTAAATATAAATATTCTAGCTCTGCTGACTCAGAGATACTGAGCTCCTGCAGATGAAACTTCGTGCTGTAGTGAAGCACAGTCAGTGTTACAGAGCTGGCACATAACCATGGTGTATGGGGTTTATACCCCAAACTTGAGCCTCTGGGGTTTTGGCATGTGCATTGAATGGTTTCAGTGAACGTTTCCATCAGTAGGAAATGAGGACACAAGAAACCTAACAGAATCATGCCATCACAAGGATAATTGTCCTATGGCTGAGAAAATATTCTAGGAACATTTTTATTGAAACATATAAATTTCTCAAAACAAACAAACAAAAAGTAAGCAATTTTTTTTTTTTTTTAAATTTTAAAAATGTTTTCTCAAAGAACCTTCAAAGTGCCTTACTTGATTTTCTTCCAGGGATGGCCCATCCACAGCTCCTCTGGGTAAATTGTCCAATGCCTCACTGCCCTCGCAGTGAAGAATCTCTTCCTAATATGTAATCTAAAACAAAATACTATTAATAACTCCTTGCTGGTGACACATTTTTCAATTTAAATTCATCATTTAGCAATACTATGGCTGTGTAAGCTGTAGCAAAGCTGTTAATAATCTTCCTACCTAAACAGCAAACACCACACCCCATTAATACATTAAAAGAAATGAAAAAACTGCAAAACATCTTGAGAGGAAGCTCTGAAATTACTAAAAAAAAGTCTTTTGAGTAATGAAGTGACCTCCTAAATTCAGAAGTTTTCTAAGACATCCCAGATTAAGCAATTATAGATTGACTTAGTCAATTGGAAGGACTGCCATGAATATATACAACCAAAATTAGCCATTTTGTGTGTAATGTTTGAACTGTTTTAGGAGGAACCAGGAGAATCCCTGAGACAGAAAATAATTAATGTAAATAATGCATGGGAAACATTTACACTGATGCTTTCAACTGAAGATATGTGATTGGCATTTCACTCCTCAGTTGGCAGTTTTAGGTCACTGGCCTAGTCTAGCATGAATAAAATCAGCGAATGAAAAATGACACTCATGAAGCAAAAATTAAAAAAAGGTGATTTGGAAAAGGAACTTTTGCTACATCAAGTAAAGAAGATTAAATTTAATACCTCATTTAATGTCACCATTAATCTGTCATTGCACTGGGTCAATATGTGCAGAGGCAAATGGAGACAAAGAGGACACCGAGGGCAATGGGACTTATGTGCATTCCCTTCCTTTAGTAAGTTTGACTTGGTAAAGATTAAACAGAACAAAAAAGATTTTTCCTGCCCCTTTTGGTGCCCTTGACCTCTGAGGTCCTCCCCAAAATAACTGAGTAACCACAGGTTATGACAGGTTCAGAAGCACAACTCTTGGAAAAGCATCACCTCAGCACAGAGAAACCCGCTCACCAGTGGTTTCCAGGTTCTGGCAGAGCTGAGGAAATGGAGCAGTCCTCCAGGTGAAAAAACAGTGAAAAAATGAAAAAATAGCTTTTCATTATCAAAGACTTGATGTGCTCCTTAGTTTGTACTCTGACTTAACTCCCTGCAAGTCCATGTGTTCCATCTATGGAGAGATAAAAACACACACATACATGTATGAGTACACACAAATATCCATACTTATGAACAAAAGTTAAAAAGCATATCTGCCCACTCAATTTCAGGCACATCTTCACATCACAATGTCTTAGGTGTGTGCATAAAAATGATTTCTAGAACAGGCCATGCTGTGCCTTCCAACCCAAACTATTCAGTGATTCTGATTCTATGCTACCTTGGGCTGCAGGTGTTGCTGAGTAGCTTCCAGTGCTATTAAAAATATTTGTAGTAATTATTTATGGTAAAAACTAATCTCTTCCTGTATTCTTAGCATAGCGTACTTTAATATCATTACTTCCTGAAAATGCAAACATGGGCCTTATTTTCCATTACTTTTCATAGGCAATAGCTCTTTGAAGTTATTGTTTGGTGTTTGATCACAAGTATAAATGACTACTCTAGCAGCACAAAAGGTCACCCTAAATACACATTTAAATGGGGGTTTTTAGCATGTGATGGTGATAACAATAAATTCTGTTTTACATAGAACTGCAGATACAGGAAGAAAAATATTTTCTGAATGTCACTGCAATAAATGGGAGGTAATTGTGGGGAAATAATGGTAGCAAGCAGTTTGTGACAAGACCTCAGTAATTTCTAATGGCTTATCACTTGAATTTTTGATCATTTGTAAATATTGTTAACATGTATTTTTTATTACACAATTGGAAAAATTTGTTGGAGAATCTGAAGGCAAAAGAGGCATTAGGAACATAAACCTTTCTTTTATTTTTCAGAACAGAATGCTTTCCTGTGTGTGAAAAAGGGTAATAGAAAATACCACATGAAAAGTAGAAAAAAGATACTAAGAATCAGTGGTTACACAAAAGATTAGGCTTGAACAGGTAAAAAAAGGTAGGGTTTTTTTAAGGTAAATAAGTAATTTTTTCAGTAGAAAATGTGGTTTCACTTATGTTGGAGTCTGTAAATCAAAGATCTCTCTGAATTCTTTAGAGGGAAATCAGAGTGCAAGGATTGAATTAAAACCTTTGGATGGATTAAGTATATTAAACTACTTACACATAAAGGTGTAAGTTTAAGTTTTAGAATAAGCAGGCAAGTAAGCAAGTAAGTTTAAGTAAGTAAGAATATGTTTTAAGTGTCTCAGAGAGTAAAGGTCTTAGATACCAGTGCAGAAGTGCAAGTTCTAGTGAAGGCTGAAAAACAGAGTCCTAGACACTAGTGTTGAAAACAAGCTTTTGTAGAGGATGCAGGAACATAGTTTTAGACATAATAAAACTATAATAAGAATGTTGCTTGCATTTTTAAAATAGAACAAAATAGACCATATGCGTAGTTTATAGATAACCTGGTGTGCTAAAAAACTAAAATTCTAACACGTTATAAAGACAGTGGTTTTAGCTTATTGGGTAATTTGTGCATAAGAATCTATGCACTGGGGAGAGATTTGTTCTCGCTCTCTTGCGTTTCTTCTCTCCTCACTGCCGTCATCATTGCCCAAAAAAAACCAGGAGCTGCCACAACAGCACCAGTTCTCCCAGAACCTCAACAGGAGCAGCTTCTACTTCTAATTAAGACTTTACTTCTATTTACAACTCTTTGCCAAAAACTTTTAACATGAACTTTAACGCTTGTGGCTCTTTGCCTTTCGAGACTGATGTGCGTTCACAATAAATAATTTTATAGCAACTAATAACTGCTTGGTTCTTGTAAAGAAAACAAACAACCTGACACACTGATGTGTGTGTGGAGCTCAGCAGAGAGAAGTCTGGATGTACAGTAAATTCACAAATACAAGCCACACTGAGTATAAGCCGCATCTCTGGGTATTGGCAAATATTTCGTTCTTTGTCCATAAATAAGCCGCACCTGAATATAAGCCGCTCTGTCGTTCGCAGCGAGGACCCGCGTGCAACAAAGTTGCCAAATAGTAACAGAACCGCGGCATGGCGGGGTTTACTGGCTCAGCTAAGGCTGTGCAGGCTCGGCCTGCTAGGGGCTGCTGACGGGGCCAGGCAGCCCAGTTCGGTGGGGCCGATCGGGGCTGGCCGCTGCCTCTGGGTTCGCTCACCCCGGCCCCGCCCTCGCCGCGGTGCCGGCCGGGCATGGAGAGCGCGCTCCGCTCACACCGCGGCACCGGCCGGGTACGGAGCACCCCCTGCTCCCGCCACGGCGGTGGAGGGCGGTGCGGGCTCCCCCCTCCTCCCCGAGCCACGGCAATGGCAGCGCGGAGCCCCCCCGTCTCTCCCCCGGGCTGCGGCAGAGGAAGGAAGGAGAGAGCTCTCCCTCCTCTCTCCCCACCCCCCATGCTGCCTGCAGGGAGCCAGGGCAACAGAGTAACAATTTGTAACAATCGTGAAATGCCGGCTTTCACTGGTAGGTGCTTGGCTCGGCGCCCTGGCTGGCACGTCTGGGGTTGTAAATGTCAGAAAATTATTCACATATTAGCCGCACTTCCGGGTTTCCACCAAAATTTTGGTCAAATTGCTGCGGCTTGTATTCGTGAAATTACTGTATATGACTTTCTAGGTAACTACAGTGAGTCAGCCCTTTGATCCCTATGGGCACTTGATTAAGAGATTCTCCCGAGAATTTGTAGACAGCTTTTTATGTCTTCTGTGGAAAGGCAGAGAGTCTTACACCTTGATTTTACTTGACAAATGCTTTTAGTCTGGATGAGTGATGTTTTACCATGATTCAATACAGCCACAGCACTGAGAGGCACAGACATTTATTTAGGTGTGGCATCTCCCTAGAAACTGGTACAGGTTTGTATGTGGTGGCAAATTACCAAATATACAGCAGTAATACAAGGTCAAAATATTCTAGGCTTGCATTTCCAGGGGTTTATCCTCATGCCAAAACCATCAAGGCCTGCTTCTTTTCAAAAAGCGACATTTTTTGTTTCAGTTATTAGATTAAGAATCCTTGGGCTCTACAGCCTCCCTGAGCAACCTGTTCCTGTCCTTGGTCACCCTGCCAGGGAAAAGCTGTTTTCTCCTGTTCAGAGGAAACCTCCTGGGTTTCATTTTGTGCCCCTTGTGTCTTGTTCTGTCTCTTGGGCAGCAGTGCAGCAACTGCAGAGGGCAGGACTTTGTTCAGCCACAGCAAGGGAGAACACTCAGCCAGGGTCAGGAAAAGCAGACTGTGTCAGACACTGGAGTCAGCTGTGTCAGCGTGGCCAGAGAGCCCCGAGTGCACGGGAGCTGAGCTGGGACACTCTTGTCTTCTGCAATTCTCTTTAAGCCAGTTTTAAATGAGAGCAACAACAAATGGCTCTTTTGAGACGGAAACAACTACTTCCTAAGGCAAATAATACCAGATCTTTGCCATTTCTGAATATTTAAGTGGTTAGAAGGTCAACCAGATAATCCTGAATTTTAAAACCAATCCTTAAAAATAAGTGAGAAGTTTAACCAAAAAAAAAAAAAAAATCCTTTAACTTTGTGTATGATACAATTAAAGTAAGCAGGAAATGCTAACAGTCATATCTTCTTAATTCAACTTTTAAAATGTAAATAAATAAAAAAAAGTTTGGGATTTTATTTTGGTTTGGTTTTTTTTGGGGGGGTGTTTGTTTTTTTTAATTTTTTTTTTTTTTTTTTTCAGGTAAAAGGTATACCTTTTACCTCAGCTTTTTTTATTGGCCAGAGCTGAAGCCATGGGGCTGTTGGGACTTTGGGACCCTCACTCCTGAGAAGCCAGGGGTGAAGGGCCAGAGTGATGCTGCTGGATCCACAGGTGGTGAATATTTTCTGCTTGTTATCTCTCTCCCTCTCCCCCACTTTCCTATTTATATCTCTCTAACTCACATTTTGTTGTTAAATAAAATCTGTATTATTGACTATGTCACGTGCCCTTGTTTGCACCTGTCAGGAAAATTAAGCCACAAACACCAAAGGTTTATGTCCAAAAAGGAGACACAGGAGTCCTTTTACTTAATTCGAATAAAGGGAGAGGCCAAGGGGCATTCCCCTGGGATCTCTCTGATTTTTGGATGATGCAGCCTCCGTTTTTTCCTGATTTCCCAGAGGCATTTTTTTCTCTTTTTCCCCATTGGCTGAGGTACTTGAGAGGTACAGACTTTCCAGAATGCCTGATACCTAAGACTCCCCTCTAATATATAACCTTCCCTTTTAATTTATGGTTTTTCCCCGTTATTTCTTTCATCATTCAATATCCAATTTCATTTATCAGCAAACCTACAGTTTGTTTGTAAATATGTTTTTTCCATTTGTTTCTTGTATTTCTCAGTGCTAGTTCTGTCTACCAGCAGACCCACAGCTTGTTTGTAAAGACAAATCATTCCTCTCACACTTTAATTTGAGCAGAGCCTCTCTCACTAATCAGATATTAGCAGGGGTGTGAAGAATCCTCATATTGCAGTGATTTACCAATGTAAAAGGGAGCAGGCCACCCACCACAAGGTCAGTGTTCATAGCACACCCAAGCCTGTCTCATCTGTGAACCAATGGAAGCTGCAGCTGGCAATAAAATGTTGGGATCCTGCTGAAATACATGCCTTGGCTTAACTAATTCCTCCTGCGCTTAGCTGTGCCACAGTGAATGGCTCCAGGCTCACAGAAGGAGCCATGCAATCCTCCTCATAAATGTTTCATTCTGGCCCCCAGTAGCTCAAGTTAATAATATGAGTATTAAGGGGTTTGAATTCAAGTGGTTTAACTGAAAACTCAAATAAATGCCTGTTAGCTGTCTGTGTCTGAGGAGACTGGGGACTTAACCCAGTGATACCCCAACAGCTGAGACACTCTCCTGGGGGCTGCAGTTATGGCAAAAAATACCAGAGAATACATCCAGATTTGGGGTTGAATCTGACAACAAGAAAACAATACTAGAAGCTTCCTGGAGATTTAACAGCACCCTATTCAAAGAAAATGTCTTTCCCAAAAGAAAGGTGAAATAAATGAAAGACAGGATAATTTTCAGTATAATCAGCTAAATGTCAGTAGGCAACAGGTATTTAACAAACACTGTGTGACTCTCAAATGGATGATTCTTTGCTCTGAAAATGGACAGAAGATAATGAATAATCCCAGGTAAATCTGTTAAGAAGTGCAAAGAAATGTCTTGGGGAAAAAAAATAAATGTACCAACAAATTAGAAAAAAAAGAGCAAAGAAGGGAGCATTCAGACATGCTCAGTTGCTGTGAGCTGGAGTTTCTCACTCATCTCCTGTGGATCATGAAATATGGGGAATTTTTGATAGAGGAAGTGAAAACTGTCAAACATAAATGTTGGAAGCTAGGTCTTTACTCCCAGTACCTTAATTCTCCTGGACATAAACATTTCAATATGACTTACTATTGGAAATAGCAATATATTTCAAAGTTTCTCCAGCAACAGTGTAGCTTTTCCCAAATTAAGGACCATGCTGTATAAGAGAGGTTCTCTGTTAATTTTTCCATTTTGAGCAATTAAGAGATTATGAAGATATATTCTATGCTTCCCACAGTCCTCATTGGCCCGTGTTACTTTCTCTCTATTCAAAATCATAATTATTTTTCAACAACTATCTCATGTGACAGAAAGAAAATACAATATTGAAGAGTCTCTGTGAAGTTCATAGTTGGATTCATGGATTTACAATAAGAGGCTCTGGGTCTGTCTGACCTCCCCAAGGACCTTGTGCATTGCTGCCCAGTGAGCAAATCCTCCATGAGCAGGTACTGAGTGGGGAGGAAATTTATTATGCATGTTAGAAATGGTGCAGTCTTGCCTCAGAGAAAAGATTTGAGGAAAGGTCAAGTAAACACAGTAATGTACTTTGTAAATGGTGTTCTTCATTGTCTTGGTAAATTTTGGAGGGTAACAGGGAGAGTATGGCTTTGTGGTTAAGACTCCAACCAACTGCATTCTTCAAAATTTCCATTTTTAAGAATCAACAGTCTCATGTTTGACAAGATGCTGTCCAAATTACATCTCTTTGTATGTGGGGAAAGTAAATTTTTGTGATCTTGCACTTGGTTCAAAAGGAAAGCAAATATAAGATTTATAATGGAGCTCTCTTCATCTCAGATGTGTCTTTTATTGAGTGGCTCTGACAAAGGACCTGAGTGAGAGGATGAAAGGATTTGTTCATGCCTATGGCCTCTTGTCTCCCACCTGCATCTCATCTGCATGACTGCAAAAGCTAAAAATGCTTTATCCTCTAAAATCAAGAGGTATTTCACAATTAAAAGCTTTAGTCTCAAGTGCTCTCAAGTACATTACTTTTTTATTTGATACCTTCCCATCACCTTGTCTATCAAAGTTCCCACTGCTTTAAATTTACTTAGTGGTTTGTCCATTCATTAATATCTTCATTGCTGTTTATATTCTGTATATTGCATATACAGAAATACAGTAACGTAGCTAAACTCCTTAGGTGAATTCCATAGGGCTGCTGTGAGATAAAAGTGCAGAGAAATCACAATTCTTGCATATTCTGCCTTTTACACAACACCAGAATTACACGGTTGATCAAATAAAAAAATATATTCAGCAAAATTAGTCTCAAAAGAGACAGAAGCAACTTCACTTGTTCTGCTGGCCAAATAAAGCAGACAAATTTTGGTGTCAGTTTTAAACTATCTTCTTCATGCCTGCCTGTCAGGTTGTCTCAGCATTCTATGCAGAAAACCTCTAATTTGTTCTAAAATTATACTCAATAAACATCAGAGTTACTGAGATTCAGTGCCTAAATGCATAAAGATCATTAGCATCACTCAATGATTCTCTCTGGCTCCAGCCATGGTGTCTTATTGGACAAAATAAATCATAGCTCAGGCACTGGGAGAGTAATGTCAGCTCGTTTTTCCAGCAGGGGCCATTGTTGCCCATTTATCCACATCTATGAAAAGTCTTTTCAGAACAGGAGTTATCTCCTCTTTTGGAGTCTTAAGGAACCATCACAAAGCCATCTGGCCTTGGACCAGCTCTTGGGCCCTGAACAGCCTTTTCTACTTCAGTGGACACAAGAGACTCCTCTTGGGTCTCAGCCTCACTTGTGACATGTTTGGGAAATGTTAACTCTGTCTTACAATTTTATAGTAATGTTTTTCAACCTTTTTATTGAGATAAATACAAGTTAGGACAGAATGCTTGGGGTGTTTTTCAGCATCTCTTGGGTCCCTATCTGCTGTTCCTGCTGATCTTTGTGCTGACAGATGGCTGCTTCTCAGTGCCTTTTCACAAAGCTTCTATGTCAGCATTACAGTAGCTGCACACCCTTCCTTCTCCCTCCTTCCCAGAATTCATTTTCAGGAGTTTGATCTATAACCTGTTTTCCTCTGTTAAGCCTAAGTAATTTTAATTTCTGCATTAGTTAATCTTATACATACGTAATATTCCCTGTGTATTCATGGATACTGTTTATGCTAATGATTTTTGACTGTAAATGTATCTGAACAGAGTCATCGTCCTGACCTGCAAATACCATCCACATTACCTAGCCTGTGGAGTTTGCTTTTGCTAAGAAATGAACATCAAAATCATAGTTTCTCTTCAGTCTTGACTGTTTCTGGCATTCCTTCTTTGCTCCTCAGCACCACATCCTCCTCATTTTTCATAACAAGATTCTGACTTCTTTTTACCTGGAAGAACCAGCAAAATCCGTTTGTATTGGTTTGGGGTTGTTTGTTTGTTTGTTGGATTTGTTTGGTGTTTTGTTTGGTTTTTTTTTTTTATTTTTATTTTTATTACCTTCTGATTTATCAAGGAAATAGATTTAATCCCATATTTTTCCACTCATGCCACAGGTCCTTTGAACATACTGCTTCTTTCTTTCAGTCAAAGGCAGCACTGCCCACTTCTGCTGGAATCCTTGTTGGATTCAGATTGCAACCATTTACCACTTATTTATGCAAAACTTACTGACTTAGTAATAATTTCCATTATTTTATTCATCTCACACTTGCTTTGTACACTGCATTTTCAGTGCACTTGCAAAATACACTTGGATTTTCTATGAGAACAATGTTAGATTGCAGTGTAAAATTCCATCTTTTAAATCCCCTTTTAATGTGATTCCTGGTAATACTATTATTTCAAGGCACATATTTTAAAGTTTTGAGTCACGGTTCTCTTCTTCTTCCTGTATCAGCATGAAGTAGATAAACTGAAAACAGCAGAATTGCTCTGTAACAACATAAATTTAGGAGAAGTAATTAAGTCTTTGACTAACGGCGAGAAATAAAAAGATGCCATTGAACTGTGTTCATTCTAGAAGTAACAAACAGTATTAGCAGGGACAAAAATCAGCACTGTGTCTTGCAAACCTATTTTGCCTTGCTCTGTGCTACTTTTGTGTCCCTGTCCCCCCTTGATCTGTGTTGTCTGGTCCAGCATTACCTCTGCATGTTCACTTCTGCCCCCTCCCCACCTCACTTCCATGGAGATGTTCAGGGTTTGGATCTATTCTGCACTTTAAATCCCATGAGAGATCAGACTGACTGAATCACAAAAGTACAAAGCCACACACTGAAAAATAACCTGAGAAATGCTTAGGAAAACCAACATCATATACCAATATTAAACACAGATATATCTGATAAACTGTAAATATGGAAAACTTTCGTGCTTCATTTGTAGAGCACTGGTTCTATTAACATAGATATTGAACTTAAAAAAACAGATTGTGAAAACAACCTGCAGCAATACTACCAACAAATCAAGTAGTACAGTTACAGGTGTACACTGAGATACCAGTTTAAAAAAAAAAAAAACACCTTAATTTTTTTCTTATGGAAGAGGTTATCATTGTTTATTTTCTTTTCAAAATTGACTCCTACATGAGAGACATGATTTTAAATGCCTTTATCAGGCCTTCTGAATTAATAGAAATGTGTACTACCAGCATAATTAGTATTTTTTCACTTATCTGCTTTGCCATTAATTCTTGATTATGGTGGCAAACTAAGGATTTACTAGCTACACTGAAATTTTTAGAGCATCATTAAATCATAGTGTATGTTATACAAGTTATTTGCAGCATCCAGTACAAAAAATAAAAAGCTTTACTAATCTTGAAATAGATGGCATGTAAATTAGTTTTTTGCTCCCTTTGAAGGCATAGGGTAAATATTCCTGCAAGCATAATATTGAAATGTTAGAACTAAATGGTAACATATGTCAAAGAACTGTAACCTGCACACTTCTCATGTTTTTCTCATCCTGTCCAACTGCTTCTTTTCTTCCCTATATATTTCCTTATGATTTTCTCAACTCCAGGATTCACCTCCAATCCAAAAAACCAAAACCAAAACTAAAACAAAACAAACCCAAAACAAAACAAAAAAAAACCCAAAAACCCAACCCACCACATTTAAAGTAAAATATGGAAGCAAAATTCAAGTATTCAAGTCAATTCTTCTCTTTTCAGTGCACAGGAGTAATTGGCTACAAGCACCTCATGTCAGCACGAGCACTTCTGACACTCTCCTCTATTAATTGCCAATCTCCCTGATGTAGGTCAATCATATCAGTGCTGCCCTTTAGCCAATATTAGCAGAAACAGTCCTTACTTGTGTTTCACATTTGCTGCTTTGTTGTTTGCTAATCATTTCTTCTCTCCCTGTTGGGTAGAAGTCTTATTTTTTCTTTCTTGATATGGATTTTTAGTCAAGGACTACATAAGGAATGGGCAGAGCACAGCTTCTGAACATGGTTTAGGATTTAAAGAGTGCAAATGAAATGGATAAAGTTCATTAGTGCTGGGCTAAACGTACTACAAAACACACATCTTGCAAAAGTCTGGTATTATTACTCATGACATTAAGCTCCCCTTAGGGAAAAAAGTATTCAGGTGGTGACAGGACTCTGCAACCATGTTTAGGCCAACAGAAGTGAAATACTGCTGGACTTGTATTGGGGGACAAGTCCATGCTTCAGGGGATGGATGGATGGATGGATGGATGGATGGATGGATGGATGGATGGATGGATGGGTGGATGGATGGATGATGGATGGATGGATGGATGGATGGATGGATGGATGGATGGATGGATGGATGGATAATTTTTACTGAGTTATAGGGAATGAAGCTTCATTCCAGAATGTATTGTAGGAAAACAAAATATAGGAGACCCTACACAGTGAGCTTGCACACTGATGACAGAGATATCATCATGTGAATAGTTATAGAAAGAAAGCAAGTCAAAAATTAGCCAGAAATTTCTGCAGGAATAGTGAATGTAAAGCACTTACAACAAGTGATAGGCTGCTTCTTTCTTCTATACAGAAAAATGTGGTCTATTTCTAAAAATCCAGAAAAAAGTTCTGAGTTGCCAAAATTCACTGCATAGAATCTTCATCCTGAAATTTTACTAAAGGAAAATTGGAAGAAGAATTACCTCTGAAATTTAAAAAAGTGGGAGGCAGAAAGGGAAGAGACAGAAAAAGATTGTCATGGAGAGAAGAAGTGTGAAAGAAGAAGGGAAAAATATACAAAGACAGTTATGAAATACAAAATGAAAAAAAAAATACAACTTTTAAAAGATCTTTTAACCTCACTGGACATTTTGGAAAGAGTGAGATTGCATAGCTTTTTAATAGAAAATTCGGATTCTTTTTTGCAGTTCTCCAGGGAAACTGTTCTGATACCATGGTCTTCTTACATTCAAAGGACAACTGTCAAGAGAAGCTCTTTACTTTTAATATGGGCAGACATATATTGTGTAGATCTGAGAAGTTAATTTTATATAAAACCAGCATCTGATTGTACTGCAGGAGCAATAGTTCTTTTCATGGGATTGCATTATTAACAAAATAACCCATTTCCTATAAGAATAGTGACATTTATTTTTTTGTCTTCTACTAGCTAGAAAATTTTCTCAGCTATCCAGTCATCCATTCTGGGTCCCATAGATTCCCTATTGGCAGTGACTAGGATCCGTCCACTGTTAATTTTTTAAAATTAATTTTTAATGAAGAAAGATCCCCTTTCTTTACAGATGTTTGAATTCTCTTATTACTGGTGCTCTGTCTGGGAGTTGTGTGGCCCAAGAGCTGCTGCTGTTGCTCAGGACTCACTTATTTTAGTGATATTATTTCTTTACTTTCCAGCTTAGAAAGCATCTTTGTTCAAGTAAAGACTATAATGCCCTTGCCTTAGGAATTATGATTTCTATGGAAGGATTTAGAGTGTACAGAGAGTGTTGGAGAGCTGTGAGCTCTTGTGCTGAGATGCTGATCCCTGGGAGCAGCCAGCTGCACAACTCCAGGCACTTGGCTCCCAGGAACTGCACTGGCTGCTCAGCAGCTCTGCCTCACACACTGAACTGGTAAGGAGTGAGTAAAAGTGTTGGCTGAGCAGAAGCTATGGAAGTGAAATGAAAATGTCATTTACAGTGGTCACGTTACTCCAAGCGGAGAAGGGAGGTGTTGGTTGTGGCCCAGCAGCACCACTCAGCCACCTGGAAGTCAAACATCCTCCCCACAGAATTCCTGCAGAGGCTAAAGTTGAAAAATAGGAAAACCAAAGACTAGAAAAATGCATTTTGCAATTAACAGTGTAAGGCAATGTAAGAAATATTTCTGTGCCTAATGCGATGAAACAGTTGACCAGATTTGCTATTGTAGCCAGTCACAAGCCAAGCCAAGACTCTTCCCAGAAGCTCAAATCCACCCTTCCAAGAAGCAAGAATGAAAAAAATAGTGCCATATTCCCTAAACATTTAAGATCTCTTGAACCCAACCTGGGTTTCTGGTAGATATTCACATTTCTTTCCCTAAATATACCTCCCCAATAGGACCAAGAATGTTGTGAAAGAGTGTTCTTAGCAGCATTTTTCCTGAGACCAGAGCTAGTAAGCACTAGAAATCTCATGTGAAAAATCTGTCTCTGAAAGCTTTCCAGCTCATTCCTCCAGATTCAAATGACTTGGATGGTCTTCACATAGTCATCTAAGCTTTCAGCTGTTTATGCAAAGCAAACAGAAATTATAAAAATTCTGAAGTTGTCCAATGCTATTTGCATGATACAAGCGCATGTGGCTAATGCTTGCCCCATTTAGCATCGCTCTGGTCAATTCCCAAATGAAAATATTTTCTTGACATGGTTTAAGAACATTTAATCTGATCTGACAATGTTCAGTCCATTTCCCAATTCCTTGAATGATTTATTTTGATTTGCTTTAGTAATGTGTCCACTGCTTTTTGATTAAGACATCAGTATTGTATGTGACCTACATACTACTTCTTTTTGCATTTCAAGATATTGTTTTCCACAGACCATCTGAGAGTCCTATCTATCTTAAACAGATCAAATAATACAGTAGTTGTTCCTGGCAGTTGCTGTTAGAAGAAACATTTGGGATTTAATACACTGTAATGCTGTCTTTTTCAAATTACTTCAGTGACTTACACACTGAAAAATTAGATGCAATCAAGCATACTAATAATTTTCCAATAATACTTTCATTTGGATTTCAGCAGACTAAAGAGTTTTAAGCAAAAATAAGTGTAGAATTCAAAATGTTAATTCTGATGGTTAAGATCTATGAACTAAGGATTTTATTCATAATCAGTTTTCTGCTTTGAAATTTTTAAAGCTCATCATGTACAGTTCATGGGAAGCCTGAACCAGACACTTGGTTCCACCCAAGTTAGCAGTGTTACTGACCTTGCAGTACAAGCATCCCTTTCTGATGCTAATCTCAGTAGACATAACTCCTTAATGGCAAAATCCCAGCTGTGGAAATATGATGTATATCCTTTAATCTTTTCAGTAAAGACATAACTGAAGCATTACAATCTCATGATACATTTGTAATAGAGAAGAGTTCATAATTTAATCTATTAGACCACGACTACAGAATTTAACGTATTTTTTAAACAATATAGCTGAGAGCTCATGTTCACACTGAGATCTGCTCTTCAGTGCATGCAATATAGTGCAGGAATAAACATTTTGTTGTCCAATTTAATTAAAACTAAAGCTGGTCAACAACTCTGTTGGCACACAAAGAAGAAAAATTAACATTACCGAACCTTCCAAGCCCTTTGTGACATTCTGTGCACTCCATAATTTAAACACATACTCACACACAGCTTTTTTGCCATAGTGGGTGTGGTGCTGATTAAAAGAGGTAAACTCAAGCCAAATACATTGAGTTTGGCTTTAACTTTCTAATGTTTTGCAGAAGGCCATAGATAATTTCTACTGAACAGGATTAAAGAGGTTAATCTGTGCCAGCAGTCGATGACAGGCTTGTAAGGAGAAAAATCCAATGATGCTAACCCTTCAAAAAGCTGCTTATTAACTGCATTGATGTCTGACTTCTTAAAGATTACTAATTCTGTCTTTCTTGCATTTCCCCTTTGACCTGAGTAGTTAGTGAGTTTTTAGAACTTCCATGTTTTTTCCCAAAAAGAGAAGAAAGATCTCTGCAGGACTGGCAACATCCAAGATATTTTTCAGCCGGAAACTTGAAGAGAAATCCTCCAAATTAACAGCACATTCAGAACAAACGCTTGGATCTAAACAAATCAAAGTCCTACAAAGCAATTGTTTCCATGTTGGGTTTGGCAACTCAAACAAATCTGGTACCTAAAACAACCTTAATGAAACTCCCCAGAAAGTGCATATTCCCACATTCATTATGATCCCCTCACTGACCAAGTGCCCTGAGTGACAGCTGCTGCTTCTCTGTGCCACTGGCTGGATGTCTCAGGCCAGCTCCTCCGCTGAGGGCTGCACTGGAGGGGCAGCAAAGCCTTCTTCTCACTGAAGTCTTTGCACATATAGACAAATATCCCCAAATATTCTGTGGCCAAGCTTACAACCCACTGATTTTCCCAGTTTTCATTCTCCAAAAGTATGTATTGCTGAGACATGAATGGAGAAGAACTAAAGGAAACATGGGAATTCATGGCATGGGGGACAAGTTCAGAATGATTTTTGCATCTGCAAGAGAGGTTCAACATTTCTTTCAAAGGATAGAAGGGGAGAACAGGCTAGGAGAGAGCAATGGGTCCCTGCAGTGGTGAGGGCTGGCCAGGCTGGAATGCTGCAGAAAAGCTTCAGTGACAGCTCAGCCCAGGAAGCACAGAAAAGTGGCAGTGAATGCCCTTGTTTAATAGCATGTTTTGTCAGGACTGCTTTCTGAAGGCAATTATGAGCCAATCTATCTGAAGGCTGATCTGCATTGGCATTAGAGGATGGAAAGAAAAATATTTTCAGCTGAGACCAGAGCCAAATCTGCCTCTGCTTTGAAAGACATCTGCCAGCCTGAGTACCAAGAAGAGAAATATGCACCAAAAGTCAGGACAGCCCCATGCTGGAGGTCAGAGCAGCAGCACAATCAGTAATTCCTGAAGTGACATGGTTTTGCAGAACATTCCCAAAGAGAAAAAATAAATGTGATCTACTAAATAAATTGCAGATCCAAAATATTTTCTCAGCCCTAAAATTTACTCTGTCTGAACCAGTGCCTACAGACAACCAATTCACTCAAGTAGCACAAATGTGCTGGACACACCATGGGCTTGTGGAATATTTTTTAGTGTTTATTTTGGTTCAATACAAAAGTGCATAGCCTTAGAAACAGTTGATTGAACTCCATTGCCACTGCACTTTCTAGAGACCCTTTTTCCCATCTTGCTGCAATTCTGTGGTCATTGCTATGGTGTCCTAGTACCTGTGAGAATAATTATAAGAATGTTCCATTTAGCACAATGTTCAGAAGCATTTCACTGAAACTTATATATAGGGTTTCCAGCCTCTAGCTTTCTCCACTCACTCCTTACATGAGGAGAAATTTATATCAGTCTGCTGTGAGCTGGCTTAACATTTTTTTCTTTCTGAATAGTATTAGTAGAGCTTCTCTATTTACATTCATTACGTTTATGTATTCTTTTAGCTTAGCAGATCATGAAGAATAAGTAAAAATGGAGCGCTTCTCTCCAATGTTTTCTTTTTAAATGTTTAGCACTTTACTTCTAAAATTAATTTATAGTTTGCACGGAATAAAATATATTCTTTAGTATCTGCTCTTTTAGCTGGATCCAAATGCATTGTATCTTCAACATCATCCATATATATCCAAAAACTGCTAACAGAAAAATTCCTTCTTAAGGATGTCTTGGGATAATGAAGACATCTAATTGAATAATTACAAATCACATTGAAGTAATTGGCGCAGCTCACTAAACTATCTACTAAATTCCCTTCTGTCTGCTTTTATCAATTTCATTAAACAAAGTCTACATTTGTTTATCTTGAATTATATCTTTTAATACCTAAAACAGAAACAGTGAAAGATTTTTCCAATTTTCCCATCCTAATTTTCACGAAGCACTACTTAGAGGGATGAGATTGATCAATTCTCTGATAGCAGCTTTCTTTAGAGTGATTTCATTCCAGCTGAAGGATAACTGCCTTTCCCTTGTTTGGTGACACTAAACAACACTACATATTATTTTCAGTAAGCCTTCCCAATCTATTAATTACAACCATGCCTCCGTCTGCCCCTCTGGTTTTGAAAGAAAAAAATCCCTGCTAGAAAATAAGCTTTTAATGTGGTGGGTTGTTGGTTTTTTTTTTTTTTTTGGTTGTTGGTTTTTTGTTTGTTTGTTTGTTTTTTGTTTGTTTGTTTTTGGTTTGAGGTTTTTTGGGGGTTTTTTGTTGGTTTTCTTTCCTGGTACATTTTCTCTTATTTAGAGGGAACTGTAAAAAGAGAAAAAATGGATCTTAGATTTCTTCTGAGATTATATTGATGATACTTACTCAATCACCATCATTAGTCTCTCTGCTGTAGGATGATAAAAGCCCTGATGAAATAGATGAGATTATGGAAGTGAATGAATGAACATGTAGTACCAACACACAGGTTATTTAAAAGAGCATTTATGGAAGACAATGCCAACATCACCAGTTTTCTAAAGCTGTCCACAGCATTTAGCTTACTTATATCTAGAAATAGACAATGCTTTATTCCTCACTGTTAGATTTCAGCTCTCCAAGGCTTTGTACTGTTTTCAAACATGCCATGATGCATCTGCTCCACGTCTCTTGCAGAGAAGCTGTGCTCCATGACATGCAGTTAAAACTGACTCTTTTTTAAGCTGATATTTCACAGTCAACTGTATGGCCAAAGGGCAGTTCTGATCTTGTCTGATCTCTTAAGCAGGCTAAAAAATGTGATTTTTTTTCTTCTCACCAGTACTGTGTGGCATTCTTTCCTCTCAGCGTGCTTAAGCTCCACTCAGAGAATCACAAATTACTGAGCTCCACTGCTGCTTTCCAGTTTGAGGCACACATGCTGTAGTTTGCTCTTCCTCTTCATGTGAGAGGTCTGTCCTGCACTCATGACAAGAAGAAAGATAATGAAACCTTAGTTGAATACTCAGAACTGGGGAAATTGGATAAAACTGGTGTTAAGTTTGAAATTTGAAAATAGTCCAGTAGGTGAAATGTCAGGTTGAACCAAATAGTATCTCATAAATATTCATGAGAATATTAATGGACAGAGCAAAAAGGAAAGCAAAAGGTTAACATGAAGACATTGCCTCCAGGGAAAGCAACATTCGTCACAGAGGCCCATTTTGTTAAATGGTTTTCACAGAGTCTAAGGTCTCTTTTCAGACCCTATCATAAATACCTTTTCTTATAACTAAAAATTATCACAGGAGTCAGAATATATGGAAGCAGAAATCTCTTGTTCCCAGCAAAAGGAAACTTCTGAGGGAAAATAAATTACAGTAATTTCACGAATACAGGCCGCATGGACTATTAGCCGCAATTCTGGGTGTTGGCAAGCATTTCGTTCTTTGTCCATACATAAGCCGGACCTGAGTATAAGCCACTCTGTTGTTCGCAGCGAGGACCCGCGTGCAACAAAGTTGCCAAATAGTAACAGAACCGCGGCAGGGTGGGGTTTACTGGCTCGGCTCGGGCTGTGCAGGCTCGGCCTGCTTGGGGCTGCTGATCGGGCCAGGGGCCCAGCTCAGTGGGGCCGCTCAGCGGGGCCGCTTGGGGCCGCTGCTGCCACTGGGCTCGCTCACCCTGGCCCGGCGCTGCCCCGTGGTGGCAGGCAGGGATGGAGCACCCCTGCTCCCGCGGCGCCGGCGGCAGGTGGGGGCAGAGCCTGCCTGCTCCTGCTGTGGCAGGCGGGGGCAGGAGCCCCCCGCTTACCCCACGGGCCGCAGGGAGGGCAGCACAGAGCCCCCCGCCTCTCCCCCACCTGAAGGAGGGAGCTCCCCTGCCTCACTCCCCCACCCCCGCGCTGCCGGCACTGAGCTGGCCCCACCCGCCGCGCCACACAGTAACCAATTTGTAACAATCGCGAAATCCTGAGTTTTACTGGCAGGTGCTTGGCTTGGCACCCTGGCTGGCACTTCCAGGGTTGTAAATGTCAGAAAATTATTCACATATTAGCCGCTCCTGAGTGTAAGCAGCATTTGTGGTGTGGGAGCAAAATTTTAGTCAAAATGGTGCGGCTTGTATTCGTGAAATTACTGTACTTGCACTGCAGTGGACTTGCTAGAGACCATCACACTGACCTTAAGTTGCCTCTCTTTTCTCTCTGGTCTATGTTTTCCATTCTTGTGTAATTATCAGAGATATTTTAACTTATGGTAAAATTTTTAAAGTTATTGCCTTGATAACAGCAAAAGTGTTCTTCTCCAAGCTTTGCAAATGAATCAGGATAATAACACGAAGAACTTTTCACCACCAGGTCATCATTTACTTGATCTGGTCAAAAAAACATAATGACAGAAAAATGTTGACATCCAATTAGCAGTGCATTGTGGCATATATATTACAAGTATCCGGTTTTAGCCAAGATCCTTTTCACAAAATCAGAAACAATCAATTTAATTGGACATCCGGCTTGCCAGTCTTGATAATCCTTAGCACATAATCTTTTATTTTGATTGCAAGTGCTTTAGGGGAGACACTTTATTACTGTGCTGGAAAAATTCTGCACCATCATTCTGGGGAGTGCTGTGCCTCTCAACTTGCTGAGCTATACTTATAATTGGAGACAAACAAAAGAGCTGGTTTTAACAACTATCAAACTACTGCCTTTGAAGAAGCATATGATGTGTAACTGTTGTACCTAAATTATTAAATACTCATACAAAGTGCAGAAGTTCATCTTTTGATTCACACAGATTCTGAGTTTGTCCAAAACAGTTTGCTTGTCTGCTGTTATCATGTAGAAAAATTTTTTGGAAGCAAACAAGTCTGTGTCTAACAGAGTATGAAGGAGGAAATAAAATTGCCAATCTCTAAGCCTTGAGGTCTTTTGTGCTAATGGGAGGTAATGCAAAACTTTGAGCAGATTCTTACAGCATTCCCGTCACATGAATATCTGTGGGGCAGAAAATTGGTGGCTCACAGTGACTAATCCCACAAGCACTAACCGAACTGCATACATGACCAAATGCTTAATTCAATGTGACTAAAATAAGTAGGTACCAGAAATTAGAGAAACTGAAAGAAATTATCTACTTCATGCATGGGGATTTTCTCAGATAGCCTTTGTTTTCATCTCCACAGTAACATACCTTATTAACTCTTCATCTGTGGTACACTAAGGTTTGCTGGGCACAACAGGGCTAATAGGACTAAATGGTCTAAGCCTTATTGGACATATGCAAAGAAATGTTTCTCCAATCAGAAGATGTAATGAAATAAAGCCCCATTTGATAAACATCAGATAAACGTGGCTTTGGTTTTGTGGCTCTCAAAATGAGCTAGAGAATGAGGGGACTGATCAGACTTTGGGCACTATATGAATTTGACAGTGACTGAGAGAGTAACAGAGAGGAGAAAAGGAGGGGATTTAAAAAGTAATGACTGAATAACAGTGAGCCAGGGCAAAAGAGCAGCCGTTCCAACATTAATTTGTGACTGCAGGGGTCTTTAATTTTGGAAAGTGAGTAACGACTGGGTGAAGGAGAGAAGTAAAAGCAGTGGTGAAGTGAGAAGGGCAGGGCTAACTACTGCAAACACAGAGGGAACACTTTTGGAGGGAGGAGTGGGTAGCTTTGCTGGCAGACACAGGAGCTGGGACTGCAGAATTCTTCAATCTCTTTTTCGTTTTGAAATTCAACTTTTGATGATACTGCCAGTAATTAAGGTCACCACACCAGGGCATTTAGTGTTTGCCATGAGGAAAACATCCTGAATTTGACAAATAACATTTTTGTTTGTCTTAACTCCTCATCAAACAAGACCTAGAATTTTTACTCAGCTTCAGGAACAATTTTTCTTGCCTCTCTGAAAACTCAGAAGAGCGGATACTCTCACAAGACTTCCAACATATATATGCTTTCAGAAATATCAGCAGAGACTATTTCCA
The DNA here is from genome assembly GCF_009819885.2 of Catharus ustulatus. Classification (NCBI taxonomy): domain Eukaryota; kingdom Metazoa; phylum Chordata; class Aves; order Passeriformes; family Turdidae; genus Catharus; species Catharus ustulatus. The sequence goes on from NC_046222.1 coordinate 115,213,970, forward strand.
AAGACTCCATTTCAGTACCAGAGGTTTAACTTCAGAAAGAAGAAAATATAAATATGAGATGGAGGATATGATTACAAAAAATTCTATGCTCTTTATAGACTCACTAATTTAAATACAGTGCTACAATACATGGTTGGAACAGTTTCACCACCAAGCCTAAAACACAAGTAAAGAAAACTTGCATGTGCTATATAATACATATTAGATACACCTTAAATGGCATCTGTGTACACAATGCTATTTTTAATGTAACTTTTTGTCTACTAGATTACTGGTCGGACTTGGAAGAGAAAGGAGAGGAAGAGGGCACCAGAGAACAAATGAAGTGTTTTCATGGAAAATAAAATACAATGCAGTTTCTCTTAACATAAGATGGAAAATTGTTGAGCTGAGTGGGTGGAGCACCTTAAGCTCATTAAAGCCACTGGCATTTTGTGAGGGTGATTCATTTCTTTCTAATCATCTCTTCTCCCAACACCTCCATCAGCAGCAGAGCTGGTTCACAGCTCAGTAGAGCACGACTGGCTCCTCAGAACCCACTGGAAATAGGGGCCAGCCTGGGCTCTGAAGAGGAATATCTGTTGAAAAGAAAATTGCATCAAATGATTTATTGGCAGTATCCATGTTAAAAGCCAACAGAACAAACCCCAATTTTTTAAATAAGAACAGGCTCCAGACTTTGGATTCAACTAGATCCTTACTCACAGCTTCAGCTTCAGGGTGTGATTTTGCTAAGCACACATAGAATCTCCAAAAGACATCTCTTAGTAGGACATGCAGGGTACATTTTTAAAGCTGGTTCTACAAAGGAAATCACAGCTCCTGAGAGGGAACAGATTTTGCAACCACAGAAGTATTTTTGCTATCTTTAATGAAAAAGAAGACAAAAATGTAGGACAGCAGCTTTGCATTAAATACAGCTTTTAAATATATTTCTGTGAGCAGCAACAGCAATTAAACATTGCCATAGCCTCACTTGAACCCACTGTTCATATATCCTACTTTTCAATGCATTGAGCTCTTTTTCCCCTCACTGTCTGGAAAACACAGAGCCTAATGAAGTTCTAGTCCATGACCTGAGCTCCTGGATACTACCTGCTGATGACAGTTATCAGCTAGCTCTGAATTTCTATCCAGCAGAGTATTTTAATAGAACCAATTTTCAAGTTTAAGAATATTGGCAGAAAAACTGAAACTTGCAATCTGGAACATTTCATAAACAAGATTGTTGTGAGGATGAAGAGATGAAAAGTTGCATATTCATATTTGTTACTGAAGAGGAATCTTCAATGGATGGCTTTACTCACTAGATTAAAGCTGATATGAGAACATGACAAAGGAGGGGCAAAAAGATTTTTAGTTTAATGGTAAGAAGTTGAAAATGATGATATCTTTTGAAAAGGATTGGAAGAAGTTCACAGATTCTTGGGCTGACTAAACAGTGCTCTCATTTCTGTCTGTTATCATTCTTACAAGAATTTTCCCATTTTCTAACAAATCCATCCCAAATATTTCAGATCTGTTGTATGAGTGTGGACTGTAGCTCTTTGATTGGGTAGAGCTTTGCTGAAGCCCTGCACAGTGCTGGTTTTCACCCCATCCACTTAGCTGGAGATCCTCTGCTTTTTCCAGCTATCCTAGGAAATAAGATGTAGACACTTGCTCAGCACTACTTTTTATACTCTGCTGTCTGCCACCTTCTTAATACCCATTCTTTTCTTCCCTCCCTCCTCTCACTTTGTTTTTATGGGATTTTTTTGAACACAAAGAAAAACTTGTAGATGCAACAAAATACCAGGTGTACCCAGGGCAGCCAAACGGTTGGAGATTAATAACAAAAAATAACAAAATTTTGGAAATCAAAACTCATTGCTGCAATTTTGAACTACCTGTACAGACTTTATTGCTCTGTTTAGAATATGTGGGAGGTATTTGACAAGCAAGGATGCTCAGACAGCTATTCCCTCCTCTTTTTCCTCTTCCTCTGAAAGTGGCTTAAAAAGATTTCTCAAAGCAGCACTGGTGTCAGGCACCCACTCACCATTTATCTTCCCAAGCAATTAATCACAATCATGTGCAGTTTAAAGCAGTTCCTGGTCTTTTTCCCTGAAATGAAAGAGTCACTCTTTGCATGAATATTACTGGTCATGAATCACAGTGATTTCCAGCCATGCCATCAGTTATAAACACAGCTGACTGATGTGCCAATAGAGCTGCCTCTCTTCAGTGGGACTCCTGCCATGAATTTCACTGGCCATCAATCACTGTATCCTCAAAGAAGAGGCTCCCCTTCACTCCCCTCCACTGACCTGAAGCCAAGGCACCAGCACAGGCCTCCTGAAGTTACCAGGCTGTGTGATGTCATCAATGCACATCTCATCAGTTAACCAAGTAAAATGCTGCCTCTCTCTGGGCCTATATTGCTTTCAATCTTAGATCAGGTTGTCAGATCTTTGCATTAAACTGGCATCATCGGGGAAATCAGCAGAGCTTCCTCTCCAGTGTTAAGATCACATGCCAAGTCAATATTCTCCACACTGTTTACAGGGGAGAGACACAGATTCAGTGGTCTAAAGTGTGATTCTGTTTTCTCTCCTTGGGCACACAAAAGGTGCTGCCTCCAAGCTGTTAGTGAGCACTTTGATACTGCACTGCTGCACAAATGATCAGTAGTAGCCAAAATCTATCACTTTTGTTTCTCAGTGATAGCATTTGTGGGAAATTAATCTTGTGCTGGACTGTGAGCAAGGAAGAGAAAAACTGGGAATTTGAATCATTCCTGGTAGAAGAACAAGAAAATGGATCGCCTCTGCTGCCTGTAACTTTAAACACAAAGCAGAGTGAGAGCACAGAATTCAGTAATTCTTCTGGATGTTGTGTAAGGGAAACCACAGTGAAGGAAAAAAAAAAAAACAAAAAAAGAGGCTGAATTTGTTTCCTCTTTAGATGGTGAAGTATCAATCAAGTGACAGAGGAAATCTGCACTAATGTGAATGAATTCATCAACTCTTGCAACACCCACTTGTCACCCACACAAACACATTAATCACAATGCAACAAATTTTACTTTCATAAATTGCATTGATACACAATCAGCCTGGCACTTTCAGAATCAAGACTACCCAATAATGTCATTTCCTACCCAGTTCACTGCTTCTGGTAGCTACAGTCACTTCCATCACTTTCAGCTGTGATTTTCAGCCAGATGTGAATGATCCCTTCACATATTTCAGGTGCCATTGATTGTTCCAGACAGAACAAGCTATCACCATCTCTATTAACCACCAAAGCAGACCTTGACTCTCCATCTCTGGTTTTCACTGACCAAGAATTCTTCCTCATGACTTCCTGACATGACCATTGATTCCTTCAACTACTCCAGTTCTCTTAATCTTTCTTTCAATAGCTGGAAGTCTGAGGCTTGGCTCTCATCCATCCAGGGTATCTCATCCTTACAGGTACCAACAGAACTGCAAGACACCTGTGGTGCATCTTTAATGCCAGGTCTGCAAGGTGAGGCATGGCATGAGCGGTCTGGCAAAGCCAGGCCCCCTGGTGTCTGAAGGATGCTTGGAGATGCACCTGCTCAAGAGCCATCCCACCAGGGACTGCCTTTAGGTAGACAACACTAATTACAGATTTTAGCAAAGCTGGAGTAGCTGGTTTATACATGCAGCTGCAGAGCTGTCTACAGCCTGCTGGTTTTGTCCTGTCTTTAGGGGCTTTGCAGTGAATCCCTCCTTCCCCTTCAAAGCTCATCCAAACATAGTTTATTTCTAGTCCTTAGTTTTCTACTGCTTAAACTTGGATTTGTCTGGTCCACTAATCCCCGTACCAGCCCCAGGACTCATGAGCTGTATTTTAACTGCTGACCCTAGCAAAGCAAGTGGTCCCAGCCGAGTTAGCCACAGTCAGCAGCTAACAAAATTCTAACTCTCCCTACTGCAGGAGACCCCCCAGAGCAGCATGAGAGAGCACCTCCCTCTGTACTATCAGTACCTTATCCTTTTTGGTTGGTGTTAGTCAGGGAAGGGGACTGGGAAGAGATTTGACAAAAATATTTTTTGAGCCATTTTCTTGGGCAAATGGGAGTAATTATGTGAACTCAAAAGATCATCAGGCAAGAGGTACAAGGCAACCGCACATGCATGTAAGAAATTCTGTAGTGACAGGACCAAAAATGCCAATATTTTCAGTAAGCTGAGCAGAATGAGTTATGACTGTCCATTATAAACAAAAGAACTCTCTGGTCTGCTAAAATATTTTCCAGTACCTAATTTAACCATTTTCCATACCTTCCAAAGTGATTGAGGCAGTAAATTGTTCACTTTCCCCAGAGAAGTTCATGGGAGGTACTGTAACTATGTCAGAATACAGATTCAAAAATGACAATTCTTGTGACCTTTTCCTCCATTTGCCTCGTGAATGAATATCCATTAGTTTAACAATAATGCAGATGATCACAGGCTATTGCCTGTTTTCAATTCCCCTGAAGCATTAAGCTTACTGAAAAAAATATTCTGAACATTTTAATATAAGAGATGAAAAAAACAAATCATTATTAGTCTAGGGATAACCTAAGTCCCATACCTGAAATATTTTGCATTTTGCAAAAAAAAGAACTCTTGACTCAGTCTCAACAAAGGGTGAATGACCTTATACTTAATTTCAAATAGATAAGGTCTGTCAAGATTAGAATAAGATTATTGAATGTCTCCTTTCTTTTTCCTTGAATTGATATAGTACATCCCATGACACAAAATCAATAGTGTCTAAAAGATGTAGACTGAACAGTCTCCAAGAAAATAAGAGCATGAGGAATTATGAATGCATCACACAGAACTCCCAGTACATGCAATTTAGAAATTAAAGACAATGTGCTTTGGTGCAGAGGTCATCACCAGGCAGAACCCAGTGGATTGCGTTCCTCTGGTGGGGAAAGCTGCAAAGTGTTGAACTATGACAACTTCATTGAAGCACTGAGACCTCTCTTCCCACTGTTGTTGCTGTCACATATAGTGCCCATCCTCTTAAGTCCCATCTGCAGTAATCCCAAAAACTATCTCTCCACTATGCACCTGCTGTAAGGTTTTAACACATGAAAATTAATGATAAATGGTAGACAATGGCCACTCATTTAGAAGAACCTTGTCCAACCTGCTTGAGTCTGCACAGAAAATTTTTAATGCTTACTCAGAATATATAGATTTATGTAAATTATAAACATACCCAGATAATTTCTGTAGAAGTGCAATGGAAGGATGAACAGCTTTGAGTGTGACAGACTAAAATCTTATGTCCTGTACCTATTTTTAGTACCAGGTACCTCATGTCCTGTGCCTATTTTTGGTACCAAGTTAAATATCCCATCAGGTTCTTTCTGATGGGTGCAGATAACTGGTTTCCATGTTTGGGAACTACAAGCTGAAATTGCTCTTCTCTTACTTTGTTTCTCTTCTTTGTACACATGTTCACTTTATTTCCTTTGATCATCAAATGATATTAGAAAAAAGATTATCCAACCAGAGCTGATTTAAGGTGGAGAAGGGTGGTTTAAAACTTAAAGAAAATGGTCTGTATAATATTCAGTCTGATCACTGCTCAGTAGATGTGCCATAACAAAATATTTGCACTCATAAAGAAGTTCCTCTATCTCCAGCTAAGTTCTGGGCCCTTCTGGGTTTCTGATGATGCCAGACTGTGATTAAGCCTTAGTTTAGTATTTATTTTTTGCTTGTTATTGCTCTCCCCTATTCCCTTTGGCTTAGTTCACCTACCCAGGAAACCCTGAACTATCAAAGACATTTCCTTGCCTCCCACTAACCTTACATGGCTTTAAGCTTTTCCAAATAGAAGCTTCTGGTTACACATTTGAATCAGGAGAGGCCCTTTTGTAGGTAAGACAGCCTGCACAACAGGCTGTGATCCTGGCCTGCAGCTCCTCACAGCACTGTAAGGTGGATGAATAATAGTGGTGTGAGTCACAGCACAAAGAGATACCTTCCAAACAAAGAAAACATGCACAGAAGACTGCATTCCTTGCTGATGATTTGAATGATTTAGCAGATGGTTTCCCCTTACAGCAAGAAATGGCATATAACAGATAAGCAGCTGTAGAAAAAAATCTTCAGTTACTATATGCACCACTGGAGCTTGTTGCAGATGTACATTTTTTGAAAATTATGTCCTTAGCATTCCTATTTTTGCTGGTGTTTGTATAAGGAGTATTGTGTTCTAATTTATTTTTAATGTGGAACTTGCCCCTCACTGCCAGCCATTCTTTGAATGAAATGTTGCTTCTCCACGAGTATTTCTACATAAATATTTCATAACTGAACTAAATAAAAAATCACCTTATAACTACTTGAGGTTAAACTGCTGAAAAAGCTCAACAACTGCATTCCACTTTAACATTTATTCATTTATTCACATTTACCATAACATTATACATTATTTTGTAAGGGAATCTCATTGAGGCAAACTCTGTTTTACTCCAGTTTGCAATAAATGACAAGATAATAAGTTCCTTTTCAACATGAATTGGAATGAAACAAATCAGTTACTGAGACAGGGCACCTGTGCTATAATTTAAATTATGGAGTAATGGCTGCAGACCTATTTAAACCTGATTTTAAAAACCAAACACCTTTCTACACCATACAGACTCTCCAGTCCCCAAGTCCCTTTGAAGTCAGGGTGTGCTGAAAAAACAAACACATACTGAATATTTTTATTTTTAATGCAAGAGCAATTACCAGCACAGAAAGTGATCAAGAATCCATTTTATGATCAAACTGAATGCTGCTTCAGTACACTATAAAAAAAATAATAATTTTGCATCAGTAGTGTCTATCTGTATGTGGTTTTAAAAAGGTATTTGCAAAGTAGGCTACTTGCCATCTGAAATCTTGTTATATTAACACAAAGGAAGAAAAAGAAAATTATGAAGATGCAGAGGTGTTTAGGGAATACACCTGTAAGGACCCTATTCCTCATCTATTTATCTTTATGATTGAGAAAATCCAAATAAAATTATTTCCATAAAACTAATAAGAGACTAAGGACTTATAAAAAAAGTTTCATTACAGATTGTAAACAAACTCTGGAAGCACAAGCACAGAAACTGTCATCAGTATAAAAGCACAAAAGAAAAAGGAGAATTGTTTCTAATCACAACTAATGCCAGCTGAGGAAGTCTGTTGCCACTGCTGAATGAGATCTTTACTTCATCTATCATCAGAATCAAAATCCTATATCTAATGTCTTTAATCAGTTTTGCCACAAAGAGTAAATGCCTCAAGGGTCTATATAGCAAATCATTTTCACAGGAAAGATTTGCTACAAGTGTGATTAAATGGAACTGAAATATATTTGTTTTGCTCTAAACTATAGGATGAGAGCACTATTGTCTTCAGAGAATTTAGGCCTCGGCCCCTGTAGACAAGGTCAACTACATTTTGTGATAAATAACTGTGACAAACTCAGCCTACTTTGGCAAATTTGCAGAAGAAAAAATCCGTTTAATGTAAGAAATCCACTTATGAAGGAAAGTCAGTTAAAAATCATCATGAGCTCACTGTCTTGAAGAATACAAATCTCTCTAATCAGAGCAGAAAGCCTAACTGGCATGATGAAGACTTCCAGCATAGTTTGGAGTGCTACTTAATATTATACAGACACACAAACACTGAGATGAAGCAGCTTTCCTTCACTGTCTGCCTTGTTAATGAGCATGTTCCTCCATCTTGAATAATAATTACAGCCTGTGCCAGCCCTTGGGTGACCTGGCTCTGGGTTCAGGGTGTATTCCCCAAAGTGCTGAGGCATCTGTCAAGGGAAATAGAAAATCATGTTCTGTCTTTAGAAAGTGTCAAACTAAGTAGGTGGGCACTGAATTGCACTGCGTCCTTCCAACTAATGAGTAACGTAGGCTTGACCAGCAGGAGAGGAGCTTCGCCCCTCAAAGAGAGAAAAATCCCCAACAGGAAAACCAGTGTCCCCCCTTCAAACTAAACAGATATTAATCAATCCCTTTCCTTGAAACAGGAAAGTGTATTTGCTGTGTCAGCCCAAGCCTGTTTCAGCCTGAGCTGGATTGCTTATCCACCAATGCCAGCTTGGGCTTCTGGGCAGGGAGGACTCACTGCATTTAAACTGGACTTGACCACACTCAGACTGAAAGCATTTACTCTACTCACTCCTTTTGACAACTCCCTTCCTTGCTGGGTGTCCTCACCCCAATTCCTGCCACTCATGTGAGGCTCTTTCCATAAGTTATTTCTGCTTCTTTATCTATCCCTGTTGCCCTCCTGCTGCTTATGCTGCTGTGCTGGAATATTGACTTTTCAAGGAAAGTGCAGCAATCCACAGATGCTTTTGTCATGTGAGCTCTCCTTTGTCATCTTCACAAGGAGTTAGCAGAATTAGACTAATGGTTTAGCCCAGGCTCTCCAGAAATAGTTGGGTTTAATCAGTGCTTTACCACAGCAAGAATAGTTCGTTCAAATTTTTAACTTTCTTTAAAAGCACAACTGTTCTGTGTGAAAGGTAAATGGAATTTCTTCAGGTTAATTATTATTAATTTTCTTTATACTCCTTTACCCCAACCACACAACGCTAACACGTGAACTGCATCTCTGTGGGATTTTTCTAGCATTCTTTTTAATCCTGTGTGGTTAGCTAGGGAAAGCCGATCGGAAGATCATGTGATATACGGGTAAGATAGGGTCCCCACCCTCTCCAAAGCATCAACCTATGGCAACATAATAAGTGGCGTGACAGCCGTGACGCAAACGCTTCGCGAGTATAAAAGGATGCGCGTGTATGAAATAAAACGCATTTTGCCATCCACCACATCGGTGTCAGTGTGTGATTTTGCCCGTCAAGCCTGTAAGTTTAGCCGACGTGTCCCGTCCTTAGGAACTGAGTTGCCACGCCTCCATCTGTGAGGCAACAAAGTGGTGCCGAAACCTGGGAAAGGGATCGCCCCCCGGTGTGCGGGTGAGGGAAGGTCGCCTCCCGATCCTCAGGTGAGGGAAGGTCGCCTCCTGATCCTTGGGTGAGGGAACGTCATCCCCCATTCCACGGGCATAGACGGATAGCCCCCCGACGCACGAGCGTAGGCGGATAGCCCCCCGATACATGGGCGCAGGTGACCGGGTGATGGGAGTCACGCCGGTTCAGGAGGGACGGCCAGAGTGGCAGGACTGACTTTGGCGAGGGAGGACGCTCCCAGTACCGTCGAGATGGAAGTGTTTGACAAGGTAGTAGGGGAACTATATAATCAATGGGGGATAAGTTGTAAAAGAAAGGATTTGGAGTGCACGATTACATGGCTGATGAAGTTGAGTGCGATAGATCGTCCTGTGGACGTGCTGCTCTCAGGGTGCTGGGATAAATGCACCAGAGCACTCGCAAACAACATTATGCTTTCAGGATCAAGTAAATGTTTGAAAAGCTGGGGAAAGGTTATTCAGGCTTTGGAAAAGGCTTTGCTAGAACAAGAAACATGGAAAACAGCTCAAAACTGTTTGAAAATTACACCCAAAGTGGGGGTGGCGGCTGCTACTCAGACCGCGTTTGGTGATTGCGCGGTGTCGAAAACTAACAATCGCTCACGGCCCCAGTCCCCTAACTCGACCCCTGATCTAACCATTAATCGGTTGCCAGACAGCGAAAATGTTTGTGAGCCTCAGGGCAATTTTAACGAGGCGGGCCCTGAAGAAGTTTGGAAAAGGCCACCACCCTATGCACCACAAAATGGCGCCGGGCAAGAGGGAGAGGGGCAGGACGAGGAGTCCTTTCCTGCCACAGACATGCGCAGTCGCGAACACCAGGGGGAGGGCGCGGTTGGCAAGAGAGACAAGACCTCAAGGCCCAATCAGGGAGCTCGCCCCAAAACACTCCCCTTGAAGGAAGGGAACTCCCCTGAAGAGGGGCAGAGAAGGGGAGGGAGAGAGAGAGGGCGGAGCCCAAGCAAAAGTCACCGCCGGCCGGAAACCCTTTACCATTCCACTTCCTCCGACTCGGACAGCGAGTACGGATGGGCTGGGCGGATACCGCGGAATGAGTGGTGGGGAAAACAAAAGAATAGAGAGCGATACTCATCCAATACAGACTCTGATTCCGATTCAGATAAGAATTACGCGCCAGCAAAGCATACAATTATAGGACCTAATGAAGCCATAGTTCTGAGAACAAAGGTGGCAGCTACCACAGTAACATCTAACCCTATAGCAACCATTCCCACACCTAAAGATAACTTGCCACCATTCAGCGTAACACCTAAAGCGCCTCCTCACGACTTATTTACCCGAATGCTACAAGCTGCATTTGTGTCTTTAAACACCTCACGCCCAAACCTTACCAAGTCCTGTTGGCTCTGCTACGACGCCAAACCGCCCTTTTACGAGGGTGTGGGTCTTACCACCCAATTCAGCTATTCAAAAGAAAGCAGTCCCAAACAATGCAGGTGGGACACTCGGCGCAAAGGGATCACCTTAGAAATGATGTCTGGTCAGGGAACTTGCATAGGTAATCCACAACTAATAAGCCAAAGCAAACAACTCTGTAACACCACGGTCATCATTGACAGGCAATATTTATGGGCTATTCCAATGGCCCCAGGCATATGGGCTTGTCATACCACAGGCATCACTCCTTGTGTTTCTCTTAGCCATTTTGACATAACTGATGACTTTTGTGTTCAAGCTATTGTCGTTCCCAGAATTCTGTACCAGTCCGACGACAAAGTGCTCCTTAGTTTCGGAGAAAAACCCTACCGGCAGAAGTGAGAACTAATAACCACCATTAGCCTCGCAATGTTCCTGAGCCTAGGAGCAACAGGTACAGCAATGGGTGTTGCGGCGCTAGTGTCACAAAAGCAAAACCTAATGCAGTTGCAAAGGGCCATAGATGAAGATCTGTTCAAAATCATAGAGAACATTCAAAGGCTAGAAGAGTCCCTGTTTTCCCTGTCAGAAATGGTGATGCAAAACAGGCGAGGCCTAGACCTTCTGCTAATGCAACAAGGAGGCCTGTGTGTTGCTTTGAATGAGGAATGCTGTACTTATGTAAACCACTCAGGAGTAATCAGAAAATCTATGGCGGAACTTAAAGACAGGCTCCGGCGTCGCAGCCAAGAGCTCCAACAGCAGAATTGGTTTGACTCCCTTTTCAGCCGACATCCCTGGATTACCGCCCTTATATCTACCCTAATGGGACCAGTTGTAGTTGTTATACTTGTGTTCATGTTTGGTCCCTGCCTCCTTAATAAAATAGCCCAGTTTGTTAAAGCTCGTTTAAGCAGAATTGACATTATGCTTTTGGAACAAAGGCAGTTAGCCTGAAAAGATTTCAGCCATTTGCTTAACTCGTTAACTTGATAAGTTGCATAGCCAAGTTGTAACTGCATTTAAACGTTTAAAATAGTTCGTGCTTTATTACTAACATGTTTTACAAGTTACTACTAACATAAGTTTAGCACAGCCATGAAAATTTGACCGCTCATGGAGAGGGGGGAAGTGTGGTTAGCTAGGGAAAGCCAATCGGAAGATCACGTGATGTACGGGTAAGATAGGGTCCCCACCCTCTCCAAAGCGTCAACCTATGGCGACGTAATAAGTGGTGTGACAGCCGTGACGCAAGCGCTTTGCGAGTATAAAAGGATGTGCGCGTATGAAATAAAACGCATTTCACCATCCACCGCATCGGTGTCAGTGTGTGATTTTGCTCATCAGGCCTGTAAGTCTAGCCGACGTGTCCCATCCTTAGGAACTGGGTCGCCACGCCTCCATCCGTGAGGCAACAATCCTGACACATAAAAATATACATGTACAGTTGCAATAATTAATGTTTAAATGCAACCTTATGCATAACAGTGTTAGCACAACAAAACACAGGCTAACCTGGCGTGCAGGGGTTACAATGTGTGACCAGTGGGGAAAACAATGAGAGCCTCACAAAACAGTTTTCCCAGTGAAAAAAATGCTTGAAGCTACATTCTCTCTCCCCATATCCTGTATCTCAGTGTTTCAGAAATAGCCCTGGACTCATGGCACCACTAAGCAATTACAGCCGTAAAGTAGTTTCCAGACACATGTCAGACCTGAGCATGCTTTGAATTTATCTCCAGACCTTCATACATACTTTGGAGAAGAGGTGTGCAGCAGTGGGTCTTGTCCATAAATAATCTCCCAGACCTTGTGGATATACAGAATCTTAGCACTCACTGAATTACTTTCATGTGTAGCTGCAAGGATTTAGGGGCAGACACTAACAGAAGCACCACTGGCACAAGTGAAGCTGTCTGGGCTTCAGAATAGCTGGAAACACCAGAACTCACTGAGTGTTAGCACAAATGTAGATGTTAGCAGACTTGAAAGATAAGGCTCATTTGCTGCCCCTTCAGGCTCCCAGCATTTCTCGTTGGTGAGGAGGAGCTTGTAAAATGAGGTTTGCACTTTTGAGGAAAATATATCCATAGGCTGCTGCACTGAGGAAAGCAGAAATTAACTCTACAGCTGTAGGGCTGTTTAGAGCTGTACATGCTGGAACAGCTTGTGGTGCTACTGGCACTTGAATAGAGGTATTCACAAGCAGCTTTCACACAGCAGTTCCAAAGCACCTGCCTGTTGTGTGTGCGTGAGCTCCTGCTCTGAATGGCTCAGAGATGCCAGTGTCCCTCCAGTCACTGCAGACTTGTCTGGGTGCTGCTCTAGGTACTGCCCAATTACAGCAAGGAGTTCTCAGGTTCAGGTTTGGCTCCTCGCTCCTGATCAGCCACACCACTGCACCATCTGCCCTCATTCTGGCACTTCAGCTGGCCCTCAGGGTGGAGGAACAGGACCTGAGTATTTGAATCCACGTCCAGCTGCAGAGTGGCTGCACCTGCACTGTGCCAGAGTCCAGCTGGCTGCCCCAAGGAACCTGAGCACATCACTAAGCTAAACAAATCTGTCACTCCTACCCTCAGATCCAAGATGGGCAACTCTGTGCCACCCTTGCCATCCTGCCACAAGCCATACCTGACCTGCTGAAAGCAGCCCTTTCATTTCATAAGCTACTCACTGCATCCTATATATAGAACAGAGTGAATGAAATGCGTACGAGGCAAACACTCTGCTGTGCAGAGCACAGATCTGAAAAACTCTGCAGACTCCTCTTTTGTATGGCCACATGCATTCCCAGCCCTACCAGGAACATGTTGCATCTCACACAGAAAAAAGACCAGCTTCTCCTCACTATATTGAAATGACAAAAGATTTCTACTCTTCTCCATTAGTCTATAATCAATGAGCTGATCATTTGGGTATATCTCAGAGCAATGTCATTTCATTTAGAGTCCTGAACAGGTTATTTCAAAATCCTGAAATAGCTGATTTGTCGTCTGTTTCCAAACAATGTCTTAGGAACTCATTTTACAGAGTCTGTTTTCAGTCCATTTTTAATTTTATCTTAGTTAAGCCATGATTTTAAAGAGATCTAATAAAGGCAACATTTGATTAATACTTTGGGGGCACTGAGGGTTTTTTTTTTCCTCTTTTTCAGAAGTCCTCAATGCTTCAGTTTGCTTCTAATAATTTGTTTGTTCCCAACAACAATTTCTCTTTCATTAAATAAATGAAATAAATAGAAAGGTAGTGTAGTCATGATAAGAAAAAAAAGACCAAACAGCATAAGGAAAGCTTTGAGACATTTTGTCAGAGATGTACAGCGGTTTGCTTGATGACAGCCTTGCCAGAGTGCACCAAATTGTTGCTGAAGTTCCCCTTCTTAAAATAAACAACTGTCTTAGTGCCTGGATTGACATTGAATTTACCTAAGGATGAAAAAGCAAACCACAACCTCTCCTCCTCCCCCTGAAGGAGCACTCCCTACTTCAATCCAGGCACTTTGGAGGCTCCTTTGGGCAACAGGAGCCCTGCACCCCTTGCCTGATCCCACAGGCACAATTTTCCTGGCACTGCTTGTTCACCAATTCCCCAGATAGGGATGCATTTTTAGTGAGCAACCAGCATGTTCAAAAGAAGTATGTTAGTTTCTTTTTGCTAGTTAAATTTCCCTATCTGAAATTATTTCTTCATCCTGAAATGCAGTAGCAGTGCAGTTTTAGCAGTTTTGCTTCAAATTAACCCAGGAAACCTGTATATACCAGTGATAATTGTTTATATTAGCTGCTGTTTACACTGGTACAAGCTAAACCCAAATAAATTCTATCAGAGCTACTCCAGAAGTTTCCAAATGAGTGTATACATCAGTTTAGTTTTTTTTAAACAAGTGCAAAAATATAAACCATCTAAACTGGTAGCAATCTAGTTTAAACATGTAAAGCAGATATCTGTAGTCTTTTATCAACAAAAACAAATAAAATACAAAAAATCTTCCTCAGTCTTTGATACAGATCCTCTTTTACTCAGGTTTTACCATGCTACCCAAACATTGCCTACAAAGAGATGAGAAAAACAACAATTGGAAAAAAAAATAATTACAAAACAAGCAGGGTGATTCCAGAATTCCTGGAGTATGCTAGCAGCCATCTTTTCTCTTGAACTGGACTGAAAATTATTTTTAATACATTTTTCAGAGCACATTTCCCAAAATACTGTAGATCCTGGAAGCAACTTCTGAAAGCCAGTCTGATTCCCTTAATTCAAAAAGCAGATAATATTTTATAGGATATAATATATAACGATCACATTCATCATAAATTTTCCATTGAACCTTCCTTACAGAACAGAAAGAAACTACTTAATGTGGTATGAGGTTAAATTTTACCCTGCACAATGCAAAAATGTCAAAAGCAAATGAGCCCAGTTATAAAGAGGATTATTTGTGCTGTGAGCCCAGTACTAAAAATAAACAACTACAGCTATGGCAGCTACAGTTCTTTCAGAGGATCAGTCCTTGACTTCTGCTGAGCCATAACTTGACCCTGTGGAGCAGGGAGCAGCTTCATACAGGACTGAATCTGACACTATGACCAGATAAAAGCAGTGCTCTGGATATTGACACAGCATTCAAAAGGTTAATTCACAGCATAATTTACCATCAGAGGAATAGATACATGTGCCAGCGCTGTTATTAGGAAGACAACTTCCAGACTAAACCATCCTCAAATAAAAAATTAAGAATTGGAAATATGAATCTTATTTGCAGCAAAAATGCTTTTCATTTGAGTGACAGTGCAGAAGTGTTCAAGTGGGTATGAATTACATTTCCTACACTTTGAAAGCTTTTCATCTTGTCAAAATGGTATTAAGAAATTTCCATATAAGTATGGATCCAATAACTTAACCAAGCACCCTGCCTAACTGGGTCATCTGATTTTTTTCCTAATCAAGTTATATAAGAATGAGAAGGTCCAAATGACTGCATTTTTGCCTCTAAAATTAATACTGTCAAATGTTTTCCTTTCTTTTTTTAATCTTCTGCCTCCTGTGAGAGGGGGAAGAGGGAAGGAGAGGACCTTGTTCTAGTGCATTAAATAAAAACTTTCTGCATATGAGGTTTGCTGCTGGAGCTGCTGCAGTTATTCTCCTTTCTCTCTTAACAAAGAGTCAAAATGCATTTTTATTTTCTTCATAATCAACCCAATTAAACTGCTTAAAAATATTTAGAAAGCAAATGGCTTCAATAAACCTTAAGAGATGTGGGGACTGTCTGACCTCAGGCTGTCTGGCCCAATAGGGCAGAAAAGAGAGAAAGGAGAGAAAGGAGAGAAAGGAGGGAAAGGAGGGAAAAGAGAGAAAGGAGAGAAAGGAGAGAGGTCCTTTGCAGATCTTGTCTCTGGGTTTTCTCAGGCAAGAGGCACAAGTGGCTGTTTGGAAGGACCTGATTTCCAAGCACTGCCAAAGTGACACTGTCAGGCTGAGCCTCCACCTTGGTATTGCTGCTTTTTAGAGGTAGAAAATTGGCATGCACGTTTGGCTGGCTGAACTTTAGAAGAAGGGCTATTTACCTTAGAAATAACGAGAGCTTATGTCTACAAAGATTGAATCTTTGCAAATACTTACATACATGCATATTTAAAATTGTGTTTGAAGTCAATTGCACTGTTTTTATGCATGCTGCTGAGTGTGTATCCATGCATTTGCAGTTATACAAGCATTTATCTGTAGAGAGAAAGACATATATTTGAGAATATTTCTCATTAATCATATAGATCTGCTTTACCTATTTCTTGGGAAAGGCAGTATACTGCTTATTTTAAGATATTCTTTCTCCTAATTGCAGTTCTAAGAATACTGCCCTTATCAGAAGAGCAGCAAGTGGAAGCACTATAAAGACACATAATTTTTAGAAGGTCACTTAAGTAACAAGAAGGCAAAACAGTCCTCTGCAGTTTCAGTAACTTATTATTCAGTTATCTCTTAAGGGGAAAAAAGAGAGCACACTTTATCCTTTCATATCCCCAAATATGCAAGCTTCATAATTCTCCTAAGGTTCAAAGACTTATTAATTATTTGTATTTCTAGTTCACGGAATTTTTTTTGCCCTGAGATGCTTCATCACCAGAATGACAGTCAGTCCCAGGAGTGCTGCAGGGCAGTCAGTCTGTTTTGTCTGCTAACCAGAGTGATTGGCACTAAAGCAGTGCCCCAGCAGCTGAGTATTAGGATAGAACCATAGAGTTATAGAATATCCTGAGTTGGAAGGGACTCCAAGGATCACTGAGTCCAGCTCCTGGCCCTGCATGGGACAGTCCCATGTGCTTGGAAGGATGTGTGAGAACACAAGTGCAGGAAGGATAGAGGGACAAAATACCCTGCCAGAGGTACTGAGTTAGTGCTGAGGTTCCTGTTTTAACCATGGTCCCTCTTCACCAGCACTATCCACACCCTTCCAGGCTGAGAGACATCTGCAGACCTAGAGGGAGAGGGGAAGTAAAGTGTGTTGGTTCCACATGTCCTCTTACAGGCAGCTATTCCTGTTTTCTTTTCCTCTTGCACATTTAGCCATATGGCTTAGCTGGCCATCAGCAAAACATCTCAGAAAATGTCCTAATGCACCACCCTTGTATGGGGCCAAAAACAGAATGTACTGTTTTTACAACACCTGAAAGATGTAGCCAATGTATGAAATTATGGTAAGGCTCAATATTTCTTGGAAGAGGTTCAGGTAAATTGAAGTTTAGATTTTCCCACACCTGCAGAAACTGAAGACCATAGATACCTTTTATGCATTTCAGTAGCACTGCCCTCTTGCAGAAAACTCACACTTTGAATGAATTAATAATAGCTGCAAAAATAAAGAAGAATTTGGACATAAAATTCTTAGAAGTTTTGCAAAATGCTGTCATGAGTTTTAAAGTTTAACTTAAAGTTTGGCATTAAGTCTAGCATTACATAAAGTTTAGTATTTTGGCCTAGTTTTTGTCTGCAGTTGCACTTGTCATGGGCACCCGTCACCATTTAGGATTAAGTCAAAATGCTTACTGTAGAACAATATTTGTTCTTTTCAGGAGGAAAATGAAGGAGTTAGCAATATTCTGAGAAGCTTGTCACTGCTGATGACACACTACATAAGCTTACACACACAAAAAAACCCCAGGATTGGAGATATCAAGGCTCCTTCCAAATAATCACTAGATGGCCATTGCCATTCTGCAAGAGTGATGCACTGTTTCACTATGAAACAAATAGGAGTTAACAGTGTCAATAGAACAGAATTTGTCTTCTGAGGTAATGTAATGTATCTGCTGAGATAATGTCACTTGAGAGAAATGAAATATCCTTCATAATTTCCTGCATTTCTTATCACATGGCTACTCTTGAAATGCTAATTTCCATTTAACCACTTGCTTTTACCTCAGTGAAGCAAATAGCAGGCAAATCTGTAGCGTGTTGAAGAGTCTAAATTCCTTTCAAAAGTGTAGTGAATGTTGTCTTATTGCTTGCAGAGATATCACAAAAAGATTTAATTTCCTCAGAACTTGTTTATCTATTGAAATTGCTCAACAGTTTAGAAACTACTTGTATGAGGTTGCCAAATTAATAGTGCTGAAGTGTTTGATACTCCAAGGATAAAATGAGGACCTTAGACTGAAAAAATGCTTTGACTCATCTAACTGGAAAAGAAAATAAGCTACTAGAGAGAAATTTTCTTTTAAACAACTGAAAAGGGCAAATTAGATTTTTTTTACAAAAATGGTCAATTTTCATTCATGGGTTTTGAAAAAAAAAGTTTGAACTTGTTTCTTTTGGAAGCCTAATATGCCATGCTGTTCCTCAAAAAAGAAAAAAAAAATCTATGTTTAAGAGCCAATAGCGTCTGGAAGATTTGTAAACAGCTGATATGGAGACCAAAGAGCTTCCACAGGGCTATTCACAGCTTCCAAAGCAATTAAAGGAAAAATTACCATGTGAAATCAGTACATTAGTCCAAAAGTTTATATTTTGGGATTTTCAAAGCTTGAACAAACTAGAAGAAGGAGTAAAGCAGATTTTCTTTCCAGTCTGACTAACCCAAGCCAAGAATTTGGCTTTTGCCAGGCACGTTGCTCTGAAGATCAATTGCTGAAGTTTTCTGCTGAGATTCACCCCCGAAGGAACTTTTATCACTGGCCCTGTGGCTACACTAAATATACATCTCTTCATCTGGTGTTCATGTTGAATATATCTTTCTAGAGTTCCTATGAAAAAAAAAGTTATGCTCACTGTAAAATGTTGTTTACTTAGTTGCACTCTGCAAGTTAAGACAAACCCCCAAAGATTTGGTGCTAATGATGTTGTGGAAAAGTTCTGTAGATTTTAAATCAGAGCAAAATATTTGAGGAATAATGAGACTGAATGGTTTTGTTTTGTTTTTGTTGTTGTCGTTGTTTTTTAATCTATTCACCTGTCATCTTAACACTTCAAATTTGCATTTGTTTGATCTTATATCCAGTATTTCAGTAGAAATTAACATAGTACTATTACTGTCACAATTTCTTTTGCCTTTTGAGTTTTGTGCCTTCCTTTTACTTTTGAGCCAGTGAGCATAAAATAATAATTTTCTGTGTACACAGAGAAAGTGGAAAAGGGGAATGAGTAAGGCTATTTTTGTAAAGCCTAACTTCTTTTCTAAGAACACAGTAAATTATTTAGAAAATCTTACATGAACACTGTATTCACAACTTCTGAAAAAAAAGGGGATTATATATATATATATATACTTTCTGTCATTTTTGTATTATTTACAATATTTTAATGGTGGTGTGAAACTGATAAAATGGTTTATAATCTACCCTGGACTTATTTAACCTTCAACAATGGTATGAAAGAGAGCAAAGAGATATATATGACACAGTGTTTTCCATCTGGAAAGCATGTTTCTGGATTCAGCCTTCTCTTGTGGACTGCCTGTGGGGGAAAAAAAACAACAAACCAACAAACTTGTTCCAGTTCTATTGGCTTCCTGTGAAAAACCCTTCCTGGTAAAAATAGTGCCATTTTCCTGATTAATTTACCTTTATTTTCATATAACAAATGTCAGTATCATCTACTGAACTTTCTTACATGTCTTCAATGGTAAACGGTCTGCATAACATGAAATGCAGCATTGTATTTCTGCACATTCATTCTTGAGAGGACTATTACAAACGTTTTAATCATTCTTAAAAATGAGCATATGAAACAGCAAATGGTGAGCATGACCAGTCAGGGAAAGCTACTCTGAAGTTTATCCATGTGTGAGTTTATATACATTCATTTTCTTCTCACTCTTAGAAGCAAAGTGGAGTCTTAGGGAGCATGTCATACCTGAAAGCTGATTCATATTTTCCAGTCATTGCTGAATATCTGTAAGAAGACAGAAAAAGGAAAGGAGAGTGAGGAATTAGAATATTTTTTTTTTTATTATTCCAGAAGAGGTTCAGTTCAGTGGTTTTTGCTGTGAAAGAATTTGGTGTTGCATTATGAACATGAGCATTTAAATTTGAAGACTGCCAACCTGTCTTATGCTTCTTTGTTGTTAAGGTTAGAACTGGATGCTTTTCTTTTTTCATACTAACTACATTAATATAATGTAACAATAAGCAGAAGGCTATGACCAGTTCTCATTTTCTTCCATGCTGAACAGTTGCCAAGGGTTGTGAAGGACCCAGTTGTGCCATAGGAGGAAAGGTGAGATATTTTCATTAGAAGAAAAACTCTGGGTAGAAGTTCCTGGTACTTCCTCCTGTTCCTAATAAAAAAGGGATTCCAAAGGGATATTATTTGTATACTAAAGCATGACTGATTTGAATTATGACAATGTGTTCATGCTACCTATATTATCATATTTTTGTAAGACTTCAAAGCTAAGAGTAAATCCTTGCATACTCAGAAATATGAAGGATACTGAGGGCTAAAGAACCTGTGTATGCCTCTCCTCTCAGCTCTGTCCTTGGATATGCTTTGAACAAGCTTTAACAAGAGCTTCAGAAGTAGATTCCTGTGGCTTATTCTTTTTTTTTTTCTGCCAGAAAACAAGTGATGGATTTTTCACAGTGAGCCAAAGCAAATAACAGAGGCTTCTCTTACATTTGTAAGTGCATTTTTGACATTTATTAATTTTCTGAATAAAGTTGAAAGAAGCAAGGAAAAAACCAGTTATGAAACTGAGTCCTGCTTAAGTTCAAAATAGGTAATGCCTTCCTGGAACTCTCTCTTTATAGGGAGATGATACGTGCATATTTTTTTAATTTATGATTATGTAACAGTGTATACTGTTATATATTACAATCATATATGTGTATTAATACTCCTACCAGAACTAGCATACATTAATTGTCTACCTTCTGGTTTTAAAGATGGGCAGACAGTATTTAGAGGACTACATGCAGCAGAAATGATATGCAGACAATATTAAGGGTAATTTCACTTACCTCTTAATCCAGGCTACAAAGAGAAGTCTGTTTATTCCCTGATAGTCCCTGATGTCCCAAGAGAAAAATTATTAAAATTGCTGAAGACATGATTTTGAAATCAAATTTCCCAAACAATAGGTTAACATAAAATATATGTTAATGATACTAAAGATAGGGTTGAGTTTCAGTTTAAATAACCATTAACATCTTACATTTTAGGAAACTGTGTGCAATTAAATGTGTATAAGCCATGCAGGTATAAGTATTTTTATTAAGATCTATATAAAAGCTTTTGCATCAGTTAATATGAACCAAGATATTGGATGTGAAACTTGGAAATCCCTTTCATAAAAGACAGGGTACTTAGGTTTGGAAAATTTCATTAAAGATAGATTTTTACAGGCAGCAATAAGTATTTGTCCCTATTTAAAGCCAAGCAAGTAAGGTAACATGGTCTTTTCCAACTCCTTTTAAAGCTATTGTAAACTATTTGGACAAAATTTTCCATAACTCGGGTGTGTCAGGTCACAGGTTGGACTCCATGGTCTCAAACATCTTTTCCAGCCTAGTTGGTTTTCTGATTATATGATTCTGAGTAAGAAAATTTCCACATAATTAGAGAGACGTGCTGATATTTCTAGGATTTGGAAGGACGAATATGAACCCAAAGAAGAGCAATTACAGTGCAGTCAGAGACACCTGCAAAGCTGTGAGGGAGCTGAGACATGGAAATGGCACAAGTCCTTCAGCAGAGGCTGTGCAGTACCCATTGATGGGATGGGCACAGTTACCTGCACTGTGGGAGCCCCAAAATGGCACAAAAAGGTTGTGTAATGGGTGTGTGGGCTGCACACTGACCAGAGGAGTCACCACTGTCCAGCTCAGCCTGCAGTTAGACTGATTTCAGTGCAAAGTGGAACTGAAATATTTTGTAGCTGTCATTACCACAGCGTCTCTAACCTTCAGCTGCTTGAAGTGTTAATTTTCTCAGTGTTCCCATGAGATGAAAAAGGGTCAGTTCTGTTTTATGAGAGGAGAACTGGGGCACAAAGCATTTTCCCTAGCTCTCAGCTCCTAAGAGTGCAATAAAGTGCACTGCAACCAAAAAAGGAGGTTACTGGTAAAGCAATATCTGCAAGCACTCCTATTGCACTGCAGCCTTTACTGACAAAGGACATTACAGTTCCCCAGCTAAATAATACATAGCAGGAGAATTTTCCACTTTTTGGTATCACTGTGTTGATACAAAAATAATAGTTGAAGAAACACACTAACCATAAGCAACATGAATGTGTGGTTTTACAGTTACCTGGTGCTGATTTAGCCTCTTCCTATCCTGTGAATCACAAACCCCCTCTCCCTTACTCCTTGTGTACATATTCCCATCACCTGCTTTGTGTCACCCCAGACTCAGAGGGCTCATTTCATTCATCTGGCTTAGAATATTCATTCTGTTTGACCTCAGGACCAGCTCCCACCTGGCCCCTGCCATGGCAGTAGGAAGAGAGCCGTGGGGTGAACGATGCAAGGGGAGGGTGACTTTTTAAAAACCTCTACAAGCTTAGACCTTAAACTACCATATAGCAGCACCACTACCTTTACAGCACAAGGTGTTTGATTAGCCATCCCTCATCCTTCTGAATACAGCAACTGGCGAGTCTACTGGATACACTTTAGACTTTCCTCCACAGGAATAAAACACCTTGTCCAAGGTCCCGTAGGATACCTGTGGAAATGCTACAAACAGAACAGAATCTTTTGCACTTTAATGATTGAGACATGCTGTGCAGAGGGCTTCAACTTCTTATGCTGTATGTGAAACATTATCACCCCCCTCTGCAGTGTGTAGAACATTTTGGTAGGGTTTTTTTTTGGAATGATTGTCTGTGAACAGATCTATTTGTAGTAAATAATGCAGCTGGGGAACTCCAGTGGCACATCTCTATCACACTCCTTACTGAAAAACTGAAAGTTCTCTGGTGATAGCATTTGGGTTTATTGGCACTCTGACCTAATTCTGATGTTTATTATTTTTTTAAATTATAGTTTTTTAAATTGTAATAATTTTGAATGGGAAACAGGAAACTCATTCAGTTACTGTGTAATGTAGGCTGCATTTCTCACATGTGGTAATGAATCACTTGGGGGAAGAACAGCTGCATATGACTCCTCTAACATAATAAACAAAGGGTTCATCAATTCCAGGTGCAGCAACTTACAGTGTTAATATGTAATGGAACAGAGAGCTGATTTTGATTATCAAGAACTCCCTGAATTGCCTAGAAGGAGAATAAGTGGCAACAGAATTGAGAATTTATTTTTGAAACAGCTGACCAGGGAAGAAGTCTAGATTGCTGTGTAAATTACATGGCTCCTCAGACAGCGAAGGAGTGCTCCATGTGTAATCACCCCCTTTATAAAAATGCACCATGGCCTTTCTCTTAATCTTGTGCACAGCGAGTATGGAGCTAAAATGTTTTCCATCTGCTCCTGTTTTCCTCAGATAACATCAATGCAGCTTCACAGATGGAGGTACAGACACCAGGCAAAATTTACTTGGGCAAAGTAATAAAGCCAACCCATTACCAACAAGTTTGAGAAGAAAACAATGGTAGAACAACTATGAATATTTATCCATGACTTCTTAGTTCAGATGCTAACAGTCACTGTAACTTTTCATAGAATAATTAAGGTTGGAAAAGACCTCTAGGATCATCAAGTCCAACCATTAACCCAGCCATGTGCTCCAGGTATCATTAGTTTTCCAGCAAAAATGATTTTTTTTTTTCTTTAGATTTTACTTTTCTTGAAAGTAATTTCTAGGTCTTATGATATACAGTAAAGACACTATGGGAGGAGGCAGAGAACTTGAGAACATGTGCAACATCTGTGATCATACAAACAAATTACCTTCACTATACTTAAAATGTGAAAAATCACAGGAAGAAAATAAATAATCACCATTTAAGAGCAAATACTGCCAGCAGTAATTGCTGAAAGAACTGCAGTTGAGGCAACTGGTGTCCAAGTCTCTTGAGAGCAACTAGAGCTGGATTTTAAAATAAAAGAGCACTCAAAAGATGCTTTGAGTTAGAGGGATGGCAATGGTTTTGGAGACTCACATAATTCCATTAACCAGATATCAAGTTTCTCTCCTACTGTGCCTTGAGAGCCCCAAGAAGACGAGGCTGTGTGTAGTAGAATAGTTTGAAAGTGTAGGAGAACAGTTTGTAAGGATAGTGCAGGAGGCAATCTTACCCAATGAATTACAGCTGTACTGATTGCCAAGACGTGGCAACAGCCTTGCCTGCCCAGTGAGGATGGGGGTTATAAAAGAGTGGGGCAGCTGGTGCAGGGTTAGTTGAAGTTACAGTGGGAGCTTGAGACCCAGAGCCTGCTGGTTGTGCTGGGAGCAGGTAAGGGACAGGTGGTTGTGCAAGGGACAGACAAGGCAAGAAGCTGCTGTGTGAGGGCAGACAGGGTTAGGTGCCTGGGTAAGGGATGGGTGGGGGTTAGCCAGTCATGCAGAGGGGAGAAAAGGAGTCAGAGCTGTGTGGAGCTGCCTGTGAGGGAAGGAGTCAGAGTTGCCTGAGAGAAGGCATGTAAAGTTTTTAATAAAGGACTAGTGATGACACCAGTCCAGTCTGTCTTGGCATAATTACTACAACTGTGCAGTCAGAAATCAGCACACTGGCTGATATGGGGAAGTGTGGGTTCAGCTGTCCTCAGAAACAGCTCCTGCTGAGTACAAACCCCAGTACCAGGCTTTGGGAGATGACCATCAGCTCTCCCTTTTCTGGTGTGTGCTGTGAAAGAAGAATATTTTTTAAAACTTTTGGAGTTCAGCAGAACTGAAAGCTTTTTTTTCCCTCTTGTTGTTGCTGCTATTCTTGGCTGCTACAGATGCAGAGAAGAGCTTTAGGTGCCTTTCAGACTAAGACTGAAGGCTTCAGTTTCTGGGACAAAAATAGAGAAGGTATTTTAACACTGTAGTTCCATATAATAAATGTCCTTGCTGGAAGCTCATAGCATTGTAAAAAGTGAGAAGCAATCTACTCTGTATGATGTGGCCACAACTTTATGCCTTCCAAATGCTAGCACCACTGCCAATTTGAATAGATGGCTGTGGATCTGATGGATCACAGGCAGTTCCAGATGGTGTCTCGTGCTAGAAAGCACCTAGATCACACAGGAGGAAGGGGCAGCAGCTTGATGTGCCGGCACCTGTGAATGAGAAGGAGCAACATCAGTGGTGGAGCTGCAGGTTGTCTTCTCAACAGAGCATCCTGCAAAGCTGGAATAGCAATCACTGTTTGTCCACAAGGAGCTTCTTAAAAAAAAAAAAAGGTATTTTTGGGTTTGTGGGGGGTTTGTTTGTTTTTTTGCCTAGCATGTAGTAGAGAAGCACCCACCAGTCCTGCCTCTGAATCCCAGGCTGGGCTGTGGTGTGGGCTTGTGGCTGGGGATGCTCCCTTCTCCACTCTAGCCAGGGGCAGGGCTGGAGTAGGAGGACTTACTAGCCCAGCAATGACTTACATCCTCAAAAGGTACCTTTTCAAAGTTAAAACCCAAGACACTTTTTAGTGGCGTTTTTAAGGCCTGTTGAGCACCACTTTTCCCTGTTTCTGCTGGTAAATCTCCCCTCACATCACCCTACACCAGATGCAAACCAGCCCTGTGCAGGGGCATCTTCTGTCTCTCCTCACTCCATGTCTGCTTTGGTGGGACTGATTGGTAAAGAAGGTGGGTAAACAAACCACATTCCAGCTGAAATTTCCCTTTCATCAGGAATACTCCCAGCTGGACAGATGCTGCCAGAGGCTGACTCTTTTATGCTGTCTAAGCAAAGTAATGGAATTGATTCAATGGAAAGGATATTGCCCTACATACTTGCTATTTAAATAACTTGCAAATTTAAAAGCAGTCTCTTGATCATTTTTGAAGTGCTCAATGGATATGGAGTAAGTAATGCAAAAATAATTTCATCTTATTAGGGGATTTCAGTGTGCACCAGGGATAGTGGGCATTTAGTAAATTCACTTGGCAAAGAACATTCAAAAACAAGACAAATAATAAAATATGGTGTCTGCAATTCCCAGACTTCACTCTAAGACATTGTTTTGATAAAAAATAGTGCTTAGGTAAACTATTGCCTGTCTTAATTTCAATATATAGCCAGAGTAGAAGATATTACTGATAGATATTTAATTTTGCAGGGTTGTGTTTTTTTGTTTTTTTTTAAAAAAAGACAGGCCAATATTGTATAGAATGGAATGCTTTATGGAAATGTGTAATGTTCAGACTGTTGAAGAAAAAAGGCATTTTATGGTTATATTTTTACATATACTTTAGGTCCCCACTTTTATATTTGCATTAAGAAAATTTAATGGATGAGTTATCCTGATTATAACTGAAAAATTCTATAGCTATCTCTGTCCACTTGTTATTCAGCAAGTTTGCAATAGCTAAGATGCATCTTAAAGCCAACCTCCCAAAGCACAACATGGGCATACTCAGTACCTGGCAGTCAGCTTTTATTACTGCCTTTTTTTTTTTTAATTAGTTTTTGTATCTTTTTTCAATGTGGTAGCAAATCAGCCACACCTTCCACAGCTTCTTTAAAGTACACTGATGCAAAAACTTGAATTTATCTATCATGTCCTAAAATTAGTAAGTGTCTGTTTTGAAGCAGCCTAAGCAATGGTATTGCTTCCAACAGATAGAAGGTAGAATTCAACACAAAAGGGTCTATCAGAAATTTTACCAGGAAAGAAGAGTCTTGCATGAGTTGGACAGTGTTTAGATAAAGATTTGAGAGAAGATGGAGCTATAACCTAAATATTTATATTAAATAAACACAGATTCTAACTTCTGACCTAAATTTTCTTCTGAAAGGCTCTCCACGAGGGTAGGGACACCACAAGGGAGAGATGGGTTGGGTGAGAATACTGAAGGGAAGCTGTGTGTGGGAAAAGGGGAAAAATGTTCATTCCAGGGTAACTGAACATTGTGTAGTCAAAGGGAAAAGCCCAGTATATTTCTTTGGCAAGGAGCACATCTTGTGTGTCCAAGGCAGGACTTTCCCCACACAGACCCTCTTCTCTCCCACAAGCACAAGGGAAGATGCCACCACACCTCAGACCCGACCTCTGCTTCCAGCCAACTTCCAGCCAAGCACCTCCACCCAGCTGGGAGCTGTGAGGATGGGCTGCAGAGGCTGCTTTAGGCACAGCTCACAGCTGTCCCCAGCTCATGCTGTGTCCCCTGGCTGCTCCTGTGCCAGTGGCTGTCCCCTAGAGCTGCCCTCCTTCCACTGCCCACCCCTCAGCCAGCACAGCCCAGCACCAGAGCTGCTGGCTCCTGGCAAAACCCAAATACTGGGGGAGAGCTCCCTGGCCTGACACAGGCACTGCTGCCCTGCTCTTCCTCCAGCACTGAAAGGATTTCCTTGCTGAGCCACAGCTCTTGTGTGACTCCAAGCCACAGCAGCTCCAGGATCACTGTGTTTCCACAGGCAATTTAATTCATGGGGAGGGTGAATTCTAGTGTGCTAAAAAAATAGGAAATAAATAGGAACAGTACCTCTAATGGTCCACATGAGGGATTAATTCATTGCTTAGCTCAATTTTAGATGCTTCCTTTACCTTTCTCACATCTCAAGCACAGTTTAGTTTATTTCTTACCTCATTGATTCCTTAGTTGACATAACTCCACTTTGCAGGCATTTCCTAGCACGCTGAGGCATAAGGAAGTGGTTCACTGCAATAAAGTATGATTACCTACAGCAGTCAGGACACCTTGAAAATTTGAGTGTGCTTGTTTTTTGAAGAATTGAATTAAAGAATCATATATTAATGTGGATTGAAAGTGACCTCAAGAGAGATCTGATCCAACATTTTGTGGAAAAGTGAGCCTAGCTGTGATTATCTAGCACCTTGTTCATTTGTCCCTTGAAAAACTCCACCACGTCCCCATGGAGTTATTCTGAATTGTTGTTGTCAAGGTAAAAATATTCTCTTATATTGAGATGAAACTTCTCCCAGTTCAACTTGCATCCACTTCCTCATGTGACTTATGGTGAAGGGAGAGCCTCAGTCCTCCCAGACCTTAAAGTACTGGGAAACTCTGATAATGACCCCTGAGACCCTTCACTTCTCCAGAGTGAAAAGACTTTTTGCCTTCACTCATTGCTCCCAGGGCAGGTCCTCCAGCCCACTTTTGGGCTCTTTCCAGTCTGTCCATCTCCTTTTAAATTGTGGGGACCAAAGCTGGACCCAGCACTCCAGGGCAGCCTGACAAATGCTGAGAGTGAAGATCCAGCCTCTATCTCAGCCAGCCATGCCCTGGTGGTACAGCCTAGGATCTGATTTTCCTCATTGCTGCAGCCCTGCCCTGCTGGCTCAGGGTCCCCTTGTTGTGCCCCAGGGGTCACAGCAAGGCTCCCCAGGCACACAGGTCCTGTGCTGGGCTCCTTGGTTGTGTCACTCAGTGCCTTTGTCAAACCTGATGCTGTTACTGCTGCCCACTTCCCAGCCTGTGCAGGTCTCTCAGGAGCAGGAGGTTTAGCACTGAGAACAGACGGGTTGCTCTGAATTCTGGCACTGGAGGCATGGAGTTGAGCTGGGATCAGGCCACGGAATGGCAAAAAGATTAATTTATCAAATATCAAAGCAATATAAATCAATGCTTGTATTGTTTTAATTCCTTTTATACTCTGCGATCTCCAAAGGGTGGATTTTAAACTTCTGCAGTGTGTTGAGGTCTCTGACAGATGTTTTGCAGGAAATTTAAAGGTTAAGTCATCTTGCCTCTGTTTTGTCTGAAGCATAAACAATAAAGAAGTAATCTGACATACATAATGCAAATAAAATAACTTAGTCACAACATTTTAGAACTTCTCAGCTCCTTCCAAAGCATAGCAGGATCAAAAAAAACTCCCAGTTTCAGACTCTGTAAAATGAAATTCATGGTTTGTTTAATGGCATATAAAACTTATCAGAGTTATGCTTTCAGTGAGAATTTAGAAAGAGTAATGAACCTGTGATGAGACACACCATCCCCAGAAACAGTATTATTCTTACTTGTCCTAAAAACTGGCAAGGTGTCATCTCATTTTTTTCCATTCTGGTACAAGCAGACAGAGGATTAAAACAAGGCAAAAACCAATCTTAAGTAAAACAGTCATGGCTCAGGGCTCACACCAGAGACAGATCAGTTATTTTGTGACTCCATGCTCAAAAAGCCTGGTAAACAGAACCATGTTCAATCACTGTTTAGTGCAGAAACCTTGGGCTTGCTATAACTGTTTTCAAAGATTTTCCTTTCAACCATTTATTTTCCTTAATATAATATAAATTATGCTATTCTTATCTCTTTTAGGTATATGAAACCAAATAAATAACTTTAAAAAACTATAGTGTATCACAGTAATCAATATCCTTCATCATCAGTTTATGTACATGCACCCCTTCCATGTCAACTGGGAAGAATAAACTTTTCACAGTTATTCAAGTGGTTTGCAAGCACTGACATCCTGTTTACTGTTGAAGTCAGTTCAGATGCAATGCTGAATTTTAGGATTAAATGTCCATTACAGAGATTGCTATGGCAACAACTATACTTTAAAACTGAAATGTTGGTTTCATTATAGACTGCCTTTTTTTTTTTCTGGTTGTAGCTAGTAAGCAGCTCATCATGCCAAGTGTTTGGGGTGTGCCAAGTCAGCTGATTTAATTTTGATTTAATTTGCACAGCATCCACCCAAGCATCCCTGAACTCTGTGCTTTGTTTTGAACACAATGCAATACACCCCTGGCCTGTGCATACCAGCCCCATTTGTGTTATATATTTTGATACAGTATTTCATGCAGAGTCCAAAATTTAGGCTCAGGTTGTTTTACAGGTCAATTCATGGCTTGGAAAACTTTGAAAAAGAAGGGCCAAACAATTTGGAAACAATTTTTCTTCTGACTTTAGTATTCCAGCTGTTTCAGAGGCCTCTGAGAAAACCAGATAGGCAGGTACTGCTTGGACTTCAAGCACTGCTGATTATCTCTGCATCATAAGCTTTTGCTGCTTTTGCTGCTTGACAATCTCTTGGTATTATTTGCACTCATATTGTTCCCCTTTCCCTCCCAAATCACTTGAACTCAAACAACTGTCCTTGGGTTCCTGCTGCTAAATCAGTTTGTCTAGGGTGGCTAACAGAATTGCAGTGTTTAGTAGAGTTTAGTGGCATTTAAATCTAGCAAAATCCTTGTGAAGGAAACTGCAGCAGCTCCCTCAGACCTTCCAAGTAAAGGCTGGCACGGGCAGTGCATGGTGTGCCAGCAGGGTCTGGTTATAACCCATCGTTCTCTGTACATTTGGCTGTTCCCATTCTCTCCTTCCATTCCCTCCCCTCTCTGCTGCCAGGAAGGCTCTAGCTCAGGCCAGCACAGTCCTGCAGCTGCTGCAGCTCCTGGGAAGGTTTGGCAGCAGGGTAGCAGCGAGGAGGCAGCGCCTGCAGCATCCCAAAACCAGGCAGCTCCATCTGGGAGCTCCTGGGACCCCTCTGCCAGCACAGCTCTGCCAGTGCTGCTGCTGTGCACACCTGGGGAGAGCCAATGGCATCCCATGCTGTGTCCCCCTGAGCAGCATCCATGTCATTCATTCTTTGTCAATGAGACAATCATTAGGAAAAATCATCCCACCTATTTTAATTAGTTTGCCATTCTTTGGATTAAATTTTTAATCATGCTTATCTGTTTCAGATTGAGTGTTATTTTTAAAATGCTCGCATTCTGCTGATAATTTAATACAATGTGTTTCTTCAAGATGACCAGCTATGGCAATTTTATTAATAACTTCTTAATGAAGTGCAAGGTTTTTAATATTCCTTAAGCTGTGCTAACATTTCAGTATAAATGGAACTAATTCAGGAACTTCAGATATGGTTTTCGTTTAAACAAGATTCAGTGAGTGATCCAAGATTCGTGCACCAACACAGTTTTCTGCCTAAAAAGGAATTTTATAAGAGAAGACTACTATTTTATTGTTTATTTACTTTGAAGAAACAAAAGCTATCCATTAAAAGGATAAATTCATATATTTTGTCAGGAGCTTGAACACAATGTTCTCACTCTTCAGTTTCCTTCCCCCAAACAATGCTCTAGACATTGCTGATACACAGCCATGGCATTCACAAGCATATTAAAGTTATTTACAAAATTGTTGGAGGCAGAGAAAGACTCGAGTACATGTCCCAGAACATATTGCCTCCAGAAACTCTACTTATAAAGTCATTTCCTCTAGTTTAATCAGAGCCCTGAAATGTTTCAAATGGCACAGTATAAACAAAGCAAAATATTAACATCCTCCCTGTTTTCTCAGCAAGAAATAACTCTGTATTTCCCATGGCTCCATAAGACCTGAAAGAAATTGAAGCTCAAAGATTACAGGTGGACCTTGAGAGAATAACTGCAATCAGAGTATTGCCATACTGCATTTCAGTTTCAATTAAAAACACCTTAAAAACTGAAAAAAATTAAATTTGTGGCTCACAGATGAGTGCTTGCGACTTAAAAATACTGCTGCATCTCATTTTGACTTGTTCAATGGAAATATTGTCAGCACCATCTATTAATTCATATATCTGATCTGTTCTGTGACAGGAAAAGCCAGTTTCCTTTCTCCTTGTTAGCTGGTTTTATTAGATGATAGAGGAAATGCCAAGGGAAGAAAAGAAAACTCTACAGATAAATAGAAAGAGCTCATGTGTAAAAATAGTTTCAGGAAGAAGCAAACCCCACAGGTTTCAGTTCTGTTCAATGGATCCAGCCTGAGACACACTCACATCAATCCAAACAAAAGAAAGAAAAAAAAAACCAAGCAAAAACCCCATCAACAACAAAAAATCAACATCCCCTCCAACAAATTAACACACAAAAAAACAACCCAACAAAACAACAAAAACAACAAAAAGCATCAGCTCAGGTGTGACCCAAAAATTCGGTTTTTATGCAACCAGGATAGTTCCAAAACCATTTTTCTCATTAAGCAAATCCTGAGTATGTTGCTTTCATATTCTTGAGCATAATTCAAATGTGTGTCAAAAACAGAAGGGAAATGGCCACATGGTGCAGCATAGATGATGTTAATGAAGCCTCCTAATGTTTACTTTTTATTCTTTTTTTTTTAGTTTATTTTTTTCTGAAAGGAAATTCTGCCAGAAGATTGCAAGGAAAATTGTAAAGGAAAGTTATCGTTTGCCTCTTCTTTTGCCAAAATGTATCTCTTCTTGTGGCTGGGAACAATCTTTCAATGGTGAACTGGGAAAATAAAGGCAAACTATCAAACCACAATTCCTTGCTATTTTTTGTACTCTCTGCATTTCTTCTTTGGGAAGAGGTGATTTGATTTTTCCATATTAAAATAAAATTAAGTCTGCTGTTAGAGAAGGGTAAGTCAGAAAGCCCCAGCTTCACACCCATTGATCTCAGCCAGCAGTCTTGACTTGGTCAGTAAGAGTCAAAAGTCAGCAAGGAAGTAGCAGTGCACATGAAAGATGAGCAAGCTTGCATGAAAGACCAGAGCTTTCTGATGGCACTTAATTTTCACCCATAACTTCTACCACAAGTGCTGACCATAGTTATTTTAGTACTGCTCAAATGTCAGCTGTGTAGTTACTCTTTTGCATCCCACCTAAGGATGTGTAAATGCAGTGTAATAATTCAGAGAGTAACTTATTTAATGGTGGTTTTTCTTTGGAAGAATAGTGAATAGTCACATTCCACAGTATGCCTGAAAAAAAAAAAAAAACCTAGAGAAATTATGCTTTTCTTTTTTAGAAAATCAGCCAATTCCATGACCCAAGATAATCTGGATGTGAGGAAGTGAATTAGTTTGAACAACTTCATGCACTGAGCTCAGTGGTATGAAGCTGTGTACTGCTTTCCTGCCAGCTGGAAGGAGTCCCTGGAGGAGGTGTCCTGCAGTGATCCTGCTGGGGGTCCTGGCAGCCTTGAGGACACAGAGCAGGATGGGGCAGCCTCACCTCCAGCACTGTGGGATTTTTGGTCTCCACAATATAAGAAAGATATTCAGCTCTTAGAGAGCATCCAGAGGAGAGCAACAAAGGTGGAGACGTTCCATGAGGAGGAGCAGCCGTGTGAGGAAGGGCTGAGGGCACTGGGTTTGTTCAGCCTGGAGGAGACTGAGGGCAGACCTCAGTGCAGTCACAACTTCCTTGTGAGGGACAGACAAAGGGCAGGCACTGATCTCTGCTCTGGGGTGACAGTGACAGGACAGAGGGAATGGCCTGAAGCTGTGTCAGGGCAGGTTTGGGTTGGGCATCAGGAAAAGTTCTTCCCCCAGAGGGTGGCTGGGTGCTGGAACAGCTCCCCAGGACAGGGCTCACAGCACCAAACCTTAGAATAAAGGAAATGCTTGTACTCTTGGGGGATGCTCTGGTTCAGTGCCAGGACTTGGACTTGTGGGTCCCTTCCAACTCAGCATACTCTATGATTCTGTGATTCAGACATGCACATTAAATACAGTCACTTTTTCAAAGGGAGTAACTCTGAATGGTTTCTTCTGAACACGAGTAGACACTCAAGCAACAGAAAGAAGAATCTGTGTTGCAGAGTCCTGTCTCACACAACCCTGGAGAGCTAAGTAAAGGTTCACTTTTTTATGTAATTTGAAGAAAAAAATAGCTGGGGTTCTTCAGAGAAAAGCTCACCTCCCCTGCTCCATCTACCCATTCACATCTGCAGAGGCACCAATGACTCACACAGCTGTTCCTACACAGTGCCGAGCACCTCACCAAATCATTTAGCCCAGTTACAGGAGAAACTGTTTTCTCCCTGCTGTCTAGAGAGAGGGTAACTCATTTCAATATATTTGCACACCTTTTCTGTGGCTGTCATCTTCCAAAACCTTCTGTCCAGTGACAATGACATGACAAATGTTGTAAAGGGACTGCCTGCACATCCATGGACAGGTAACACAAAGCATCACTATGTGGTATTTACTCAGTTAAACCTTTCTGTATGGGTTTCCAGAAAACTTATTGTGTGAAAGTGAAAGCTCTCTATGTCCTGGCAGATATTTAGTGGGCTTGGAGCAGCAACACGTGGGACAGATGTGAGCAGGGCTGCACTCAGGATTAATGAGCTGCCTCAGAAGTTGTGCAGTGATGGGTGACTCACTCAGTACTTAGGTGTTCACAGGTGGGATGCATCAAATTAAATGTAGAGCTTTACAGCTGAGCTTTTAGGGCATGAGTTCTCAAGTAAGAGCCTGAAGTAAATGACAGCAATTGGCCCCCAAAATTGTCATTTATTTCCTTTCACTAGAAAGATGATCTATTTTGTAAAGCTCTAAAGTAAGTTAGATGAACCCTGAGTGAGTGCAGTAAGAATTTACAGGAGGGGAGAGGGGGTTGGAAGTACCTGTCTTTTTATGATCTCACACTTGTCTTTCCAGATGACCTGAGTGTGATGTTTAGCTGCCTCTGGATATCATTGTTTGAGTACTGGAGACAGAGCATCTTCATTAGCCTTGCCCTCTACCAGAGATAATCAGCCCAGGTGATTCAAAATCACAAACTACAAATACAGCCTTCAGGTCAGCAGTTTCAGTGGCTGTTTCTGATCTCTCAGGCAACTAAGAATTTCATAAATGTGGTCTTGAAGCCATTTTAAATCCTTCTGGTTACTGCCTGAGTCAAACATTAACTTTATTAATACAATTACTGGAAAGGAAAAGGGGAAGTAGTAGCTGCTTTTAATAAGACACAAAACAAGGAGCCAATTTTTATTAATGTTTTGTGTGTGAAAATTATGATAGCGTTGAAATGATTTTCAGCTTGCCTTTGAGGATAATAAAAAGCACTACAGCAAATGCTGAGTGCTTGAGATATTCTCTTTCTGCTCTGTGATTTTTCATTTCACAGATGCTTATGAATTACCATAGTTAGTTCACAGCCTCAGTGCCTGTTCTCAACAGCATTATGGAAGGAATATAATTTCCAGCCCCTCTGGTGTCAGGGTGGATGTGCACTTACCATGAAGGGCATTCTTGGCATTCCTTAATATTGGTGTAGGGTTTACTTGAGGTGCAAAAGAGTTTGAGAAATTGTTGGCATGCAATAATGCAGCACAAGAGTAGATGTCCTTCCCATCAGAAATGGGCAAGTGTCAGATCTAACAGAGAAGCACCACGATCTTCATAAATCAACCCAGGCAGCCAGCTCACTTCAGCAGTCTTCTGGTGAAATTCTCAGCTGGAATAAATGACAGGATCTACCAGAACCTACTTCTGGTGTTTTGCCCTCAGCAGTGGAGTGGAGCCTCGCTTCTAAATTAATGTTGAATTGTGTAATCGAGTCTGTTGTATGAGTTAATCCTTTGCCCAGGGGGAATGCATAAATCTCACAGTATACCACTGACACAAGGAGAAAACAAGTTTGTCCCATAACGTCTCAAGTAGAATACCAGCATCCCTGCACTGAGACCAGGAGGGAGTTCACAGCAGGGAAAGATACCTAAAAAGAAGGAATATCACTAGGATGAGATTTCTGCCCAGGATTCACTTCTGCTGAATGACTGTATTGCAGCAGAACAGAAAGAAAGGCTCACTTCTGCGTTTACAGAAATTCCTTTTTAATCTGTGGTCAGGGAGTCAATGGTCAAGTACCTTTCCACCAGTGTATGTGATGGGTTTTGGTAGCTGTGGAATTACACACAGCCAGAGGGGAGGGAGGGGAGCAGGATCTGTTCACCACTGCTGGTTAAATGAAAACCCAAGAGCACACTCTAGCTCACACTGTGAAGTTTGCTTCTGGAGCTACTCTTTTTCATCTTGGACATCAGTAAAGCTTCACAGATCCTGACTCAGAGGCCTCCCTAATATTTGGAAGCTGGTTTCTCAGATGAGCCCAGTATTCAAGAAAATATATATCAGTATTCAAGAAAATATACATTCCAATACCATGGAATATGAAACTTCTAATTTAAAAATGCTTAGATATTTTTTCTTTCTTCTAGTGAAACAGGTTTACAGACTTCATCTTTAGCTTCTCAGCATTGTTCCTGTTACCAATAATGGAACAGATTTTAGTTAAATATTTTTAATAAGGTCCATTCTTAATCACTCTTCTCTTACATTTAGCAGAGAGGCATTAAGGTAGTCATTTGCTTTAAAGTTAAACAAAAATATTTATAAACATTTTCTCCAGAGCTCACAGTAATTATATTGAAGTTTTTATTTGGTGAGAAATAGTTGTGGGAATTTGATAACTTAAGGCACAATCTTATTTCTTCATTCATCCAGCACTTAGATTACTATAACTCCTGCTTCTACCACCTCAGACAGTCTCTGATTTCAGAGCTACAGCTGGCCAAAAAGAGTCTGCAGAAACTGTTTGTAGATGACTGCTATGATGATACTTTTTTAAGAGACACTGGAACTTCACAGTTGGGTAAAAAGGATAAAAGAAAAGAAAAATATCCACAGAAGCCAGGGAAACTTTCAGCAATATATGAATGTGCTAAATGAGCCTTGTTGTATAGAACCACAAAAAGTGCTTTTCAGCTGCACTGTTTTCAAACATTTTACTTAAAAGTCATTGGGACAGAGATTCCTAAATCATTACAAGAATAAGAATTGCAAATGCAGAAACCTAAAAAAAG
Source organism: Catharus ustulatus (assembly GCF_009819885.2). Taxonomy (NCBI): domain Eukaryota; kingdom Metazoa; phylum Chordata; class Aves; order Passeriformes; family Turdidae; genus Catharus; species Catharus ustulatus. The sequence continues at coordinate 115,250,471 of NC_046222.1, forward strand.
AGGCAAGAAATACCTAAAGCAAACAGTAAAAATGATGGAACAATTAGAGATTTCTGCCTATGCCAAATTATAGGGCAAGTTAAAAGAATAAGATCTTGTTTGCAATATGGAAAAATGGGCACCCTGAAGCCAGTCAATGGATTTTAGTCAGTTAATTGGAGCAATTCCCATTTTTTATTTCCTGAGATTTCTTTATGAAAATATTGCAGAACTAAAAATCTTCATACAGCATAACAAATTCAACTTTAGTAGGTATTGCCTGAGAATGGGCCCCTTGAGAAGCATTACTTCATATTTAAATGAAGCTCAGGAGAACTTTTGTTCATTAAAAGCTCAATTAATTTCTTAAAATATGACATTTGTTTCAAAAGCACAACTAGCACTGGAATCAACAAGTTGGCAATTAAGTACTTACACCTTTGTCAATACAATGGTGAATTATAGTTTATTTTTCTAACAAAGGGATATTTTTAATAAACATGAAAAAAATCATGCTAAATGTTATGAAGAAAACATAATTTTGGAGAAGATTAATTAATTAATAATCATCAAGGCTAATTTTCTTTCCCAAACATGGCATTCACATATATTTCTTGTTTAAAAAAGGTAGCTGATTTGTGCCAAAGCCTGAAATTTCGAAATTTTGAAAAATTTGAAAGTGAACACCTTTGTTGATGTAACAACTTTCCAAATGAAAGGCCTGATGATGTCCTATTGCATGCTCATTTCCCAAAACACTGTGTTAGAAATGGAGGTGTAGCAAATTTGAAGCATACTAAAACAAACTCCACTGAAAGGGGACAGGGGAGGAAGTATTCCTCCTCATCATCATCATCTTTCATACCAACATCACTTTCTGAGCCTCTCAAAAACAGAACACCACAGAGAAAATGTCATCAGGGAAGCCCCCCTGAACAGCTAGTAAATTAAAGAGCAACTATTATATGAATTATGGACCCCTGATGCATCTCTACCACCATTCATTAGTTGCCAAAAACCCATTGTGTAACTGATGCAGAGAGGGGAAAAATCAAAATACAGTCTGGTTTTCTGCTGCTTTTCCTAACAAAGTGCATGTGTTAATCACCTTTTAAGTAGTCTCATTAAGGAAACATCAACTTGTCTGCACTGAGGTAGACTCCATGCCATATTTAGTGATTTTAAATTACAGAAGCAAAGATGTCTGAGTTGCCACTGGCAGGTGTTTTGTTCAACAGAAAGCTGAGCACAAGGACATCTGCTACTCAAAAACTGGCAGCAGTCAGTGACCCTTGCAGACATGCAAAGACATGCAAATGATAGATAAGGCTAAGAAATTATGGTGGGAATTGGCACCACTTCGTGGCACTGACACTGCACATTTTAGGGTGAGCAGCAGCACTCTGCTGCAGCAGCCAAACAGATCCATTATTCTCCATTTGCATAAAGTGAAAATAACCACATCCCACGGGGAGCAGGTGATGTGCCAAAACAGGGAGGAGATAAAGGGCGACAAATCTGACATTTTTCCTCCAGACAAGCACAGGCAGACAAGAAACAGGGAATTAGGGAGACATCCTGGGAAACAGGAGCAGCATGTCCCAGGGGACAGCATCTCACCACCTGCTGCTTCTTTTGCCTTTCTTCACAATATTTGGTCACCCCAGATCCAGCCAACATTACTGCTGCTGTTATGTTGGCCTGGCTACAAGAAGCCTGTGTGCCTAGCAGGTGAGAGCAAATCTTGTGCCAAGCCAGATCCCAAACCCCAAAACACACTCCTAGCTTTGGAATAATGTGTCACTTTTGGAATAGTGTGTGTAATATGTCATGTGTCAAATCCATGTCAACATCTAAATCACGTTAGCCAAACTTCCAAAATCCACAAGTGATTTTTCAAGATTTATAATAAATCCAAGCTCTGTACCCACACCAGCCAACAGTAATTGTTTGAAAAATGCAGTGATTGGGGAAGGGTAAAACTGAAATGTCTCTTCTTACTAAACAATGGAACTCTGCATGTTATAATTTGAATAATTCAGTGCAGTGACAGAATTCAAACTGTAACAGAATTCTCCCTAGACTGGATTGCCAGTCTTGCTCTTGTTTTGTACCCACAATGCCATAAGCAGGGCAGGTGAATAAAAGTGAAGTATCTGCAGCAGATAAAAGTTGGATGGTTTTAGGCCTAAGAGCATTATTTAACAGTGACTCAACTCATCTCTTCCCTGAGAAGGAACAGTGCAGCAATTACAATGGGTACTGGCTTTTTGTTGTGGTTTTTTTCGGTTTTGGTGGGGTTTTTTTGTTTTTTTGGTTTTTTAATAGAGAGACAGAAAAAAAATTCCTGATTAAGATAATTGTTCTGGTTTTAGTTTTGATGTAGTTAATTTTCTTTACAGTAGTCAGCATGGGTCTGTGTTTTGGATTTGTGCTGCATCAGTGCTGACAACACAGGGCGGTTTTCACAACAGATAAACAAGTAAGAAACAAGTTACTGCTTACTTCCAAAGCTATAAAAAACATCTGAAAAGTAACATCTTCTGACAACGTTCCTTGAAGATACTTCTAGATGGCTTTCACTATCCCATTTAAAATGAAATACATTCTATTGCAGTAAAGAATACAAAAGGGTTAATAGCAGTATCTTTCCTTGTTTCCTCATGTCATATTTGTATTTCTGGGTAAGAGTAAGAGAGAGTAGGGATATCTCATTTAATATTAATTGCTTTGTGTTGTAGAAAAATAATGGATAATCTCAGAACAAAAGTTAATTTGAATTTTTTATTGCTTTTCCCCATTTTGCTGAGGCTTAGACAGAATAGCAAAGAAGAGTACAGATGCTCCAATACAAGTCATTCCTTTTCTAAGCTAAATTATAAGAATTTAATATCATTGTGAATTATGGGGGGTTTTAACCATGGATAACACATGGTTTCTTGTATGACAAATTATTCCCTAGATAGTCAGATATACCACTTGGCCTTCCATACCTAGAATTTATATGAGATTTAAAAATCCATTAAAATGGACAAAGCTGCTTCACTTTCTTCAAGAGAAAAGCAAAAATCACAAAACATTGGCTTTGCATTTTTTTAATCATGGAACACAGTTACAGGACAGTAAAATGACAAACCCAAGAAACTTTCCTACTACAGAATGGCAAGGGAGGAACTTGCCTGAGCTCACACATTTTGCTCTGTGGCAATTTCTTTCCATGGATCAGGTGGTCAAGCAAGGTGTGGCTGAGCATGAGAGCCTGCTTCTGCTCTTCCCTCAGAGGGTGCTCAGATGAATTCACATGGGGGTGCAAAAAAAGTGGAATGTGTTTAGGAATGTTTGCTGAAGTGTTCCCAAAGTTGTTGAAAAGAGCCAGGTGATAGCAAGAGTCAGATATTTTATACTCCCACCTGGGCCCAGCTGCAGTCATACAGAATAAGCTCCTGTTTGTGGGAACAAAATGGCAAAGAGGAAAATGCAGAGTTGGGAAGTGCCCACATCCTCCCTCACCCTGCAAGAGTGCCATTTCCTTGTGATAGGTTATGTGGACACATTCAAAAAAAACCACATCTTTTGCATGATAAATTTATGACCTAAAAAGTCAAGACAAAGACAGGAAGAATAAAAAATACTGAGAGAGGTGAACTGATTTACACAAGGAATTGGTAACGATGTTGTTGCCACCATATTTCAAGCTTGCTGGTTTTGTTTCTGACCCAAGGAAACCCTTCCATGCTCAGAGTTGTCTCTTTTCTGGTTTACTGAAATCTGATTTTGTGCATGTATGCAGACTTTTCTATATTAATTTTATACTAACCAATTTGCTAAAACAATCCAGTAATGTCAGGCAGGGATCAAAACCATTGTTTGGATGCACTCAACACTGTATCCTTAGCTTCCCATATTAATGATGTGTCTTAAGACTGTGGAGAGATATTACTGGGGGATGAATTTACTGTTATTTGGACCTCTTTTTCCAACCAACTGTTCAGGGGACGCTGGGGGTGGGAGTGAAGGCTGTTAACAAGTGTTAGTATCTGAATTATAGAGAATTGTGTGCTACCAAAAATGGAGGATTCAGCTGTGGGCAGAAGGGAGAGCAGAGCTAAGCTCTCATGAGAGACAAATACAGGAGTAGGACACACTCAAAGCAGGCAGGGATTGCATCTCTTTGCCGCCCAAGGTGGTCCTGGACCTTGTCAGAAACCTTCAGGGTGTGCTGAAAAAAAACCCAAAAAATCCCAACCAATTCCCCCCCCACCAAAAAAAAACCAAACCAAAAAAAACCCCAAAAACAAACCCCAAAACCAATCAATCAAGCAACCAAGCCAAACTAAACCAAACCAAAACAAAACCAAAAACAACCACAAAAAACCCACAAAACAAACGAAAAAACCTCCATGAAACGAAACAAAACAAAAACAGAAGTAAGACCTCAGTAAAATTCCTAGTTGGATTTTATGGAATTTGTTTAAAGTGAAACAGCATCAACCCCCAAAACTGTCATGCAGGACAAGAAAAAACTGAAAGTATCAGAAGTATCAGAAGAGTTGAACCATGCAAATAGAAATTATGACACACTATGCAAAAGTCAAAGGTTAAACCAATGAATTGAAAACTTCATGGTTACTTTGCACAGGCTAAAGAAAAATTAGAACAAAATGGGGAAATCACTGTGTTTAATTTTAAAGCAATACCTGGGGGGGTGAGGCAAGTGTCCATAATTAGGCAAGCTCGTTAAATAATTGCCCATTAAGCCTTGCAAAAGAAAGACAAGACCGATAATCTAACACAGTGAATTTTGTCAGAATTTCCGGAAAAAAGGCAATCAATGTTGAAAAAGGGATTCCTAAAGAAAATGTGTTTTGAGGGGATCTTTTCTTCAGTATAGTTGTGTTTTAAGTGCAGAAGAACCAACATACATCAATGGGAGGAAAAAAAATGCCTATTAGGTGATCATAACAAGTGCCACTGTCTTGGAGGACACCATTGTGTTGATATGCTGCATATCACCTTCTGTTTTAAGAGCCAGTTTAAAAAAGCTTTGCACAATATGCTTTAGGATCTACCCTGAATTAGGATTGATTTTCTTAATGGCCACAGCAGAGGAAGAGAAAAAGAATTACTTAGACAAATGGGGGTCCACACAACCAGAATTCTATTTTATAATACCACTCTGTACCTGCAGACTTCTCCAATTTGCAGGCAAAGCCAATATTAGGTATCAGTTGATTTTTATATGCTGAAATGCAACTTAGCTTCTAAGGGCACCACACTGCATTGTAGCAGACTGAGAAATTTGTAACCCTGCCAGTATCGTGAACTGTACTACATAGAAAATGCAGAGAATCCATCATAAATCACCCATAAACCAAAAAACTCTTAAATAGTAAAGATAAAGATCATTCACTGTGATGCATTAATTTATAATAAATCATAATTCCAACACAATTAATGAACAAACATTCATTAACGACAAATAACTCACCTTATCAGACAAGACACAAAAAACCTACACCATAATTCCATAATACACTTCCTCATCCTCTCTGAAGTCCCATTAAGTGTATACATTTTACACAATAACTGTAATAAAAAAATATTCAAGGGCATGCAAGAAAATAATTATTTTTTAGAAGAGGGAGGCAGAAAAAACTTCTATTTTAAAGGAAGAGTTAAGGAAAAAGGAAGCTGGACAAAGCTGAGTTCACTTTCTCAGTGTTCACAGTCACTGCTTGCAGTCCTTTAGCATCATCTCCCCCTTTGGGAATTAAAGGAGGAAAAAGCAAGTGCATTTCCCTCAGGCAGTGGTGTTTGTTCAACATTTTGAAAGACTGCATAAGACTGGATCTGGCTTCTATAGATTCCTATAAGTGTCTTAAGAATGACATTTTATCCCAGCAACCGCATGGCAAAAGCAAAAGAAAAAACAAAACAAAACAAAACAAACAAAACAACAGAACAAAAAACTGTCAAAAAGACAATGTGCCCTTAAAAAACAAATCTGCCAGGGGATCTTGTTTGAGACAATGAAAGCTTTATCAGAATTCACAGAACACTGTGAGTTGGAAGGGATGCATTGGTGCTTTTAGGGAAGCCAGGAGCAAGTCTGCCCTGTGTCAGGGAAGCAGGATCTGTACTGCTCTGAGAACTCACTGGAAGAGCACAATCAACACACTTCCTTCAACAGAGGTGACACAGAGCATGCTGGAGGCATTGTAAGGACTACAGTGGAGAAAAGCACACGGAATATGTAATAGAGTATAAATAGAAGCCACACATAAAGATGTTCACAGCGGGTATTTATAGTAACTAGCAAAGGTTGCTCTACATCTGTGTCACTCTGTTCACCTTAAAATGAAACAAAACAAAATAAAAAAGAGCTGGAGATTTGGCATTTAAATAAATTTACATAGAGTACTTCATCAAGTTGCTTCATTAGCAGCTACCCAATTTTGTTTGTGGTTTTACTCTGGTTGTCCAGACAACCCCCATCCTTCTAGCAGTACATGAAGTGTGCCTTCAATAGCTGTGATGTCTCTGTCTGCAGAATGACCACAAGACCTCTGCCACCAGTCATAAATACAAAGAAAGTTCGTAGTTAGTGAGACATCTGTGTAAAACTTTACTTGATGTATTGAGAAACTCTTAATGAATAATGGCCAGGTTTTTTCATTTTCAGCTCATTAGAGGAGCTGTCCACACCAGAGCTGTGCTAATGGTTTGTCAAGCCAGAGTGTTATTCCTGGATATGACATCAACAGCAGCCCTTCTATTTATCACCACTTGCATAGAATCCTTTACATCACAACAAAGAGTTTTCACAGTGACTGGTCCTAATACTCTTTGAGCTATATTTGATATTCAGCTTGAGGTCAGTCAGAGGTTTTTCATGAAAAGCCATATGTCACTTTCTAAAGAATGGTGTTTCTTCAGATCTCTTCAGGTGGAATTATAAGCTTTCATACCTGGAGTCACTTATGAAAAACTGTAATCCCAAATGTTTAGTAATGGGTACCTACAGAAAGAATGTCCCCATATTAACAGACCTACATTCTAGGAACGATGTTGTTAATTCCTTGGACAGGAGGAACATCCACCCTCCTACAGGAGCAGGCAATCACACCAGTGAACATGGCTTAACAGAAACACCAAGAAACAAGGAACTCCAAGAAACACCACCTGCACTTCTGACAGAAAGGTTAATGGCCCACAGTTCTGGATTACTCTCCCTCTGAAACTCCTCTTCTTGCATCTAAAGAAAGGGAGGCAAAAGTCAGGATTTGTACTCATGGCAAGATTTGATTAATTTAATACTTGTTCACTGGAAATTAGACAGTAGATGAATCTGTTTTATTGAGGCTGCTGCATGGCCATCTGAACAGTAAGATTTTTTACCATCTGTGACTTGAGTGTGGTATAAACAGCTGGCCTAGAGCAGAATGACTCCACTTTACATTAGCACACCTTTGAAATATAAAGATGCCTCATGTCTGCATCTCCTTTTTCTAAGGTTTTTTTTACCTGGAGGTGCTTAGAGAATTAGCAGCAGAGTAACTTTTACTTAAGAAAAATTCTAGAAATATATTGGAAAAACAAAGGAACAATAATCTAAAAAAAGAGTCATTTTCCAATAGTAAAACTAAACAATTGCTCCCTAACTGCATATGCTGTTCCCATTAAAGAACAGTGAGACCTTTCGCTGCTATTTCCTAGGTAACAATCATACATACAGAAATAAATCCCACCAAATTCTTGTGAATTACCCTTAAAAATAGATTACACATGAATACAATCTGTAGCATAAGTCATGCTGTGCAAAAGCTGAAGGAATTTGTAAGGTGCTCTCAGTACTTTTGATAAGGTGCAGCAGCAGCCTGTGCCACCTTAGTGACTTGGAAAGGAAGAGTTTCTCTTCCCCTCAGTCTCCTTCAAATATAATTGCTGCAGAAAGGGGGATTTGTTAACCTTATAACACTGGCATTTTAAAAGTACAGATAATTATAAACAAGGTGAGAAAATCCTACCAAATGGCTTTAAGTGGAATACTTATAAGTTCTTTTTTTTTTTTTTTTTTTTTTTTTTTGTAGCAGCTAAATATGTACTAGACAGCTTTAATGAGGCAGCACAAACAGGAAATATCTCAAAAGACATTCACCCAGAGATAACACAATCCAATTTCTGTTTGGTTCAGAATTTAACTCACAGTAGCAAACACTTATCCTGTTTAATTAAAAGAAACATTCATATAAGGAACATGAAGTTCTTGAATATGAATTTAAATATAACAACCTAAGAAAGCAGTTAAGATTAAGAATGGACTACAATTACAAATTAAATGATCTGCAATCCTTACACTTCAGAAAATTCAATAGCTGTATGAATATTATAAGCTTTGAATACAAGGTATCAGATCTCAGCTAATGCAATCAGTTCAGATCAGCTGATAGTACGCCTTTGGCTCTCTGTGTGTATAAGCAGCCTAAAATTATTCATATTGGAGTTGTTGCCAAATCCATCAATTGCATCTGTAGTTATACAACTCCTTTCACCACAGAGCAAAATATGGTTCTACTCTGAAAGAGCTCAGCAGATTTGCTCTGTCAGTGTTTAGTCAGACTTGGTCACTTTGGTTCTTAGATTTCACTAAAACTAAGGCATAAAACATAAATTTTTGTTTCCTTCCTGGAATATTAGGAAGGTGTCAGGGAACAACCAGACAGACTTATCAGGAATTGATCATACTTTACTAACCTGATTGACTCCTACCAATCTTCTGCCAGCTGGGATGACTGGTAACACGGATGATGGAACAACTGTGGGTATTGTTTATCTTGGATTTATTAAGGTCTGTGATGTATTTTCCTACAGCAGCCCTAGAGCAAAATTAGAGAGATATAGACTAGACAAACAGACAGTAAATAGGCTTGAAAATTGGCTGGATAGCCCAGCTCGAAGTTTTATCTCCAGACTTCAAAGTCCATCTAGTGGCCAGTAATCAGACAAACTAATCAGACAAACTAATTCTTCAGGAGCCAGAACTGGAACCAGTATTGTCCAGTAGTTTTATAAATTACCTGGATTATAGGACAGAAGGTACTTTCAGCAAATTTGCAGATGACACCAAACTGGGGAGAGCAGTAAAATACAGTGGGGAGCAGGCTTCAATTCAGAAGGACCTCAGTAAGGTAGAGAAACTCACTAAGTTCAACAAAATCAAAAGCAAATCCCTGAACCTGGGATGGGACAGCCCAATACACAAGATACAGGATAGGAATGACTGATCAGGGACTAGCTTTGCTAAAAAAAGCCTTTGGACAGATTCAACATGAGCCAGAAATGGGCCCTTGAAGACCAACAGCACCCTGGGCTAGTGGAAGTGCAACCAGGAGATCCAGGAATGTCCAGGAGGTTGGTCCTTCACCTCAACACTTTGAGAGCACAGCTGGGGCTCTGTGCAATTTTGGGTTACCCAGTACAAGAATAACATGGAAATCCCAGAGCAAGTCCAGCACAGGCCAGCTGGAGGAGTCCAGAGGGGACAGGCTGAGAGATGTGAGTTTGCTAAGCCCAGATGGAAGACAGGTCAAAGGACCTGCTGCACTCTAGAGCTAATTAATGGCAGGCTGTGAGGACAGACTGTTCTCAAAGATGAACAGTGGAAAGATGCAAGACACCATGCACACGTTGGAATACAGGAAATTAAACACAAGGAAAATGGGTGGTCAGACACTGGAACAGAGATCCAGAACTCCATCCTTGAAGATGTTCAAATTTCAGCAGGGCAGCCTTCACTAGCTCTTTTATGAGTAAGGACTGGACCAGTAGGTTTCCAGAAGCCCCTCCAAACCCCATGATGACCATGATTCTGTGATTCTAGCTCTGGATTCAGCAAACAAAAGAGGTAAATGAGGTATGTCTCAGTGGATCAGCACCTCGGTGTTTCTACCTAAACTGTCTACAGACTTGTTTTCTAAAATTCTGGTTTGTGTTACCCTTAGAAATGGGCTCTGTCTGCTGGAATTATCATTGTGCCCCCTTTACTATGCTTATCTGATCATGTGGTGTGCATCCTCTTACTGCTGCCTCCTGAACTAAATTAATTAAAAAGGTACCAAATCATCACCCCATCACAAGAATGAGGAAGACAAATGTGAAAAGATCCAGAGATGCTCACAGATCCAGAGACACATACAAAAAGTTTTTGGGGAAATCTTGCAATTCCACATATATTCCCCTGAATCTTTAGTGTAACCCTAAACTTAGAAGTGTTCTTTCTTGTTCAGGAGGTGGACATAATTTTGCAAAGGTAGAGCAACTTCTGAAAATGCACAGGTCTCTTAAATTACCCAAAAAGAAGGCAATTTAGTGGCAGAGTATTGTGGGTGACATTGTGTGATTACCATGGCCAGGGTGTAGGACTAGAAAATGAAGGTAAGAATGAAAGTAATGCAAAAGCAAAGTGGAAGAAATGCCACAGGACATTGCACATATGAGAGTCCCCATCCTATACTTTTATAGAATTTCCAGAGTCCAGTCTCATTTTAAGCTTTGTATGTTGAATCAGCCAACCAGCCAAGGGTGCCACAGACTGAGTGCACCTGTTTTAAAAGAGAATCCATGGATTTTGACTCTGCCTTTCAAAGGGGTGACTGGCCCAGCCAAATGAATGTGTAGCCTCATTCCTTTCACTACAGCAGGTAATGTGAAAAGCTCTTTAAAGTAAGTTTTCAGTTGTTGGCTAGCAATGATAAATGTTTTTGGTGCATTACCATGAATATATTATCCTCACCCTCTGATTCCCACAATAAATTAAAAACTGGATCTGTTCAAATTGTATGTGTGTGGGGAGAAAGTTCAAAATCAGCAAAGTGTGACTGTATTGTGAAGTTAAATTTGTAGATAGTTCTCATTTAAAGTTTTATGAGCTTGCAAAGATTGGATAATATGTCAGAACAGTTAGGAGGGGATTGGGAATCCTATTTGCAGTTCTCCAGCAGGCTCAGTCCTCAGGCTGATCTGCTAATAAAGGCAACCCTTGGACCATGGAAGAACTACTGAAGCAAAGCAAGGTGTAATGGCCAGATGCAGTATTAATACCAATTGTGAATTACATATTATTTAGGCCAAGCAGTGATATAAAAAAGGATATTTCCAGTGCTGGCTAAATGAGGAGAGAGAAGAGGAAACTGCTGACTTTAATAATGAATTGGTATGCTTGGTTTCTCTGCCTGTGAACAACAGGAAAAAATATACATGTCTCATTTAAACTTATTGATATAAAAAAGGCAGGCCAACATCTTAATAAATATCAGGGTGATACATGAAAGACTGCTGATTGGTTTCAAAAAAGATGATGTACTATTAGGAATTCAGTTAGAGCAAGGCAGAGAAGAATGGTGGGAAGTGGAACCAGGACAATGAGGACAAAGCTGAATACAGCATTATCACTCAAATACCTGTAGTATCTGTACCATGTACTCAATGTATGTGGCATTAAGGTTAATCACCAGTGTGGGGGCTTGTAATGAGTCCTTTGGCACTCATGGAGGGACCTGTCCAGCCTGTGGTTGGAGACAAAGGAGACATCCTAAACCAAGGCAATTCACCTCAGTATCCTGTACTTTGGTATTTCACTTCACCCAGGAAATATAGGGCTCCCCTAAACATTATGGTGTTTGTACTGGGCTGTGGTAGTAAATTTATAAGAGTGTGCCTGTGCACAAAAAGGGAATTTGCACCAGAATTTTATGAAAAAAAATATTCCCAAGTCTAAGCAAGCAAGATAGGAGAAATGCTATGGGATAAAGATTTGAAACAGTGCACAAAGCACCAAAGCTATAAAATCCTAGTTAATATACATGAGAAAATAATTAGTATGCATTGAAGCCTTGGGAAGAAAGCAGATGCACAAGCAGTTTTACTGTAGATAAACACAGTGTGGCTGCTGTTGAATGTAAAATATAGAAGACAACTTTTTCCTTCTCATGCCTTGTCATGCTTGATGATCTTGCTGCAGTTTGGGATAGTAATTAAGTAACAAACTCATGGAAATTAATATTTTACCTAGTCCATTTAATCCATTTAATCCAATCCAATCTCGTTCTCAGGATGTGAATGTATGGGGTGAAATCAAGTATCCCTAGGGTGTCCCTGTTGTCTGAAAGATACTGTTCTGTGTTGAGAAAAGATGCAGATATAAAGATTCTTCACATTTAGGATATGAAAAATTTCTCTTAAGGGTGTGGAGAGGTTCTGTACTAAAGTACGTAATTAACTCTGGAAGTCTTCATCACTGTTATAAAGGGTAATAAGAGGTAATAATTTTTTTAAAAGGTAATAATAATAATAACAATAATAATAACAATAATAATAATAATAGCAATTTCCTTTGCTTTCTCTACTTTCCTTGTTTTTACTCCATTGTTCACATTGTTCATGAGTGATCTTCTGAGGGTGGTTCAGGACCATCCTCACAGACTTCCTGCATTTTGAAAGAAAAGTGGATAAATCACTCTAGCCCCAGAAAAACCTATGGAGGAAACAATTTTCTTTACCTTTCCCAGAAATTTAATGTGCAGGCTACACCAGGAATGGATAGTGTGAGAAGCTGCTATTATCTTGGTATTGGAGCTTACTGTAGATATGGGGTCAAATATAATCTTTCCCACTTCTCTTGACTGTTACTATTGGATCCAAAACTAAAAAGGGGTTAAGCCATAATAGCTGCCTTCTCATCTGGCACTTACAGAACATGCTAAGCAGAAGCAGGATTTGACTTGTTTCAAGACTTAAAGTGCACGAAATTCATTGTCTACCATAGTAATGGGAAATTTTAAAAATAGAGATAAAAAAGATACAGCCTATGGCACATGGAAATACTCAAGAAGTATTGAAAAGCAAAAAAGGGAAAGAGAAATCAAAGAGAAAGGAAATTTAGGGTAAGACTGTAGCTTACACTGAGAATTAAGGTGATTGATTTTATATCATTTGCAAGTGCTCATGTTTGAAACTCGAATTAAGTCTTGAGGTGAGGAGCTTTCATCGACTCTCCTCTTGTCTGCCCAGCATCCAACACCCAGAGCTCAGCTTCCCCACTCATGACTGATGGCAGTGCACTGGAAGAAAGGTACAAACCAGCAGAGACAAAGGGCTTTTGTGTGGAGAAAAGAAAGAGATAAAATGTGATTCTCTGACAGATTGTATAAATCTGACCATTTCTCTAATTTCTCAGCAACCCTGGCAAGGGGAGCAGCGTCAGAGCCTGAATGGAGGATATTGCCCAGTGTCCTGTGAAAAGCTCTGCCTGTGCCACCCACAGTCCTGCTGAAAACCAGCTCTGAAATGCAATCACTCATCTTGCCAAAAGCATCCTTTCCCCTGCAGTAGTCCAAACGTTCCTTCTCTCTCCTCTTGTCATTAGGCAAATATCACAAACCCATTCAGCACTTTCTATTGTTGCCAGAAGAGCATTTCTGCTACTGACTTACACAGAAGAGGAGGTACAAGTAGCCACATGTTCATCAGCACATCAATTTACACTCCTTCCAAAACCAGCACATATTTGAGAGCTCATCAGTTTCTAAAACAAATTACAGTAATTTCATGATTACAAGCCACACCTGATTATAAGCCGCGCGTCTGGGTGTCGGCAACTTTTCGTTCTTTGTCCATATACAAGCTGCACTGGATTGTAAGCTGCACTTTCGTTTGCAGCGAGGATCTGTGTGCAACTTTCACAAAGTTGCCAATTAGTAGCAGAATCCCAGGATCGCGGGGTTTACTGGCTCGGCTCGGGGCCGTGCGGGCTCTGGCTCGGCTCGGGGCTGCTGCAGGCTCGCACTTCTGGGTTGGCAAATTTCTGAACTTCATCCATATATTGGCTGCACCTGATTATAAGCTGCACTTCTGGGTTCGGACCAAAATTTTAGTCAAAATGTTACGGCTTATAATCATGAAATTACTGTACACATCACTTATACTTATGACTTATATCAAAACTGAAGCAAAGCTCAGCAGGACTTATCAATTCTCAGCAAGGACTAAATAGCATGGTGAGAGACTTCTAATGCCTGTTTAATGGGCTTTTTTAAAATATGCATATGGAATACCTTTAGCTAGAACATTTCATCTTGAGTATCTTAAGACAGACTGCAGTTGTCAAAATCAGAGGACAAAGAACATCTTTGTGATTTTTATTGTTCTGTGATGAATTTGTCACTTGCACACAGAATATCATATCTATCTTATCTTACTTTTATTTCAGGGCACATTGTACCATATAGGAGCTGAACTCCACATTCTTCAAGTAGTGTGCCCCTTCAATTATCAAGACAAATTTTTCCTGCTGCTCTAGGGTACAAAGAATTTTCCATACCTTGAAATAAAAATGGGGAACAAAAAAAACCAAAAAAAACCACAAAAACCAAAAACAGCTGAAAGAGGAAAAAAGCTATCTCATGGTCTTTGTGTATGTGTTGCAAAGGAGAACTGCAACTGGAAGTAAAGTTTGTAGCTCTTCCAAATATTACCTAATGTGCATTAACTCTGGAAAAAACATCTACCTCAAAATATCAGTGGAACAAAAAAGTAATAGAACACATATATTTAAAATCAATGTCTCTGCAGACAGCATCCATCCCCCTTAGTCTGCACTTTGGCTTGGGAAGTCTTTATTTCCCTCAGTATTAGGCTTACCTTTAGACTCTTCAAACACCAGGGGAGATGGCTAAGAAAATAAATTCCTGCCTGTTGGAGATGTTCTAACCAGGCTCAGTCACAGGGAAAAAGGATTTTTCTTCTAATGACCTTTATCTGTTTTCCAGCATCCAGTGATTGCTCTCCCAAATACTGTGTTTTTTTCTTCAGCTATATCCTGAGCACTGCTAGTCCAGGCACAACCCATTTGGTACAATGTAGATTAACATTTAAGGTTAATTTTAGGGTTACACCAATACCTGGGAAGTGTCATTCTAAGATGGTGGATAGAATTTTAATTTAGCATCTATTTCTGCCGCAGATTTATTTTTTTAAGCCTATATTCTACAGGCAGCCGTGGAAGTCAAGGTAGGAGGATACATGCATGAAAGTAAAGACTGTAGTTTTGTTCTATGGGATTAGGTTCATAGAAGAAAAGGGTAGAAAATTGCCACAGTTCATGTGGGCCAGAGAGAGAAAATTCTTCACTTTGTTCCAGGATTGTGTAACCAATTTACATGGACTGGGCAACTTACACATCACAGATGTTAGCTGCTCTAAACTTCCCAAAACCAAAATAAATCTTTTCATTGACTTCAGTGGTTTTGTATCTAGTTCATACTCTACAGTGCAATCTGTATTTCCCACTCAGATCAATAAAACACAAAGCAAAATATTCACTATGTCGTGTAATCCATCCTGTTCCAGCTCTGTAGCAGACAAATGAGATGCCCTTTATTGAAGCTCACAATGAATAAATTAGACTTTCTGCAAGTTTTATATGTTCATCAATGTTCATTACTTCTCAATCGATTTTCTATGGTCTGAGATATTCTTCTACCTGCATTTAATATATGCTCTTACTTTGGTTTTTTTGACTGCAATTGAAAGTCTCCTGGCTCTGATTCCAGTCTGAAAGTTCCCTATTTTTTATGACTACAAGATGAAATAGTACTAATTGCATCTTTCACTAAAGAAGAGTGGACACCTTGTAACTCATCAACATTTTATAGGCAAATGAATGAGCTTACTGAAGAGAATATCTCTACCAGCAAAAAAATCCAAATTAGTATTAGAGAATATTCACAGAAAACAAAAATTGAATCCACCCTTAGGGTTGAAATTGAGAAATCTTTTTTTATTAATCTTGTGCATTGAATCAGGGAACAAAAATGTTGGCACTATGAGTCACACAGATAATTTAAATTATCTTAAAATTTCAAAGCCAAACATTCAGGATGGCTATTTGACTTGCATTTTCAGACCAAAAGTCACAAGAATTATTAACTACTATTTTGAAATATAAGCTAGCTTCCACATGTTCATCCACTGTCCAGTTTGTTGAGGCCACAGATGCAATAGCATATCAGTAAGAAAAATGACAGATTTCCATACAAAGTGAACCTTTGGGGAGATCATCTAGTGGCCTGTTGGGTGCATCAGAATATCTGATTCTTGTTTCAGACCCTCTGATTTTTGCTTTTCTAACATTTTCCAGAGCTTCTGTTTCATCTGCCCTGGGAAACAGATATTATCTGGGACTTGGAACAGCAGCAGTGATGGAATGAGGAGGTGGTGCAAGGTCTCTGCAGTGGTGCAGGGACAGGACACCCTTCCCACACAGCTCTCCCCTGCCCCTTGCTGCTGCCCACCCTTCCTAGTCCGCTGCTGAGATGGTCAGAGCTGAGAACACACTTCCCAACCACTCCATGGGGCAGTGGATCACCGAAATAATTCAAATTTACCGTGAAGTCCTGGAAAAATATTGCATTAGAACAACAGAGGTTGTGGACATGGCATGGCAGGAAGAACAAGAAGCCAAAGGAAAATATGGCATTATAGCCTTGAAAACAAAATCTGCCTCAAGAAATCAGGAAAGACCAGAGGACCATTTTCTATATTCTCTCTTTTAGCTTGAAAGGAATTTTACCTCCAGATGGTAGCTAATTAATACCAAGTAAATGTCAATAAAGGTGACTAAAACACTTTTTGGAGCAGCCATTCCTCACACAAGTCACACTTATCCCTTGGACCAGCACTGCCCTACTCAGAGAACAAATCTCACTGCCATCTTAATTATAAATTTGACTGGAAACTCCACAGTATAGAGGGACTGGAAATTTTCAGAGACTCTCCTTTGGTGTTGGTTCAATTCTAGCACAACAGAGTCTTAGTCTCAGATGGAATGCCTAGCTATGATGAATATACCAGTAACTAAAAAAATATTAATTTCAGTAATAATAGTACCCTTATTCTGATTGACCTCAATCCAAGAATACAAGTCCCAAAGATACCAGAGGAAAATTTAAACACTCTTTTTTTAAACAGTGCTGTTTTTTGTCCTGAAAACAGACTCTCACAGATACTATAAATACATTCATAATGGTCAACAATGAGCACTGCTCTGTGAATCATTTTAGCTATGCTGCTGACTCCTAAAAGTGAAACCAATTTAATTTTAATTTTACTTCATTTTGCTTGGAAAGATTTTTCAACATAAGGTTTGGGGTTTCTCTTTTTGTTTTCCTTTTTTTTTGTTCTCTTTTTTTTTTTTTTTAAGCACTGCTGTTTCAGGTTTTGCTGGCAAATAGTGCTGAACTCATTCAGTCTGTTTGCCAGAGTTAAGGTCACTGCAGCTTTAGTTTTACAAAGAACACCATTTCTCTGTTTCTCTGTTAATCTTGGCCTGAAAAGACCGCACAGTACCCTTCCCAACTGAACAGTTTAGCCTTTGTTCCTTTGTTTGGGTTATACTATTAATCTGCCAGGTCGATAGAAAAACGTGTGATCTGCTGCTGTA